>NC_081219.1:7922500-9122500 GCF_902713425.1 Acipenser ruthenus
GGAAGGACCCACCCAAAATATCAGCAGACTTCTTCCTCTCAATGATCTGGATGTCCCGGGAGCCCTCTGGGATCTCAGTTATAAAGGAGTAACCTGCGGTGTAGAAACAAGGAGTATTATACTGCCCTGCTGTGCCTGCGACCTGGACTCACAGCTCTCTTGACTGCTTTGATAAATGTTATTGATGCTGTATGAAAAGGTTAAAGTAGAAAAGAATATATATGGAACACCCAGAGCCTAACCGCTGCTCAATACACAGACCCACAGATATCCAGTGGAGGTGTGATTTGTACTGTATAACAGATTCATGATACTTATAGACTAACATAGGCTCTTTAACATAAATTGCTCTCAACTGATTTGTAATAATTGCTGTTTAGTGGGCTAAAAACTGACAATTTAAATTAATTAAGCCCAATTTCGATACCATATCAGAATATTAAATCATTAATAATGATATCATGGGTGCCGCCACCAAGGGGGCCAAGGGGGTCATGCCCCCCACACTTTTACTCTGAAAGAATAAAGCTGCCTACATGTTTTTTAAATGTCCTACTTGTGGCAGTGTGGCACTGCTGTGTAGTAAATCACTTTTTCATAAACTGTAATTCATTTAAATTAGCAAATGTTTTCTCATGGTCAGAGACACAAACAAGTCTCAATATAACCGCTCATTATGGGAAAGGGAAAGAGAAGTTTGAACAGAACATTTTTAGCAGGATTTTTAACGAAGAGGTCAGGTTGAATTTACTCTGTCAATCTACATGACAGGAACTGAACTATACACAGCAACATTTATTTGATCAGGTAAATATACAAAAGTATTCAGACCCCTGACCAATTCTCTCATATTACTGAATTACAAATGGTACATTGAAATTTCGTTCTGTTTGATATTTTATTTTAAAACACTGAAACTCAAAATCAATTATTGTAAGGTGACATTGGTTTTATGTTGGGAAATATTTTTAAGAAAAATAAAAAACTGAAATATCTTGCTTGCATAAGTATTCAACCCCCACACATTAATATTTGGTAGAGCCACCTTTCGCTGCAATAACAGCTTTAAGTCTTTTGGGGTAAGTATGTACCAGCTTTGCACACAGTGTCGGAGTGATTTTGGCCCACTCTTCTTGGCAGATTTGCTCCAGGTTGTTCAGGTTGGTTGGACGACGCTTGTGGACCGCAATTTTCAAATAGTGCCACAGATTCTCAATGGGATTGAGATCAGGACTTTGGCTGGGCCGCTGTAGGACATTCACCTTTTTGTTCTTGAGCCACTCCAATGTTGTTTTGGCCTTGTGCTTGGGATCATTGTCCTGCTGAAAGGTGAATTTCCTCCCAAGCTTCAGTTTTTTAGCGGACTGAAGCAGGTTCTCTTGCAGTATTTCCCATCCATTCTTCCTTCAATTTTAACAAGATGCCCAGTCCCTGCTGATGAGAAGCATCCCCACAACATGATGCTGCCACCACCATACTTCACTGTAGGGATGGTGTGTCTTGAAGCATGGGCAGTGTTAGGTTTGCGCCACACATAGCGCTTTGAGTTTTGGCCAAAAAGCTCTATCTTGGTCTCATCTGACCACAAAACCTTTTCCCACATCGCTGCTGGGTCACTCTCATGCTTTCTGGCAAACTCCAGACGTGCTTTCAGATGGTACTTTTTGAGTAATGGCTTCTTTCTTGCCACCCTCCCATACAGGCCAGTGTTATGCAGAGCTCTTGATATGGTTGACTGATGCACCATTACTCCACTCCCAGCCACTGAACTCTGTAGCTCCTTCAAAGTGATTGTTGGCCTCACTGTGGTTTCTCTCACAAGTCTCCTTCTTGTTTGAGCGCTGAGTTTGGAGGGACGGCCTTTTCTTGGCAGTGCCTGGGTGGTGTGATGCAGCTTCCACTTCCTGATTATTGATCCAGCTGTGCTCACTGGGATATCCAAACACTTGGATATTATTTTGTACCCTTTCCCTAATCTATGCATTTGTATTACTTTATCTCTAACTTCTGTAGAATGCTCTTTGGTCTTCATTTACCTTCAGATTCACAGCCTGACCAATGATCCTTCAACAGTGGGGTTTTTATCCAGAAAATGTGACAGCAACTTTAATGGTTCACAGGTGGAGGCCAATGGTAAGGTAATTATGTCCTCATTAGGGCAATTTCTTTCATCGGTGTAAACTGGGAGCTTCCACAGCACAGGGGTTGAATACTTATGCAAGCAAGATATTTCAGTTTTTTATTTTTCTTAAAAATATTTCCCAACATAAAACCAATGTCACCTTACAATAATTGATTTTGAGTTTCAGTGTTTTAAAATAAAACATCAAACAGAATGAAATTTCAATGTACCATTTGTAATTCAGTAATATGAGAGAATTGGTCAGGGGTCTGAATACTTTTGCAAGGCACTGTATTTTTTTTTTAATTCTTATTGCTCTATAATTAAAATAATTGATGTCATTGTGAGAAGCGAATATTCCTTCAGATTTAAACTGCGAGAGAAAGCAGCATGAAAGGGTTTGCATGACTATGTTTGTTTTAGTGTTAAAGAAACAAGGCTGTGGCAATCTGTTTATTCAGAGTAAGAAGTGCGTGCAGTTTTGTATGAAATCTGAACTGATACCAAGTGAGTTACTGGAAAATTATTCCATCTATGGTTTATGTGACGTCATAAACTACTAAATCATTAGGTCGAGTAATTTATAAAATGTCACAGAAACCCGAGATGGAATTATTATCCTTTAACTCACTGAAGCCCATCTATTATGTTTTATTATACATGGATAATAGTATCTGTATTAAAAAAAATAAAATAAATGGGTGTTAAGGTTCAAATAGAAAGTGAATTTAATGAATAATAATAACGTAAAATAAGTAAATATTTAAAAATAAATAGTAAATATTTTCTTTTTGATAATTCAGCAACGGTGATAATGAACTGCAAATGAATAACAGATTTTTAAGGAAAAGGTGTTTCAATGGGGTATGCGGTTTTTTTTTTCTCAGTCGCAGTCAGAGTCGAAGATTATTTGTCTTGCTCGCTTGTTTGGTGCTCCCATTAGTGGAGGATGATTGTAAATCTTCAGATTTGTTAAAAGTGCCTAAAAACCATGAATTGTGGTGCTGTCGAGTGATTTAAAATGAGACATTTTGTTTGAAAGTGGTCTTGGGGTGCACAGGAGTCAAATATAGGTCAAAGGTCAAGTATAATCTTCTAGAGGAATATGCCATTTTGACATCACTACTGCTGTATTATGCCCTTTTTTTCAAATGGTTCAGGATGCAAATATAGCCTCTTTTTTTTTTAGTTTAGCAAGTATAATCTGCAAACACGTGTAGTATCTGCTACTGCTCCAGGCTGGAATTCGTTTTGCTGTTTGAATCGGCATTGAAATAGGTAAGTGGATTAGTTTATTTGTTTATTTGTTATTTATAATCATCGTCTGCTAAAGGTAACCAGCCTGCACTTAAACAATTGTAATTAAGTTATCCAAACTGTGTTAAAATGTTGAGGTTGATGCTAGTTTAGTGTTAAGTATACGGCTCCAGGCCTACAGGACAGTATAAATTGCCAATCAGTGTCTTAGAATGCCAGCCGTTCTAAGCGCCAGCCGTCTAAGGGCCACACGACCAAGGGCAGTCTAAGCTGTGGCAGTCTAATTGCCACACAACCAGGGGCAGTCTGAGCTGTGGAAGTCTAAGGGCCACACGACCAAGGGCAGTTTGAGCTGTGGCAGTCTAAGGGCCACACGACCAAGGGTAGTCTGAGCTGTGGCAGTCTAAGGGCCACACGACCAAGGGCAGTCTGAGCTGTGACAGTCTAAGGGCCACACGACCAAGGGCAATCTGAGCTGTGCCAGTCTAAGGGCTACACGACCAAGGGCAGTCTGAGCTGTGCCAGTCTAAGGGCTACACGACCAAGGGCAGTCTGAGCTGTGGCAGTCTAAGGGCCACACGACCAAGGGCAGTTTGAGCTGTGGCAGTCTAAGGGCCACACGACCAAGGGTAGTCTGAGCTGTGGCAGTCTAAGGGCCACACGACCAAGGGTAGTCTGAGCTGTGGCAGTGGCAGAGAGGACAGGAGAAGTGAGGACCTTTCCCAAATCCCTCCCAATGGCTACTAGAGGTCTCATTCCCACTCTGACACCTAATGTCTGGATCCCCTGGACACAGCGGGCTCACTCTTTCTCCACTCCCAGAATGAGCGCTGGTAAGTACCTGCTGCACATTCCGATACTAACTCCTTCTCCACCTACGCTGCCTGCTACAAATTTGAAAATCTCCTTTTTCAATTGTCGTTCTATGACTAACAAATCTCTGCTTCTTAGCGAACTTATAACTGATACCAGTCTTGATCTTCTCTGTCTAGCTGAAACCTGGCACTGTAAACAACATGCACTTGCTGCATCTAGTCACCCCAAAGGGCTATTCCCTCTTTGACAAACCTTGCCTCACTGGCCGAGGCAGGGGCACTGCTGTTACTGCTAATTCTGTGCTCGCTTCCTCAGTTCTTTCTTTGCCTACCTTTTCTTCATTTGAGCATCTTGCCAAGCTCCCCACTCCCTCACCCTTGCTGTTATCTACCGTCCGCCTAAGAATTTTTAGAATTCCTCTCCCTCTTCTGCACTTCTATTGACAAAATCCTGCTCCTTGGTGACTTCAAAAAAAATTGACAACATCTATTCTACGCTCTCCGGCCACAAACCCAGTCTACTACGTGACCACCTTGACTCTCCTCCGGTTGCCCCTTCTGCCCGCTCCTCTTTCTCTCCTCTCTCCATTGCTGATGTCTCTGGCTTACTGTTGAAATCAACTGTTGCCACGTGCCCCCCTGGACCCCTGGCCGGCTAACCTTGTCCATCTTTGTCCTCCTGACCTTGCTCCTTCCATTAGGCACACTCTCAACCTGTCCCTGGACTCAGGCTAGGTTCCTGCTGCCCTCAAGCTGGCCCAAGTTATGCCGGTACTCAAAAAACCCTCCCTCGACCCGGCTGACTTATCCAATTTCCATCCCATCTCCAATCTCCCTTTTCTCTCCAAAACTCTTGAAAGGCCTGTAGCCAGTCAGCTGATGAAACATCTCACAGATAACAATCTGCTTGAATCTCTACAGTCTGGCTTCCAGCCGCATCACAGTACTGAAACTGCTCTGCCATGGATTGTGAATGATCTCCTGCTTAATGCTTAATCCTCTGTGCTTGTCCTCCTTGACCTAACAGCCACTTTTAACACCATAGATCATGGCATTCTTCTTGACCGCCTTCAGAAGTATGTTGGGATCTCTGGAACCTGTCTCTCCTGGATGTCCTCTTAACTATCCGGATGCATGCAGTCTGTTTTCTATGCTGGATGCAGTGATGTCACAAATCCAGTCACTTGTGGTGTCCCCCAAGGATCTGTTCTTGGGCCCCTTCTCTTCAATATCTACGTTTTCCTTGGGTCACCTCATCTGCCAGCACAGCCTCATGTTTCACTCCTATGCAGATGACACCCAGCTCTACCCAAAACTAGACCCTGGATGTCTTCTGCCATGGTCTCTTGGCTTGCATTCAAGACATCGAGGCCTGGATGCCAATTTTCTTCAGCTGAACACTAGCAAATCTGAACTCCTTCTAGTAGGATTGAAAACTCAACTTAAGAATCTCAATATAGCTGCCCTGAACCTTGGAAACTGTCTGCTGCTGCCTTCCCCCACAGTACGAAGCCTTGGTGTACTTCTTGACAGCAACCTCTCCTTTAATTCCCACATCTCCTCTGTGGTCAGATCTTCCTTCTACCATCTTCATCCCTACCTTTCCCTCACAGATGCAGAGATACTTTGTCATGCATTGGTCTCCTCTCGACTCGACTACTGCAACTCTCTCTTTATAGTGGTCTCCCGGCACGCACCATAAACCGACTGCAGCTAGTTCAGAATGCCGCTGCCAGGATCCTTACCAGATGCAAAACAGGTGAACACATCACACCCCGTCTTGCCCAGCTGCACTGGCTACCTGTAAAATTCAGGATTACTTTCAAAACTCTCCTGTTCACGTACAATGCCCTTCATCACACAGGTCCTGAGTACCTCCTCAACCTGCTGACCCGCTATGTCCCTGCCCGCAAGCTGAGGACTTCCGACTCTGGCCTGCTCGCTATCCCCAAGCAAAAGTGCACCACACTTGGAGAACGCTCGTTTAGCTTCATGGCTCTGACTCTTTGGAACTCTCTCCCAGCTTTGGTGCATGATGCTCCCACCGTCACTTGCTTTAATCAACTCTCAAGACCCACTTGTTCTCTCTTGCTTTCTATGCTCTTTAAGCCTATTAGCTGCTGTGTTGTTGTTACTATTTCATGTATTATGCATTTTTCTGTATTTAAAGTATTATGGATTTTCTTGTTGTTACTGCATCTTGTAAAGCGCTTTGTGATGGTGATCCACTATGAAAGGCGCTATATAAAATAAAGATTGATTGATTGATTATGTATGTATATATATATACAGTGTATATATATATATATATATATATATATATATATATATATATATATATATATATATATATATATATATAACTTACATTTCCCCTTTTCTTCTTTTTTTTGGTTTAGCAGTGTTTTTGAATGTAAATTGCAGTACTTATTTTAAAATTATGAGCCTCAGGGTAAAGTCAGATGCTTTACACTGACCTCTTCAATCAATGTTACTAGAAGTAAAAGCTTGTGTTTTGCAGCTTTATCCACAGATCTTTTTTTTGTATTTGACGGCCCCTGAGGAGATCCAGAGACCCGTTCCAGCAGCAAGGCCAATACAGCACTCCCTGTGTGCCCCCAGCCGAAGAGGGCAGCTGGTATGACACCCTACACTCCAAGCAGCACTCCTTCTGATAGGAGAGCCACCAGGAATCATAGAAAAAAAAAAGTCTTCATCTTTGTTATAACAAAAAGTTCTGTTTACACGCCTTATATTCAGGTGGTCCTGCACTTCCATTTCACCTTTAGAGTCGAATCAGATCCACCATTCAATGCTTTTTTTCGGTCATGAACCAATCAGCTGCTTCCCATAATGACTGACATGCTTTGCAGCCAGTAAGCTGCTTTGACCCCAAAGAAACTTCTGAGTTAAATGACCTAGGAAGTGAAACAGTAACAGACTACCTGAACGCAAACCATGCAAATTGAGAACTTCCTGTTTAGTATGGTACCAGATTATATTTTTCAACATAAAAATACTTTTTGTTGTTTTTTTTACAGATGCATCTTTCAAAACTGAGAGCTACATGGTGAATGAAAGTGCAGGACAGGTAAGATTTATGAAATTATTTCAAATTAAACTTCTCTTATCTTTGAAACATGAAGATACAACACAACTCTAAGTGCAGAGAAGTGAAGAAAATGTATTCAAATTGAAAAAGCTACTACTAAAAGGAAGGGAAATGAAATATTAAACCTTGAAGATGGCCCAAGTGAAAAAAGAAAAATTCAGTATTTTTTTTATTAAAAAGAAAGAAAAAATGAATCCTGTTCCTCACCCAGTTGTGACGTTCCTTTCCTGAAGTTCCCTGTGACCCTTATGCAGCTGCTCCCGTTCCCCTGACACACGCCACACTTGTCCAGTGTGTGGGTGGAGAACAGCACTCCATCACATCCAATGGGCTGCGACAATACAGGGGAGAGTAATGGGTTTCAGTCAATCAATTTCCTTTGCACAATTACATTGGTCCCACGGTATCCCATAGTCTCAAGACAATTGTTTTTTTGTAAGCCTCCTGAGCTTATAGAACTTCATACTGCCAATGCAATGCAATATCTTGAAGTGTAATGGCTGTCCTCAGATGCATATCATATTTCTTCTATGTGGTTTGAATGACATTGACTACATCCAAAACCACTTCCATATGAAGCTGTCTTTCCAGGTTATTATCAACAGCCATTAGAGAGTACAAGGCTTGAGTACAACCCTATTCTGACACTTTTAACAAGTGTTATCTTCAAAATATGATTTTGCTAGTGTTACCTTGTTGCATCAACTGTGCAGATCCTTACAAATCACGTTAACAAAGCAGGTGCTTTTGGCATTTTGGCAATATTAGCGTGGGCATTCTCCATGTCCAATTCATGATACCCAAATCTCTCCGAATTTATCTTTATACTATTTGCCTTTGAAACAATTAAATGATATTGAAATGAAAACAAATAGGTCAATACTTGAACAAAGTATACCAATTAGTTATTCTTTTTTATTATTGTTTAGAGTGCCCAATTAGAATACCTAATTATGTTCCCCTCACCACAGTAATTCCCCACAACAATTCAGGAGAACTGAAGTTCAGTGGGCATCCTCCGATCCCACGACCGAGCCAATTGCCTCTTTACACCCAGGAATTTGTGTGGATGTCAGTGGCCAGCCCTGCAGGTGTCCTCTTGAACTCACCAGGCGACTGGCCAGAAGGGTCTGCTGTACCGCAATAAAGAGAAACAGTCCCTGCCTGTTTTGCATCCCTAACCCACAGGAGCACCAGAGCCAATGCGACACTCCCTCTGAAATCCCCAGCGAGTGCCAGTGACTTCGCACAGCCAGGACAAGAGCCTGCACAGGACTGTATAACTTACCCTCTACATAGCGCGGTCATGTTCTTTCAAGGTATGCCACACAGGGACCCCTGCTTAATCTTACCACCAGTGGTGGCTGGTGGCCAAAAAAGATGGGGGAGGCAGAAAAAAGGCAGAGGGCTTGGGGTCCCCACTGACCGTGTCAGTGTTCTGTATGTGTATTGACAATCCTTATTATTTTGGGACTGAACCCTGTGGGTTATACTGAGCAGTACACATAGCTGTGTATTGCCAGTTATTATTGTTTACAGTTGTCAAGTGACTTTGGATTATAAATAAATCATCATTGCACCTTGAACGTTGTTGTTTGTCATTACTTGAGCACCGCATCACCTCTACACCTGCACACTGCAATACAGTGCGCCCAAAGTTTTGATGCATTGCTAAAAAATGCATGATTTTATGAGGTAAACAGTTGAATGTTCATGTCAGTTCTTTTGACTGTTGTTGGATTCTTTAACTTCAGGAAAGAAAAGTTTCATTATACTTTATTTCATTTATCAAACCAGATTCTTGGCCTCAACTTTACCTGAATAGTTCACATTACAAAACAACAGCACAGACTGAACTTTACACACACTCCCTTATGGTCCCCTAAGGAAAAGGCGTGCTTGGGGGAAATGTGGGGAAGCTTAAATTGCCACTCGGAAACACTTTACAATAATGGCCGCAAAGTCAATAGAGTTTCATAGGATTGCATTAGAGTAACGTCTGAATATCATGTTTTGCTATTATATTGTAATGATTTTTGTTGTCCTGAAGATAGTATTAAAAAATGGCCACAAATGCATAATGAATTCAAGAGGGAGACCACAAGCTTAGAAGAACATGCACTGGAATTTGCAGCCATTATTTTAAAGCGTAACCCAAATTTCTTAGAAAAAGTGAAAATTGGTGACTGTTCACCAACCTCACACCTGCCGTTGACGCAGACCCCTCTGTAGTCGCTGTACTTGCAGGACGTCCCGTCCCGTGCTGGCACCATCAGCTGTCTCTGCCCGTCCACCGTAGTGCAATGCAGATCACACGGCTTGCTGGAGATGTGGACGTAGTCATCTGCAAGGGCACAGGGCAGGATAGTATGAAGCATAGTCAAATACAATAACAGCATCCATACATAACAGCAGCAGGACAAGGGCTTCAAATAGTATGTACTATATGGCCACCTGTACAAAGATAGGATATTTATGAAAGGCACTGGGGTCTATGTTAAAGTAATTATAGCCAATAGAATAATTCCATAAATCCATTCCGCACTTGCATTAGTTACTACATAGCTCTCATATGTGTAGTTGCTAAAGAAACACATGTTATAGCAAAAATGTATTTTCATTTGAAAAGACACCTGGTACTACATTAGTTTGCCTTGCCTTTCAGGAAGTCTATTACTGCCTTACCTCCTTGAACATTTCAGCCCAGCAGTGTCTTCTGGGTCAGCAAGTTACTGGCTGAAAGTATGTCAGTCAACAGGGGAAGCAGCTTATTGGTTACTGACAGGAATGAATCCAGTGAAGGGGTGGGGACCATGTCACTTTCCAAGTGAAAAGACCCAGGAAGTGCAAGACAGGCTAACAGCTTGCAAAAGGAGATTTCTTTAATCTTGTGTAGTCCCAGATATCATGTTTTAAAATGAAAATACGTGTTTGTTAAAACATGTGTTCCTTTCAAAACTGCACGTTTGAGATATATATAATGAGAAACTGTATGGAACTACTTTGTATAAGATATTGTGGTCACTGGTGGGAAAAGGTCTGTGGCAAACAGCAACAAGTCACAGTGTGGTGGTATAAAGATTTGCCACTGTTTAGATCCTTCGTTTGATGAGTGAGTCTTTATGGATTCAATGTACTGAATTACCTGGATACAATGGTTTCCACTGATAGTTCCTGCCATTGTACACTTGGGAGTTGAAAGATGAACACTGCTCCTCTCTGAAACTCCGTCCTGAAGGGGGGCATTCCTGTAAAGCATGACAGACCTGAGTGCCCTGACAGAGAGGCAATATGTCGTACTGTCAGCCCGCTAAGCTAGCTGTCCAGGGATTGTCTGTTTTTTCCTGTGTACAGATAAGACATCTGGAGTTTGGTTTTTAGTCCAATTATTGAGGCATACTAGTATGCAGAAAGTCTGTGATATGGTATGTTATTAATTTTACCCAATCCTTTGCTCACTAAATAACACAATTTTATTGAGTAAGAAGCCTCGTAAGTGAACTGCTACCCCAACATAATATCCATTTGCAGCACAATTGTCTTGGACATTTTGTTCTTCATTTTACCCTCAAAAAAGTGTTTCTGCAATGACTGCCAACTGATTTGAGAATGCTTCAACAAGCCTGCCCACTTTATCAGGAACTGTACCTAATAAGGTGATGGAAGGTGTGTTTAGGGATGTTAATCCTTCCGTTATTAATATTTCAGACTTGACAAACCTGTGACTACTTTCCTTTAATTGCCATTGCTGATACACTGTTGACTGATGCCTTGGAGCAGCCTACTGTGGCACCTCTTTTGAATGATGTTAAATTTTTTGCCTGTCCCTATTTCTGGTAGACTGTTTTCAGTTGTGCTGCTCCCACAGTATTATTATTATTATTATTATTATTATTATTATTATTATTATTATTATTATTATTATTTGTTTATTTAGCAGACGCCTTTACCCAAGGCGACTTACAGAGACTAGGGTGTGTGAACTATGCATCAGCTGTAGAGTCACTTACAACTACGTCTCACCTGAAAGACGGAGCACAAGGAGGTTAAGTGACTTGCTCAGGGTCACACAATGAGTCAGTGGCTGAGGTGGGATTTGAACCGGGGACCTCCTGGTTACAAGGTATGATAGGGCTGCAGGGATCACATGTCACATCACATGATCAACCTATTTTGCATCTCTAATTCAGGGAAAGATTCTACATTCTAATAAATGGATAGTGTAGTATTATATAGTTCTGTGGTTATTAGGGTGTCCTCTTTATAAAACTATAGGGCCTTACTTCCAGTAGTACAATACAGTTTTTCTTGGCCGAAAAAACAGGCAAGTGTTAAACTGTGTATTGTTCAAGAGCACTATTGTAAATTCATAAACTTCAAAATCTGCTTCCACAGAAGATGATAAAACAAAAACTAGCAACCAAAATAGTGGAGCCCTCTACAGATGTGTTTGTCCATCATTTTAGCAGAACTCTTATCTGAGTGTTTCGTTGCAGGCTGTGTACTTTCAGAAATAATTAATGCAGCTCTCAGAAGCCAAGAGTAAACAAACAGAAATATCAAAATGATGCTTTGGCACATGAGAGAAATGGCAGCTCTTATTACTCACTGGAAAGGCAGTAATGTGCAGGCCTCACTCCCGTTTCCACACCCTCGTCCCAAGACGATAATAATCGCTGTGTGTTTCTTTGTTTATTACACACTGCTTCAACGTTTTGTTTTTAGCAATGAGTCGTGTAGAGGTTCCTCATCATTGGTATAAGGGGCTTTCAGATCACTCAAATTCACGTAGAATAGGGCAGCAAAAGGGCTAATTGATGGAACAAAATGTAATTATCTTCCGGGCAGAATAAAGTGGAGGTTGACTGCACATCTTGCCCATGCTGTGATAAAATAATGATATGAATTATGTAACTTTACTGCAGGTGCATTTGCACTTGCTGAGTCATTTTGCTACCCCTTCCTTTTGGAACATTTACACTTACTTAAACAGCAGGAACACGTTCCTTTTCTGTCCCTGAAGATACAATACAGCCATATGAGCACTTTGCCGCACTATGGCTGTCAGCCACTGATCGAACTTGTCAGCACAGAGCAGCGGACGAGGCTGGAATAAGATGTGAAGCTAAAAGCAACCCTGGAACGTTACCAGCTTAAGGCAGATTTATTCTTTTAAATGTTTTTGAAAGAAAACTGTGTGGGTCTTACACTAGACAGATTAAACATTTGTGTTACCATAGCGACAGAATCTTCAGAAACTACTGATTTTACGTAATTAATAAAATGAATTAAATATACTAGCAACACTTGTATTTGGTATGTTTCATTAACTGAATGTCCTTGTGACAGAGATCGAATGATTCTTGGTGTTAGATCTCCCCCTCCCCCGACCTGTGAGGGCGCTGTGTAAAGGGAACAGAGTACTTTGGACTGGTTGGCCCGACAATTAATTCCCAGGGTTTGGCGGAAGTCGACCATCTAGAAAGGGGGCGGAGCTACGGTACACTAAACCATTGACCCGGAAGGTTAACGACGTGGCATCCGCGGATTGGAGTAGTAGATGTGCTCGTTAACCAAGGGGGTCATGGTTGACAATGGTTATTCTATGACCGAAAGGACCCGAGTTGATAAACTAACCGTGAGTGTTTTATTTGTTTTGTCAGTCTGTCTAAAGTCTACTGTTTTTCTTGTTTGTTAGACTAGACGGCTAACACGACCCGGAGCTGTCGCCCACAGCCAGCACAAAACCCGGACAACAGAGCATTTAGTGTTCACAAATAAATTGTACTTTCACCACCGGCACTGCAGCACTCACGGGGAGAGGTGATTTCATAATTCCCTGTGCAACAAACATCGCTGTGTATTGCCAGTCCTCCTATTTGTTTTCTGTTTGGTCATCAGACCCCTGGAATAAAATATACAGAACTAATTTTCACCTGTACTTTGTTGTCTGTCTCTTCATTGTTGGTTTACTACACTGCACCTGCACGTACCACTTACCACTTTGCCACAGTCCTCCATGAATAATGTTTATACTTTTGAAGTAGGAGTGTCTAGAACAGGACAAGCCATGTTATCCATGTACATCTTCACAAAGTTATACTTACCTTTCCCCTTAGAACCAATGTTACAGTACCATGCAACAGAATACAGCTGTAGACAGGCATCAACTGCAGGGGTGCAAATGTGGCACTATGGCGCTAGTTTCTACCACCGGGGTACCTCATATAGCACCATTATTATTATTCCTTAGCAACCATAGATGATGATAACTTCTCATTGGGTCTGGACTACTCACATGATCCCTCCACACTCACCCACATACACAGGAGAGAAAGTTTGTGTCATGTGGGAAGTTTAACTGCAAAAACTGGTCACAAACATGTCTTCACAGCAAATTTTTACCCAATTTTAACCCTAAAAACAAACTGAAGAGCAAGGGTTGGGGGGCTTGATTAGGGCGGAGTTTGATAATTTAGCACCAGTAGGCTCTCTGGTCCTAAACCTTCAAAACAGTTTAGCACCAATTTTCAAAAGAATTTGCACCCCTGAACTGGTTAATTGTAGATAAAAAATGATTGGCAACACAAAAATAATGGCTGCAAATTCATAATGGATTCTGACTGAATACCACCTGTATAACATCTGAACATCTTCTGCACTTCTCTGAGTTCTGAAGTCATTCATTTTGAATTCAGGCCCGTTAATTCATGTGGATTTAATGACCTGTATTCATTCCATGTTTGTAACAAAGTATGCTGATCACACGTATAAAGCATGCTTGCATGCATAAATGAACACTTCTCACAATCCCCACGTGGGTGAGTAATGCATGCCTGATCGTTTTTCTGAAGTGTTACCAAACAATTACATAAATCTTACCTATTTTGCAATTCAATGTGCTAGGTCTCAGATATTCCATTTTTTTTTTTTTTTTTTTTAGTCGTCGCCAATTATTTTTACCCCGGTTTTCACCCCAATTTAGCATGCCCAATTATTATCTGTATCCCCGGCTCACCGCTCGCAACCCCCCCGCCGACTCAGGAAACGGAGGCTGAAACACGCGTCCTCCGAAACGTGCTCCTTCCAAGCCGTCATTTTTCACACTGCAGATCCACAGCAATGCTACCAGACCTATAGTGCCGGAGGACAACACAGATCTGGCGGCTCCGCTGCAGAGCCACAGGCGCCCTATCGGCCACAGGGGTCACTGATGCGCGGTGAGCCGTGGATTCCCCTGCCGACCTAAGCCCTCCCTACCCGGGCAGCGCTCAGCCAATTGTGCGCCGCCCCCTAGGAACTCTCGGTCACGGTCAGCTGTGACATAGCCTGGATTCGAACCAGCGATCTCCAGGCTATAGGGCACATCCTGCGAGGAGCGCCTTTACTGGATGCGCCACTCGGGAGCCCCAGATATTCCATTTTTAAAGAAACACATGCTGAAGAAAACGTATTTTCATTTTAAAACATATCTATTTCTACTTTCATTTAAAGAAAGTTCTATTTTTGTAAGCCTTTTCTGGGTCAAAGCGTGTTACTGACTGAACGCATGACAGTCACCAGGGGAAGCAGCTGATTGGTTGTTAAGAGGAAAGAAGTCATTGAAGGGGTGGGGACAGTTGTGCACCTTCCAGGTGAAATGACCAGGTGTTTTAAAATAAAAATACATGTCTACAATAGTATGTCTGTCTTTTAAACCTGGACAATTGGAAATATAAATGGAAGTGCACAGGAGATAAAGGAGGTACAGATATGAATAAAAAGGCAAACTGTCAACTATTAATTTTACACAAATCTGAAAAATGCCTTTAAATGAAAACATTCTGCCCAACTGGTAGCCAGTGGTTTGCTGTGTCGTAGTCCTCACCTGTATGTCACAGAGGTGATACCTCTTGGATGTGCCAGTGCAGGTCATATTGTCCTTTCCAACAGCCGTCTTCCTCCTGCTAAATGAGTATCACAGCCAGTATCACAGCCAGTTGAAGCCTGTTCTGTTTTCCACATCCTATACTTTGTTTGGAATCTATATATATAAGCACTTCTGTTCAAACCAGAACATGAATAGCATCAGCTGATATATATATTGTGGGACAGCAGGGAGGGGGTTAAAACCTCTCTGCAGTAAAAACATGTGCGGAATGCTCATTTGTGGTGTTTAATTGTTTTTCTGTTAATTGTTTTGTTGTTAATTATCACCTGCACCTGGCTATGATTGTAAATTAGAGCCAGGTGCAAGGTTTATAAGAAGAGCAGTCAGTCTGCTCTGGGCTGCTGAGTAGAAGGAGGCAGAAAGAGGTACTCTGCTTCCCAGCAGTCGTGAGGTAAAGTGTGGTGTATTAAACCTGTGTGTTTTGTTTTCTGTTTGGTGGGGAAACAGCTTAGCTGTCCCACTCGTAGTCAGGGTGTTCCTGTTTGTCTAATTAGTGCTCGTAAAGAGCTAGGTGTTTGTTTTGTATTTTGGTGTTTATTAAAAATAGCGCACCAGCGCTTAAAAATCCATTTCTTGTGTGTTGGGTCGGTGTTTTAAAGGGGCAACGAACCGCGAAGAGGGTCGATTCATTTACATTATCTATCTATCTATCTATCTATCTATCTATCTATCTATCAATCATTTGGATTAACATATTTAATTACAGTATATGGATTTATAGCAATAGATCTTCAAATGGTACCAGTAAAACCACTAGACTGGTGATATGAGTGGCTGGCTTTTTATGATGTTGGCAATCATTCTGAGTGGTTCTGGCTTCAGCTCTGCTAGCCCCATCTACTCTATATATTATCTCTTTTCCACTGTACAGCCGAGCCACAGTGGGATGTGCAGAACCAGCGCAGCTTAGGAGGAGCCTGGTTGTGTTTCCACTGCAAAGTTCGGGCCGTGCAGCTGACCTAACATGCAATGAACGTGTCAAGTCACATGTAGATGATGCAGTATTAAGAGCAGCTGTATTTGAGTTGAGAATGGCAGATCCAAAGGTTATGGTTGTGTTTTTCTTTGTTTTTGTTCTTCGTATATTACTGAATACAACTGAAATGCGTGCCATGTTGTTTATCTTCCGACTGATGCAATGTAATGACAAACATCATTAACCCTGCCCCTGGCCCTGATCGGCTCAGATTTGCCATTGGAAAAAGGGCTGTCTATGTCTATGTAGAGTAGGTTGGTGTGGCAGAGTTGAAAGGTCATATTGTCACATGATTTTAATCAAATTAGGAATCAGCCCAGGCACTTAGGATTCACCAGACAAGCTCAAAACAAGCTCAAAACTCAGTAAAGATTTAAAGAAAAATAATAACTCTATGTTGGACCCAGGATGACTGCAAACATCATCAAATAGTGTAAATAGTAAATTATTAAACGACTATGCAATTGCAATGAAGATGTTTACAAACCAATTGACTACATTGTGCTCAGCTGTTAGCACGTCAAAGAGAACTCTGCCCATTTTAACAGCATCTGAAAGTGAAGGCTCATACCTTTGTTTGAGGCAGTGCCGCTCTTGGAACTTGACCCCTCCTCCACAGGTGCGAGTGCAGGCTGTCCACTTGGCCCACTCCCCCCACCAGTACGCTGTTACATCAGAGTCTTCTTCCAGGCTGTTTGAGGACTGGCCATCTTCCTGAAATAGAACATCTATTTTCACTAACTGCCATTCCTTTCAAGTGATTATACCTAACAAAATCCTTTCAAAAATCCCACCTGCTTTGCATGTCCATTAGCTACATACTGTAGGCCTCAGGTATAAGAGAGAAATGTCATTGCAAACATGTATTTTTATTGAAAACATGCTGTCTGGCACTACACTAGGTTAAATAAAGCTTCTATGACTTATTCACAAGATTATCTGTTACATTTCCTGGGTTATTTCACCTCAGCTGTATTTTCCTGGTCATGTTACTGGTGGAAAGCATGTCTGTCAATAGGGGAAGAAGCTGGTTGGGTAATGAAAGGAAACAAGCCATTGACGGGGAGGGGACCGTTGCATCCTCCAGGTAACCAAGCAAGTACGCTTCCTGAAAGCATCGCTTGCAAACAGATATTAACCAAATGCAGTACTAGGTCTTTTAAAAAAAAAAAAAGTCACTATAATAATTTTTTTTTTTTCAAAACTGTGCTTTTGAGACATATGTAAGAAACTGAAGTGCCCAATAGGTAAAAATGAAGGGCTTGTGTTGTAAGCTACAATCACCTTAAGCTCACAGTGGTTGGAATTAGGAATACAAAGACAAATATATTCAATAATAATTGAAAAACCCTTAAATAAAACAAAAAAATGTAATTACAAATATATATTTAAAAGTATATGCAGGATAATTTTTTATTATTATTATGTGTATTATTTCTGCACAGAAAATCTTTGTGGGTTTCTTAGGGATTGCTGTCAGTTTCAGCGCTGGGGAGTAACACATTACTGTAATCTGATTTCATGGTTCAGTAACTTGTGACTGTATGGTTTTGTTTTCAGACAGGTAACTAAATGTGGAAACGCATTACATTTTATGTGAAAGAAAAACGTAGTTACTTTTAGTTACATTTTAAAAACGAGTAATGCATAGCTGTCATCTTGTTAGAAAATGGTGTCAGTGGAGGGAACAGAAGCTAAATCTTCTAAGAATAGTTTATTTTCTTATTTCAAAGTAATAAGTTACTGTAACGAGTTACAACAGTCTCAGAAGGGCCCATATCATTTCCAGAAATTATTTTTGCTTTGTATTTTCAGCGACCAAACTTTATCCTATTGTTGAAGACACCCACCTGAGCACCCCATTTTATTATACAATATTACCAGGGATATGAATATTAAATACATAAATCACCATCACAAAAAAAGGTAACTTGTTATTTTTGTCATTTTCAATCAAGTATATGCTGAACAAACATTTTAGAGTGACTTACCTCAGAAAGCACAAATCACTTTCCTGCCCCCAGGTTCAGACATGGTCCTCGCTGATGAGATCATTTGTGCTGTCTTCCATGATGCTAATTGGTTTTATTAGTTTACCATAACTATTGACATGCCAGAGGGTAAAAAAAACTACCTCTAAAAGCCACCAATGCTCATTGATATATTGCATTATATACAGTACTATAATACAAATGATATATATTGTGTTTAAAGTTTCTTTTCTATCTCCACTGTCATGTACAGTTAAATCAAAGTCTTCAATGACCAAGTCATAAATGTACTTTCTTTACTGGTATTCATTAGGACTTGAAAGCTACCCACTGAGTCTTGAGTAACAACTTTTTTTTTTTATTCAATTAAATCCATTCCCAAATGGGATCTAATGATAGCCACTTAATAGCAGTAAAAATATAATTTCACAAGTTATAGTTACACCATAAAAATACGTCTCTGAACAGCCCCAATATATATATATATATAAATGTACGGCAGCAAACAGTGTGCATCCATACCTGCCCGCTAAGTGCTGAGAAGTTCCCCAGAGAGAGAGCGAAGGAGAGACTGCAGAGCAGGATCAGACAGACCCCCATCAATTGAGTCCACCGGCAGCCACACATTCTAAAGGAAAAGGCAAGGCAAACTTATGGAGGAATTTAGTGGTGTACAGTTAGTCAGAGAAGAATTTGGACAGTTTACTGTTGTGTAATTTTTATCCCAGTGGGGAATCGGCTGAATGTTTCATAACCAATAAACGTGTTTTCTTCGATGTGATTCATCATGACTTCTGAGCAAAATCCTAGACACTTCAGTACAGTTAAGGAATGTTTTAACAACTATTTCCGATATATTTGTTCTATGACTTTGGAAATACTTGTATGGACAATCTATGTATGGTTACAACATGCTTCTCACCTGACAGTGCCCTGTGCTTCTCTTTATATACCACAGTGACCCAATTAGCCGTTAATCACACACCTGCACACAACTAACTGTACTTTAAGTACAAGCCCCAGTTTACACAAAGAATAACATCCAGCATTGCAATCTAGCAGGGCATGGCTTAGAAAATTGCATTGTCAGTGCTGTGTTAAATATTGTTCCTCTGCAGTCGTCTGTTTCTCATAACTCCAGTGGGACATTTGTCAAAAGGATACAATAATTCACACTGTCAAATTGTTATTGGTTGGTTCCTAATAACCAACCAATGTAAACAGGGGAGACAGAGGGAAGGCTTTGTCTTGTGTTGAGTCATTCATATGTTTTATTCTATTTAATTAATACCTAACAATGTAACATCTCTTCAAGGGAATGACTCTGAAAATATGACTCTCTGCACAGCCCTACTTCCAGCAGTCTCATTCTGATGTGTGCCTTCTGGAAGGACACTGATGAATACATTAGCCAACAGGTTTGTCTGCTCTGATTGGATGACTAATTGAGTTCATGGGAGCTGACGTCTGACCTGAACCCATACGGTTTGAGGTTCAGTTTTCTCATTTGGTTCCAGATCCACCTCTTTAGATAGTTTGAAACCCAAATGCTTTGTGGTCAGGTTTGTGGAAACAAGCTAGATTCAAAATGTAATCTCCAGTTGTAAAAAAAAAGCTTTGGATGGCAGGGTCAGGGCAGGGTCAGGGCAGGGTCAGGGTCAGGGTCAGGGTCAGGGTCAGGGCAGGGTCAGGGCAGGGGCAGGGGCAGGGTCAGGGCAGGGTCAGGGTCAGGGTCAGGGCAGAGTCAGGGCAGGGCCAGCCCCTCCTGCGTTTTGTTTTATATAATCTCCTATGGCTGTCAATGCCACACCATGTCTCATACACTGCACTGATTCCCTTGTCAGCTTCAATTTGTTTTGATCTTCAATAGCGATCACCGGAGAGACACATCTCGCTCCTCTGTCCTTAGCACTGCAGTCCTCCTGGGACCGCACTGCCCCATCCCTCCTGCTGTCAGAGGGGTTAGGTTAAGAATAGATCAACAGATACAGAAACTCAGACACACAGATACAGATACGGGAAGACAATACGTATGGTGTATGATTTTCAAAAGTTGGTTAGCTAATCAGCTTGGACAGTTTTGAGTAAATATTGTATTATTTTCTATTTAAAGGGACATCTTATATCATCTACAGTTTAATATTTAATATTGTACATTTTTAAAATGCTGTTATATGTGTTCTCCTTCATTCTCTACTTTCATTTCTGCTTAGATCATTTTTAACAGGGTTGTAACTAATGTCCTTTATCAACCACAGGGACTGCATCTGAAAAGACTCCTTTTTGTTTTATAAATGACCACCGGGGTAAGAATATCTACCTCTTTCCAACTGTGACAACTGTGAGTTAATACATTGGAAATATCTGAAAACATTCGTTTAGATAGGATAGAAATTCAAACAACAAATTCAGTTTATAGAAGCAGAAGAAATGACATTTGATTAGAATAATTAGTAAGCCAGGTAAATCTAACTAGAAACAACATTGGAAAATAATAGAGAACACACTATTATTTTTCTTTATTGGGGAATACAGCAGGTACTAAAGTAAATCCCCTATACCACAGATCACACCCTCTCAGTACCACTCATATTCCCTTGTGGCTCTTAACCCTTTAAGGACACATACTGAAGCGTCTTTCTGGGCCCGTGATTGGGTAAACATGATCATACTGAAGTGTCTTTCTGGGCCCGTGATTGGGTAAACACAGAAAAAAAAAAAAAGTGACTTACTGGGCCACCATACTTTGTGGTACAGGTTGGAAACACATATTATTGCATAGAGAAGGGGTTGAATTTCACTCCCTGAGACGTGCATTTCAATTTTAAAGGGCAGAGAAAGTTTCAGCAGCATGCAGAAAGAAAAACTTTAGTAGAACTTGTTTAGAGATAAGAAAGGAACGGAAAAACTCTGTAAATCTGATGGATTTAACTTAGAATTATATTAGAACATATATTCTATCATGTGTTTTAAGATATATGTTTTTACAACATTTATAAATATCAAGAAACGAGTGGATATAAGCCCATACTGTTTCATGAACTAAATTTATATCAGTGACGTTTCTTTCATTATTACTAATAATAATGGAATGAAGAACTATTATTTTATTTACAAATATTTATTTTGAGAAAATAATTGAGTAGTATCCATTATTGCTTATAAACATCCTGAGAATAAACATTCATTATGGTATTGCAGTTGTACTGTTTGCTTATAATAGTTAGGGTTTTGTAGTTAGCACTATTTATTCGGTTGTTCTTGCTGTTTGTAAAATGCTGCTTTCATAATAGGATATTCAGTGTATATATTTACGCGAATGTGCAGAAATTGATCTGCACACAAATAAACGTTTCCACTTCACAGAATTTCATTTCAAGAGATGAGTCATTGTTGGCAGAAAACTGACGTCTGATTCTGGTAAATCAAAATGTTCTGACAGTGATTCATTTATATAATATAGGTGTTCTCAGTATCAATTATTGTTCAGTTCTTAACCATGTATTGCTTTTGTTTTTTAACAAAGGCTCTAAATTCATAAAATCACTCGGATGTCTTGTATTTTGCCCTTTCAGGGACTGTTGTAGGGTCCTTCAGGTAACAGAATAAAATGTGTTTGTACCTATATCTCAATGAAACCTCAAAATCTACTAAATACTAATTTTAAAAATTGAAAAATATCTGTTTTTTTCTCTTTTTTTTTACTTATTGGAGTGGAAAATCTGTAAAAGTATTTTGTATAGTTCCTAAAGTATTCAACCATGGTCCTCGGGGACCCGAATGTTCTCTGGTTTTCATTCCACTGAGCTCTCAGTTACTTAACTAAGCCCTTACTTGAACCCATAATTAGCTTAATTAGACATTTTTAATAGTTCTCAGCAAAAAATGTGTAAACAAAATCACAAAATCACTCAGGTGAAACAATGTCTTGTAATTTGACTAAACGTCAATATTTTTCAACACAATTTTCAGGCAGTATTGAAAGGTCCCTCAGGTAATAGAAAAACATGTTTTTATACAAGTATCTCTTTGAAAACTCTAAGCGGAATACATAATAAAAAAAAAATACTTAACCTTTAAAAAAAACACTATATATATATATATATATATATATATATATATATATATATATATATATACAGACGTGCTCAAATTTGTTGGTACCCTTACAGCTCATTGAAGTAATGCTTCATTCCTCCTGAAAAGTGATGAAATTAAAAGCTATTTTATCATGTATACTTGCATGCCTTTGGTATGTCATAGAATAAAGCAAAGAAGCTGTGAAAAGAGATGAATTATTGCTTATTCTACAAAGATATTCTAAAATGGCCTGGACACATTTGTTGGTACCCCTTAGAAAAGATAATAAATAATTGGATTATAGTGATATTTCAAACTAATTAGTTTCTTTAATTAGCATCACACATGTCTCCAATCTTGTAATCAGTCATTCAGCCTATTTAAATGGAGAAAAGTAGTCACTGTGCTGTTTGGTATCATTGTGTGCACCACACTGAACATGGACCAGAGAAAGCAAAGGAGAGAGTTGTCTGAGGAGATCAGAAAGAAAATAATAGACAAGCATGGTAAAGGTAAAGGCTACACGACCATCTCCAAGCAGCTTGATGTTCCTGTGACAACAGTTGCAAATATTATTAAGAAGTTTAAGGTCCATGGAACTGTAGCCAACCTCCCTGGGCGCGGCCGCAAGAGGAAAATCGACCCCAGATTGAACAGAAGGATAGTGCGAATGGTAGAAAAAGAACCAAGGATAACTGCCAAAGAGATACAAGCTGAACTCCAAGGTGAAGGTACGTCAGTTTCTGATCGCACCATCCGTCGCTTTTTGAGCGAAAGTGGGCTCCATGGAAGAAGACCCAGGAGGACTCCACTTTTGACAGAAAAACATAAAAAAGCCAGACTGGAATTTGCTAAAATGCATATTGACAAGCCACAATCCTTCTGGGAGAATGTCCTTTGGACAGATGAGTCAAAACTGGAGCTTTTTGGCAAGTCACATCAGCTCTATGTTCACAGACGAAAAAATGAAGCTTTCAAAGAAAAGAACACCATACCTACAGTGAAACATGGAGGAGGCTCGGTTATGTTTTGGGGCTGCTTTGCTGCGCCTGGCACAGGGTGCCTTGAATCTGTGCAGGGCACAATGAAATCTCAAGACTATCAAGGCATTCTGGAGCGAAACGTACTGCCCAGTGTCAGAAAGCTCTGTCTCAGTCTCAGGTCATGGGTCCTCCAACAGGATAATGACCCAAAACACACAGCTAAAAGCACCCAAGAATGGATAAGAACAAAACATTGGACTATTCTGAAGTGGCCTTCTATGAGTCCTGATCTGAATCCTATCGAACATCTATGGAAAGAGCTGAAACTTGCAGTCTGGAGAAGGCACCCATCAAACCTGAGACAGCTGGAGCAGTTTGCTCAGGAAGAGTGGGCCAAACTACCTGTTAACAGGTGCAGAAGTCTCACTGAGAGCTACAGAAAACGTTTGATTGCAGTGATTGCCTCTAAAGGTTGTGCAACAAAATATTAGGTTAGCGGTCCCATCATTTTTGTCCATGCCATTTTCATTTGTTTTCTTATTTACAATATTATGTTGAATAAAAAATCAAAAGCAAAGTCTGATTTCTATTAAATATGGAATAAACAATGGTGGATGCCAATTACTTTTGTCAGTTTCAAGTTATTTCAGAGAAAATTGTGCATTCTTCGTTTTTTGTGGAGGGGTACCAACAAATTTGAGCACGTCTGTATATATATATATATATATATATATATATATATATATATATAGTGTTAAAAAAATAAGTTGTTATGGTTTCTGAAGTACCTTATAATGTTCCCCAGAGTGTTCTGAAAAAAAAGGACACCAATCCCATGATGATACTGTAAAAAATAGATTTTTTGTGATTTTTTTGTAGGAAGAGAGTCAAATACAGCCAAAAAACACCTGGTCCTGGGGGAGCATCCCACTGAAAAACACTTGGCCCTTAAAGGGTTAAATAGAATATATCATACATAGCCTATAGACTCAATAAATATATACTGTATAATTTTTAGGGTGCCCAGTTATTTTATCCTAGATTTTCTTGCAAATTTAGGATATCCAATTAAGTTGCCTCACTTCAGCAATTCCCCACAATAGCTTGGGAGAATTGAAAGTCAGTGAGCATCCTTCAATCCCACAACCAAGCCAATTGCCTCTTTACACCCAGGAATTGGAGAGTAGATGTTGGCAAGCTACCAGACTCCGAAGGACAAAATCGGCCAATGAGGAGAAAGTCTTTTTGCTTTCCTAACCCGTGTGACTGCCAGAATCAATGCAACGCTCCTTCAGGAATCTCCAGTGAAGACCGGCGATTTCACAAAGCCAGGACCCGCACTGCCAGGATTCGCACAGCCAGGACTAGCACAGCCAGGACTTGCACTGCCAGGACTCGCACAGCCAGGACTCCCACAGGCAGAACTCACACTTCCAGAACTAGCACAGCCAGGACTCACACAGCCAGGACTCGCACAGAAAGAACTTGCACATCAAGGACTCCCACAGGCAGAACTCACACTGCCAGGACTCACACTGCCAGGACTAGCACAGCCAGGACTCGCACAGTCAGGACTTGCACAGTCAGGACTAGCATAGCCAGGACTCATACAGCCAGGACTCACACAGCCAGGGCTAGCACAGCCAGGACTCACACAGCCAGGACTCGCACAGCCAGGACTCGCACAGCCAGGACACACAGCCAGGACTCGCACAGCTAGGACTCGCACAGCCAGGACTCACACTGCCAGGACTAGCACAGCCAGGACTCGCACAGTCAGAACTAGCATAGCCAGGACTCATACAGCCAGGACTCACACAGCCAGGGCTAGCACAGACAGGACTCACACAGCCAGGACTCGCACAGCTAGGACTCGCACAGCCAGGACTCACACTGCCAGGACTCGCTCAGCCAGGACTTGCACAGCCAAGACAAGAACTCGCACAGCCAGGACTCGCACAGCCAGGACTCACACAACCAGGACTCATACAGCCAGGACTCACACATCCGGGACTCACAGATCCAGGACTCGCACAGCCAGGACTCACACAGCCAGGACTCACACATCCAGGACTTGCACAGCCAGGACTCATACAGCAAGAATTTGCACAGCCAGGACTCGCATAGCAAGAACTCACACAGCCAGGACTCGCACAGGCAGGACTCACACTGCCAGGACTCACACAGCCAGGACTCACACATCCAGGACTCACAGATCCAAGACTCGCACAGCCAGGACTCGCACTGCCAGGACTTGCACAGCCAGGACTCTCACAGCAAGGACTCGGACAGCCAGGACTCACACTGCCAGGACTTGCACAGCCAGGACTAGCACAGCCAGGACTCGCACAGTCAGGACTAGCACAGTAAGAACTTGCACAGCCAGGACTCACACAGCTAGAACTCGCACAGCCAGGACTCATAGCCAGGACTCGCACGGCGCTCCCCTGACTGTATGACTCACCCTGCACCCCACGCAGCTGGGCTTTATCAGGTGAGCCATTCTGGAACCCCATCAGTAAAACTTAGTTTGTTGACTGTTTTTTTTTTTCAGTGCGAATGGGGAATTGAAAAAGACTTAAAACAATCACAGAAACCCATTTTGAGGATAAAATGCAAAACAAATGCCCCATACTGTCATTTTGCATTGGTAGAGAATTTCTACTATTCAGGATATCTTTCCACTTGTAGATTATCTATCGAGGGAGACAAGGGTTCTGAGTGGGGTAACATGTAATAATCTGCCTCAATGCTTGTTGGAGGTGTATTTTATTACATTATATATTATATATATAATGCATTTTCTCAGCGGCAGTCTAATCATAAGTGAGCGGAGGCGGGACATAAAGAGTTGAAGGCATTCTCTGCCTCCAATGGGAGAGTCAAAGATCTGCCCTGGTTTTGCAACTGTCCAATTAGAGCAGAGCTGGGAAATAAATATGCCTGGCCCTAAGTGGTGTAACAATAGCTGAATTTTGTGCGATATTGCTTATTATAGAGCGTTATTGAGAATTATATTGAGAACGTCATATTTTGATTTACTTTTTACAAATACAAAAAAATGTCATCAGACAACGGAGACATTGTAGTTACTAATCAATTTTCAAGAAGAGCTTTCTCAGAAAAAATTGGAGATTGTTTAAAAAGGGAGGCAAATACCACACATATGCGAACCGACACAGGAAGGGGAGGGATATACTCGCCACTTCCAAAACTGTAATTATTAAAGGTATCCGTGGCTTACTGGTAACTGTCAATTAAACAAATAATACTGCTGAACTGTCTTTTGTTCAATACAGAAAAGACGATATGGAACAGCACAGGCTACAGCAATCTAGGATGTCTAACGAAGTCACCACAAAAACAGGAGCGTTCCCAAAGTCACCTGCGAGCCACTGTTACACTCAAAACTTTTTGACAAACCCGTATTAATATTCAAATGGATAAGCAGAAGAGTAAGGATACAATACATCACAATGAGCAAGCAAGAACTGGCTTTCAGAGGCACGATGAAGGCACCAATTCCTCAAATAGAGGTAATTATGTGGAATTACTTTCTCTGGTACTTTCTACGACAGCATGTTAAGCAATCACTTGTCAATAGCCACAGTATTCTCGGGTACCTCTAACAAGATTCAGAACGACTTAATCTCTTCGGTGTCTCAGGTTTTGCTAGATGCAATAGAAAAGGCTTTAAAAAAAGACTAAATTCCCATTGGGCTTATTTTTTTTAGATTCTATTGAATTAGCAGTATTACTATGCAAGACAGCCGCTATAAAATCATTACCTTTATTAAAAATGCGGAGGGGTTAATCTATCGATTATCAACAATTAATCATGCCCATAGATTAACCAATCAGAAATTGTAATCGAGTGACAGCCCTAATATATATTATATATTATATATACATACATACATATATACATATATATATATATATATATATATATATATATATATATATATATATATATATATATATATATATATATATATAAAGCAAGTTACCAAGAAAACAAGGCCCATCTTATAACGAATCACTGCAGAGAGACCGATGATAGATATACATTAGATTAGGAAAGTAGTATTCAATGGAAACTTACATTTGGAGGAGGGTCCGTCTCCCCAAACACACATCTTCAGTTAGGTAGGCTTCTTAAAATAAGCAAACAGAGCCTCTAGCTCTATCTGGAGTCTGGGTTTTCCTGGCACTAAATATTGGTGACAGGTGCCTTAAACTACCCAAAGAACACCTGGAGTTCATTAAACTCCCAGACACAGCTGGATCCTGGCCAACTGCTAAACACAGGCTTCCACAGACAGTTCAGTCTGTCCAGGACTGCAGCTACCACTTACAACAGAGAGGCTTATTTACTGGGATCCTCAGCCTGT
The DNA here is from genome assembly GCF_902713425.1 of Acipenser ruthenus. Taxonomy (NCBI): domain Eukaryota; kingdom Metazoa; phylum Chordata; class Actinopteri; order Acipenseriformes; family Acipenseridae; genus Acipenser; species Acipenser ruthenus. Next base: position 7,950,161 of record NC_081219.1, read on the forward strand.
GGCCTCCCAATCAGACACTCCAGGACCCTACAATAGAGCCCTCTTCAACCTGCTACCCCTCACTGGAGCCCCTTCAGGGTTCTCCAGTCCAGCACTCTCAATCTTACCCTACAAGCAAAAGCCTGAAAATATCAGGGTCCCAACTATATTAAGGAGGGAATTTCAGAGCTGTGGATGACTTTAAAGCTTTGGCTCCACAGCTGTTTATTTGAGAACTATGGACAATATAGGACTGGAGAGGGATTAGAACTGTACTATTGTCAGTTGCTATGTCCCAACTTGACTGACTTGATCAGAAATCACCGCTGTTATACACCATTACTTTATAGAAAAATACCTTGAAAAGTGTTTTGCTATCTTTCTTTTGCTTTTTATTCTTGGATACTTGAATAAATCTACAGATTTGTGCTCTTCACTTTGCTCTCATCTGAGGTAGTCTCCGTGTTTTGTTTTTTTAGTGTATCATGACATATCCTAGGGCTATTTGTAAAGGTTGTGATGGGGTATAATATTACCCAACCGTTTCTTGCAGACCTACAAGGAGGTCCAGGAAAAATAACTTGGCTCAAAACGACAGCCAAGCTAACCAGTCCTGGTTCTGGGTATGGTATTTATTTCAGTATGAGACACTGGAACTATTTAATTAGTGACAGTAGGGTTGCCCTGCCTATGAAACAGTAGGCACACCATGATAAAATATTTATTGAGGAATGAAAGAATCCCACACCGCCCCCACTAGAATTCTCAAAATCACTGCAGCTGATTGGGTGCTGGTTCTTTGGCCCCTTCAACTGACAAGTGTTTTGCATAGGGCAGGGTGTAGATTGCAGCCTGTGACTTATGCAGTTATGTCCTTGCAGGGCGGAGTCTCCACCATAAAAAGGTATGGTTCTGGAATTTTAAAACAGGTAAGAACAAACATACATTATGCTTCTGACTAAGGGTAGCACTGAATAGAAAAGTGCCCGTCAACCTCAGAAACTGTGAGTCGACTAATGGCACGCCATGTGATTGTGAAGCTTGTGGGTTCAGATGGATAGAAGTGCATTTGCATCCATTAACATGTAAATGGCACAAACAGCAATGTTACGAAACAGTATGACCACATAAAGAGCAGCACATTAACCAGACCTGAACCACTTGTTATACAGTAAAACCTATAATAGCACACACTGCACAGCTAGAAAAAATCTCTAATTCTGTATTTACTCTATTCTTGTTTTGTCATTAACCCTATAGCCTGTTAAAATAGCCAAAATGCGTATCATAGGACTGTTTTTCTTTTTAGAAGTAATTATATGTATCATTAAAAAATGCCCACATAGCAGTCATAACTCTGATATAAGCATTTATTTTTCAATATAATTCTCCCCATCCTCCCCAATTCTCTAGTCCAAGGGTGACAAGATGTTCTTTTCAGCTAATGTCTGCATCTCACCATGAGTTCCCTGGCTCTGCTTTTTTTACGACTGCACTTTTAGTTGTCATCCCAGGGGGGATAAACCCTGGGATAAATGTATCCCCTCCGATAAAAGATTTTGAATTTACAATGATTTCTTTGGGAAATTTTAATCATATTTAAAATTATGAATGTATGCTCCATCGTTTTTACGCAAACTGACTTAATCTCGGTCTAAGCACTTCAGGCCGTAAGATCAGTAGCACATTGTATTAACGTGATTGAAAAAAAACGAATGGAGTTTGGTTTCACTGGAGCTGGATCATAAAGTTCCACTGTATAAAGTGGATCAGGCTCGGATTCCACTCACCCGTCACTGTTATCCAACAGTAGTGCTGTACTACACCATAGCAAGGCAAATTAACCAATGAAAATCAACTACATTAATGTCATTCAGTTGCTGTATTTCAAACCGTTATTTTTTAAAAGAAATTAAGACAGGACACTAAAACTCTATAGTAGCTTTTTTTTTAAACAGCCCCAGAACCAAAGACTGGAACTTTTACCCACAGAGTTACCCACCGAGTCACCCGCTGAGCAGTGGAAAAAGGCCAAGATTAACAGCCATTAACTTCTGCAGATTAAGCTGTTAAAATACGTATGTTGTATAAGTTCCACTCTGTGTAGTTAACAATGACGTTATGTGCAACAATGCAAGTATTTGTCATGAGTGCGTTTTAACATTATTTTAGTTGCTGTAAGCGTAGGTAGTTTCTGTTATTGCCTTTTGATTACGTATCCATAGAAATAATAATAACTGCATTTATCTTGCATGACGGCAGATTTGGCAAATGTGTGATTCCTAAAGATTTTTTAGCAGTTGATTCGGTATAAATACAGTATGTAACTTAGTGATTCTCTTAACTGTTTAAATTGTGTACCACAGCTGTATCAAGGCTTGCCATGATGTTTTGTTGTTTGTCTATTATATCCCCCCCCCCCCCCCCCCCCCCCCCCAATACCTCTCCACCACTGGAAATTGGACAAATCGCACCCTAAGTTCAGCACTTTTCTGCTGGTATTTTTACATACAATAGGAAAGGACAGGGAGGGTTGGCCCCTTCCTGTGAGAATGAGATGTGAAGGTCACCTATTCCTAAGAGTAAAGAGATAATAAAATTAAACAAAAATAGCAACAAGGTCATTAGAAGTAGTACCATAAAAATACTGGATCAGTCAGGCAACAGTGTGGCTAACAGAGATATGGTGACAGACAACCCCAAAGCACAGACGCAGAGTGCAAAGCTAGACTACTTATAAAGAGTATCAAGTATGGTAGATTTCCTGGTAAGCGGAAAAGAAAACAGATATAGGGAGGGGATCAAGTTGTTTTTAATTTCCAGAGGTATATCAGCATGGCAAAGTGGTTGCAGTGCGCAGGTGTAGGGATGATGCAGTGCTCAAGACAATGACAGACAACAAAGTACTGGTGAAATGGAGGTTTATTTGTAATCCAAAGTCTGATGACAAAACAGTAAACAATAATGATAACAGACAATACACAATGGTTTGCGTATTGCTCTGTTTAATCCACGGGTTGGTCCCGAAATAATAGTCCCGATATTTAAACACCCACACGTAACACAAACACGATCACAAGTCCACAGTAATCTTGACACAAGTGCAGTGTTATCTGGGTTTGGTGCTGGCCTTTAGCGACCGCTCCGGATCATGTTAGTCGTCTAATAACAGCAAACAAACAGTTTTTAGACACGACAAAACAAACAAAACACTCATGATAACAGTACGGTTCTCCTTCCTGTTCAGTGTAACCATAACAAAGGAACAGATCACCTCACTACATCCCCTATATACCGTCAATCATGACCCCTTGGTTAACGATTGCAACCGCTCCTCCAATCCGCAGCTACCACATCGTTTCCATCCTGGGTCAATGATTTAGTGTACCATAGCTCCGCCCCCTTTTTAGATGTCCGACTTCTGCCTAACCCTGGGAATGAACTGTCTGGCCATCCAGTCCAGGGCACTCTGTTCCCTTTATACAGCGCCCTCACAAGTCTTGGAGATTTATCACCAAGAATCATTCTGTCTCTGTCACAGTCATTAGCATTATTTCTTGAACGTGAACATGAACAGCACAGAGTTAAGATGTGATACTGTTTTTATTTTAAAAATGATTTGATTTTGGGTGCTCCCAAGTGTCGCATCTGGTAAAGTCGCTCCGCGTGGAGTGCAGTATGCACCCTATAGCCTGGAAGTTGCTGATTCGAGTCCAGGCTATTCCACTGCCAACCGTGGACGGGAGCTCCCAGGGGGTGGCACACAATCTTCCCCGGGGGAGGGGAGGGCTTAGGTCGGCCAGGGTGTCCTTGGCTCACCGCGCACCAGCGACCCCTGTAGTCTGGCTGGGTGCCTGCGGGCTTGCCTATAAGCTGCCTAGAGCTGCGTTGTCCTCCAACGCTGTAGCTCTGAGGTAGCTGCATAGTTGGTCTGCAGTGTGAAAAGAAGCGGTCGGCTGACGGCACACGTTTCGGAGGACAGTGTGTGTTCATCTTCTCCCCTCCCAAGTCAGCGCGGGGGTGGTAGCGGTGAGCTGAGCCTAAAAATAATTGGTTATTCTAAATTGGGAGGAAAATGATAAAAAAGAAAAACAATCGGCGACGACTAAATTAAAAAAAAATTAAAAAATGATTTGATTTTACGTTTAATTAGGGCTTTCTGGTTCTTTTAAGCAGTAATACCTGTCTGGTCTGGTCAGTCGTGTTAGTAGCTTATCTGCAAAGAAACTCTGGTCCTTGAAAAAGTATTTCTTTCAAAGATTAAATACTACAGTTACACAAACCAAGCAGTTCAAACGGCTCGATACAGTGGAGTGTTAAAATAGAAGTATATTTTGACATGTTACATTTGACATGTTAGTTCATGTCTGGAAACTTTCTTATTTTCTTATGTTCATAGAAAAGCCTGTGAGGCTTGGATCACCTGACAATTTGAATACAAATGTGTATACTTCATAATGATGAGGTAATGAAACAGGCACAGTTGCCATGCTTGTCAAACACCCTTTTAGTTTAGTAGAAATGTCTCCTGGAACTTACAAAATTACATATGCAGGTAGCAGAAAAACATTGGGCACCTGTCCAGGAGCCTGCTGTACTTGTGCACCATTGACTCTAGTGTGACAACAGAAGGTTGTATAATGCAAACATACTTCAACAGTTTACACAGTGGGATAGTTCACTTAAAAGGGGGCATTTTCATCACTACTTATTTAGGGAAAGTTGAAAATCTAGGCCCTTTCCCCCGAATCTCAAGCCATGACTTCTCAAAGGGGAATTGAAAAAGAGCAGAGGTTATATGACTTAAACCAGCTTTTGTGGCATACTGTATGTAGCTTTGCACTTAACTTGCAAGGGGATATAGTAAGTCACACTTTACAGACGTCTCCATATATCTGGAAAGCCATGTATCCAATTGTCATGAAACTCAATATTAACATTATTTAGCATAGAGGGATGGGGGATGTCTGCCTGTTCGTACATCCGTCCATCTGCATGTAATGATAATCACTCATGAAATTGCCATGACACTTGGTAATTCTGTTTATAATGTCATGGTCATCAACTTTTTCTTCATCCTGCAATTTTGAATTTAAAGCTGTGTAGGGGAGGTGTGTTACTGACATGCTTGTTTTGGAAAGCTATGCCACTTGTGAATCAGATGTTTTCATTCAGCTGTTGGTTTTAGCAATGCCCCAACTGCATGGTGATTTGTTTGTATCAAATTAACTGAAATGCTGTCCAGTTATCATTATATCTTCCATCTATCAGCCCTTGTGTATTAACAGTGATAACTTTACTGCAATGACTTGAGTACACCCCACCTACTCCCCCAGAAAAAACAAGGTCCAGAAACCTATTGAAAAGCAGTTAGATCACAAATTTCTAAGTGGGTCAAATTTACTGTAAAAAAAACCACATTGTTGAGTGGTCATCCGTTAGAGCCAGCTAACTGTCGTTTAATCTTCCTGAGATCCTGGCTTCAGCTTTGTACTGCATTGTGTTCTCAACATCATTTATCAACTCCTGCTACGCATTTAACAGAATTATGAGCTGTCTTGGACAATGAAAAAGAGGCAAGGAGCCTAAAAACGGCTATACTTCAAAATAAAAAGTTGGAGGTAGGCATGGTTATCTCTATGACGTAGGTGGTGTGTAGTTTCTGGTGTTAGGTGATTGTTACAGGCTGCTGTTTTACTTTTAAGAAATAATCCCCAGACAACATTGTTCATCATCCTCTACAATGGTCATTGCCCACTAAACACCTAGTAAAAGCCAAGTGATATTACCTGTATCACTTGATACAGGTAATATCACTTGAAATTCCATACATTTCCATTTTTAAAATATCAAAGATTATAATTAAAAACTGAGTACACATAATACGTTTCTAGATTTTTGAAAGTGAGAAAATGTGCTTCATAGCTTGACACATGAACTTTTTTCCTACCATTTAAAAACATTCAAAAGTAAAACTATGTTTTGCTGTTTCCTGTTGGCTGGTAAAAGCAGCTCGCCACTTAGACAAGGGACCTTACAGACAGGTTTTACTGTACCCAGTTTAGTAATGTCTCAAGTTGGCTAATCTGATGTATGCCCAATTCCATTTTCTCACCACAGCAATTTCCCACAACCAACAGCTCAGGAGAACTGAAAGTCAGTGGGCATCCTACAATCCCAGGACCAAGCCTATTGCCTCTTTGCACCCAGGAATGCAAGAGCAGATGTCAGTGAGCTATTGGCCTCTGGAGGACAGACAAGCCCTACAGGTGAGCGCTTGAGCTCACAGGAGCCTGACCGCTATAGCATGATGAGGAGAAACAGTCCCAGCCTGTTCTGCCTCCGTAACCCGAAGGAGCACCAGAGCAGAGTTCTCTCTGGAATCCCCAGCAATACAGCCAGGACACAAACTTGCTCATCACTCAACTGTGCTTTTACCAGGTAAGCCACTCAGGGACATCCCATACAGGTTCTTTTGTAATATTTGAAATTCACGTGGTGGGAACCAGGGCTGCGAGAGGAAGGGAGTCTTGTGCAACTTAGGATTCAAGGCTCGGGCTCTAGAGCATAGGAGAGAGAGAGAAAAGGAGGGGCCGGGCTCCAATCGAGAGATCCTTCCCTGGCTCTATCGGCCTCCGAGCCCCTGAAAACACAAAGTCCTCTGACTTCTCGGAAAATCATTATAGCCATTGTCTCGTGACTGGGTCCCAGTTACTGACTGGGTTCGACCCTCAGAGGACTGAACGGCTCATACGAAGCCTTGACGTAAGGAAGAAAAGAGAATCTGAAAGAACACAATTGGGGCTCCTGAGTGGCGCATCCAGTAAAGGCGCTCCACGTGGAGTGCAGGATGCGCTCTATAGTCTGGACGTCGCGAGTTCAAGTCCAGGCTATTTCTTTGCCTACCGAGGACGGGAGCTTCCAGGGGGCGGCGCTCAATTGGCCACGCACCGCCCGGGTGGAGGGAGGGTTAGGTCGGCCAGGGTGTCCTCGGCTCACCGCGCACCAGCAACCCCTGTAGTCTGGCCAGGCACCTGCGGGCTTGCCTGTAAGCTGCCTGAGAGCTGCGTTGTCCTCCGACACTGTAGCTCTTGGGTGGCTGCATGGTGAGTCCGCAGTGTGAAAAAAAAGCAGTCGGCTGATGGCACACGTTTCGGAGGACAGCGTGTGTTCGTCTTCGCCCTCCCAAGTCAGTGCAGGGGTGGTAGTGGTGAGCTGAGCATAATAAAATAATTGCTGATTCCAAATTGGGAGAAAATAATAAAAATAATTGGCAACGACTAAATTTATAAAAAAAAACAAAAAAACAAAAGAACACAATAATTGTTAGTTACGGGACTTGAGCACTAAGAGTATGGGGGCCAAGTCCCAGTAGGATACAGAAGGAAGTAAGACAAGAACCTTCTTTCATGAGGCCAGATAAAGCACATGAGCTGTGAAAGAAGAGTGTGGCCGGTGGTTCCTTCTGACCGCACGAAGAACCTGTGGAGTTATGGGAACTCTAGGTCGGGGAAGTGAGAATCACTATCCCCCCAAAAAGATGGGCCACCGGCTCCCCGTTAAACCCGCACCTGTGAAGACAAATAAAGACTGCGTGCCAATGTATAACATAAAAGCAAGAAGAGACAAAAAATGACAAAAAAATATGTAAAAAATTAAATGGTTAAGGGAACTAGCTATGTGATGGCCATCCGCTCGTCAGAGAGGAAAAAAAAACCTCTAGGAGGTTTGGAGGAAAACCTATGGTGGTCCTATAAACTGATGTGCTGCAGTGATATTGGATGGCAGCGATCAGATGTAGGCGTTGACTGCTGAAGAGGACCAACGCCCCAGGGTCTTGATCGAGTGATGGCTGATGCGGGCTCTGGCTGCTAAAGAGGCTGTGCCAATCCTAAAGGAGTGGTGGTGTGGAATTGGGGAGAAAGACCTGCTCTGGTGAGCAGAAAGGTGGGAAGTGAACCAGTGTCTGGTAATAATGCTTTTGGACCAATTATAGGAAGTCTGAAAGGAGATGCAGGGGGGTTCTTGGTGATTCCTCGGAGAGTCAGAAGTACTGCTGGGATGGCTGTATTATTGTAGATGCTTGGAAGATGGTGAGCTTGGATGATGAAATTGTGGGAAACTGATATCCAAACAATTGAAGATGAGCTGCTGGAACTTCAGTCGTTGATTGTTCCAGTGTTGCAGCAAGGTGTACCACATTCTGATGTCTTTTCTTGCTTCTGAAGATATTTTTACGTGAGAATCCAGGTTTTTTGTAGTTGAGGCGAGAGGGAGAAGGCTCGATATGAATGTTCTGTCTTGGGGAATAATGCGAATTGCGAAATTCGCATTATTGGCCGATAACGGGTTGCGTTTAGAGATTGATTTTGATACTTGGAAGTTGTTAATGAGCTGACGAATGCGCTCCATGATTGTCGAGTGGGAGGCTGGCTTCAGATTTGACAGTGTCCCAGATGATTCTGAGGAATTCTAGTCAGGTTGCTGGGCCGATGGGAGATTACTTGAGTGTGGGGGAGAGTCCGAAGGTGGGGATATAAGGAGAAAGTTGTCTTCCCAGCAGATTCTGAACAGGTGGTGGAGGGAGGGATGAATGGGCATGATTTAAAAGCGTCTAATATCTGCTTTTGCGAGTCAGGCGCGTGGCCTGCTGCTTTGATGGATTTAACAGCGTCGGAAGCTGTAATGTAACGAAGGGAGAATTGATCGTGGGGAATTAGGGTGATGAGACTGGAGTGGAACTGCCTCTCGGGGCGGAATGATCGATGATTAGGTGCTTTTGCCGATATTTTGCGGGTCGCTATTCCGTTGGGGCTAATTCTGAAGATGGGGAACGGAGCAGGGAAGGGGCCGGCCATGAATTCTTTGTCCAACTCAACGGCTTGAATTAGAGACTCAGTGATTTTAGGCTCAGAGGAAGCAGAACTAAGATCTGTGCATAAGAATGGGACAGAGGGAGAGGCTTTTAAAGTATCATATGTGTGTCTGTGACTGTGGGGCGGTGCAGAGCGTATGTGTGTCTGTGACTGTGGGGCGGTGCAGAGCGTATGTGGGTCTGTGACCGCGGGGCGGTGCAGAGCGTATGTGTGTCTGTGACCGCGGGGCGGTGCAGAGCGTATGTGTGTCTGTGACCGCGGGGCTGTGCAGAGCGTATGTGTGTGTCTGTGACCGCGGGGCTGTGCAGAGCGTATGTGTGTGTCTGTGACTGCGGGGCGGTGCAGAGCGTATGTGTGTCTGTGACCGCGGGGCGGTGCAGAGCGTATGTGTGTGTCTGTGACTGCGGGGCGGTGCAGAGCGTATGTGTGTGTCTGTGACCGTGGGGCGGTGCAGAGCGTATGTGTGTGTCTGTGACCGCGGGGCGGTGCAGAGCGTATGTGTGTGTCTGTGACCGCGGGGCGGTGCAGAGCGTATGTGTGTCTGTGACCGCGGGGCGGTGCAGAGCGTATGTGTGTCTGTGACCGCGGGGCTGTGCAGAGCGTATGTGTGTGTCTGTGACTGCGGGGCGGTGCAGAGCGTATGTGTGTGTCTGTGACTGCGGGGCGGTGCAGAGCGTATGTGTGTGTCTGTGACTGCGGGGCGGTGCAGAGCGTATGTGTGTGTCTGTGACCGCGGGGCGGTGCAGAGCGTATGTGTGTGTCTGTGACCACGGGGCTGTGCAGAGCGTATGTGTGTCTGTGACCGCGGGGCAGTGCAGAGCGTATGTGTGTGTCTGTGACTGCGGGGCGGTGCAGAGCGTATGTGTGTCTGTGACCGCGGGGCGGTGCAGAGCGTATGTGTGTGTCTGTGACCGCGGGGCAGTGCAGAGCGTATGTGTGTCTGTGACCGCGGGGCGGTGCAGAGCGTATGTGTGTGTCTGTGACTGCGGGGCGGTGCAGAGCGTATGTGTGTGTCTGTGACCGCGGGGCGGTGCAGAGCGTATGTGTGTGTCTGTGACCACGGGGCTGTGCAGAGCGTATGTGTGTCTGTGACCGCGGGGCAGTGCAGAGCGTATGTGTGTGTCTGTGACTGCGGGGCGGTGCAGAGCGTATGTGTGTCTGTGACCGCGGGGCGGTGCAGAGCGTATGTGTGTGTCTGTGACCGCGGGGCGGTGCAGAGCGTATGTGTGTCTGTGACCGCGGGCCAGTGCAGAGCGTTTGTCTGTCTGTGACCGTGGGGCGGTGCAGAGCGTTTGTGTGTCTGTGACCGCGGGGCGGTGCAGAGCGTATGTGTGTCTGTGACCGCGGGGCAGTGCAGAGCGTATGTGTGTCTGTGACCGCGGGGCGGTGCAGAGCGTATGTGTGTCTGTGACCGTGGGGCTGTGCAGAGCGTATGTGTGTCTGTGACCGCGGGGCGGTGCAGAGCGTATGTGTGTGTCTGTGACTGCGGGGCGGTGCAGAGCGTATGTGTGTCTGTAACCGCGGGGCTGTGCAGAGCGTATGTGTGTGTCTGTGACTGCGGGGCGGTGCAGAGCGTATGTGTGTCTGTGACCGCGGGGCTGTGCAGAGCGTATGTGTGTGTCTGTGACCGCGGGGCGGTGCAGAGCGTATGTGTGTCTGTGACCGCGGGCCAGTGCAGAGCGTTTGTCTGTCTGTGACCGCGGGGCGGTGCAGAGCGTATGTGTGTCTGTGACCGCGGGGCGGTGCAGAGCGTATGTGTGTGTCTGTGACCGCGGGCCAGTGCAGAGCGTTTGTCTGTCTGTGACCGCGGGGCGGTGCAGAGCGTTTGTGTGTCTGTGACCGTGGGGCGGTGCAGAGCGTATGTGTGTCTGTGACCGCGGGGCAGTGCAGAGCGTATATGTGTGTCTGTGACCGCGGGCCAGTGCAGAGCGTTTGTCTGTCTGTGACCGCGGGGCGGTGCAGAGCGTTTGTCTGTCTGTGACCGCGGGGCAGTGCAGAGCGTATGTGTGTGTCTGTGACCGCGGGCCAGTGCAGAGCGTTTGTCTGTCTGTGACCGCGGGGCGGTGCAGAGCGTTTGTGTGTCTGTGACCGTGGGGCGGTGCAGAGCGTATGTGTGTCTGTGACCGCGGGGCAGTGCAGAGCGTATGTGTGTCTGTGACCGCGGGGCGGTGCAGAGCGTATGTGTGTGTCTGTGACCGCGGGGCGGTGCAGAGCGTATGTGTGTCTGTGACCACGGGGCGGTGCAGAGCGTATGTGTGTGTCTGTGACCGCGGGGCGGTGCAGAGCGTATGTGTGTCTGTGACCGTGGGGAGGTGCAGAGCGTATGTGTGTCTGTGACCGTGGGGCGGTGCAGAGCGTATGTGTGTGTCTGTGACCGCGGGGCTGTGCAGAACGTATGTGGATCTGTGACTGCGGGGCGGTGCAGAGCGTATGTGTGTCTGTGACCGCGGGGCGGTGCAGAGCGTATGTGTTTCTGTGACCGTGTGGGGAGGGGCAGAGCGTATGTGTGTCTGTGACCGCGGGGCGGTGCAGAGCGTATGTGTGTGTCTGTGACCGCAGGGCTGTGCAGAGCGTATGTGTGTCTGTGACCGCGGGGCGGTGCAGAGCGTATGTGTGTCTGTGACCGCAGGGCTGTGCAGAGCGTATGTGTGTCTGTGACCGCGGGGCGGTGCAGAGCGTATGTGTGGAACTTGACTATCTTCTATTACTTGCCTTTGGATTAACGGGGAGAGGGTGTGACGTCGGGAGGTGGCTGCTGATTGGGAGCCTGAAGCAGATGCTTTACCAGGTTGTACTCGGGAATGCTGGGGCGAGCAATGGAGCAGCTGAAATAGAAGATGTAATGAAAGCAGGGGCAGAGATTGGCACATGAGAGGCTGAAGGAGGAACTGCAATGGTGCTGGAGCGATTGTCTATGCCATCTAAATGAGTGTTTATTGCTGACAAGGCGTTGCTGGTGCTGCTGAGCGAGAAGGGGCGGGGCGGCAAGTGAAAAATTCGGCTTTGCCGGGATAAAATTGAAATTATGAAAATATCTTTAGTTCAGTAGCAGTGAAAACTGGAAGTGTACAGGATGGGAAAGTCCAGTAAAATAGCAGTGTGAAGCCTGTTTCCAAAAATTAAACTTGACAGTTGTTTAAAGTTGTTCCCTTTCAGAAAAATAAAATGAAATGAACTTGGAAAATAGCTTTGAGAATCTAGCCCTCAATGTTGCACAAATATCAAAAGTAGAAACCATATGTGGTCGCTGGACTTGATTTCTGACTACAGGTACTTGCTGTGGACCATTGAGTGTGGCAGATGCCCGGTTGTAGGTCAGAACGTCAGCTGTGGGGACCAGAAGTGCTGAACCCGAAGAGATGGTGGTCATGATTGGAGTGGCGAATACTGGGCTTGAAATAATAGAGAAGCAACCCGTTTGTCCATATCGTTGAGCCGTGTATTAATTGAAGCAATTGTAATGGTGATGGGGTGAATGAGGGACTTCATGTCCTTGAAAATATTGTTATGAAGCTGAAGGATGAGCTGTTCGGGTGTGTCTCCTGGTTGCTGCGCTGCTGTACTGTAGAGGAGGTCATGATTATGATTGGAGAGGAGGGGCTGCTGCGGTCTGTCCTGGGACTCTGGGCGAACATGTTTGCAGAAGCTTGTGAGAAGAAGGCAACATGGGTGTAGCAGATATAAAGGTACAATTATTATTGAACAACGCCATCCGCTCACTTCCAGCTGGGATGTTGATATTGTTGTCGTGCAGGGTTTTTAAGAGTTTGGCGAGTGGCCAATCTTTATAAAACAGCTGCTCTGGAGGCTGAGCCTCCTGGCAGGGGTGTTTTGATCTCCGTAGTGCCGGGGCAGCAGGCCTGGTGGCTGGGTAGAGGTCTGCATTAGAAATAGAAGGTATTGAGCTTCCATCGGAGAAATTAACGAGATAGAGAAATGAATGAGATATTTTGAGGAGAATCTGGCAGGGAGGTTTCCTGGTTTTTTTTGCACAGAGAACTGTTTGCAGTGTATGCAAAAAAGCTAATGGAAGAGAACGAGCTGAGCTGTGACTGGGTTTAAATAGGGAGTCAATGATAGACAGGTGAAATTAGGAAATAGCAAAGCCCTGGTTCACGCCCCCCGAACACCCAAAGTTAACATTAATTGTGTGCAAATTTGAAGACATTGAAAAAGGCCTCTAGTCAAAATGTTTATCATTGAATTTATTACGTTTCTTTTACTATTTCTAAATCCAGCACTATTGAGTGTTTAATAATTCTGAATGACAAAAATAACTTTAGAAGTGTATTTGTGTAACATCCTACTCATAACTGTAGTTTATTTGAATCACACAGTGATGCAGTGGCAAGAAAGAGAGAACATTCTGGAGAAATGTGAACGACCTTGACTGTTAGCAAGCTTTCTGATCAAGCCAAGCGCACATAAACTATGGAAGGATAAACTATGGAAGAATGTACAGTAGTACTAAAAAATAAGTCTCTGTCAATGTCTTTCATGTTATGATGGTGAAATGTAAGACTTTTAGTTGAAATGTTTATATGGTAGTATTTCATATAACAGTGCATATATGACTATGTAATTGCATGGTAATAACTAGGTAACTACCAATGATTTCTGCTATGACATGGTAACTACTGGTGGAATAAGTGTATAATACCATGGAAATGCCCATGTAAGTTTAGTTACTAAGAGCAGGAACCATTGGTAATTACAGTTATTACAATGTAATTACACGTCTATTCATGTGCTACTGTTTATTTGATATGTTAATTGAAAACTCATATCAAAACTATTCTGATCTTTTACCTATCATATGAATTTGCGGCAATTACTTTAACATGTAACCCACTCCTTTAGCTGTCATGGTAACAGTTCCTGTTTGATGATGACACAGATACTTACAGATACTGCTGACCCCTGCTGGTGAGATGAAACAATAATAAGTGACATAACTACAGGATCAAATTGATCTTATCCTTTTGTCCAATAGTTAGGTCACTCGCTTGGGAAAAAGCCCAGTCTTTGTCAGTTATAACCTTACAAAGGGTAATCAAGGGTATAATTTAGGTTAAATCTTGTACAATTTAGATTTTCTCCCCATATATGAAACTCCCAATTGGTTTGTCTTTTTCACCCTACAAACCTAATCATGTTGCCAAGCTACTGGATCCTGGAGGCAAGGCTTAGTCTGACTAGTCTCAGTCTGGTCTTGTATGCCATCACAGTGATGTAACCAAACCCAGCCAATCTTCCTCTCTAACCAAGATCAGCCACTCACCACATCCGGGATTTGAACCAGCAGGCTCCCGATTGCATGACTAACCCTACACTCCACGTGCCTTTACTAGTTGAGCTACTGAGGATCCAGCCACCAGTTTGTTCAAAATTGTGTGCTAAATTATATTAACAGTTTGCTGGTAGTATTATACTGTAGTACACTACATGTGCTACGTTTCATAAGAGTGGCATCTTTCTCTCAAGTACATTACCAATCACAGGGGAAATGATTAACATTTTTCCTTTGCAGACAAAGATCATTTAAAATCAGCAGTTTAACATCATACAGTCTCCCTCTTAATGTCCTGGCATGACCTCCCTGGATCAGTATAGTTCACACTCAGCTGAGTATCTGCTTGTGAAAAGAAATGTTCAGAAACGTTGCTGATGGCAATTGAATAGCTTTGTAGTCCCTGCATTTGATTGAGTTGAAGTGCCTTCTCTACTGTGTTTGTCTCCAGTGACTATAAATGCTCTAAAGCCCAGACTGGTTGCCTCTCTTTACAAAATGTTCATCAGGCTTGCTTGATATGAATTGCCAGACTGATTTGTAGAGGCAAGTGTTGCTGTCAAACCAACGACTCCAATTTAATATAAAGAAAAAACGCACCCAATAAATATACCAAAACAGAGTTTAATTTAGGGGCTGTAAGTCTTACGTTGTTTATTATCTGATTCAGAATTGTTATTGTTTTTTTCTTCCTTTCAGAATCATGCTAATGACGATTTGGTGTAAGCTCTTTCAGAGTTTCTTCATGTGACGACTTTTTGTTGGGGAAATGATAGTGAAGATGCTCTGTACCATATAATGCCACCAAGTTACAGTTTTACATTTCTACAATCTGCTTAGGCTACCAGGTAACTACAGGTTGTACAATTTTCCACAGGAGACAACAGCATTGCTACAAATGGGAGTAGCACCCCCTGCTGGTTCTAATGGCCCCTTACAACAAAAACAGGAGATTTGGGGAGAGAGATCTGTACTTAACATACTGGCCAACTTTGAAACAAATACTGCAAATACAGATTTTTCTTTAAAAAAAGATTGATTTTTAATGTATTGGTGCTGTAAGATTATAGTATTCAAAAATAAAAAAACACTGCTTATGTAAATGATTTTTGTTAATAAAATTTAAATAAACACATTTTTCATAACTAAAATTTGATTCCTTGGTGAATCACCTATAAACCTGATATTGCCACCACAGGTTAATAAGATACAACATTTCTAAAATACAGATGTAAAATGTAATGTAAAAACTTTATATTTCAACTGCAAGCCTTAGCTCCTAAACCAGCAGCAGTGTATTTAAACACCAGTTTCACCTCCACTTTCCTGTCCACTGCGAATCAACTCCAGGGTTTTAGAGTGTCTCTCTGTGTGTTTCATAAACAGAAAAGTTTACTTGTGCTGAAAATATACCTTATTTTGTGAATGGAAAAAAGAAAGTTTAACAGACAGAAACAGATATTTACTCACTTACCTACACAGCAGACTGTTGGTTTAGAAGAAAAGAAAGGCTTGAAAGAGGCTTATTTGGGAGCTGACTTCTTTGTTTTTGCCCAGCAAGCTGTTAGAGTGCAAGGTGCAATCCTGCATCCCTTTCTCCTAAAATAGCAGGCAGGAAAGAAAGTGGCAGAAGGCACAGGAACGCCTATAAAAACACAGTCCCAGTGCCAAGGCTCAGGCTGCTGATTCCTTGGAGTCGCACAGAGCCCTTGTGACTTTTCCAGCCAAGCTCTCCGGCTCTGAGTAGAGCTCACAGACAGACAGGGAGGAAGTGCAGTTTCCCAATGAAAACCCAGTCAGCCACTCAGCTCCCCTGCTCCCCACTCCCAAAGCAGACCTCCTGCTTCACATCCCTAATCTCACCTCTCAAATCTATTTTCCAAAACACTGCATCTCTATTTCCCAGCCTTAAAAACCCATCTCCAAGCCCCTGCAGTTCATTTCCCCTGATCCAATGTTTGCCCTGGGGACCACAAATGTCTGGTTTCCATAATAATAAAAAATCAAATACAGAAATAAAGCCTGTATTACAGGGATAAGACTGAACTAATGCAGTAATTGACCAATTCCAATTTTACCAGTCCTCATGCCTCTCATTTTCTGAAGTTCGAAACCAGTTCAGGCCACAAGTGAATTCACAGAAGTACAAGGGGGAGCTCCTATTGCACCTGCTGGAATTGTGCTTGATCTGAGACCGTGCTACAGTCCTTCACCTTTCATGATCACTAAATTCACAACTTTTAAAGATGTGCTTAGTGATAGTTTTCCGCTGCTTTCGGTATCAGGGCTGTATATTGTATCACATTGATGTATAGTGAGAATACAGTGATGACTGATTCTGGGATGGCCCTTTATAAGGTGGCATGCTCATGGCTCCCCTATTTTGCCATTTCACTGGCACTCACTATATGTTGGAACACAAATAACACACTCTCTTAGCTATGGGGCAGCAGTGTGGAGTAGTGGTTAGGGCTCTGGACTCTTGCCCGGAGGGTCGTGGGTTCAATCCCCGGTGGGGACACTGCTGTACCCTTGAGCAAGGTACTTTACTTAGATTGCTCCAGTAAAAAAACCCAACTGTATAAATGGGTAATTGCATGTAAAAATAATGTGATATCTTGTAACAATTGTAAGTCGCCCTGGATAAGGGCGTCAGCTAAGAAATAAATAATAATAATAATAATAATAATAATAATAATAATATGGATCTTGAGGGGAGGAGCACTCTAATCCTGGGTAGGCCCTAGGACATGGAGCTTAAGTGCTATACCAGTAGACTTTGTAAGCCCCCATACACAAGGAGAAAGGAGACTTACTATATAATGTTATTACCTGACCAATATCACCCAATGATGGAGCTGGAATCTCCTTCTTGTGCAGGTCTGCGGGATAGCTCCACTGAGATGCATCATCTGGTGTTCAGGGATGCCCACCTCCACAGAGCTAGAGGAACTGGAAAGTTGTTTGAATCATTTGCCAAGGTTTGGAGAATGTATCCAGGACAGAGTTTAATGACCAGTATAGGGATTGGCATGTGAACAAAAGAAAAGTTCCAAACAAGACTTGGCTCATCAATCCTCACCTGGTTCCTAATGGCTGATTGATCCCTTTTTCTTGCTGGTTTTTAAAAGATCCCAATGAATTAACACCCATGATCTTTTGTGAAAAGGTGCCCTTGAATCTTTATTGTCCTTAGAGCAGTTTTACACCTAATTCTAAACATTAAAGTGCCCAAATACATGCCCACCCAAGACCTTGTCTCTAATCTGTGTTCTCGCTGCCACAAGCCCTTTTCTGAACACCATTCTCCATGAGCACGCTGTTGCCATAATTGCCCTCCCGTTCCTCTGCAAGCCGATTCATTCAGGTCCCAGCGAGAATGGGTACGAAAGCACTGTCAGGGCAGGCTGAGTGAGCACAAAACAAGCAAAGACCTCGTGGGTCAAAACCAAAAACTTCTTTTGAAAAGTTAAGATATAAAAATGCAACCTTGTGGAGAACAAAAAGCTCAATGAAATAGTTACAATGATTCAGAATGGTTCAGAGTTCTGGTTTTAACTGGCTGTCTGTGTGGTTTTCCCATTTTTGTTTTGCTTCTTCGTGTGATAATAAACTACATCTCTGTGGCTTCAATTTTATTGAATTAGAAATGGAGAATGCTGCTTATTTCCACGTGTAGGCTATGAAACCCCATTAATAATCCGGTTCCAAAAGGTTATGAGAGAGCATTGTTCACACCATTAACTGCTCCCTTGGACTGGAATTGTACCACTAGTACTAAAAACAGCTGTTACACCTATATTTAAAAAAAAAACAATCATAAGATTCAAATCTCTTTGGCAAATTATTGGCTGGTTGCCCAGCCATGTAGCACCCGGGAGGGGCACTCGTGGAATCAGGGTGGGATCAGTCAGACAGAATACCAGAAAGAAATAAACTAAGATCACAACAATATGCAGGGCAATTAACATTGTTTTATTAAATACAGGTGATTAGCTATATTTAACAAATAGGACAAGTCTAGAATGCACAGTCACGGCATGGGCTTTGCACTGTTCAATAAAAACAATGCATGGTTAATTATAATTAAAAAACAAAGTGCAGTGCTGCTCAATACAATCACGGAGACGGGGCTTACTAAAAACAACAATAAAAACCAATACTTTAAAAGCTCCCTGTCTCCAGCACTCCTCTAAAACCACAATGCCTTTAAAATACTCATTTCTAAAACAGTTAAAAACATACACAGACATGGAGGGCGACAGGAAGCACAGCAGGAGCCTTGCTCTAAATGTCCGCGGCTGTTTCTTTCATTTTTCTCCCCAACCCACCGCCAAACACAAACAAGTCGAATTCCTTCTCTGCTCCTGCTGCTGTGCGTCCAACCTCCACTCCAGACAAACCCAGGTTCACATCACAACGACAAAATCCAATCTCTCGAACGGATGAAATCAGGAACTTTTATACCAGGTGCTCAGCTTCTTCAAATTATTCAATTAGCACCTATGGGGGCTGAGAACAGGAGAGCATCAACATGACAGTGAGATCTGTGCAAATCTACAAGAAGTAATGTGCCAAAATTAAGCGTGCTTTTAAAAGTGTTAAAATAAAACAAACTAACTAACAGTAAATCAAATGTGACAAATCAAAACGTGAATATACTACAAAGTCAAAATCAAACGTGCCTAAATAAAGTGACGTGGGCCACCGTGTTACACTTAGATCACTAAAATACCATTCCATCCTACCCACATTTCAGTCTGGTCTCATGAAAGCTTATAGCATTGAATCTATCAAGACCAGGGTTATGAATAATACATCCTCCAACAAAAGCAATCATTGCTGCTGTCTCGTTTATGCATGTTAATATGTTTAACTATTTCTCTAGGTCAGCTGGCATCTTTCCTATTGAAATCCAGTCAGCCTGATAATCACATGCTTTGAAACTCCCTATTCTTACCTCAATTTAAGATGTCCAAACAAGCTCGAGAGCGGATGTTTATGAGCTACTTGCCTCTGGAGGACAAATACTAGCCCTGCAAGTGTTCGCTTTGAGCTCACTGCTCACCTGGGCAGTAGAGTCCGCTGTAGCACAGGAGAAACAGGCCTAGAGGCAAGTTGACAGTCCCTGTGGAATCCCCAGCGAAGATCAGCAACTTCGCACAGCCAGAACTTCAACTTGCATTCCCCTGACTGTGTGACTCACTCTGCACACCACATGACCACACCTTTACCGGGTTAGCTTCTCCAGGAGCCCGAGTCTATTTTTAAGACACATTTCAGTTGAATCAATACAATGTTGAGAAGGGACTGTATTCCACTGTTGAACATAATACAATTTTACTGTGGGTACACTTAGAGAGGTATGGGTTTGAAACTCAGGAGTTATCTTAACTAATGTATTATTCATTCTTCGTCTAGACATTTTCTGTTTAGTTCATCACATCCTAAAAAGTTTGAAGCACCCCTGTGGCTTCACTATAGCTTTCAGAATCGTGTATAATTACCACATACATCTGCTACACCAGAGTATAACCATTAACAGTCCCACTGCACCCCTCTACCCCTAATGTTAGAAATTCCACATTATTCTATGCGGTGTTTCTCACTGATGTATTTCTCACACCTAGAGGCTGGGGACAGGTTCATGGTTACACTCTGGTGTACCAGTAGAACTTGGTGGTCAGACGTGCTTCAAAAGCTACTGTATAAGGCCACAGGGATGCTTTAAACTTCAGGATTTTAAAAAATCGCTGAAATTGATGCAAATTGATTAAAAACAACAAGAATACATTAGTTTAGACAACTCTGACGTTTTACACCCTTGATTTTTAAAATAACTGTCTGAATAATTTCAGAGCCACTGTATCTAAAGAACAAGAGATAGTATTTCCACGCAACACTTTCGTTCTCCATGTTCACATTTGATCACATTATCAATCATCTAAAAACACCACCTCTGTTAGACCCTAAAAGCCCAAAGTTGTCTCTTTGCAACATTGCTAGATTCATTTCAATTAACATTGCCCACAAACATCTGGCAGACGTGACACTAAGAAGATACCATGTGGTCAGAGGGCATGAGAAAGGGTTGGAATTGACCACTTCTCAGAATCACCAGCAAAAAAGCAGTGTTGCGGGTGGAACTGTGGAACCTGTGAGTCTGTGTATTAGTGAAGGCAGTCCTGGTCCCCAGCAGGGTCTGGTTACAGAGGCTGACCCCACCCCCAGGGTGAGAGGGCCTGCACAGAGGGTACATTGTGTTCCAGCAGGCTCACTGTAAAGGAGGAAGGGGGAGCGACAGGTGGGACAGCTGGGCAGTCTGGAATAGGCTGCACTCCTGTCCACACCCACATCACAGCACACAGCTTCATAATGCCATTCCTACAAAGTAATAGTCTGGACAAAATACCAGAATGCTTTGAGATAAACAGGCCTCCCGTGGTTCAGGGTTTTAAAAAAGCTGCGGTTCAGATTTTGTTCATTGTCGAAGGCTTTGTAAATTTGACCCATTGACCTGATTTTCAACCCACGTCTGTGCCCTGTTTGATTTTACATTTCCAGAAATGGGTGTATGAAAGTCAGCACAATCTACCCTTAAAGCTTTACTATCACATGTTTACAGGCCCACCAAGAGAAAGGCCTTGGTTTTGACTGGACTCATTGCTGTCAGTAACCACACAGTACAGGGAAGCAAACAAAAAGGTAAACCCAATGCACGGCTATATAGCCAAAAATGTAAAGTACAGATCACAGGAGGTTATGATGAGGTTGTATAATACACTGGTGTGTGTATTGAAATTTCAATAATGTTTCCCAATTTTGGGTAAATGTTTTGTGTCTTGAATGGCTTTTACAGCTCTAAAACAGCACTTACAATGTACAGTTTAATTTGACTACTTTTTACCTTCTGCAGTAGTACTTGGATTAGTGGTGGTACAGATTAGTGGTAGCACCGAATGGTTGACTTGACATCTAATCGAATAGAAAAGTGACAGTCAATCTCAGAAACTAGTAGTCGACTAATCGCACGTCATGTGATTGTGAAGTCATTGTGAAGCGTCATTGTGAACGGAAGTGTAGTTGTGGTTGCAATCCATTAACATATAAATGACATTTTAGAACATTAATAAATAGTTTTTAAAAAATCCAAGCTGTTCTAAAATTTAGAGCACAAACAGCAAAGTGTTTCAAAACAGTAGATTCACAAATAGAGCAGCAGTCATGAAATACGTGTGTTTAAAGAGGCGACTAGTCGACCTGTTGGACTATTTTTTACCTCACTCGTTAGCAGTCGTTCTACCCCTAGTGAAGATGTTACTAAGCAGTACATTTAGAGTTACATTTTGGTAAAGGTGCTGACTTTTTCACCTTTCTCCAGTGTGGAAGGGCATGCTGTACTTTACTGGCTTTTTCCCAAATACCCCTGAACTGTCCTTGATTCAGAGGGATGCCTTGAATTTAAAGGGACTCAGGAATGGACTGCTGTGGCTGCAGCCAGCGTGTGTTTGAGCTCAGCCCTTCAGCAGCTGCTGTGGCCCCGATGCCCCACCATATAAAGGACTCAGTGTCAGGCATTTAAATTTTAAAGGTCTGTTCGGGACAGCTGTTTGCCAGCACTGCTCAACACACACATATACAACACCATACACGCTCAGTCCATCGCTGGATTTGCATGTTCACAAGCTGGGAGAAGATTGTGCTTCATCTATTTTCCCAGGATGGGTTCGATAATTGCCAAAATGCTGCTGCCCACTGTTAGCAGCCTGGCGTTCATGCCGGCGATCAGTGTGGCAGCCAAACGGGGCTTTCACATGGAGGCAATGGTGTACTTCTTCACTATGTTCTTCATTGCGGTAAGGACAAATACACGTATTACTGAAACCTCAGTGTCTGTACTAATATGGATGAGACAGTGTTTGTCAAATGACTTAATGAATGTCAAATTGTTTTATTATTGTTCAATTTTAATATAATATTCCCAGTCCAGGAATATCTAGAAATACTGTGAACCCTATTGTTACTGTGACTGCGTAGCTAAGGTGACCATAAGACAGGTTTTAACATTATAATACACCACAGGACCTTTACCTGTATAATGCAGAGAACTGTACTGTGCTGTACTGTAAATATCAAAGATAGAGGGCTGAAGGTGTTACAGCATTTTCTCATTACAATGGGGAAGAAGAGCATTGCACACAACATGACAGGCTGCCATGGGGTTATTCAGATTATTATTATTATTATTATTATTATTATTATTATTATTATTATTATTATTATTATTATTATTATTATTATTATTATTACTCTTGATCAAGGTTTTACTGTACTGTAAGGTGACAACACAGAGTTCTTATGTCAGATGAAAATGAAAGTAACCCTTTTTAAACAGTGATAGTTATAGGGGGTCAGGTTGTTCTATTAAAGTTCATAGCGCAGTGGGATATTTGTGCTTGCAGATTTCATTACTTTATCCACTCCTTCATTTTAAGTTACTGGTTTGCAACACTTGGCCTGTGCATTCTTTTTGTGCAGTTGCTCATAAGCAAGCTGTCTATGTGGGACTGTACTCCTGTGTACTGCTCATTAACAGACTTATTAGTATTAGTATTAGTATCGATATTATTCCAATAATGAATGGCTCCCAAAACCCAAGTGTCGTGGCTATTTGGCTGACAAAGAACCCAGGTTTATTATAACTGTATAATATAAAATGTGTCCTCTTACTCAGCAGCTGAGCAGCTTACATTTAGGGAAGCTGTCTGTTAGGGTTTACTTATGCAGGTTTTATTAAGACCAAGGTAAATGACTTCATTTTTGTCTTCTAAGAAAAAGGTTTTTAAAACACCCCCACTCTGCAGGCTGTTAATAAGGGGTCCTGTGAACTGGAACATGCATCCAGCTGCAATAGGATCCCCAGTATTGCTTTCATATTTAAATAGCCTGTGTACTGTTTTTAATTCACTTCCTTCTTTGCTGATACATCAAAAAGCATGCTGTGTGAATGGGTAAACCCTGAATGATTCCTTCTGTAAAACATGTTACAAAATCTCTGAGGACATGAGATTTGCTTTAAGCTTTTCCTAGCTTTAAAATATTAACATTGTCCTAAATTATATCATTTGTATTTTCATGCTCAGTTTAAAAATAATAGACTTTAATTTGGCAATTCTGGATTTCAGTTTTTTCATTAATAATACAAGTTTAATTCATTGTGGGAGGAGTTGTTTTCAGAAATGATTGTGTGAAGCTCGTGTTTAAATAAGTCTCTTCTATCTTGCAGCTGTGGTGGTCTGAGTGAAATGTGTTTTGAAGGTCCAAGGGCACAGGTGTCCACATCACAAAACTGTTACTGTAATGCTCCTAATAATATCCCAGTCTAGCAACAGCAGCATAAAATAATGTATTGAAGCCTTTCCTAAATGAACAAGTGTCACGGATAGCTTTGTGGGTGATGTCAGACCCAGAAGAGAGTGGACACAGATAGTCAGTACTGCAGGGTATGAAAGACCTGATGCACACGTTGAATTATAAATAAAAGGTTTCAACAAAACAGAAACACTTTACAAAACAAAATGGCATAATGGCCAAAATAAATAGACAAAACAGACACGGAACAAACAAACAAGTATGGTTCTGGTTTATACCCAGCACGCGTAGCAATCGTTTACTTTAGCTTTCACGTTAGATTTCTCTTCTACTCATGACTCCAGTTCCACCTCTGAACACACCAACCCTGTTCAATCCAAGCTGTGGGTTTTTACATTTGGCAAAGGTTTTCTCATATGCGTGGTCAACAGCCAGTTTATCAATAAGCACTCGCTGTTCACAGCGCATTCTCACGATTTTATCTGGATGGGGCATTTTAACCCCATCCAGGCTGTCAAACAATAATAACAATAAAACAACGTGTTTTTACACACTAAACCATACATTCAAATAATAATAATAATAATACAAAAACATACAATACACACAGGTGCCCTGTCACACCAATCCAACCTTATGAAAGTGTGGGAGTGTTCTGTAAAGGGCAGGTTGTCACTATATATATATATATACGTGTGTGCGTGTGCGTGTGTGTGTGTGCGTGTGTTAGTACATTCTTACAAGCCGATTGTTTTTGTTTTTTTAACACCATGCTATTTTTTTCTTTCAGATTTACCATGCATGTGATGGCCCTGGATTGTCCATATTGTGCTTCATGAGATATGAGATTTTGGAGTACTTCAGCGTCTATGGGACAGCTATCTCAATGTGGGTCACTCTTATAGGTAAGTACAGTAGGTTTAATATTGGATAAGCAACTAGCAGCCGCAAAAAGAAAAGGTCAACTCTGCTGCAATAAGGTCACCCCCCCCCCCCCCCCCCCCCCCAGGCCAATCAGTCTAGCAGGAGTAATTCCCTTTTAAAAGGTTATCAGTGTAAATTTGTACAGTCATTTTCCAGTTTATCCATGCTTATTAAACGGTTATACAGTACTATGCATTTACTGTATGGTTTCCAAGGGTTTTTTAAATGCTTGACCGCACCTTTCGGGGGCTTAACAATGCTTACCTATACTTCAGTATGCTTCCACTATGCTTTATTATACTTTGCAATGCTTTTTCTATGTAAAGTGTACTGTAGAAGGACTGTCACACTAAATATAAGCCCCTGTTCATAATCAACTAAGAAGTGGAAGATATGTTCAGGGTATGTAAGGTATGACTTGATGTTAATTTCAATAGCTGCAGTTGCAGTTAATTCATATGATGTATAATTAAGTTTAACTAATGCCAATTAATTGGTTTTATTTTTTATTATGTCAAACTCTACAGAGAATGCACCACCAACTTTTCTTAATAAGCAGGCACTGATTAAGCAGCTTCTGTATGCCTACAATATACATGATCAGCACTTTTAGGGAGAGGCTGCAATACTGCAGGATAGCACTAAAAACAAACTCATCTGAATTGATTAGGCGGCTTTTAAATTAGTAAGCTGGTTATTAAATTATTAAGAACGAGAGGATTAAAATGTTTGAGATAAAAATAAACAGTGTATATTATTGTTATTATTTATTATTATTATTATTTTTATTATTATTAAGTCTTATTACACATGGAGGTGGCGCGAGACCCGTGTATAATAAGATTTCCTGGGTATAATTAGGTTGATTGTAAAACTTCTATTTGTGAAAGAGCGGAATAAAGCAAGAACTCAACAAAAAAACAATAAGCAATATAAATCTAGTAAGAAATGACCTCAGCCACTTGCACTCCGATGTCAGGCAGTTTCGACTGACTGCCCTCGGAAAGCAGAGGAAACTATCCAACTCCACCCTCCAAATAAGCCAAGCAAATGTTCTACTCCCATTCTTAGCAATAATACATGTAGTTACCCTCCCCCTGCCCAAAAATGTTTAATAAAATAAAAACGTTTAATTGTTGAATTGCTAAAAAATAAACTTTCGTTTAAATTCTGTTTTCCAATGTTATTCTCAACATTTCTTCAATTAATCAAAATAAACATTGCTAGTTCTCCAGTTTCTAACAAAATTATTATAACAAAAAATATACACCAAAACTGTACATATAAGACTGTAATATATCGTGGGTTTCTGGTGACATTGATTAATCATATATTTATAGAATAGAATTACAGCCTTATTATCCACAGCTGGGTGTACATTATTCCTTATATTATTATACTAGTAGATCTGTAAATAGCTGTACTCTTTGCTGTACGTATTCCACTGGTTATTCTGTTGTTTTTAAAGCTCTAGGAGACTTTGACGAACCAAAAAGGTCCACCCTCACGATGTTTGGTGTTCTCACTGCCGGTGTGCGCATCTATCAGGATCGCTGGGGGTACGGTGTCTATTCGGGGCCAATTGGGACAGCTGTGCTGATGATCACTGTCAAATGGGTAGGTAGTCATTGGCAGCTTGAGCCTGGTATTTTAAAGAGATTGTTACCATTTGTAGGCAGACACAATACTGACTGACCTCAAATAACTGAGCACCAGACAGTCATACAGTACACATGTTCATGAATCATCCTATATATTACTAATAATACAATTTCATTTATTTCCTTTATTTGCTATTTACAATCTGGTATTGCAAATATTTATAATTATAGCCCCATTTTTACATTATTCTGTAATAATATAAGCATACCAAAGATCATAATGTTAACAATATCGTATCATCTGACCTCCAAATCTAAATACACACTATAAATTAGTGCTGGGACAAATATCCAAATATTCAAACAAATATTTTTTGACATGTATTCGGATACAAAAATCAGATGTTCATATTCGCTAGAAATGACAAAATACTCATTTATCGACCTCACCAGAAGTTGTGCAACAGTTTCAAAAACATCACAGCAGCTCTTGAGCCTCTATTTAAAAGTTTTAGACAGCAAAAAGTAAACTAACCAGATTATGCTTGCATGCATTTTGATCTATATGGAAGACCATCTGGGCTGCTTTAGAGTGAGTCAGAATCTCATGGGACAGAAAAAAGGCAAGCACGTCATTCTGAGGCAAGTGTATTTTTTAGTTATCAGCTGTCTTTATACTCTGGATTAGAACATTAGACTGATTGGACTTTCATATCATTTAGAACAAAGTCTTTCAGAACACTTACTGTATTTTTAGATAGCTGTGTTCCTAGCTATCCCTGGGCAGGGGCTAAAGCATGGGCCATTCCCTCCTCCCACCCGCACATTGGATGAATTCCACTGCTACTCTGCTTGGAAAAAGACTTTCACCTAAAATCAGAATGCAAACTAAAGAGATCAGTAGATCTAATTATTGTTAGGTACCTGATAAAAGGGTAAGAATACAATTTGTTATTTGCAATTGTTGTAAAATTAAACATGAACTAGACCATGCCACTTTAATGTGACATATTCAGTACCATTATGAATTTTTGCTTTACATTTATTTTTTACTACTGTGTATTTATAACCTAACTTATTCTAGTGGGGCCCCCCATGATTGTCCTGGCTGCTAGCCCCTGAAGCTGACTCAGCCCTACATGCAGTATATACCGGGTCACACTCTCAGAAGCACTTGTATCCACTCCAGTGGTTTCTCAGAGTGAGCTGAGGACTAGCCAGCAGTTTGGAATTGGAACACACTTTTCTTTTTTTATCTAGTTACCCAGCTGGTCTATAAAAACCCAGCACAGGCTGACAGCAACTGGATCTATTTAAGACACCAATACTTTGACTGTATTATTTTTACCTAAAATGGACTTCAGGTTTACTGTTTGTTTCTTAATCCTGAAGCAGCATAGCAGTCTTTTGAATCACTGTGTCCAGCTGTGATAAGATGATGTGTCGATGAGTTCAGTGGCTACTCTTCAGTTCTAGCCTACGGTAAAGATCTGTAATCTATGATATCTGCAATCATTCTGAGTTCTTGTGTGACGCGTTTATTTCCAATATTTACAAACAAAGGGGGACTGCAAGCCAAACGTTCAGGTGGTGTTGTTCTTGAAGTGTGCTTTACAAAAGCCTTTCAGAAGTCTTCTGCTCACAGCAAGGACGAACAATTCCTTAGAGGTCTGCGATAACAAAGTATCCGCAGTATAAAACACAAGCAGGCAAGTAAACAAACATAAACAGCACTCTGTCAGCAGTCAGATCCTCCTTTTGATCTCCTCTGACTGAGGGCTATCAAACAACGTGTTCCCTTTAGTACTCCAAGCTCCTCCCTGTAAGCAGCCCAACACCTATGGCCTGAGCAGAGGGCAGAGCCTGGAACACTCATGATGTTTTATCCTTACCAAGATGGCGGCCGGTAAACATCACAGTCCTGCAGATCCTGCTAAGGGAAAGCCCTCACCTAGCTTCAGCGCCTCCTGGTGTCAGGAGTGAACAATGTCCTTTTGAATTGCTAGCCATACCCAGCTCAGAAAAAGTCATTTAAAGCTACTTAATGAGTAAGGCCCGGCGATGCAGTAGCACAGTGTGATGAAAAGGGTTATCTATGTGTGCCTTTGTGTTCCAGCTGAGGAAGATGAAGGATAAGAAAGGCCTATACCCTGAGAAGAGTGTGTACACACAGCAGGTGGGGCCGGGGTTCTGCTTCGGAGCACTGGCTCTCATGCTCAGGTTTTACTTCGAGGTACGACTGGGTATTCAAGGTGTTCTGCTTATATCAAGCCAGCAGAGGTATTCATTTTACCATTAATACCGGGTAAAGACAATTTCAGAAAAAAAATTGACACTACAGAATCTGATGAAGACCTCAGTAGCAGCCCTTGTTGTTGAGTCTGTTTTTTTCTTGTAGAATATAGAATATTTCTATAGAATAATGCAGAATATTTCTATAGAATGTTACAAATGTATATGAACGTTCTAAGGAAAGAATACAAAAATCTCTAAGATTGTTTTTAGAAGGGCTTAGCTTCCTGTTTCTGCATATATCCTGAATTTACACACATTCATTCATTCTGAGGTAAAGAAACAAAACTGATTTGCATATTTTCAAGGCATTTACTTTCACAATGCGAAACCCCATGTTAATGTTACAATAATAAAAACTATTGAGTGTAAATGTATGTAAAATTAACATACAGGAGTAACTATTTTAAAAATACTGTCTTCTCATTAGTTTTTGCCATAGACATATGTAACATAGGATAGATCAGTACACCGTGTTTATAGCAGTACAGTAAAGGTGTATAGTGAGCTGTGCAGTAAAGGTGTATAGTGAGCTGTGCAGTAAAGGTATATAGTGAACAGCCACTTTGGATTAAGTTTCCTTTTGGAGTGCTGGCAGTACATAGCTGTGCACTGTGCTGGCACTGTGGCTGGTCCATCCTGTGTTACATCTATGGCAGAAAACTAGAACTTAAGTATTTCTCACTGGTTGTCTTCCTCGCAGGAATGGGATTACACCTACGTTCACAGTTTTTATCACGTGTCCCTGGCCATGGCCTTTGTCCTGGTTCTCCCGAAGACCAACAGACTGGGAGGAACGGGAGGGAACCCTGCGAAGCTCAGCTGTTACACTCTCTGCTGCTGTGTATGAAGCCATTTTTATTCACTGCAGGACTGTAGAGGTGACACGCAACAGTGATCCTCCACTGAAAATAAATCTGTTGTTTCAGATTAGATTATTATTTACCTAATTTACGAACTATTCTAGCAAAAACTTTCTGTTCAGAAAAGACTCCTGAAAGCTGAATTTCTGAAGTGAAGTGATAATGAAAAATGACCACTGTGTTTTCTGTCCCCTTTGTGTGATTTTCTATAGAAAATAACTCACAACCATTCCGAAAGCAATAGAGAATTATACAAAACACAAAGAATAAGACATTAAACAAATAAGGAATTGACTATTCCGAAATTGAAGTCCTTATAATCACAACATTGAAGCAAAACTAGCCACACCCTCGTTAAAATAAGATTTAAAAAAAAAATCATAGTAATTGACCAGATTGATATATGAGATATATTGCAGAGGTGGAAATGAAGGCTCCCATTTCATTGTGGTTTGAACCATTCCAGTCTAACTATGAAAATATTCAGTCCAACTTGAGATTCTATGGTTTCTCAATGTTTGCTAAAGTATATGCACAGTAAAAACAGTATAAATACAGTATTCCTGTATTGACAAATTGACATTTACATTTCAGGGGACTAAGCCAGCGATAAAAGACAGGATTCAAACAATCTGGAGTTCAACAACTAAACGTCCCTGGATTCGGGCCTGCGACCCAGGCCTACCTTTCCGCCACCCCCAGCCAGAAACCAAATAACCTGCAGGACCTTCAGAGAGAGGGACTGGGGAGTGGGGTTGCCTTGTCTTTTCTAGGCAACATTCCATATTAAATGCATTGAACTAAGTTTTACAGAGTGGTATGGTGCAGGACAAACCAGTGTGCTCACATTCTCACTGCCTGTACACTGGGGAAGCTAAATCTCAACAATGCAATTTAAGAGAATTGCACTGTATATAACACACTCCTTCCCCATAGTGACTATTTTTTCATAAGGAGTAGAAATCCTAAATTGTAAAGAGTGATTATGTTTGAATGTTATTTTCATATGTTTTGTAAACATAGTTGTTTATTTATATTGTCTTATTAAGATAATTTTAATTGAGAATCGTCTGTCGCAGCGAGAATTGCTTTTATAGATAATTAATAATAAACAAATCAGTTGTATTATATTATAGAGCATACTCCTACAGGTACTGTTTTTGTATACAAAGACATTTGTAAGGCTTTTTGATTTTACTGTATACTGGATCACAGACTAAACAGATTGCAGTTGATATAAAACAGATTTGAGTTGATGTAAAACACACAGCCAGATCTTTCCATCCCATTTCTCCGCTTCTTTGGAGCTTGCATTGGCTTACAGTAAAGTAGAGCATTCGTTTCAAATTATGTTATTATTATTATTATTATTATTATTATTATTGGTAGTAGTAGTAGTAGTAGTAGTATTTATTTCTTAGCAGACACCCTTAACCAGGGCGACTTACAGTTGTATACAAAAAATACATATCAAGAATTACAGTACAGTTAAGATACGTGTTCTTTGTTTACAAAACTGTTCAGGGTCCAGCGTATTTCAGCAAGTGAAGCAGACTTCAAGCTCAGCAAGAGCCATCCTTCTGGTACTCCCTAGATTTCAAGATTTGGGGCGTTGAGTGGTTCCCAACCTGATTCCGAACACTGAGACATTTCACAGTTTTGGCTGGGTTAAAGACCTTATTTGATAAGTCTTTTGTTTATTTAGCTCTGTAGAGATGTCTTCGCTTTGTAAAGCACTCTGAGTTGCTTGTATATACAAATGTTATGGTAATTGGTATGGTGTAAGCTTGAAACTAAGCCTGCTATTACAGTGAGAGTTACAGGAGTTTAAATTTAGGGATAATGGCTCCATCAAAATCTGTTTCTAATTCTACATTAATTCTACTTATGTAAACATAATGTAGTCTTATGTTACTGATTTACACAAAAACTTTGGTATAAGCTCTGGCCAGAGCTCAAATTGACATTTCTCTGTAAACTGAAAACACAAATCTCATATTGTAATATATAATTACAGCATATACTGTCTTATAAAAGATTACCATGGTAATTTAGCACTTTTTCTATGTCTTTTCCTTGGTTACAGTTTACCATGGTTTGCCATGTTTTAATATGCTTTACCATACCTCTTTGGGCTTACCTATGTTTTACCAAGCTTTCACTAGGCTTTATTATACTTTGCCCGGTTTTTACTAAGGTATGCTTGTACAGGCTGGATTTATTCACTTGTAATTTAACTTTTGAAATGTTTTGTAACATAACTAAATACAAATATATTTTGCTTTTTAAATTTAATCTTTTTGTTTATTTTTTGTCTGAACAAAGCGGTAAAGCAACAAAAAAAAAAAAAAAAAAAATCTAACCAATTACCAGACCCTCAGTGATTTAGTCATTTTCCCCAAGCTGTTTCTGATAGCTTTCATCTAAACACACTGCAGTGACATGCTAACTGCCTGTTTATTGTACTTTGTTCAGTGATGTTGGCTCTACATGCTCTATACTATATGAAGAGCTGTACTGTTTTTAAAAATAAAAGGCTTAATGACATTTGAATCTATTTTCTTTTAGCGCAGAACTGCTCTGTTTCAATATGTCAGTTACAGGGGGCTAGTTAGTGCAACAGGTAATTCACAAGCATTGCATGTCTTTCATCTTTGGAGACCTGACCCCCCATTGACGTCAGTCTGCACTGCATACTTTAGCACAAATCTGCACAACTGGCAGATATGAGGGTTTTTTTAAACACAATGGTTAATATTTTTTGTTAATAAAATGTGTATCTTGAAAAAGTCCCTTTATTAGGTTATATTTGCTATACCGTAACAGCATGTAGGCTATCAGTAAATAAATAATGATTGTCAAATACAGAAATAGTGCTTCTGTAGCAATGTAAATCATCTGTGTGTTGCGTTGAGGCAGAAAATTCCACCCTTTAACCAATGCAACAACCCCATTGTATGGGCTGGGAGTGGGGGCAGCACCTTCAAGGGGCATGTATTGGATGCAGAATGCCATCAGGGGTACTCCATGCCAGAGCGGTCCAACATGTTTGGCTAAAAGAGCCATACCGATTACCAGGGAGCTCTCACAGAGTCATACTAAAAAGCTGACTAGAAAGTAGTAACTACACCAAGACACAGCTACAGTAGTTTTCAGCTCATGAAAACACAACATTGGTAACCTTCATTATACATGCACTTGCTACTACTGTACTTAAGTATTTTATAGGTCTCAAATGTGTAGTTTTGAAAGAAACACATGTTATAGCAAACATGTATTTTTCTTTCAGAACATGATATCTGCTACTACACTAGGTTAAAGAAAACTCTGTTTGACTTCCTGTGTCATTTCACTTGGAGAGGTTTCTTTCCTGTCAATAACCAATCAGCTGCTTCCCAGATTGACTGATATACTTTCAGCCAGTAACATGCTTTGAACCAGAAGACACTACTGGGATGAAATGACCCAGTGCTGGTTTACAGCTATTGGCTCACCAGACTTCTGTAGAATGAACGACAAGCTATTCAGGGACATGAAGATATTTCGTAAGCCAGGGATCTGAATTGGATGAAATGGTGACACTGAAAAAGTTGAAACATTTGTCATTGAATTGATTCGTTTTCTTTTGATATTCTAAGTTCAGCACTACTGAGTGTTTAATAGTTATTGATGATAAAATGGGCAACAAAGAAAGTCATTTCACTTTTCTTCATCTGTCCCAATACTTGTTGGAGAGTAGTGTATGTGTGCCCAATAACAGAAGACAGATGAGGATGGTCTAGGATATCATACAGAGAATACAGTCTGAACTCACCTAATTGCACAGGATATCCTATTTAAAACAGATAATAGCCCCTCTTATTCCCAATTCAAAACACTTGCTAAAATCTACAAACATATGCTACAGGTTTAGACAAAACAGTCTCTGTGAAATCTCAGGACCACAAAGGTCTTCTGATTCTTGGCCAGTTCTCCAGGGTTTTCTCTAAGAAAAGGTGTTTTTGTCTGAGGGAGTCTGGCTGGCTCGTGCCTCGCTGCAAAATGACTTTTTTTCAGCTGCTGTTTTTCTCATCTCTGAGACGGAGCTGAAATGTGATCCTTTTATTGCTGGTGGTGTGAAGTGTTTTACAGCTCCTTTGCCTCAGCCATTCCACAGGGGCACATCATCCCTTCCACACAGCCCATAGACACCCTGCATCCATCATGTCCTTGTTGCATCCTGTGAATTAGGAAAGGTGAGGACCTAACACAAACTGGAGCTGAATTTCAGTGACATTACTGTAAAAGTTTGATAGACAAATGTTTGGCATAACTGATGAAGACATTTGCAGAAATGATCGTAAAATTGACTTTCTTATAATTTTACTTCACTATTTTTAGTGTTATCATTCATTAGTCAGTACCAATCTGCAATAAAATATGGAACGCTTCTAAAATGATTAGGAAAAATTCAACTGGAGCCCTAAAATCTGATATAAAGTCTTAAATTGTGGGTTACAGTTTTACATAAGTTACTACTGTGTTTTGGTTCTGTACCTGGAAAATGTCAAGCACCTGTATGCTTTAATAAAGGAAGATTTTAAAAATATTAGGTTACATCTAGCTTTAACTATGATTGGACTCCTCATTCAAATATTGAAAACAAATATTGTCTTCTGAAAGGGAATGAAAACTGAAACTCTGAACATGATAGCATGTGTCCATGTTTCCGTGGTGCATTGTCTTCTGAAAGGGAATGAAAACTGAAACTCTGAACATGATATCATGTGCCCATGTTTCCGTGGTGCATTGTCTTCTGAAAGGGAATGAAAACTGAAACTCTGAACATGATAGCATGTGCCCATGTTTCCGTGGTGCATTGTCTTCTGAAAGGGAATGAAAACTGAAACTCTGAACATGATATCATGTGCCCATGTTTCCGTGGTGCATTGTCTTCTGAAAGGGAATGAAAACTGAAACTCTGAACATGATATCATGTGCCCATGTTTCCGTGGTGCATTGTCTTCTGAAAGGGAATGAAAACTGAAACTCTGAACATGATAGCATGTGCCCATGTTTCCGTGGTGCATTGTCTTCTGAAAGGGAATGAAAACTGAAACTCTGAACATGATACCATGTGCCCATGTTTCCGTGGTGCATTGTCTTCTGAAAGGGACGACGGTGGCAACAAATCAATCACGGCTCAACCCCTCCTTGAACACCATTTGCCCCAACAATACCTGGTGTTTGAGATGTTACTTTTCCACCTGGCAGGCCATTCCGTGCATTCTCTGCGTAAAAAGAGTCCTACCTTTAGTTCTGAACTATGACAGCTTCCATTGTGCAATCTCACATTAAAAAAAAAACATTAACTAAAGAACAAGCTAACCCTAACCCTAACCCTTACCATTCAACTAAAGAACAAGCTAACCCTAACCCTAACCCTAACCCTTACCATTCAACTAAAGAACAAGCTAACCCTAACCCTTACCATTCAACTAAAGAACAAGCTCCCTAGTTTAGAGGTAAGTACATGTCTTATGCTGATGTCAGTATTATTAACTCATCAGCCGCTAGGTAACAATCTGTTACAAACAGTAAGGGTCCAATTACATGCTCTTCCCAGTATTTTGACCAAAAATACACATGGTGAAAGCGTAAATGGAAAGGAATAAACTGGAATATGTTTGTGTTTACATGTTTTTCCAATAGTGTAAATGCACAGAGCAGATCAAGAACAGAGATGACTATACAATATTCCAATATTGATGACTGTAAGGATGACTTAGGAGCTAGACGGTTGTTAGTTTATGAGCAGCCCTGTGATGCACAGCCATTGAAGATGCTTCTGAGCCCTGTGCAAACAAGACTGGGATATGTGAGGAAAAAAGAAACCTCCCATTTTCTACCCAATTTGAATTTTGTGCGCCAACGCATTTAGAAGGACTGAAGAACAACAGCTGACCTACCGCTGTCAAGCTGCTTTTTGCCTCTTTACACCTGCTGAACCTAAGCAATGGATGGTATACTGGGAAATCTTCACCTGGACTCATAGGGTTCCTAACCCATAGGGGCTGCTGAAGCACCCTGAGGTAAACTATCTTAAGACTATTAACTTTGGGGTTAAAAAAGGCCAATGCAGTGCTCCCTGTAGGTCAGAAAGAGCTTCAAAGTGCAAGTCAAACCTTACATGTCACATCTCTGTCAAATGTAAACTGTGCCTGAGAAGTAACGATTTGTAACTAATAAGTTACTGTAATAATTAAACATGTTGTAACTTGTAACTGTAACAGATTACTTTTTCAAAGTAGCTTCCCAAACACTGAGCACATCACATGACAGCTCCAGCAGCCACATTTCATTGACACGTACCTTTCCTTCGTCGTTTCTGTTTAGTCTTTGAAAGCCGCTCCGCACGCTCCTCCAGAGTTCATAACCATAGTGTTTAAAGCACCTGATTGATTGGTTCTGCTCTGAAATTATACAATACATCACTCTTGTCTTTTTTCCTGTTTTTTGAAAAATGGAACTGGCTAATCTTTTAACCATCTGGCAGAATGTGAAGCAAGGTGTGAACCCTCTCTGGTTCCAGCCCTACCCCATGCATCTCTTCAGTTTGATGAGTTCCAGATGTGATGGGGTTTGTGCTCAGAACAGGCTGCTTCGCAATGCCTGGGCTTCAGTGTGTTGCTCTTTTTCAGAACGTTTGCAGTATTTACTATTGGGGGTTTCCAAGAGCTCTTGGTCTGTTTTATAAACAGGAAACTCCAAAATGTCAAGTTAACTTTGAGGGAAATGTGGGAACATATTGGATAGGTCTTTCAAGGGTCCTCTAATTAAATTGTAGCTCTTATTTTGGACACAGTTGATTTGTATTAGAGCTGCACAATATCCATACTTACTGCCTAATGCATTGTACTGTGTAGGGGTGTAACAACACACTAATGTCACGATATGATATGTATCACGATATGTTACGATGATCCTGATGGGCTACTTGTATGATACATAACAATGATGGGCCATTTTGTTGAAAGACAATGATTAAATATGTGTATGTATTCACATCAACTATATTATGTACATGCCCCTAGTACTGAAACAATTAATATTATTACACATGCCCAATTAAAAAAAGATTTTTTTTAGCACAAGTGATGAGTGCAATTCATTTTTGAATGTCCCCTTGTGTTTTAATGATCTTTGCATTTATTCTGAGTGCTTGTTATTTCACTTGCATATTTATTTTTCACGTGAGATTATTTGTGTAAAGGAGCTTTGCTCTTCAATTCTAGCAGCCTGCAATAGGAGAACATTCAATTTGAAGCTGCTTCCTCTTGAACTAAACTACATAAAGTAAAGTAATTGTAACTAACACAATCATTCCAGAAATCCTACCTGTTTGCACTTCCATTATCTCAAGTGTGCAGTATTGAAAGAAACACATGCATTTCCATTTTAAAGCATGGTATCTGGCACCACATTAAGTAACAGAAAGGCTGTAGTAGCTATGCCTCATTCGAAGGATATCTGTTTTACTCTGGGTCATTTCCCCTCAGGAGTGTCTTTTAAGTCAAAACATGTTGCTGGCTGAAAGGATGACTAGGGGAATCATCTGGTTGATTAATGACAGGAAAGAAGCCCCTGCAGGGGTGGGGATAATTCCACCCTCCACGTGAAATGACCAAGACACTGCAACACTAACTGACACCATGGCTTGCAAACACAGATTTCTTTAACCAAGAGTAGTACCTGATATTAAGTTTTGAAATAAATTGTCTGTCCATTTGATGTATGGAATTATTTTGTTTCCTAAAATTACTTGTTATTGTGTCTATATCATTTTTTTAGACCTGCCTTTATTTGTGTGGTGCCCCATAGATTTAAAAAATATGTGTGTGCATATTTATTGAAAACATTGTAGTAGCTTTGTAGATGCAACAAAAACACCAAAATTTCAACAAATGTAAAATAGGAACATGTGGTACTACCTGCTGCTGCTGTTGAAACAATAATAGATCGCTGCTGCCACCTGCTGGATACTTGCAAGTCTTGTTTGATATTCCTACCTTGGTATACAAATCATCCTATTTTAATAATCCATACAGTGACTGCATTTAGATCTGCAACTGAACGGATCCAATGTGTGCTAGCCTATTACCTCCTGTGTTTAGTTATTGGTCACACATACATTATCTTTTCATGCATATGTTGCTTAGCAACTACTCTACAAACTCAATCATGTTGTGATATATGACTAGGTAAAGCATGGTGAATACTATATACTCCATATCCTTTACTTCTTACATTTACGCTTAAACATACAGTAATGTATAGCTCCGTGTGCACTACGACAGTCCAGGCTTTTAACTCACAATGCATTCTGGTACTTGTAGTCCTGCATCTCTTAAAGAGGCTGAGGTAAAATAAACCAGGCATAGTGAACACTAGACCTCCCCAGACTGTCCAAACATGGGACAATATGGTTTATCCAAGAAGCTTGCCACTGCCTTAATGCGTAAGACAAAAACACAAGAAGCAAAACCTTATTAAAACACTATGGCGCGTGGCTCATTCCTATTGCGTGCAGTTTGAGAGTTTTGTCCACATGATGTCCCCGTTGATCAAATGGATTAAGATAGAGCTTGCCCACATATCGTCAGCAACTGGAGGGCGCTCTGTGTTGCGATAGCGACGAATCGGGGCTGGACGTGGAGAGGTTACAGCAAACAAAAAATCGTGGTTGCGAGTCTTTGCAATGTAATGGACTCAGAGGAAAAGTCTGTCGCTGTCAGGGGTGATTCAGGGCAAACCAATGTAAACACCACGCCGTGGAGAAAAGGGTCTAGCCGCCCGGCGAAAGGCCTCTTCAGAAGGTAGTCTGCCGCTTCTTGTGTGTAAACAGTTTTACATTCGTAACATAGGGAGCTAAGTTACCTTCTTTCGCACGTACGTGTGTGTTTAATTAATTACTGGGCAAACGTTAATTAAAACATTTGAATACTAAACCTAAACTTTTCATTTTACCAAAGTTAGAGTTCTATTTTACTCTGCCAGGTATGGGTAGATAAATAAAATGATATATTTTAAGATACCGTTAATAGCTCTCTGTCGCATTAGTGAGAGAATAAGTGTACTGTAATTGGATATTCCTGTGTAGAATAAAACCGCCCTCAGTGCATGAGAAGATACAGAAGAAGACCGCAATGTTGTTAATTTGAAACAGTACCTGAGTTTCACAGTGGGGGGCGCTGCTGCGCGCAGTTTAGTTGTGGAGAAGAGCCGCTGTATACCGCATGAAGGTTACTTCACCAGGATTAGATGACATCATGGCAGTTGAATTGAATTATATAAAGTCGTGATATTGTGGGTAGTTGGATAAGGGCGTCTGCTAAGAAATAAATAATAATAATAATAATAATAATAATAATAGTTACTGTTTTGTATTTGTTTTGTTTCATTTTTTCAGAACACCTGTTAGAATTTCAAGGAATCTTAACACTGGCTTCAAATCTCCGGTAAATGAACTTCAGATTTTTTTCTCAGTTTTGTATAATATAAATACATTGAAATTGCAGTCCCTCAAGTCTAACCTCTTTACAAACTCCAACTGCTGTGCCACACTGCACCCCAGTCCCTCAGCTCTATCCACTTGGCCACACTGCACCCCTGTCCCTCAGCTCTAGCCACTTGGCCACACTTTATCCCAGTCCCTTAGCTCTATCCACTAGGCCACACTGCACCCCAGTCCCTCAGCTCTATCCACTTGGCCACACTGCACCCCTGTCCCTCAGCTCCAGCCACTTGGCCACACTTTATCCCAGTCCCTTAGCTCTATCCACTAGGCCACACTGCACCCCAGTCCCTCAGCTCTATCCACTTGGCCACACTGCACCCCTGTACCTCAGCTCCAGCCACTTGGCCACACTTTATCCCAGTCCCTTAGCTCTATCCACTAGGCCACACTGCACCCCGGTCCCTCAGCTCTATCCACTTGGCCACACTGCACCCCTGTCCCTCAGCTCTAGCCACTTGGCCACACTTTATCCCAGTCCCTTAGCTCTATCCACTAGGCCACACTGCACCCCTTTCCCTCAGCTCTAGCCACTTGGCCACACTTTATACCAGCCCCTTAGCTCTATCCACTAGGCCACACTGCACCCCGGTCCCTCAGCTCTATCCACTTGGCCACACTGCACCCCTGTCCCTCAGCTCCAGCCACTTGGTCACACTGCATCCCAGTCCCTTAGGTCTATTCACTAGGCCACACTGCATCCCAGTCCCTTAGCTCTATCCACTAGCCACACTGCCTCCTAGTCTATCATCTTTAACCACTAAACTACAGTGATTGCTTCCCTCAACCACTAGGGGAGCCATGATGTTGCCATTTAGTGAGTTTAGAAGAGTAATTGCAACTACTGTGTATACAGTAATGTCAATAGGACATCAAACAAGTTACAGGCA
This sequence comes from Acipenser ruthenus, assembly GCF_902713425.1. NCBI lineage: Eukaryota > Metazoa > Chordata > Actinopteri > Acipenseriformes > Acipenseridae > Acipenser > Acipenser ruthenus. The sequence continues at coordinate 7,989,801 of NC_081219.1, forward strand.
CTAAAGTTTGGTGCATTTATATAACTGTTTATTATTTTTTTAATGTTTAACAATTAAGTGCCCAATGCAAACCACATTATCTGCACTTCTTATAAAATTGTTTACACCAATTTAATGGAGATAATGTTTTGCATCATCATTTTTTTGTGTGAAATACAGAGTGTGCAAGCACTGCATATGAGATGACACAACTAAATGTGCATTTGTGGGCTGCTGCAGCTCCTGTCTCCAGGCACCCCCCGCTCCTCCAGAGTGGACCAGGTCAGCCTCCGAGAGGACATTGAGGAGCTGAAGGGCAGACGGGAGGAGTTGAGCACACAGATTGCACTGTTGGAGGCTGAGTGAGTAAACCATTGTTACGAGTGGGGAGACAGAGTGAGCCTACAGATTTAAAGAACTGTGAATCTTACAGCACATTAGGACACCCCATAAGGCAACTCCCAGCAAAGCAACAACACCGAAGAGCACTTGAATAAAGTGCTTACAAACTTGACAAAAGTTGCCTCGTGTTTCACGGCCTGTCGCTGCCTTGTGTAGTTTCTTGTTGAAAAATAAAATGCAGTGTGGTATTTAAGGGAAAATGTCATTGCTGTGGCCTGTTACGAGGTAATAATGGAATGTTTGAGTCAGTGAAGTATTTGAAGAGGGACTTACTGAGGAACCTGCTACAGGAATGCCACTATTACTATTATATTACAACTTTTACTTATTGATTCATTACATTGTGTTGGCCTGAAAAAAATCCATGGAAGAAGCTCGAGCATCTGGGTGACGTGTGTCTGCGGTAAGCAGTGGTTTAGAAAAGTGTCATCAGCAGTGCTTGAAAAAAACATCCGTTATGAACATCAGTCACAGGAAAAGCAGTGATTGGTACTGAAATGCGAGCCAATGCGTTTAGCTTCTGGGAGTTTTACAGGGTGTTATATGTTACCCTTTAGACCAGGGCACCTTCAGCCGCCTGTTATAATAAAAACGGAATTGCTGATTTGCTTGCTCATTTTAAACAGCTTTTAATTGAGGTCATACAGGCATTAAGAATCTGTTCCTTTTAGTAACGAACAGGGGTGCAGTGCTGGGGGGTCGCGGGGGAGCGCTGCCCTCCCCCCCCCCCCCCCCCCAATTCTCTTGGGCAGGGAGAGCACCGCTTCCATACTTCACGTTTAGAATATTGAACTGTTTTGATCCTATTAATATATGGAGATATACATGTGTGTAACCCATACAAATAAGCAAAGAATACAATAGCCCTAAGAAACTCTTGAGAGATAAATAATGAAAAAAGTTTGAATATAGCTTGCCTGATCTGGAACAACAGGTGTGAATAATGTGGAGAGGTGAAGGGAACCTGTATCAACGCTGTGCTCAGGTGTCAGCGTTTTACAATTAGATGTAATAATTGCAACAGTTCTTATTTTTAGACCCATATATAAGAAATAAGGTAGATAAAATAAGCTAAACATTTATTTAAAAAATAGTAGATAATAGCGACCCCTCACTTCTAAATATAGCACTACACCACTGGTAACAAACATGATAAAGGCTTGGCATATGTTCTGTAGCTCTTTAAAGCTAATAAAATAATTCCATAAATCTTACCTTTTAGTGCTCTGCCAGTCTGTCTGGTTTGACATTAATATTTTGGCATACCTGGCTTTTTAAATTTTGAACATAATGGTGCAGTTCACTGGGGTAATATTTTATACTTCATAATGAGCACAAGACGTTTCATTCCACCAGTTTGTATACTGCAAACTGTGACATTCTCTCGGATGGCTGCCATATTGAGGTCATGTGACCCTTAATGTTTTCTGAACGCATCATGAAGTAGACAGCACACATTGAGCTTTGATCCCTGTTCACGAAGCTTTAATACGTTTTTAAAGTAGATTTATTATGTACAATTTAAGTCATACAAATGTTGAACACTGCTGTCATTTATTAAATAGTTTTACCCTGAACTGAAGTGAGCCTTTAATGTTTAGTGACCACGTTTGTTTTTTTTTAACTGCTAGTCAATTTCCAGTGACCCTTTTAAAGATTCTTCTCAACTAGAAAATTCACAATTTGCTTAGGCCAGGTTCACAATAAGATGTACATGCACTATACAGTACAAGGGACCTTTACTAATAACTGTTCAATTTTTCATGATTGGTAGCAAAAGAATGAAGGAGCACTATGTTCTTGACCACAGTGTCCTTTTTCCACATGTCCATTTTAATTAATGTCTACAAAGCATTCTATCAGATATGCCCCTGACAGTATGTCCCTGGCGATGCTTTGTTTTTGTTCACAAAAGCTCCACTATCTATTAGATTTTACCCACTTGTGTGATGTGCTTTCAAACCCTAGAATGTGAAGTCTGGCAATGCAGTAATGGTAATCTCTGAAGAATGATTTGACTTGCAGAAAGCTAAATGGGACCTTGTGTTTCCCTTCAACTGCAGAGGTTACAGTGTTGAAGAGCTGGACCAGCATATTGACCAGCTTCATGAATACAATGACATCAAGGACGTGGGACAGATGCTGTTGGGCAGGCTGGGTAAGGCATTGTTTGAACAGGCTGTTCTGTGAAAAGGCCTATTAATATCCTGTTGTATAATTCCTATTTTTAATATTCTTAATTTACCTCTCCAATATTTTCCTGACGTTAAAAAATAATGAACTGTCCTCCATTCCTTTTTTTTAAATGCAGCAAGCCCATTTGCATTGGCCGAAACATCCTCCATCATTACGAGTTAGAGAGAACGATTTCTGCTAGCTCACAATCCTAACTGGGTGTGATGGAGTCCCAGTTCAGTCTGATCAGATTTTCTTTATGCTGCTGATGCATACAAACTGGACTAATAAATAATATCAAATTGCTTTCCACGTGACACTAGATAACACTGATTAATAAATCAGCGGTCTCTGACAAATAAACCCTTAACTGTTTTGCACTTCCATTCGCTACATTAGACTGAAATATGCAGTTTTGAAAGAAACACGTTATACACACATGTATTTTCATTTTAAAATGTTAGTTCTTTAGGTTAAAGAGTTTACCTCATTCTCCAGATCTGGTTACACTTGCACTCCCTGGGTCATTTCACCTCAGCAGTGTCTTCTGGATGAGGCATGTCACTGACTGAAGTCATGTCAGTCAATTGGGGAAGCAGCTGTCTGGCTAAGGGAAAGGTCCAATTATTTTTATTTCAACCCGGCTCACCGCTGCCACCCCTGTGCTGACTCGGGAGAGACGAAGACAGACACACGCGTCCTCCGAAACGTGTGCTGTCAGCTGTCCGCTTCTTTTCACTCTGCGGGCCCACCATGCAGCCACCTTAGAGCTACAGCGTCGGAGGACCACGCAGCTCAGGGTAGCTTACAGGCAGGCGCCTAGCCAGTCTACAGGGGTCGCTGGTTTGCGGGGAGCTGAGGACACCCTGGCCGACCTAGGCCCCACCCCCCCTAGCCAATTGTGCACCGCCCACTGAGAACCCCGGTCCACAGTAGGCAGTGGAATAGCCTGGACTCGAACCGGCAACCTCCAGGCTATAGGGCGCATCAGCCACTTGGGAGCGCAAGGGGTGTTTTTTACGCATTAAGAAATATGAATGATGAATATGCTTAGCAATTTTGCTGCACAGCTTGAGTTTGCATGTTAATGAGCTTCTTGTACTACACTGGTCTCTGGCTTCTCAAAGGTCAATTGTGAATATATTGTATGCGGTAGCTAGAAATGATGGAACAGCTTGTAGCCCGTCTGGGAATTGCCAGAAACACGTGACCATGAAGTTCAGGTTTTCCATATTTTATTTTTTTTAGAAATAACAGTTGATTCCACTCACTTGAAACATGTGTTTTTGACTGCTGAATAAGCAACTGGATTCTTGGTTTTCGATTCTGGGTTTCTCTGCGCTGTCTTCAGCATGATTCGCAAAATCAGGTGTCCTCAGAGTTGGTCAAAAGCGGAGGACGTATAGTAACCTTCCAGACGTGGATTAGTTTATCAACGAAAGTCGGTAAATTCCAAATTAAATGTGATGTTGTGCTTGATTTCGTTGTACCTTCTTTTCCAAAGGCTAGAAACCATTTTGTCCCTTGAGTCATATTTATTTCCATATATATCTTCAAATGCACCGTTTAATCAAAGCATCCATTTTTTAGGAGTCGGCAATTATGTTTTATATTTTCAACCGTCCCTGATTTGGTTATGCACAATCTTAGCGTTTTACAGAACTGGAGAATCTCAGGACAGATCGTACTTTTAATATTATATTATGGTTTATTGTGAAGGCTGGTATTGCTTTGAGGCAAATACCCCAGAAATGCTGTATCAACTCTAACTTAACACTGACATGATTGATTCGCACAGGACTAAAAAGATACAGGATGCCTGAGTTTTAAATTTTACAGAAGGTCCCGATGTCCTGTAAAAAAATCAGTGGACTTTTGTGATCATTATCTGGGATAAAGAAATGGACGGTTTGCACGGGACTAAGTGTCACTGATGTCCCCCTCAACCTAACCTACTGTACCAATTTACCTATCTGTTACCTTAATTTTTTAAAGTAAATCTATATCATAAGTACAATATTCCGTTTTTGGAGTTGGGGTGCTTTATATTGCTATAGCAAGGCGATCAACAAGGAATGCTAAATTATTGTTTCTTTAGAAATATATAGTATGTGCACACAGGCCTTTTGTTATTCCATCTGCAGCATTGGAATAAAAAAATGAAATTAGAATAAAGTTCTGTTTCTTCACAGCCACATATTGTTTGTGATCAATAAAGCAAATAACAATTGTTTTTGTTTTTATTGTAAAACAAAGTTTTTGTACAGTCGTTCAAAGTAAGGTTGTAGTTCATGCATACCCCAAGTTAGCATGAAAATTAGTGCTGGGACGAACACTGAATTTTCATGTTTGGATATTCGCTCATAATTTTATATACGCTCAATTTAAATATTTGTTTATTTTCAAAAACTAATAAAAGCCGTTATATTGCTCAGAACACAGGCAGAGACAGCATAACAGCAGGGGCAGGGGGGCGTGGCCTGTGTGTGTGCCTTCATTTTATAGCAAAACGTTACAATATGTAACATGTTAAAATAGAAAAATATCCCAGGAGTAAAGAACACGTTGTGTAGGCCTTACTTTACCCCAGCGAATGAACTACAAAACAAAGGACGCCAAACAGCAGTTCAGGTTGTTTTGTTTATTCCCGAAATAAAGTACATAAAGCTGACACCACATTTTATTTATTTTTTACTTTTTTTTTCATTCCTTGCCATTGCTGTTTCTCCACAGTAAACAGCGGCCATAGACATGTTTTCATAAAGTAATAACATGAGGTTTACTTGTGCCTTTTTGTAGCTGAACAAGCAAATGAAAACTGACATTTTAGCTTTAAATACTGAAAAATAAAACAAATGTGGAAATGGCGTTGTAAAGTTAAGGAGAAAAAACTCACTGTTTTGGTTCTCATGTATTATATAATATATAAAATCTATACAAAAATCACTGCACAACATTTCCAGCAAGTTAGGCACTGTTTTAAAAGAGACATTTCAGAATTATGTGCTTGCCTATTTTCTGTCCTGAGAGTCTGGCTCGCTCTAAAGCAGCACAACGTGTTTTTGACCCAGATGGCCTTCCATAGAGATCATTATGCGTGCACGAGCATAATCTGATTTGTTTACTTTTTGCTGTGTTTTTTTTTTTATATATTAATCTCGCATATCATACAGAGCTCTCTTTCATTTGCCGTTTTTTAAACTGTCATGGTGACGTCAGGCCTGGAAGTAGACAGACAACAGTTTTGTGAGTGAATGCGCTGTTGCCCGGTTTAATAATAAATAAACAAAACAAATGGTTTACACAAGACAAAACACTCAAAACAAACGGTAAGAAAACAAACAGACAAAACAGAACACGGAACCAAACAAGTATCGTGCTAGTCTAAACTAGCACGTGTAGCAATTGTTATTTCTAAGCTGTCCTTTGCTTTACATCCTGACTCTCGTTCCGCCTCTGAACACAGCAACCTCGAGTGAATGATTCGTGCCTCTATATATACAGCTGTGCTGGGACTCAACTGCTAATTAATCATTCACTTGAATCCTGGCACGTGAACTAATGTATGCAATCTCTGTGCCCACATACTAATACACATTTTGTCTGCACATGAAGTGTTTTTGCAATCCCTGTACCTAAATACAAATATACGTTTTAAATCACTCGTGCTACATAGCCTAATTTATACCCCGTGCACCAATATATACACACCAACAGTAACACACACATGGGCGGTGCACCCTGCCACACTCCCAAAATACAGTTTACTCACATAGTATCTCACCTAGTATCTTGGAGAGTAAATTACTCAATGACCCAAACCCTTATTTGGATTGCTGGTAAGGCATATAAATAGACTTGGCAAACAGGGGTAAAACTATTTTAAATGCATAGCATAACCATGGGAAAACTGAAACCTACCATGCAAAATATAAAGCATTTCAGCTAGCAACTTATTTTCATTGTTATGGAATCTCTTCTAACTCCCTTCACTTTGTTACCTGTGACTTCAGATGGCCACCATACTAGGATCACATAACTTATCAATTTCCAGATGATAAAAACCTAACGCTTCAAGATACTGGTGTCCCCTGATTCTCTCTGTCAAGTTAAATCGTAGGTGTCTTTCATGAAAAATGAACCCTTTCTTGACTGTTTGTATGTTTTAGAAAGCTTAAGCTGCCACAATGTCAAAGCTTCATAATTCAGAAACCATATTCGGTAGTGACTTCATATTTAAAACCTAAGAACAGTTTGGTAACTATGTTGCTGGTCAAGGCAGCAGGTCATGTGGCTTTACGTTTCTGCTGTATAGACTGTACACTTTGACTTTTTTTTTATTTTTATTTTCAGCGACAATCAGAGGTGTGACAACAAAGGATCTGTATGGAGAGTTTGGCTTGGAGCTGGAAGACTAGCAGTTCATATCCACAGCAGTTGTTTCAAGTGTATGCCCTGGATTGTGAATAAAAGACATGACGCTCTTGCTAGTTCATGGCTTCCTAAGCCGGTCATTCATACCCTGTTACAGCTACATTATGACTACTAATCAGTGTTACAGGAGTAATGAATGCATTGCCATAACAATGAAACATATTTGTTTTTTTAATTTACTGCACCACGTCTGTTACAGTACCCACCTAGGAGCTGGGTTCACAGCATGAATGGGGGGGCCTTGGCATTCAACCCTTTAAAGAGTGGAATCAACAGCGTGGTGTTGTTTTATAAAGCATGCTCCAAACAACAGTAGGAAAAAACAACTGAGGAGAGTCAAAGCTCATATTTTATCAGTTGTTTTTTTTCTACAAACTTTTGTGTAGCTGTAAAGCAGCACTATTGCAGTTACCCAAAGCAGCCCCCAGTGTCCCCGGTAATGTGAATATCAATGCACACCTCCAGTACAGACGTACCCCTTTCTTTGCCCACAGCACTGAACGTGCAGGGACCATACCTGGGGGCCAAGTTTAGTGAATCAACCCGACTACAGCCCAGAGAGCACAGGTGAATTAAACAATGTGAGTGTTGTTAAACTATTGGCAATATATTGCACCAATAGTGAAATAGGATGTAATTCTTACCAGCAGAGATCTATATTTTGTTCCAAATGTGAACAATTACAAATTATAATAAAGTATCGATTGTGTATCAGTCATGTTTGTTTTGTTAAAACTTGTCTTTTTAAAACTCAACATTACCATCTCATCGTCATTTCTCATCCTACAAACTTTAACCTAGAACAAAGAAGAGTTACGGGGGACTTTATTCAAGGATTTCAAATCTTAAAAAGAATTAACCCTAGCCAGTATTTTAGATGAAACACTTCAACCTCAATCATAGTTGGAAATGAAGCTAGGAGACACTTTTCTATACAGGGGCGAGTGTATGGAATGGGTTACCAAATTGAGTTTTTGATGCTCAATCATTGGGATCATTTGAGACCCAAATGAACAGACTGGCAATGGTGGACTGAAAGCCCTTCTGTCGTTCGTAACATTTTCTTATGTTCTTGTTTTGCGGTGTCTTGTCTTTTCTATTTAAACATTGTTAATCGCTGTGCTGAAACTGTGAGGGAAGAGAGGGCTGCTCTTAGTTTTAATTAGTGTGTAATGTGGATACATGTTTTTATAATATGACCAGAGCAAAGTTTTCTTATAAGTGCATCTTTATTGCATTGATTATCAAATTGTTATCTGTGAGGGGTAAAAGCCAAAGATAAACTGTAGTGTATGTGTTGTAACATTGTGTGGCAGGGCAAAGTTGTCCTGCCCCTTTAATGGAAGAGGTCACGTGATTGGCGACCATTCTGGCTCTGGAGTGGAGCTACAGACCAGAGCTGGAATGGCCGCCAATTAAACACACATGATCCCAATCACCCAATGGGGGATTATATCATTAATTGTTTAATTGGTCCAGCTGGCCAATATAAAGCGGGCCATGCTGCAGCACGGGAGGAGGTAGAACAAAGGAGAAACACTGAAGTGCTGGTGGCTGTGTGTTTGCTGTTTCCATGACTGTGAGTTTTGTATGTTTAGTTTAAGATATTTCTGTTTTGTTTAAATCTTTGTTTTGGCCATTGTGCCCTTTATTTTGCCGTGTGGCATTTTATTTGTTTTATTTATGTTTTGGTTTATTAAAAATAAAATTCCCCCAGATTGGTGCGCCCGCTGTGAGGAGTATTGGGCATGCCTGGCTGAGGTGCCCCTACGTGGGAGCGACTGGAGCAGAGGCAGAAGTGTGGTGCACTTACTGCTGCCAAGTCGGGCATGAAGAGGAGAGATGCTTGGAACTCTATGTAGAGGATGGGGAGGAGCCATCGCTGCCGTCCCGAGAGCTAGAGGGGGAGGAGCTATCGCTGTCGTCCCGAGAGCTAGAGGGGGAGGAGCTATCGCTGCCGTCCCAAGAGCCAGAAGGGGAGGAGCCATTACTGCAGTCTCCAGGGCCAGAAGGGGAGGAGTTACAGGCTCAACTCCCTGATTTTTTCTGGGGGGGAGAAGGGCAGAATGCTGGTGTCCCCCAGCAGCCTCTATTTATACTGCTGAAGGGAGCACGGCGCACACCAGCCCAGCCGCCACAGCAGAGGGAGCCAGCACCTCCACAGGCTCCTTCTGAGTGGCCAGCATCAGCGCCATCACCGCTGCCGAAGGAGTCGGCAGCCTTTCCACCACCTCCACGGCCAGGAGCAGATCAGCAGGAGCTGCCTCTGTCTCCGACGCCTCCACGGCCAGGAGCAGAGCAGCAGGAGCTGCCTCTGTCTCCGACGCCTCCACGGCCAGGAGCAGAGCAGCAGGAGCTGCCTCTGTCTCCGACGCCTCCACCGCCAGGAGCAGAGCAACAGGAGCTGCCTCTGTCTCCGACACCTCCACCGCCAGGAGCAGAGCAGCAGGAGCTGCCTCTGTCTCCGACACCTCCACCGCCAGGAGCAGAGCAGCAGGAGCTGCCTCTGTCTCCGACACCTCCACCGCCAGGAGCAGAGCAGCAGGAGCTGCCTCTGTCTCCGACACCTCCACCGCCAGGAGCAGAGCAGCAGGAGCTGCCTCTGTCTCCGACACCTCCACTGCCAGGAGCAGAGCAGCAGGAGCTGCCTCTGTCTCCGACACCTCCTCCGCCAGGAGCAGAGCAGCAGGAGCTGCTTCTGTCTCCACCACTGTGGGAGAACAGCTTACTGCTCCTGCCCTGCCTCGTACCGCCCAAGGGTACCTGCCTCGCATCGCCTGGGGCTGCCTGTTGCTCCGCATCGCCTGGGGCTGCCTGTTGCTCCGCATCGCCTGGGGCTGCCTGTTGCTCCGCATCGCCTGGGGCTGCCTGTTGCTCCGCATCGCCTGGGGCTGCCTGTTGCTCCGCATCGCCTGGGGCTTCCTGTTGCTGCGCATCGCCTGGGGCTGCCTGTTGCTCCGCATCGCCTGGAGAGCCACCAGTTACAGGGTACGAGGGAGAAGTGGAGCTCCCGCTGCCGCCTCCATGGCCAGGGGCTCCCCTCCCAAGTTCGCCTCCCGAGGGTCCGCTGCTGCTGCCGTCGCCTCCCGAGGGTCCGCTGCTGCTGCCGTCGCCTCCTGAGGGTCCTGCTTCGCCTGGGGTCGCTACCTGTCGCCTGCTTCGCCGGGGGTCGCTACTGTGGCTGGAGTCCCATAAAGGGGAGCTGCCGGCCACGAAGAAAGGGGGAGAGGTCAGGAGACCAGCTCCCCCCGCAGCCGTTTCGCTGCTAGATATCGGGTGGGCGGAGCCCCAAAAACGGGAGATTCCGGCCAGGAAGAAGGGGGGGGGGAGGTCAGAAGACCAGCTCCCCCAGCCGCACTTTCGTGGCCGGAAGTATGGTGGCCGGAGCCCCACAAAGGGGAACTGCCGGCCATGAAGAAGGGGGAGTAGGTCAGGAGACCAGCTTCCCCAGCCGCACTTTCGCGGCAGGAGATAGTGTGGCTGAAGCCCCAGAAGAGGGAGCTAGCCACAAAGAAGTGGGGGGTGGAGGACATTCCACCATGGCCGCCCCCAGAAACACCTTGCTTCCCCCTCTTCCGGGACTTTGAGACTGAGGGGGGAGGTGGCCGTTGGGGCCAAGTGTGTGTTCACGCAAGGGGGAGGATATGTGGCAGGGCAAAGTTGTCCTGCCCCTTTAATGGAAGAGGCCATGTGATTGGCGACCATTCTGGCTCTGAAGGGGAGCTGCAGACCAGAGCTGTAATGGCCGCCAATTAAACACACATGATCCCAATCACCAAATGGGGGATTATATCATTAATTGTTTAATTGGTCCAGCTGGCCAATATAAAGCGGGCCATGCTGCAGCACGGGAGGAGGTAGAACAAAGGAGAAACACTGAAGTGCTGGGGGGCTGTGTTTGCTGTTTCCATGACTGAGTTTTGTATGTTTAGTTTAAGATATTTCTGTTTTGTTTAAATCTTTGTTTTGGCCATTGTGCCCTTTATTTTGCCGTGTGGCATTTTCTTTGTTTTATTTATGTTTTGGTTTATTAAAAATAAAACCCCCATTTTCTAAAATACTCTGCCTCTGTGTCTTGAGAACACCAGTATCCTCGGCCATCCTGTCACAAAGTCACAGTGACCAAAGGGCAAAGGTTTCCCTAACAGCATTCCATGAGTTCTTAAGTTTATTTTGTTGTAATGTTTAAAAGTGTTCTTATCCAGCTCCTGGGTTCACATAGCCCCACTAGGGGATGCAGTATGAAAGGAAAATAGGTTTCATATGTTTTGCATACTGTATATCCAGAGAACAACTTATACTATTTTAATTAAACTTTTTACAGTGTTTTCTTCAGCACAGATTATTGCCAGTATCAAAATACAAGAGTAAATGCTGATTGTGTTTTGTATAACTTTTTACCATCTAGAAAGTCTCATCTTAATGAGACTTTCTAAGGATTTTACTTCGCACAGTACTGAATGTAACATAATCTGAGGGTGTATGGAGGTGGTTTGTCTGTCTATCCAACTGTCTGTATGTACGTCACACTTAATTTGTACATAAATCTAGATAACCTTGTAATATAGCTTGCTAAGAACCGTATCATAATCTGGGGGCTATATGAGGCTGCCTTGTGGACATTAGGGTAATGTTTCTGAGTGAGAGCTTCCATGCAGATCAGATGCATATAACTTGGGGAGGGGGCTGACAGAATATAGTAATGCTTCTTCATTGTAGTTGTATTTTCTGAAAAGAATAAATGTCTGAAAATGTTACAAAAACAGTAACAACTTATATTAAGATGCCCGTAACTAAAAATGAGTTTTCAATGGTTTTAATAAATGTGCACACCTGCTATCACACCCTCAATCTGGAGAATAATACAAGGATACAGCACAGTAATGCAATACTCATATTGTTATGGTTCTGAAGTCTGTAAAACTACTATAAATGGAAAAAGGCAAAATTGAAGTTACCATTCAAATCATAACTGTAGCAAGAACACAGATTTAAACATCCAGGAAAACCTGGGGTAACGTTGTGCTTGTTTTTCAAAAAAATGCATTTGTATAGCTTGCTCAGTCATTCAGCATCCTTTGGCTTTGTTTAAAACTAAAATGTTCCAGTAAAATTGCCCATACTTGCTTTGCAATCTGCCTCACCTTTCTGAATACATTTGTTGTTACAGTAATTTTGCCTTCCCCATGACCAGCACACAGCTCCTATCTGGTTGCATTCCACGCATGATTGAGCGATTGCATACTTCTGGTTGAAAGTGGGGGTTCGTCAGTTTGGTGTTGGGAACTCTAGGGTTCTACTGTAGATTATTATTATTTATTTCTTAACAGACACCCTGATCCAAGGGTACAGCAGCAGTGTCCCCCACCTGGGATTGAACCCACGACCCTCTGGGCAAGAGTCCAGCGCCCTAACCACTAATCCACACTATTGCCCGCTGATGTTCTAATTGGAACAGACGCATATATTAGAAATCAAGTAGCTAAAATAAGATAAACGTTTATTTAAAATATGAGACTCAGTCACAATAAACAAACAAAGGGTACCTCTGGCCTTACACAAATCTGTTTTTGCAAACTGATGCACTCATGTTTCAAACGTCAGTCTCATTCTCTCTAGTCTTATTAAGCGGCTGCAATGGGACTGTGAGACGAGCTGATTCTGGACCAAACCATTCAATATAGAGGGGGTCGGGGTGTTACACATAGGAAACGGGGGCGCCAGGGGGCGTTGTAGGGTTGGGGGTAGCCAATAGCGACCCCTCGCTTCTAAATATAACACTACACCCCTGGCTGTGAACCTTTCTCTTGTCTCTTTAAAAGGAGAGGCAGTTGCGCCGATTTTCCAAGCGTGCTGTGGATACAATGCGATGCCCCGCCTGAGCCAGGAAATGAAGTATTTGTATTTGACAATTGTATTTGTCGCTCTTCCTGTCTGTCATTAGACACAAGACGCCGGTGAATGTGGTTGTGGTGGGGGAGAGACTTAAAAGGTCATTGTAAATCCCGCTCGGGTAATAACGGCAGAGACAAAGTAAATAAACTGATAATATGAGCTAGGTAAACATGGGGATAAAGTCGACCTGACACGGGTTCCGCCACACTGCAGTGCGCGGAAGAACGCTGACCGCAGCTATCCTGAGCATCCAGAGACATGCACTGCAACCAGGGGACCGTCTTCAATTCTTAAAGCGGATCACGGTGGAATTGGGCGGAATCGGGTCCTGTTTGGAGCTGGAAAAAAGTTTGACATTTGCTCGAGACCAAAAACGAGGTATGTCGTTTTGAAAGTGGCAGCTGGCATATTTTTTCATAGGTACCGTTTCCGGGTCCTCTATTGCTTTAGTCTATAGCCCAGGGTTTACAAAGCCGACTGTCCTTTGACAACCTTGCCCATGTATCTGCGATGCGTATAATTACTTAAGCTTCTTCGCCGGGAAATGGTAGATTATTTACATGCGTTTACATTTGCTGTGGCTTGGGATGAAACACGACAGCCGTGTCAAGCACAATACGGCGTTTACCGCAGCTACACTGCCCAGCGCAACAGTAAAACGCAGATTGCTAAATCAAAAATGCATTTTAAATGTTATGATGTTAATTGCATGTACGCACATCGTATCATATGATTTGTACCTTTTTTATTATTATTATTATTTACACATTAACATTGCGAAACAAAATCCAACAGGCTCGTGCCGCTGCCGTACAGACAGGGTTGGTGTAATGCAGTGGGTAGGCTGAGATATTATATGTTGATGTTCAGTTTTGTGAGAAATCGATCGATTCTGTGTTTTGCTGATAACAAGCAAACTTACCATTATTAAGCTGCATGGCATTTTTATTAAAAACCGGAAACACTGTGACACAACTCGTTTATTTGTTCTGTATTGTGTATTTTTTCTAAATAGCCATTGCGGGTTTGTACGTAGGCAGGTTTGCCAGGTCATCTGCTGAATTTTCCCCAAACCGATTCCCCAAATCCCCCCTAAATGTTAAACTGAATAAGCAAGAAAAACAAAATCTTACAATTAAGACTTGTTTATAGTGTTAAGTATAAATGCTACCGCTCTATCCCTCCCTACCATGAAATAGCACGAAGCAGTACTCGCGTGCAGGCCGTTTTTAAAGCGACAGGACCACTTTAAGCTTGCCTTGAAATCAGCATTGCAGCGCATCAGCAATGACACCAAGCACCTCTTCTTCTACCCGGGTCCTGCTTACATAGATCTGTGATGTAAAATCTCTCTGCATGCCACTGGATCACTTGAATGATACACAGTTTGTGTTCATTCTTCTCAAGCTAGATCTTATTATCATTATGGCTTGTGCAGTTTCAATGTGCATCCTGTTTCTCAGTTTTGTTTTAATGCAGTTGTGATTTGAGAGTGCTCCCTGTACAGCTGCGTTGGACACAGGTAGAGTAAGAAGGGCACATGCTAGGGTGTTGTGTGCTGATGTTTATTTATTACCACCTGCGTTGCAATCGTCTGAAACATCTGCTCAGAATTCCTCACTTCCAGATGTGTGTGGCCGCTGGTAATGTGGAATCATTTGCCATTCTTTTACTGTAGCATCAACGCCAAGGCACGCTGCTTTGAATGCTACTGCAAGTTCAGTAATGCTAGGTCGTATCTGAGCAGTGGCCACCGTTGGATGTAACGCTGCTATTTTTTCACAGGTTGAAATATTGTCTGGTAGGCAATGTTTATTTTTTAATCTCGCTGCAGAGAGGTACTAAGAATGCCTTGCAACGTTCCTTCACTTCATTCCAATGTGAACGCCTATTCAAAGTTGATTGCTACTGTTGGCGTAATATGATCTTTGAAAGCTGAACAGTTCACTTCTTTTCACAATCTGAAGCGGAGCGGGCACTGCAGTCTTGGTCAGTAAAGATCGGTAAGTCTTCAAGTAACTGAACTTGTTCAACACTGTCAGTTTGGAGCAGTGCATTCACCCGTGTCACGTCTTGTGATGCAGGGCTCATTTCCCAGAACATCAAACAGCTGTCTGTATTCATGTTGCCTCTCGCTGCTATGAGGGAACCAGTTGTAAGATTCCGAGCTAGGAACTGCAGGTTTCTTTGAAGCACGATGCATGCTTTTTCTGCAGCGAGATGGAGAGCGTGACAAACACACCAAACTGAATTGTTGTCACTTTAAACATCGATGACACTGAGCAATGTTGTCCCAGCATCACATTAGCACTGTCTACACCAGTGGTACTGCAATCCAGTCCAGGTTTTTACTCCAGGCAGGTTCTAATGTAGGTAACTGAAGCTGTTAAGAGGCAATGAACTAATTTAGCTTATGTGTTTATAATGTGGATCTGTATCGGCCACGCGAAACTCACCTGTCTACAGATTAAAAGGAGACCATTTGTTTTTAATTGAAAGCACTTTGGAGATTATACACACAGCACAACCTAATTGTGTGATTTAAAAGTTTAACTGGCTTTCAATTGAAATGTGTCTGTTCAGTGAGACCTTAAAGGAAAATTATTCAGAACCGTTGTATTCGTCCCATCCCTAATCTCCTTGCAGCATTTTCATTATTGCTTTAGTCATTGATTCTGCTTTTGCCACTTCAACTTCAATACGTTTGTAAAATGTTGTAATAAGACCAAGAAGGAGATGTGATACCTTTCCTACTCTCGCCTGAAGAAGAGGCCTTTGAGGTCTTGAAAGCTTGTGATTAATTATTGTTTAGTTAGTCCAGTTAAAGGTATCACATCTCCTTCTTTGTCTATCATCCCTGGACTAATACTGCTACCATTTCCTCTAAAATGTTGTAACAATTTTACATTGTGTCTCGCTGTAGTAACGTATCATAACACAAAGCAGCTTCGCTGTGGAGGCGACTGCACTCTCGTCAATAAATAACGAGTAGTAGCTCTTTCCGATGTCTGTCAGCAGTTCCTGAGAACGCAGGAGCAGGAACGCGTTTTATTAACGCAGTGCATTTAGTCCTGTGCATTTTGATTTGTTCAATACATCTGATTTTAGGGTCAAGAGAGGGCAGCATTTCTGTCAGGTGATCAACAGATCCATCTTCTGCAAGGTAAACTGCTTGTTTTAATTCGGCTTCTTTGTGCGCTGCTGGTATTACTGGTGCCAGAAGACGCGAGACAGAGCCATTTTTTTATTCTCTATCCAATGCCATGCACTTGTGGTGTTTAGCTGAGTTAGCATGTGTGTTTTTAGAATTGGAGTATTAATGCCGTTGAACAGGAGGTATCCAGCCTGTAAAAAAACATACATATGTAATAAGTAATCTATATACAAGGGCACTTCTCCTGAGAACTTTAATGAAACAAAGTTACTTATGGTGTAAAGCAATCGCTAGCTCAGCTGCTTGTACAGAAAAATGATGTGAAGATTAGATAGAGTAATGTAAGCAGTTGTAACATTGTCATCACGTTAGGGCTTTAATCCCTTCTGTATGATTTCTAATTTCTTTGTAATATTTAATATAACAGTTGTAAAACCACCTGCCTGTGACAATAATAGCTACTGTAACCAAGGATTGACACTTCAAATACACATCCTTTACAGGCTTAATTAAAAAATATATTATCCTTATACTGCAGTCATATATCATATAAACTAATGTGATTTAACATTATTTTTTCAGCATAAACAACTTTACGATATCCATTATGAAACTGTCTTTTCAGGCTGTTTAATATTATGTTTTACTTGCATTTTAAAAGCCGTTAGACAAAGTAGTGGTATTTTACATTTTAGAACAATTATGAAATACAGTGAGCACTCGGATATCCGTTACCCAGATACACGTCAGTCGCGTTTTACTGCCCTTTTACTAAGAATAAAATCAATCCCCATTATTTATATATATGTGTATATACAGTATATATATGGGTCATTAACGGGAAATTTTACATACTGCTACAATACCTATGTGATTCAAAAGTATGTACTGTATTACAGTCCACATGTGATATTTTCAGAATCATATCATTCTGAATTAAAATACTAGTTCTGTTGAAAATATAGTACAGTACCAACAAAACCAGTACAGTGCATCTAAGTGGAAGCCTACTTATTTTAAAACACAGTCCTTTTCAGACATGTGTTTTTTATATTGTAACTTTTGATATTGTGTTCCCTGAAAAACGGACAATGGTTGGACTGGCCAAAATGAAATAATCAGATATGTCTCACACAGGTTTAACCATCACTGAAGTCCATATCAGTTCTGACTGTAATAAAATACTGTTATCAGCCTGAAAAAGCACAAATATAGGGGCTCCCGAGTGGTGCATCCAGGATGCGCCATATAGCTTGGAGATAGCCTGGATTCGAACTGGCAATGCCACTGCCGACCGTGGCAGGGAGGGTTAGGTCGGCTGGGGAATCCTTGGCTCACCACGCACCAGCGACCGGCCGGGCGCCTGCTGGCCTGCCTGTGTGCAATTCAGAACTGCGTGGTCCTCCGACGCTGTAGTTCTGTAATGGCTTCACAGCGGGTTTGGGGTAAGAATTGAGCACTGACTGCATCTGCGAATTCAGGACAAGCTGACGTGTGCACAAAAAAAAAAATAACTGTTGCGCTATTTATGTGACATACCCCACGTCACGTCTGCTATGTGCTTCTCCATCCCACACCAAAATCCCTTCCTGCTTTAGAGTACTCTAGGGGCGCTGTTTGCTGTTACAATGCAAGCCTGACCCTAACTCTCTTCCACTACATTTCCCCTCAACCAATCCATTGACAGTGTTTAGGGTGTACTTTTAATATGTAATGAGTGAACAAGTTTCTCATTGCAAGAAAATTCCCCAATCTGGCAACTCTGTGAGCTGCTTGAATCCACTGCCTTCAACACTGCAGCCCAGCACTCTAACCACTGAGTTGGTCAAAATCGCTGCCTTCCACACAGTACTCTCTATTGGTTTTGTGTGAGTGCTAACAGTGTACTCTCTATTGGTTTTGTGTGAGTGCTAACAGTACTCTCTATTGGTTTTGTGTGAGTGCTAACAGTGTACTCTCTATTGGTTTTGTGTGAGTGCTAACAGTACTCTCTATTGGTTTTGTGTGAGTGGTAACAGTGCTCTCCTCGTTCCTCTGCAGGTTAAAGGATGTTGAGGTTGGCGAGCTCCATAGTCCTGCTCTTTCTGCTCAGGCTGGTTCTTGGCCTGCCTTGGTACCAGGTCCTCCCCAGTCTGCTCATATTCTACCTGGGCTCCGGCGGCTGGAAGTTTGCCGATGTCTTTATCAAAACCATCTGGAGAGACTTGCAGTGAGTACAACACAGCACAGACCACTAAGTTATGTCATTCTTGAAACCCAGCTGTTGTTCTCTTAGGCACTCTGTTTTTGTTTTTCATTTTATAGCATTAGCTTACAAAAATAAATAAATAAATAAAAGTTACTTGAAGAATAGGGGAAACACTGAAAATATAATGAACTCTTCCATATTGAAAGTCTGACTGTTATTGATAGAATAGCAAGACATTGCTTGCCAAGGCATGTGATTTTTTCTAATTACATTTACAATATATTTTAAATAAAATATAGATGTTGCAAATAGAGATTTCAATAAAGAAGTGTAATATTGATACATATGGGAAATTCCAGATAAAACCCTGTACTAAGATTTGTGGGTCAGACTGGAGAGAGGGGCTAGTGTTGTGTTGTGCCCTCACTTTGGTGTCTCTTTCCCTGCCTGCACAGCGCGGCCGGTGTGCTGTTAAGGGTGAAGCTGAATGTGAAGCGCCACTTGCGTGAGGGCAACACTGTGCCCAAGATTTTCGCCTCCATGGTGAAGCTGCACGGTGACAAGCCGGCGCTAATCTTCGAGGGAACGGGCGAGACCTGGAGCTTCCAGCAGCTAGACGAGTACTCGAACCGTGTGGCCAACCTGCTGCTGGAGCGGGGGTACCGCGAGGGGGACGTGCTGGCCCTCTTCATGGAGAACCGCAGCCAGTACGTGGGGCTGTGGCTGGGCATGGCCAAGATCGGGGTGGAGGCGGCACTCATTAACTTCAACCTGCGCCTGGACGCCCTGGTGCATTGTGTCAACATCTCCAACGCCAAGGCCGTGGTGTTCGGAGGAGAGCTCGCTGGCGGTGAGGTTGCCAGATGTTTTTTACTCTGTATGAAAAGAAACCACGAGAATTCAAAAACAGCAAACAGCCCTCTATGCAGGGAGAATCAGTACCCAGCAGGATACTCATCAATCACTAATAGTACTGTTCAGAAGTTTGGAAACAACAAATGATTTACAGCAAGATTAGGGGTGGGGATTGTATTGCCCATCTTTAAAAATAAGCTAAATATTTTAACGGGCAAGACATCTCACAAGTAGAATGGTACCCCTTTTTTCTAGGAAAGCAGTACAACTGGGGATGGGGAGTTTGTTGCCGGATAACTTCACCCAGACTACTTACTCACTAAGTATCCCTGAATAGAATATCGTCTCCTCTTTAAAAATGTGAAAGAGGTTTTAATGAACAGTGTCTCCCACTAGTGCTGTGGTACCATAAATATGATCCACTCACTACTAATGCGGAATTACTTCATTTTCTCCTTAAATAGGTTTCTGGCTAAGAACTGCCAAGGACAAAACTACGTTGAATAATATTTTTTGGATAAAATAGAGAACAACTGCTCCACCCAGTCATTCAGCATTGTTTGCAAATGAATCATATTTAGGCTACCTCTGAATGTGTGAGACTGATTGCTCATTAAAAATCCTTCACATATGTGTAGAGTAGATTAGGTCTTGCAAGTAGCTAGTATAACAGGAAGTTGACAGCAGGATGTTACAGGGCAGATTTCTAAACGGAGCGTATTGGCTGGCACTCAGGAATGTGTGGTTTGAATGCTGCAGAGTTTAGCTTCATTCCCCTGGCCCTTTGATAGGAAAGCTGCAATATCAGGATGTGATGTCTGTGTGTGTGTCTCTCTGAGAGGATGGAAACGTGTGTGGGTTTAATTTGAAATTTTACAACAGATGCCAAGAATATAGACTAGGATAAAGAATGCTGTGATAGGCTATAATCTAATTCATGTGAAAAGGTGCGCTGACTTAACCACATTTGACTGTCTCCACCAGGCCAGGTCCTCAATTCTAGCCCTCTTTGCTTCCAGGACTCCGCTTTAAAAGTCATTGTAGCAAACAAAGTCATTCATAAACCATCCCCGTTGTGTGCTTCCATTCTTTATATTGGTCTCAAATGTCCAGTTTTGAAAGAAACACATGTTGTTGGAAACTAAAACATGATACGTGATAGCAATGCGTTCAGATGCACTTGCTTGGTCATTTCACTTGGAGGGTAAAATTGTCCCTAACCCTTCAATGGTTTCTTTCCTGTCAAAAACCAACCAGTAGCTTCCGCTATTGAATGACGTGCTTTCAGTCAGCAACATTCCCAGAATACACTGCTGAGGTGAAATGACCCAGAAGTGCAAGTATAACATATTTCCTGTGAAAAAGGTAGAGGACAATTCAACTTCCTTTAATAAAATAACTGTTTGCTGTAACATGTTTCTTTCAAAACTGCACATTTAGACCTATGTAGCTAATGGAAGTGCAAAATAGGTATTATTTTATAAAATTATTTTGTTAACTACAATTGCTTTAACCACAAACATTTTTCCTACTCAAACCACCAGGCCACACTGCCTACTGGTCCCTCCACTCTAAAGGTTAGGGTTTGGGGCTCCCAGTGTCTCAGCTCTAAAGAACATGTTGCATATCCTCTCAGTCCCTCAGCTTAAACCACAAGCTCTACCCACTGCCTCCCAGGCCCCTGCCTGACCAGCCTCTCTTTCTCTTGTAGCTGTGCAGGAGGTGCATGCTTCGATGGGGAGGTCAGTGAAGCTGTTCTGCTCCGGAGACTGGGATCCATCGAAGGTTCCTGAGGAGACAGAGAGACTGGAGCCCCTGCTGGATGCAGCCCCCTCCCACAATCCAAGCCCCCCCAAAAGGGGCTTCACAGGTGAGCAGACTGCTGAAAAACTGCTGTACATGGGCTGAAGGTCCATGATGCAGTGAATGTACTCAGGCACTTTGTGCTGTAACTGCTGTTTGTGTAGATTGACGACTGTTCCCTGAGGGGCTAGGTGGAGACCATCTGACTCACTTAGAGGAGTGATGATTATGGTTTACAATGTATTCTTACTTCTTCTAGGCATTAACCACCTTATGACTGGTTCCTTTTCATTGTGATACAAAATATTTTTGGTTCTTTGCTTGTCGCTGTGATTGGGAATATACAAATGATTGAAGTACAACACTGCAACTTTGAATCTATAGCATTGTGAACAGGGGTGTTCTGTTACTGTGTGGGTATCCGCAGAGAGACACAGAGGGTGTGATGTTGAAAATGCCGCTCAGACGTTTTTAACAGGCAGTTGCAGTGTTGGTGGCTGCCACTAGGGTCCCAGCAATGGTAGCCCTAGTGCTGGAGGACATATGCAATTCAGTACATGAGTAACAAAACACTGTACAAAAACAACTAAGAAACAAAATGTGGCCAAGCTCGGGCCAAGCACCACTCCCACTTACAGGGAGGTCCCGCTTCAGGAAACTTCTCCCTGCATAAACTAAATAAATTTTGGATTAAAAATCCCCTAAAATAATCCCTACCTATTGTCCTATGGTTCCACACGGAGTCGTAAGGGTTCTCCTCCTTCACCTCCAGGCTTGCACAAAGAACAACAAAACAAACTGGTCTTTCAGCCTCTTTTTAAAGGCAGGTGGTCAGGGTGAATTGATTATCAATTATGCAATTGAACCCTGGCCACCTGCTGCACATTGGGTTTCAATTAGGCAGGCAGGGAAAAAAAAATATTGAACACTTGAAAAGGGAATCTATAATGAAAATGATATTGCCCAGGTTAAGATGAAGCCGTGTATAGGTTATAGAACATTGTGATTCAACAGGTCTATGCAGTGTTTTTATAGTATGCATTTCTAACTACTGTTTGTTCCACAGACCGACTGTTCTACATTTACACCTCTGGGACTACAGGGATGCCTAAAGCTGCTATCGTGGTGCACAGCAGGTGAGGGCTCTGAGCGATACACTCTTAAGATACTTGAACCCAATTCTTCAGTTTGTATCTGTGCAGAGATGAAAAATCTCCACTGACTGGCAGATTTCCTGCTTTTACTCAGTCCTCTGGGGCTACTGATGTGATCAATGCAGATTCGGGAGAAAAAAAATCCCCTTTTTCTTTTTTAAAGCTATTAACACATTTATGACAGTTGGTGTAAAGTGTTTCTGCAGTGTAACACCGCTAAATTATTATGTAAATCGATCTCAGCAAAGTAACAGGAAAAAAACTGAAATAAGGCAGTTGTTTTACATTCCGTACCCCATTGCACTGGTGCTTGCAGACAGCTGTCTTGGCAAGTTGTTATTACACTGGTCTACAAACAAGTACAGAATTGTGAATTAAACCGTTCTACAGTTCACATTGAAGAAAATGGCAAATAATGGAACGGAAGGCAGGTGCTGGCAAAACATTAAGATGCATATATATTTCTTTTCTGTTTCACTTGTGGAGCGAGCGAGCGGGGTGGGCGGGGTTGATCACGGACGTTGTTGACAAAGCCTGTAAACACCCACAGTGAATTATAAAATACACCCCATGTTTAAACAAGCATCTTTTGAAAATAAGAAGTTGCCAGACATTTGCTTCCCATAGAAGACAGAGTGAAAAATCAAGAGGTCATTTTTAAACTTTTTTATTAACCGAACGTTAAGATTTGTTTTAAGTTGTACACAGACTCCTTAAGTTTAAACTTTTTTTTTTTTTTTAAATTAAACTTACATGACATAAGCAATTAGTGTTTGTTTTATTAATGTTTTCTTACATTTTTTTCCATGGTAACATAAAATGAAGCAGAAAGTGTCAACTTTGTGCTTAATATAAACATTTACAATATTAAATGCTTAGTATTGCAAATAGAGGCCCAAACAAGTGGATGATTAGCTCAAGTTCAAGAGCTCTTGCCTTGTGTGTGCCGCACTGAAAGTATTTTGTGTGGCTTCTTTTGTAGGTTCAGTGTTTAGGCTTATTATTATAATAATAATAAAATAATAATAAATAATAATAATAATAATAAATTATTAAAAAATAGATTTCACTTGCATGTTTTGTGCACTCTCAAGTATGGGAATCTCTGGGTTTGTGAAGCCAGCAGTTAAAGTTCAGTGTTATTTGGTATACATTCTAATTTCAGGTGTAATCTGAATCTTAACTTCATTCAATTTGGGTTCCTGAGCAAAAAATCCAACACAACAGTGGATCCCAGATTCCTGCCAGTTTCCAGCTTTTTGTGCGTCTCCTCACTTCCATCTCTGATCTGTGGGCATCTTGCTAATCATATCATAAAAATGCTACCAAGAATTTAAAATGAGTATATTGCCTCTTGTTGGCGTCCTGTCCAGTTCCATGTGTTTTTTATGCTTCTGTTGTATGTATGTATGTATGTATGTATTATGTATGTATGTATGTATGTATGTATGTATTTATTTATTTATTTATTTCTACTTATAGATTTTTCAAGTATGTTGTTCTAGATGTTTCTTCCTGGTATCTAATCACTTCCTGTGTGTAGGTCACATCCCCTGATTGCAGCTGTAATTGAAGTTACAGAACAGCAGCCTCTACTGGCTTAACTTCAGATTTTTACATAATCCAAGTCAAATTTATAAACCAAGATATCTTGAACAAGAGAAAGAGATGCAATTTAGGGCAGAGTTAAAGGCAGGGGCTTAATTTGAATGATCTGAACGCTACTGAATCTGAATCGGTGGTCCTCAAAGGTGTGCCTGCGACCACAGCATACTGCAACACTAACATATTCGGAGTCATTTCAGTCTACTTGCTCCGTCTCTGCTATTGTGCCGTTTTGATGAATCTATATTTAAATGTCATTTTATTTCACATTTTGGAAAAAGTAATTTGTTAAATAGCCCATTTTGGTAATTATAAATACAGTGAAGCTACAGAGGAAGATTTAAAAGTAAGTTAGTGAAATCACTATAGGAGTGTGGCAAAGTGCCCCCCCCCTGTGTATGTTATATGTTACGTGTTGTGTGTAAATGTTGGTGTATAGGCATTGGTACACGGGATATAAGCGGTCTGTGTTTCACGTGTGTGTAAATTGTATATTTGTAGTTAGGCACGGGGATGGCACATCACATCACGTGCAAGTAAAAAGTAATAGTATGTGAGCACGGGGAATTGCACTTTAATTAATTCACGTGCAGTTGTACCGAGATTCCAATTGAATGATTGACTAGCAATCGAATCTCGGTACAACTGCATAAAAGCTGCATGTTTTCACTCACTGGTGGTTGGGTGTTCGGTGAGTGGAGAACGGGAGAGAGAGAGTAGGAGAAAGTAAAACCAAGTAAATAATAAGTATCTGCTCACCGTGTTTTGTTCGTCTGTCTGTGCACTGTTTAGTTCGTTTCGTTTGTCTATTTATTTTGGCGCAAGTGCCGTGTCCCGTGTTTTTGTACTGTTAAACCTTTTTATTTTGTTAATAAACGCTGAGTGCAGCCATTGCACTCAGCTCATCACCATCACCGTCTGTCTGTGTTTGAATTCCTTCCTGCTTCCGGTCTGACGCCACCCACTCTGGCCGTCTTTGTGACACGTGGTGTCAGAAGTGGGATAACAGCGCCTCCAGGGCTCAGGCCAGAGCGGGAACCGCAGTTTTTTTTGGGGGAAAAAAAAAAAAAAAAAAAAAAAAAAAAACCAAAGGAGAAGAAATGGGGAGAAGAGGCTGGAGAAGAGCACAGGAGGGCAAAGGGAGAAAGGTGGAAGCAGGGCTGTGGTGTTTCGACTGTGGCCAAACTAGCCACACCACCATACCCTGCTCCGTCCACAGGACCCTACAGGCAATGGCCCAAAGACTGGGATGGGGGGAGTGGTGCCCTGGCTGTGGGGCATATGGGCACACGTTGGCCCTATGCCCCATGCAGGATGAAGAAGAGGAGCCCTTGCTGCCACGTCCTATGCCTGAGTGGGAGGAGCCCGAACGTCCACAGCCCGAGTGGGAGGAGCCCGAACGTCCACAGCCCGAGTGGGAGGAGCCCGAACGTCCACAGCCCGAGTGGGAGGAGCCCGAACGTCCACAGCCCGAGAGGGAGGAGCCCGAACGTCCACAGCCCGAGAGGGAGGAGTCGGTGCGTCCACGGCCCGAGAGGGAGGAGTCGGTGCGTCCACGGCCCGAGAGGGAGGAGTCGGTGCGTCCACGGCCCGAGAGGGAGGAGTCGGTGCGTCCACGGCCCGAGAGGGAGGAGCCGGTGCGTCCACGGCCCGAGAGGGAGGAGCCGGTGCGTCCACGGCCCGAGAGGGAGGAGCCGGTGCGCCCACGGCCCGGAGGGGAGGAGCCGGTGCGCCCACGGCCCGGAGGGGAGGAGCCAGTGCGTCCTGTGTCCGGAGGGGAGGAGCTGAAGGCCCAAACCCCTATTTTTTTTTGGGAGGGACGAGGGCGTGAAGCTCAGGCGCCACAGCAGCCGCTGTTTTTGCTGCTGAAGGGAGCCCAGCGGAGACGCCCGCCACCAGCTCTACCCCCGCTGTCGGAGGAGCCGGC
The DNA here is from genome assembly GCF_902713425.1 of Acipenser ruthenus. Taxonomy (NCBI): domain Eukaryota; kingdom Metazoa; phylum Chordata; class Actinopteri; order Acipenseriformes; family Acipenseridae; genus Acipenser; species Acipenser ruthenus. The sequence continues at coordinate 8,015,372 of NC_081219.1, forward strand.
AGCGCCACCAGCCCTACCCCCGCTGTCGGAGGAGCCGGCAGCGCCACCACCACCACCACCCGAGGGAGAGGAGCAGGAGCTGCCTCTGCCTCCACCACCACCCGAGGGAGAGGAGCAGGAGCTGCCTCTGCCTCCACCACCACCCGAGGGAGAGGAGCAGGAGCTGCCTCTGCCTCCACCATCCGAGGGAGAGGAGCAGGAGCTGCCTCTGCCTCCACCACCCGAGGGAGAGGAGCAGGAGCTGCCTCTGCCTCCACCACCTGAGGGAGAGGAGCAGCAGCTGCCTCTGCCTCCACCACCACCACCCGAGGGAGAGGAGCAGGAGCTGCCTCTGCCTCCACCACCACCCAAGGGAGAGGAGCAGGAGCTGCCTCTGCCTCCACCACCACCACCCGAGGGAGAGGAGCAGGAGCTGCCTCTGCCTCCACCACCCGAGGGAGAGGAGCAGGAGCTGCCTCTGCCTCCACCACCACCCGAGGGAGAGGAGCAGGAGCTGCCTCTGCCTCCACCACCACCCGAGGGAGAGGAGCAGGAGCTGCCTCTGCCTCCACCACCCGAGGGAGAGGAGCAGGAGCTGCCTCTGCCTCCACCTCCCGAGGGTCTGCTGCTGCTGCCGTCGCCTGAGGTCATCGAGGGTCCTGCTTCGCCTGGGGTCGCCGGGGCCTCTGCTTTGCCTCGGGTCGCTACACTGTGGCCGGAGCTCCATGAAGGGGAGCTGCCGGCCATAAAGAAAGAGGGGGAGGTCAGGAGACCAGCTCCCCCAGCTGCACTTTCGCGGCAGCAGATAGTGTGGCTGAAGCCCCGGAAGAGGGAGCTGCCAGCCATGAAGAATTGGGGGGTGCCAGACATTCCACCATGGCCACCCCCAGAAACAACTTGCTTCCCCCTCTTCCGGGACTTTGGGACTGAGGGGGGAGGTGGCCATTGAGGCCATGTGTGCGTTGCACAAGGGGGGGTATATGTGGCAAAGTGCCCCCCCCCTGTGTATGTTATATGTTACGTGTTGTGTGTAAATGTTGGTGTATAGGCATTGGTACACGGGATATAAGCGGTCTGTGTTTCACGTGTGTGTAAATTGTATATTTGTAGTTAGGCACGGGGATGGCACATCACATCACGTGCAAGTAAAAAGTAATAGTATGTGAGCACGGGGAATTGCACTTTAATTAATTCACGTGCAGTTGTACCGAGATTCCAATTGAATGATTGACTAGCAATCGAATCTCGGTACAACTGCATAAAAGCTGCATGTTTTCACTCACTGGTGGTTGGGTGTTCGGTGAGTGGAGAACGGGAGAGAGAGAGTAGGAGAAAGTAAAACCAAGTAAATAATAAGTATCTGCTCACCGTGTTTTGTTCGTCTGTCTGTGCACTGTTTAGTTCGTTTCGTTTGTCTATTTATTTTGGCGCAAGTGCCGTGTCCCGTGTTTTTGTACTGTTAAACCTTTTTATTTTGTTAATAAACGCTGAGTGCAGCCATTGCACTCAGCTCATCACCATCACCGTCTGTCTGTGTTTGAATTCCTTCCTGCTTCCGGTCTGACGCCACCCACTCTGGCCGTCTTTGTGACAAGGAGATAAAAAGCAGTTCAAAGAACACTGAGACTAAATCTGGGACTGGCTGTAATATTCTATGCTGTAGCTTCTTCTAAATCCCTTGGTGCTTCCGTCCCTTGCAGGTACTACCGCATGGCTGCTCTGGTCTACTATGGCTTTGGGATGTCCTCCGATGATGTGCTTTACGATTGCTTACCACTCTACCATTCGGCAGGTAGATCACATACACTTAAGGATGCACACAATGTGCGCTTATACACACACTAACGTTTTTGTTGAAAAGGGAATTCCCATTCATAATATATACTGAGCATCAAAAGAACTTATCACTTGTATTTGAGCATCATATTTGAATAAAATTCACTAGATGTGATCGAAAAATGACAAACTGTTTTAGAGCAGGTGCAGTGACTTTTTATTGTGCTGATTTAACAGTTGTCATCACGAAGATGCTGCAAAATGATCTGTCGATCTTGGGCAGGTGTTGTGACTCTTGGTCTCCCAGTTTGTGGCCTGTCATTGACAGAGTGTGTCTGGTTATACTGTCTCGCCAGGTTTGAAATTGCTGGCTTTGAGTACCCAAGACGGCGAGTCACAGTACGCTGCCCTAGTCCAGCCTCCAACATGCCGATTGCACAAAGGCGCTGCTCTCTTGGCAGTCGTGGCATATTGGTTTTTTTTCCGTGATTTTTCTTTTGCTTTTATTCAAGCTTGTAATTCAACAGCTGAAACCACTCCATATCCAGTGTCCAATCAACTGTCTCACTAATTAGGTGATTAAGTGCATATGCTTCATAGTCACTCAAGCATGTCATAGTCAAGGATGAATGATAGAGTGATTAAAAGGAAACCAAAAACATTTCATCAATGTCCATCATTTATATACCTTTTTTTTCCGAAAATAAATGTGTTAATAGTGATAAGTTTCTTGTGATGCTCGGTATAGGTATGGAGAGTTGTAATGAAGCTGACTTTCTTAAAGAAGGAGACTGACATAGTAGCAGGAGACGCTTCTGTAGAAAGCACCTCAGCAGTCCTGCTTTCATGATTGCTTTCATTTTGGTTGTAGTTATTTCCTTGACTCTTGCCTCTTGTGCGCTTCTATTTGCTCTATAGGTACAGATGGACAGTTTGCAAAGAAACAGATGTTACAGTAAACATGTTCTTATTTTGATATCTGATACAACATTAGGTGAAATATCTGTTGGCAAGCCTTGCTTTCAGTCAGGCACTTCCTTGGTCACTTCACCAGCTGCTTCCTCTATAGACTGACATACTTTGTAGCCAGTAACATTCCTTGCCCTCAATCAACTCTGAGGTGATATGACCTAGCAAGTAAAAACAGACAGACGCGCTGCAAAACTGCACATGTGACGGGTAAGAATCATGGAACCGCTTTAAAGAAGGTTCTCCTGGGGCTGTTTTTTCAAAACTTTTAGTCTGGATCAAAGTGATCCGGATTTTTCGGAAAATGTCACTGCTGGATTACATTTATCCAGATGACAAATAATCACGATTACAAAATCCTGAAGTAGGCTAGTTCTTAATATATATATATATATATATATATATATATAATGTGGTTTTTTTTGGCCTTATTTATGATGTAATCTAATTTAACAAAATAAATAAGATCAATAAGTAAATCTAAATTGAATAAAAATAAAACTTTTGAAAAAATGATATGTTTTTAGACATCATCTTCATCGTCTTCCTCATCGGTCGGGAGTCCAGCATCTCTCAGACGAGCTTTAAGGAGGCGTATGTCAAGGTGTATGTGGAGGCGTATGCGTATGCTTTCTTATTAAAGCTATACCACTAAATGCGTGTTTTCCTTTTTGCTTGCATTGATACAAAACTTAAATAAGTAAATATTATATTCTGACACTCTATTTGGACATATAGCGTGTGTTTGCAATGACAATTCAAACAAAATTTCTATGATCATTTAAAAGCTAAATCCACCAGTAGGATCACAATAATCCTGGTATTTTGGATCAAAGTAATCCTGATCTCCTCTTTAAAATTCTGAAAAACTCAATTGCAACATTTAATCATGATTAAAACTGTGATCGGATTACCAAACCTAAATCTGAATCACAGTAATCATGATCGCATTTCGATGTTTTGAAAAACCCAATTGCACAATCTAATCCAGATCAAACGCGGAATCCAATTACCAAAGTTTTGACAAACCGGCCCCTATTTTGCGGCTCGCTTGCTCCCAGCTGAGCTAGTCTTGCTTGTTTCACCCGTTTCCAGGAAGCTGTTCTAGTCGTTCTGTACCAGCGTCATGGTGCTCATACCTGGGTGTCAGGGCCCACTTCCAATAGTGGTCTTCAGCTTCCTTGCCTTTGTAAATGGACAGTGAGCACTTGGTGAAATCTCTTTGGTTAAAATGGGTGTAGCCAATCAATACTTTCATAAATGGTACCTGTCATGCATTTCCATTGGCTGTACACTGTAGGTCTCAAATGTTCAGTTTCAAAAGAAGTAGGATACCGCAAGCATGCAATTTCATTTTAAACCAAGACTGTTGCACTTTCACTTTCTGGGTCATTTCACCTTGGCACTGCCTTTGGGGTCAAAGCATCTTATTGGCTGCAAAGCATGTCAGTCATTAGGAGAAGCAGCTGATTGGAAAGGCCCTGAAGGGGTGGGGACAATTTCACTCTCCAGACGAATTGACCATGAAAGTACAAGACTATCTGAAATCAAGGTCTTTTCTTTAACCTAGTGTAGTACCAGATATCATGTTTTAAAATATTTGCTAAAACATAGATTTATTTAAAAACGACACATTTCAGCTATATTTGCGTGGCGTGGAGAATCTGCAGAGTTGTTTTGTTAGCTTCGATCACTTTAAGGTCTCTTTGTCGGGTTGCAGGGAACATCGTTGGGGTTGGACAGTGTCTGCTCCATGGAATGACTGTCGTCATCAAGCGGAAATTCTCTGCTTCCCGTTTCTGGGATGACTGCATCAAATACAACTGCACAGTAAGTGTCTTTCCTTTTCCCTTGGAGGATCGTTTCTGGGTAAGCCTGCCTTGGTTCTCATTTTCAGTGCCGCTGTTTTTAAGGAGGTAAATAAAATTCTGCACATAGAGCAGACATTGAGTGTGCATTGTTGTATAAAAGTGGAATATCTAATATTTTTGAACATGTTCAGGTAAAGTCTGGTATACGTGAAAATGAATTGCGATACTTCCTGTACGTGATATTGTGTATATTCTATAGAGGTATATATCGTTTCTATTGTGATACAAGACCAAAAGCACAACGTAGCTCGTAGTTCACCAAGTGGTTCTTGAATGAAGAACGAGTGTGTTTTATAGTTGGTATGAGTTCATACTCTCCCTAACCCATTACATTTTTTCTCATTTAACAAAACAGTCTATCATTAAATGATCATTTGATCATGCTATGCGTTATACAAGTAGCCCACCAGGACCATCACGCTTATCATGATCCATATTGTATTGCATAGTGACATTAGTGTGTCATTGCTCCCCTTACTGATTATTTGGGGGAGTGTGGAGGCTCCCTAACTCCCCTGTGTGTTTGTCATGGTGCAGATTGTGCAGTACATCGGGGAGATCTGCCGATACCTGTTGAACCAGCCTGTCCGGGAGGCAGAGAAGAAGCACCGGGTTCGCATGGCACTGGGCAACGGGCTGCGGCCATCCATCTGGGAAGAGTTCACCTCCCGCTTCAGCGTGCCCCAGATCGCAGAGTTCTACGGGGCCACAGAGTGCAACTGCAGCCTGGGCAACTTCAACAACCAGGTAAGCACTGAGGCTGGAGGGGAATGCTAGCTGTGCACTGCGAGACTAGATCACACTGTGCGACTAAATCACACTGTGCCCCGAGCACAAAGGAACCTTTTTGTATCCTGGTGAAGAGTCCCTGTACGTCTGTCTGTGTGCTGCCAGTGTAGCATACATTTTTACATAGATCTAGAGAACTACTTATCCAATATAAAGGACATTCTTTAGCAGATGTTATTGAGGGTATAAGAATATGGTAATATAATCTCTGTACATCCTCTATGTACATATGTACCTTTTATATTCACATAACATTTTACATATATATAGAGAACTGCATATTCAATTGTGATAAAACTTGGTAGAGACATTCTTTAGAGAATATCATGATCTGGGTGTGTGTGAAGGTGCCTGAATGTGGGTCATGGTGGCCTACTTTTTCATGATATGCTTAGGGAATTTTGTCAGCTCTAAAGGTTCAATAAAACCCAAAACCATTACAAAAATCCAATGGCTATGTAAGCCAAGTCATTCGTGGTAAATAAAACTGCACTCTGTACCCTCTGCAGATAGGTGCCTGTGGGTTTAACAGCCAGATCCTGCCCTTTGTGTACCCGATCCGACTGGTGAAGGTGGACGAGGAGACCATGGAGCTGATCCGGGGTCCCGATGGAGTCTGTATCCCCTGCAAGCCAGGTACTGTCCTGCCACTGCACCCACCCTGCTGCTGCTAGTGTCGCCAGAGCCAGCCCAGCTCCCAACTGATTGAAAGGAATTCATCTGCTGTTGTAAAAGCCCTGTTCTAGCCCCCCACCCAAAGTCAGTTTGATCATACTGGTGGTAATCCCCACTCTTAACATCCTTGTGTGTAATAAGGTGCAAGTGTCCTTTTTGAACCAGGGGAATGTCATGTTTGGTAAAGCGTGCTATAGACTGTGCTGTCTCTTTCTCTTTCTCTGTCTCTCTCAGGGGAGCCAGGGCAGCTTGTAGGCCGAATCATCCAGAACGACCCCCTGCGCAGATTTGATGGCTACGTCAACCAGTCGGCGACTAGCAGTAAGATCTCACAAGACGTCTTTAAGAAAGGGGACAGGGCATACCTCTCAGGTAAGGGGCAGAGCAAAGCTACACAGAGGAATACAGGTGGTGTAGAACCCCCGGGCTCACTATGGAACTGCCCTTCTCCCTGTTCCAGGTGATGTGCTCATCATGGACCAGTACGGCTACATGTACTTCAAGGACCGCACAGGGGACACATTCCGCTGGAAAGGGGAGAACGTGTCCACGACTGAGGTGGAGGGGACGCTGAGCCGCCTCCTGGACATGACGGACGTGGTGGTGTACGGGGTGGAGGTGCCAGGTAACCTGCAGTGCTTCAGCACAGACCTGTATAGACCATTGTATTCACAAAGCTTACCCCTGCCTAGTGCTTTCAGTGTAAATGTCTGAAGGTACCCCTAAACTCATTGAAGAATAGTTTGTTTTAATTCTAAAATACATACCTTCACATTATACAGGTGATTGTAGAACATGGAAGGTTATAACAGTCATTGGCTTTCTTTCTTCTACTACAGATTGGTCTTGCAATATCCCACAAGCCTGTAAGTACAAATGTAATCATCACCAAGGAAACGGTTTCAAAGCTGAAGTGCATATAAACAGCTATTACTACAAGCTTGTAACCAGTGCTCCAGATATTTTTTTTCTGTCTGTAGTAATTTTAAATTGCTTACAAACTGCAGTAGTTACTTTATCAAAAAACTAAGTAAGTCTCAATTAGTACAATTATTTTTTAATTCCTGTTGAAATTTTGCGCATGATTAATTTACTGAACGAAGTCAGCAGAAATGTAGGAAAAACATGAAGTTACAACTGTGTAGCAAGGTAGTGTTGCAGTCAAGGCTGGTCAGTGGCAGGAAGGCAAACCCAGTGTCAGGAAACTGCAGTTTTACGTTCAAATGCACACTTTCATTAGCAAAACAAAATAGACAAAACAAATAAACAAGGCACAGGGGCCAAAATAAAAGGTTCAAACAAAACAATACTTGCACCAGAAACATACACGGCCATCAGGCTGGGCAGTGTCCTTCACGGATGGCTTTCTCCTTAACTCCTTCACCAAACTGCGGATTTCTCCTCTTTTTATACCATGTGGCTGGGACTTGATGGATGATCAGTTATTCAATCAAGACCCAGCCACATTCCACACATGGATTTGACAGGGATGGAATTAACCCCCTCCCTGCCAAACTTTAAATACAAAAATACCCCCCCACACACACACTATTTACACTGGGAGGGCTTCCGTCCTGCCACACTGCTTTACACTTTTTTTACAATGTTGATAGCGTTACATTTTTTACAATATTATAGGTCTATCATAGTTAAAGTATAAAGGAGTCACTGTTAATGACTAAACCACAGACTTTCAAAAGTACTACTAAATGCTACAGGGTTGTAAACAGTCACATTAGTTGACAAACACAATTAAGAATCTAACAAAAGTATGTCTGTCCTGAACTAAACCGTCTCGGCTGCCACCAGTCTTGGTTTCATTTGCAGCAATGAGGTCTGTAAATAGTCTGACAGACCTGAAGAGTCTATAATTATGTGTAACCATTTCCTGCTGTTTTTGTGTGCACAAAAAACTCATCATTAAACTGATCATTAAGTCTCAGACTATTCGTCACCAAATGCTATCTCCCGTTTTTTATATAATCATTCAGAATAGTTTCATTTGGTTGCTAATGTTAAGGTTTATAAAATAAGATGTTCCTTTTAAATGACTGTTGTTTATTAATGTATAGTTTTAAATTGTAAAGATATTTTGTCCACTGTGGGTCTGTCAAAGTGCGGCAATAAGAAAGAGGTCTTATTATTTTTGAACGGTTACACAAACTAGACAGTTATTGGCAAGAATCCCTTCATATCTGAAGCCATGGTAACCATGCCTGTGATACCGTATCTTTTAACAGCCTTCTCTTGAATCCACGTCTGTAAATGAATTCTCTCATAGTTTAAGTGTGGATGCAGTACACTGCCATGGCAGACACAGCTGGAAAGTGATTATAGCTGGCAAAGGCATTCCATCTCACCTGTTTAGCACTTCAGTTAGCTACATAGGTCTCAAATGTGCAGTTATGAAAGAAACATATGTTGTAGCAAGCATGTTTTTTATATATATATATATATATATATATATATATATATATATATATATATATATATATATATAAAAAACATGATATTTGGTACATCAGGGTAAAGAGAGATCACATTTTCCATCCCCTTTTATTCAAAAAATCTGTTCCACTTGCACTTCCTGGTGTCATTTCACCTGGGCAGTATTCTGGTTCTAAGCATGTTACTGGCTGTCAGGCATGTCAGTCAAAAAGGAAAGCAACTGGTTGGTTACTGGCAGGAAGGAAGCTGTGGGGACAATTTCAGCCTCCAGGTAAAACGACCAAGACAAGTGTACTACTAGCTGAAAGCATGGCTTGCAAACAGATTTCTTCAAGTGTAGAACCATACATTAAGATACATGCTTATTGTAACGTGTTGATTTCAAAACAGAGTCTGGAATGGAAGTGCACGACAGAGAAGCTTTGTGGAATTTAGCTGCAATGACCTGGAATAGAAATAAGAGCCACACGATTTACACAATAGTTTTCAGTGATGTATAAAATGGTGACTGGCTCGTTGTGTCTGTGATCTCCAGGGATAGAAGGCAGAGCGGGTATGGCAGCTATCGCAGACCCAGCCAGTGGGATTGACTTGGAGAGGTTTGCCAGGGACCTGGAGAAGGCGCTGCCTCCCTACGCCCGGCCCATCTTCCTCAGAGTGCTGCCTGAGGTCAACAAGACAGGTGGGTGTGCCATTTCAGAGGACCACAGCTAACCCAGTCACCAAACTCTACAGGGAGTGCCTGCAAGTCTCAAGTCTCCTGTCATTGTCTGCTTCTCATTGCTATAGTACAAATTGATACAGCTGCCTCTTAGCATTCTGCTAACTCACAGGCACTCCACAATCTAAAAGGTTCAATTTCAGGGTTGTTAACACTAGAACTGTCGCGGTTATACTCATACCTAGAACCGCCGCCGGCAGTCATTATGACGGTTACATTTTAAACAACCTCAATATTAAAATGAAAGACAAACTATCGGATACAACTCAAAAGTTTTATTCAAGCACATCATACCAAACATCTGCACAGCCGAAACACAGTATTTAAATGAACAATTAAACATAAAAGGGTTTATTTTCTAACTTGCCACATATAAAGCACTACTTCAAAAAATGAAAAACTATAACAAAATCAAAATTTCAAAAGAAACTAGTTTCTAAACAGGTATCTGTACATACAAAACTGTAAAGTGTGTTTTTTTTAAAGTAACATAAAAAAAGAAAATAACTATTTCCCGTTATGTGACGTGAATGCGCTTTCAGGGAAACGGACTTCAAAGTAGCACCCGATGGGGCTCCCGAGTGGCGCATCCAGTAAAAGCACTCGCTGGAGTGCAGGATGCGCTCTATAGCCTGGACGTCGCGAGTTCGAGTCCAGGCTATTCCATAGCCAACCGTGGACGGGAGCTCCCAGGGGGCAGCGCTCAATTGGCTGAGCGTTGTCCGGGGGGAGGGAGGGTTAGGTCGGCCAGGGTGACCTCGGCTCACCGCGCACCAGCGACCCCTGTAGTCTGGCCGGGCACCTGCGGGCTTGCCTGTAAGCTGCCCAGAGCTGCGTTGTCCTCCGACGCTGTAGCTCTGAGGCGGCTGCATGGTGAGTCTGCATAGTGTAAAAAAGCGGACGGCTGACGGCACACGCTTCGGAGGACAGCGTGTGTTCATCCTCGCCCCTCCCGAGTCAGCGCATGGGTGGTAGCGGTGAGCTGAGCCTAAAAATAATTGGGCATTTCAAATTGGGGAGAAAATAATAAAAACTAATTGGCAACGACTAAATAAAAAAAAAAAAAAAAAAAAAAGTAGCACCCAATGTAGCACAATCCACACAGATGTCACGCTTCTCAACTTTTCCTGTGCATTCACCACATACTGCTCTTTCACATTGGGCACAGATATGAGAAGTTGTATTTTTATTGCATTTAGCTACTTGGGATTGTTTTCTCTTGCGTGCATCACTGGGTGCAACACTGAATCCAGGTTGAGCTGCTGCAGCCTGCTGCTTTGCAGTCGAAATGTTTCTGCCAAAGCTCTCTGGCTAGCTTCAACATGAAATCTCTCTCACCGATATTTTCCCCAGTGCATTCCTTGTACAAAATGAAGGAATTGGTGGCTGCCAAGTCCAGTACATTGTAAAATACAGCAACTGGCCATTGGCGAGAACCAGCTTTCACTGAGGACTGATGTGCCATCTGGTCTGAAACGTCCACTCCATACTTTGTGTCATTGTAGAAATCCACAGTCTCCGTTTTTTTTTTCTTGTCAACAGTCCTGATGGCAACTGACGTATGAAGGGAGCTGAGAATAATTACATTCTTTTTTGGCTTGCACTTGTAAACAGCAAGCATAGCACAGTCATTTGTGTTTCAAAATTGTACTGGAGTACAGCTGTGGTTGCAAGTTTTGCACAGATGGTGGAAGCTCTCTTCTTGCTTTGTTCACTCTTCCAACCAAGCTGTTTATTTTTTTTTTCTTCAACTCTTTTGCCAATCATCATTTTGTATCTTATGTGCCTCTGCTACAGTACAGCGTTGAATGTGGTGTAGTATTCGCATATCTATCAATAATGAAAAGCACTGAGAGTGCTATTGATGTGGCGTTTCGCATACAGCGTGGGACTTGAGGTTTCAGTCAAAATATTTTGTGCAGCCTGTCTTCCGACAGCGTTGTAACAACCAGACTTTTAAGACACAAGCCAAGACTAACTGTTTTCAAAAACAGATAATTAAAGACTGATTGACAGCAAATAATGGGACCAAAAGTTCGTGGGTAAGAGTGTCATAATCTTCAGTAACCTTTTTATAGTGGTAAAAAACTGTAGAACAGTACAATGTCGATACAAAGGAAGCAAAATATACCTTAAACATTGCTCTAAGAAACCTCATAGCACAATAGAATGCATAGAGTATACACTGATATAAATATTTTGGCAGTGAAACAGCAAGTAATACAGTAAACAGTCAAAATGACCCTGTTAACCCTGGGTATTACTGGTAAAACCGATTCGCAAAAACAGCTTGAAACACAATGAAGTAGTATTAACAAAAATTAACCAGTCCATGTAAATTAATGCGGTTATAAAGTTCCTTATTGCAGAAAAAAAACAAACCAAACAAAGTCAATCCAAAAAACAAAGTCAAACGTGCTTCAAAACAAAACAAACTTGCAAAAAAACATATTCCAGAGAAAAATAAAGTATCAAAATAAACGCCCATAGTACTATGAAGAAAAAAAAACAATTGTAATCCAGCATTGTCCAGCACAAAAAGTAAAAGTCTAACCAGACCGTCTCACCCCTTCCTGCCGTGTGTCCGAGGACCGGCTGCGTGTTGTTCCTGGGACGTAAATCGATCTGTTTTCTTCAGTTTCAAACAATCCATATAAAACGAACGGTATTCCAAAGCTGTATTCGGGACAATTAGCTCAGTGACACTCCATAAAAAATGTTACATCGTTTCTAGGTAAGCTTAAATAATTAAAAAAGCAAAAAAGAAACCGCAACAAAACTGCAAACGACACTCAACTCTCCTTTCAGACCATCCTCTCATTTCCCACAATACGCTCTTTATCAATGAAACCCAGGTGGATTGAATTAAAACAATTACCGTAACTGGCAGAATATAAGAGCCTTCACATAGAAAAAAAGAAATAAAATGAACCCCGATGAATTCCCCCCCAAGCCTGGACAACTAAGCCAAACGGGAGATAGGCTAATAAACAAGGCAGAAATGAACAATTTATTCTAACCTGGCCAGGTATAATCCATTCCAATTAAAGAACAGATGATGATGTATTTTTAACATCATTTATGTGGCGGTCGCCACAGCGTCAACACCAGGATTTATAATTTCCCAAATAGTGCCACCCTTCCCGGTCTCCTGAATGCCTGTTTGTGCTGGCGATGCAGCTGGAGTCGCTGTCTTTGGTACTGCTGTGGGTGAAGTGGTTGGCATGGCTGGCATGCCTGCAGGAGACGATGCAGGCAAATACCGCTGCTTCTGCCACAACCTCTTCTGCGGCTGGGGAGCCCACTTTGTGGTCGTGGCACTTCAGTGGCACCTTCCTCGCTTTCACTGGTGGAACTGCCTGTTTTGCAAATCCAGGATTCATCATGTGAGTGATCATTCGTCATGATCCCTCACATTCCCTGCATCAGAATCATTTTCAGACAAAGCGGTAAGCATATCAATCATTTCTTGATTGGTCATGCATCTTTGAGCGATTTTGAGTTTCAGCCTAGTCTCTGTCAGTGTACCTGTGAGAGGTAAAATAGTAATACTATCCGACAGCAGACTATATGTGCTCACGTAGACAGCCAGACTCCAGTTCTCCAAGGAATTAATAGGATTACAATAGATCTTTGGATAACACATGGCTAGACTTCAAGAGACATATTCTATTCCAAGACATACTGCTGTAAACTCAGTGAGGGTAGATACAACAACAGGCTTGTATATAATAAAAAAAAAAGAATATTGTAGATTATATTCAAAATATAAAAATGTATTGTCAAAGTGACTGCTTTGGCGGTTGTAGGTGGGCAGGATTATAACATCCTTATTTTCATGATCCTGCCTTTCAAACACTGTCAGGGTATTTAATACGTGTATTTAGGAAAAGTCAGAAATGGACAACCGCATAACTTTCAGACACGCAGAGTAATTTTAAATTTGAAAACCTCAAACTGTCAAAATGACTGCCGTGGCGGTTCTAGTTGGTTGCTGGAAGGGTTTAAATCGCTTATATGTATTTGTAAATTGAAGCTAACTGCTAATATATTCTATGCTGATGGCATATTGTAAGTGTTGTTGGAACTCCTAGGACGACCTGCTATCTGTGGTCAAAGCACCATCTAGTGCACAAGAAAATGAAATTTGAAGGTACTTTCTGATATGGGTACAGTAGAACCACACCTTTCATCTTTAAAGGCCTCAAGGCATATGAGTGTGTTGGTCTCAGAGCCAGCCCTCAGTCCACTTCACAAAAACCGCACGCAATTTGTGATAATTGTCATTTCTGCTCCAGAGAGAGGGGCCTGTGTTCTGCTCAGTGTTCGAGTGCAGTGGGGGAACTCCGAAAACTGGTGCACTTGAACTGACAAAATAAAGCAATCTTAAACTTTTAAAGCAGAAACTTGCCGAACTCTCCACCTTCAAAGCATTGACTCAAACCTTGATTCTAGTCATGCCAGTAAATCCATGTAAAACAAAAATGCTGTCTGTGTGTTACTGCTGTCAGTCACCCGGGTCTTGTGTTCTAATGTATGTAGAGTTTCGGGTGAATTCAGAATGAGTTTGAGAAAGCGCAGAAGAAGGTTCAGTTGATAGCTGCGTGTGTGTGCATGTTTCACAGTTTATCTCCCTATATCAGGTGTTAACTTTTGATCTGCATATTTTAGCTATCTTAAAATAGCTCAAACCTTTTTTTTTTTTTTTTCTTCCCCGACAGTGAAAAAACTTTACGCTTCAAAGTAGAAATTATAAGAGGTGTTATAAAGAGCTGTATTTTTCCTTTGTTTGATTATGGTGATACTTTATTTTTATATACCTCTGCTGAGCAATTAAAAATTGGATCGACTAATGAACAAAGAAGACAGATTTGTATTCGAAAGCCACCCTCAAACCCATCACTACCAGTTATTGGCTTCATTAAATTGGATGTCACTTCATTGTAGGCAAGGCAATTACACAGGGTACTTTGTGTTTAAAACTGTAATAGGTTTGTTGCAACAGGTAAATATACCCAGGTATAGTTTTACGATCTAGTCTTTCACTTATTTATCAAGTGCCTTAAGGTCCTGGGTTGGCCGATCAGCATTTAGCTACAGCGCCCCCTATGGCATGGAATAGTCTGTGCAAGAGTATCCGGGATATGATCGAGCATCAGATAAATAACCCACATGTATCAGCTAAACGAAGAACAATGACTAAGATTGCATTCATTTTAATGAGTAGGTTCCAAGAATTATCGAAGTGTAAATGTTTCTGAGCCCAGATTATATGTATGATGAGATTGTCTTTTAGAGTGATGGTGTTTTTAGGGATGTGAAATTACTGCTGTCTGTTTCTGGTCATCTTGCCAGGACACTCTTGTAAAAGAGGCCTCTCTCTCCATGGTTGTTTCTCTGGTTAAATAATGAATAAATAAATCATTAATTAATTATAACATCTGATTTTTGAATTAAAATATAAATACATAAATGCCAATGTTTTGTAGGTAGAAGTTCTTGATCGATTTTATTCCACCTGCATTAATAAAATAATCCATACAGGTCCTCTTTGCTTCACAGGTGGGTTTATGTTGCACTTGCAGTCAGGCAGTGTAATTATGGAGCGGTTTCTTTGACTCTGAGCATGATGAAAGCAGTGGTACTCCTACCAGTACAAACAAACAGCCTCTCTCTGCAAAGCACTTCTCTTGTAATGCCTTACCTAAGACAAGGGCTGTGAAACCAGAAGCAATAAGTAACCTTATTATAAAAAGTGTTCCTAGTGCACTTCAGGGATTTAACTACTGTATAACTGATTGCTAGCATTGAAGTAAATTTCCTCCCTCAACTTCCCTCCTCATTGATCATTGTGGAGTTGATTTTTACTATCCGATTTTGGTCTGCTCAGTGAAGTTTCGGTTTACAATATTTCAATTTTCTAATCAGTGGCAGATATTAATAACTGCGCAAACATTACAGAAAACTGCTGATTTCACTGCAATTTGATTGCATTTATTGTAGCTAATGGGTATAAAAATGATCAGTGTTAGTGCTATAGAATTATAGTAAATTGTGGCGAACAAAATAATTTAAAAAATCGGACCTGTTTTTTGCACGTCTGTTCTTACATGTCTGAAATGTTACAGCAAACTTGTATTTTCATTTAAAACTGTTGAAGTTCTCAGTTTCCATGCCTTGGTCTCAGAAAATCTGTTGTACTTGCACTTCCTGGATCATTTCACCTCAGCCATGTCTTCTGCGTCAAAGCGTTTGGGGAAGGGGAAGTAGCTGATTGGTTAATGACAGGAATAGTAAGCTGTAAAGAGGTGAGAACAGCTTCACTCTCCAGGTGAAATGATCAAGGAAGTGCAGCACAATCTTCAGCGCGTGGTTGGCAAACGGAGATTTCTTTAACCAAGTATAGAACCAGATATCCTGTTTTAAATGAAAAATGTGTTTCCTGTTTACTGAGACATATGAAACGAATGGCAGTGCACAGCCGGTAAGATTTATGGAATTTTTTTTTGGCTACAGTCGTTTGAAATGATAATTAAATGAAGCAATTCCTGAGGAAGATGGACACACCGGAGGTAAAATGAATTTGTAAAGGGGATGGTGGATTTCTGAAACGCTGTCCATATTCTACTGTTGCACTGCACTCCAGGTAGGACCACTAAATGGCCTCTCTTCCTCCTTCACCAGGGACCTACAAGTTCCAGAAGACAGAGATGCGTCAGGAGGGGTTTGACCCCAAGGTTGTGTCGGACCGACTGTACGTCCTAGACTGCAGCAAAGGGAAATACATTCCACTGGATGAGGAGGTCTACCGCAATATCCAATCAGGGAAGCAGAAGCTGTGACCACCATGACCGTTCCTCAATTACAGTACCTCAG
Source organism: Acipenser ruthenus (assembly GCF_902713425.1). Taxonomy (NCBI): domain Eukaryota; kingdom Metazoa; phylum Chordata; class Actinopteri; order Acipenseriformes; family Acipenseridae; genus Acipenser; species Acipenser ruthenus. The sequence goes on from NC_081219.1 coordinate 8,031,476, forward strand.
ATCCCGGAGCTGTTAAAGGAGGCCATGCATGGGTTCCAGCAGCAAAAGGGTTAACAAAAAAAATACATGCAGAATAAAATTAATATTTAAAAAGGGATAGATACTGTTGAGTAAGAAAGGGACACTAAGGGGCAGGAGTCAAGCCAATCAAGTTTTAGGATAAATTCTTCAGGGCCAATGCTGTTTCAAACCCTTTCTCCCTTGTCTAAAAGCCTGCAGCCCACAATGACTGCTTTCAGCGGCTTGCAGATGTGACCACCGACACCCATTAAAGCTGCCTGCAAACATGGCTATTGATGGCTCAGTGTAACTGCAGTAACAGGGCATACATTAGGACAGTCTGGAGTAAGGGTAGACTGCAGTTCCACTATACCAAGTGATCTTTAATTGCAGTTCTTCTACAGTCCTAGTGATGTTCTGTTATCACTGTTACAGTTGAAATGTCATTATTGTTAGATTAAAGAGAAAATAGCTCTGAATGTCATTTTCACATAGGCTTTGCAGTTTAGCTGAATCTGAGCAGATCACAAGAAAACTTTGGGATTTTTTTCAGGATATGTGCATGCTGGAGTTGGTGTAGTACAGCTTCTGACCAAGCTTTTATTAACTTTGTATAATATTTTACCTTGGCAGAGAATGTAGTAATTGCTGCTAGCATCCCAGCAAACCCTACTGCACACCAGTTCTGCATGTGTTGCCCCTCTTCATAACATTCACATGCAGTAGGGCTGGTAATACTGCCGGCACACATTTCTGGGAATTAAAACCAGGGGCTTTGACAGAAGGCTTCACGGTAGCATGTGGGGATGTTCTGTATCTCGTTTTAGTGTTTGTTTGTTTTTCCTACAAGATGGCTTTTCTCAGACTGGTTGATATATGAGCACATTGTGCACTGTAGCTGCTTCACAATAATTCAGATGTAGTTATGCATGAACTCTGATTTATTTAATTCAAATTGGATTCTTACAAAATACACTTTAAATGACACTTCCCCCTCTTATTCTTGTGAAACCCTAAATCCGCATCAGCTGCTATTTGCAAACAATTGAGTAGATCAGGGTACTGCACTACTTTCAATTGATCGTCTCAAGCAACTGCTGTGACAGCATCTCACCATTTGTTTAAGAGCTTTTGGTTCTTTGCTTGTATTTTATATATGCATATTTCATCAACCCTTCATGAAAAGGTGCTGCTGGTTCCTGGTACCTAATCACTTTGTATGTTGTAGTTCAAACACACTTCAATGGTCTAGCTGCAATGAAATCATTGGGCTTACAGCAAAGGTATTAGGAACAGTTTACCTATGGTGTTGTGTTTGAAATATTTCTATATGAATTAATAAAAAAGGAAAACTCAAATATCAGCATAATAAAAGGGGGACTAGTAATGATGTTAATAAATCTAATAAAAGGTAAGAAATTGATTTTTATTAAAGCTTAGAACTACTTTAAATGTGTGCATTTCAGTGAGAAAAGACATTCGAGCCAAAACAAACAAACAGGTGTGCCCCCTATGAGGGCCCAGGTTATTGATGCCCTGCAGCAACACACAACTGAGATTTCAAAAGCTGTACAAAAAGCTTGAGAACGGATTGCCTGTTCACTGCATGGCTGATGTGGGCTTTGTTGGGGTGAAATGGTTGATTCAGCTGGTCACATGGGAGGAATTCTAAAGGGATAGCTACTTGTTCACCAAAATCATGTTCATGTTTGAGTTTTTAATAGACCCGTGATTGTTCCAGTTTTGGCGCAATACATGAAATGTAATCAAGCCTCAATACCGAGAACCCCAAAAGGGCTACCAAAGACTGGATCCACTGTCAACACTGAGGTCATTTTTTATTTTGTGCAATCCAGTAAATAAAGGGAAAGATATTTTCAGCTGGCATGAAGGATCAACCAACTAAAGCAGTGTGCCTTAGCATGACCACCAACTGCAGTCTAGTTTCACAAGGGCAGGTTACAGATTTGGGAATAGATGGCAATGTGGTGTGTCTAGATCTTGTTTATGCAGATTATAAGTGGGAGAAGAATCCTTTGGGTCAAGGTGAGTGGAAGGAGCAAGCACCATTGCTTTTAAAATAGGTAGTAGTTATTATATCTATAAATCTAACCCAAGTGGACTGGGGTCATTGAAACTTGAACACACTGAGCAGATCTAGAAAAGCAATGCTTTAGTTTTAAGATACAATTTTAATAATTTAAAAAAAGAATACCTTGTATATACAATATATTACAAAGGGCATGGTTAACCATACTAGGTATTTTATTGAGGCTCTGGATGACTGGCAAAAACAATTTTGCTGCATATCCCTTGTTTATAGATGCTTATTGATGGGTCCTTAAACTAATGTATGACCAAGCATCTACCATTACATAATGCTTGCTAAACAAGTAATCTCATTGTCTGTCTTTCTACTACATTATTCTTGTGTTGGTAATGGCCTTTACTCAGTTATGAATGTACCATTACTATGGCACTGATCTGGTAAGACTGAATTCCTGTGTGTTCGGGTTTCAAGTCGCCTCTATATAATCAGGTTGGCGCTGTCATGCAGTTTGTAGAAAAGTATGAATGTGCATTGCCCATGGGATCTCCACAACTGAGTGCTAAAACCTTTTTAACTGTTTTAAATATATACAAAAAAGGGAAGCTGAGGCACTTGCTGTTGTGTTAATTTGCTTTATTTTGTTCACTTTTCGTTTGTTTGTTGCCTGTATTTAAATACATTATTTGATTGTCTGTGTTAACTGAAAAATGTGAGGCAGCTCGGTGCTGCTGATTTGCTGCCAGGAGGTGGGGAGAAGATTTTGACACGAGAGAAATCATGGGGGATTCAATCAGGAGAATTAAATAAAGGTATCTAGGGTGTGCAATCTCTGCACTAAATTGTACTTCAACACTGCAGTCAAGAGCAAGTAGCACAAAAATGAGATTTCAGTGCCTTGTGTTTCTTGATTGAGGAACTGTAGGCATGAGGACATAAAAGCAATACTAAAGTTTCATAAAACATTACCCCTAAAGAGCATTGCTGCAGCATGCATTAACGAGTGTGCTGATGCATTATGCGTACAACCCTACATATATATGTTTTTTAAGTGACATGTTTCTAGGTAAGACAATGCAATCATTGTACATTGTACATTCCTTTTATTACAATGTTATGATTTATGTTTGGGAATGCTCAGCAGCCATAATAAATGTAAACCGAGTATTCCAAATGCCATTGATTGTTCATGTACAAGAAGTGCAAGGAAGCCAGGAGTAGACTAAATGCTAGTAAATCTGATCCTGCTAGCTTAGTATTCAGTATATGAGTTGTGAGTAAGTCATATTGCTGTTGGGAACTGTAATTTTCCAGCTTTATAAAAAGAACAGTGTATTCAAGCAGGCAGTACAGATGGGAATCTACTGTAATAGTGCATTAACAATGCAGACATTTCATAGCTGGAGTGTACTTTGAAAGCCAAGAGAATTAAGAATTGTGTTATAAAAACCAAATACTACCATAAACTCTTTGAGCAGGCCAGTGCATATTCAGAATACTGAGCGCTCCACGTATACAGAGAATGTGCATAGAACACATACTACAGTATTCCCCTTTATGCATTTAAAAGCAATCTATTGAATGCTGTATATTAATAAAATTGTCTTGTCTGTAAACACACTGAAAATGTCATTTTGTGCTACTTCAGGTGCTCTAAATGAAAAGTACAGGCAGTACAATACATCCAAATCAGCACTTAAATAAAGCATGAGCTGGTCTATAGAGGCTACGAGACAAAACACCCTAGAGGCACAAGCAGACTGAACTTTAGTAAAGTTGGTGGCTACGCAATTTGCCCTGGTGCCTTTTGATCCAGTTTCCAAGTGCTCTGCCCTCATACCACTGGTTATTTCTGATGGTAGTTTAGCCAGGTGCTGTATCTCTCCCTGACCGACAGTTAGTGGCAGGTCTGTCCGGAGCAGGCTAATTTGCAGGACAAAGATCTATTATTGCACTATTTTTATTTTCTGGTTCTTGAACAACAAACATACATATATATAAATTAGCAGTTGCTGGTGACAGTAGCTTCAGAGTGTGAATGGATTTATGCTAGTGTTGAAGCTACTGTATCCACCCAATTTTAGTTTTCATTTCACTGTTTTTGCAATGCCTAGTATGGATTGAACTGGGTTCTATAAGCTTTCCTGCCCTGGATATACAGAACCAATTATTTTGAAGAATATTGACTCAGGACCTCTTTCTGCAGGCTCAACTATACGCTTTTACACCGTAAAGGACTGACAGTACAGGAGACTTGTCTTTATCCACCAAACAGAGATCACTAGCTGTTGCAGTGGCTGTAATAATTCTTTTGTAATGTGGATTACATTTGTGTCCTAAAAGCTAAGTTGTAATCACAATTTAATTTATTTTGTGTTAAAAGCTAGATTTGAACCTAGGCCTCCAGAAGTAAAAGGCTAGTGGATTACCATACAGCACAACAGCACTTTTTTTTTCTGGTGTTCTACATCATATATCAATCTAAACTACATTCCATTGCAGATGGTCCTAGATGGTCCATTTCATTTGGGGCATTACATGTTGTGCAGTGGCGTGATGACCTAAACTTTCATCTGATAGCCTAGGTTTAAATCTACATTGTTTGTTCTCAAGTTTTGTGGTCTTAATTACAAACTCTCTTAGCAATTCAGCTTAATTGGCAGGCTCTACTTGGTCCTTCAGGTCATGATTGAGGTGCATTGTTGAGTAGTTGTGTTGATTTCAAAACTGCTTTTTCACTGTACTAATAACTGTCATTTCTGCTTCAAGGGATCCACAGTCAAGCAGCCCTCATCAGGATTGATTCTTTAGACGTTCACCTCCCTTTAACAACTGTTTGCATTGCTGTAGCATCTTTAATATGCAAGAAGGGACAAGGTTCCAGGAATATGGGCAGTCTCTAATGTAAATATTGTGAATGGATTGCTACTAGGGTTACAGTAGCTGTACATCGTAGTCTTGGCCCTTTAGTGATCCTTACATAGAAAAAAAAAAAAACCTATATCCACATTATTGTGCCCTCATCAACTTGTATTATTTTTTTTTTTAGTTGAACATAAACATTGGCTGTATAGTCTGCTCTAGAATCCATAATAAAAATGGTTAAATAAACTGTTCTGACTCTATCTGTGTGTTTTTACAAAAGGAAACAATGCTGTGAAACAAATGTTGATATAATCTTTAATTTGCATTCTTCCTGTGAGTATTGTATATTTTGATATTAATTATTTATCAAAGTGTTGGAGATGGAGCCATTTACAGGTTGATTCAGAAGCAATGCATTAGAGGCTAGTTAAGAGATTCTAAACTTCAGTTACTATAAAAGACAGACGACTGTAGTTCCTTTACAGTTATCACACAACCAAAAAGGCTGTTGACCAGTGCATCCATTGCTTAAGACAGCCTTGTAAATTAGTAGCATGCTATAAATATCTGTCCCGATACCTTTTCCATTTTATATCATGGTTAGCAGATGAATATATGAATTATGAATGTTTTGGTGTTTTATTCTGAACACATCAAGAGAACTGTGTGCTGGGTCTTAAATTATCTGAACTGCAGCCCTACGGCAGTGTTAAACTTCTTCCAGCGGTAGGGCCTGTCTGCATCCTGTGGGGGCTCCGCAGAGGCTGGCCGGGCCAGAGCAGACACCCTGGGGCCATCGGAACGCAGGGAGCGGCGCTCCTGAAGTGCACACTTAACAGCTCGGTTTATCTGAAATAGAAGGAAAAAAATAATAATTATCACTTATTCTCTTTCTTCCCCCTGCTTGCTCAAACCTTTTTTTTGTTGTTTTGTTTGTTTGTTGAGTACACATTTAAAAACCAAGGTGGAAAGGCATGTGTTCCGGATGGGGAAACCTAATTAAACTGCTTTAAGGAATACTTATTCCATCCAAAATTATTGGCGACTAGAAATAATATTTCATCTGTGCCAGTGGAGATCTGTGCTGGCTCTCTGGCGCATGTGTGATCCTGCAGGTGGGGGGTGGGAAGCCCTGTTTGACCCGCCTGTCAGTCATGGCAATGACAAGGTGGTTGAGCGAGGGTGTGACGCACACAACATCTTTGATTGGCTGAGGGGCGGGTCAAGGGGGGACTGTCAATCCCATAAATATGACGCTTTCCTATTCCTTCGCTGCCCCCTTTCAGGATACAATACAGTGGAAGCTCTGGCCGAGGATGTGGATTAAGTTACAGTGTTACAGAACCCCCTGCAATGTTTACAAGAAACACATTACTTTACCTTCGCTGCGTTGTCCATATGACAGCAATTTGTTTACATTTTTTTTTTTTTTTTTTAACGTATCAGGAGTAAATAAACTAGGGAATTTATTTTTTCAACTTTTACTTGGGAATGTTCACCAGAGAGATTTTTTCTTTTAAACACTGCAGTGTATTCAGATCATGCTCCCTCCTGCAACAATGCTGGTGCACTGAGGAGGGAGTGCAATCAGGATACACATCCTTGGAAGAGATTTCTTTTTTTTTCTCCTAACAAACGCTTAAGTAAATGTTGAGAAATGTCCAGTTGATTTATTATGACCCATGATGTGTGATTAAAAATCTGAAGAGTCAGCAATGTTTAAAAACATAAAGCTGTGACATGCACAACTATGCAGAAATTAATTGCAATTCTCTATCACAGTATTTGTTTTTTTCGTTGTTACCTTAATTTTACTCCTCATAATTTCATGATATAGGTCGGTATCTCCAATGCACGGTGCGATGCTATTCTCGGTGTCCGCTGCGTCAGCAGGCTCTTCACTTGGTTTCTCATGTTTTGGCGGTGGTTTGTGGGGGTCCCTTTTAAAACTGAAGTACGTACAATATTTATGTAAACTCACTCAAAGCTATTCACTACATATATAACTATTCTACAAAATAAGTGATTTTATTCACTGGAAGACAGACTCAAACACTGAAGAATTTAAATACTTTGAAAAACTTACGAAGCATGAATTATTTCACTGTTGTTTTTACACAGTTAAAAAGATTAATATCGTAAAAGCTATATTGTAAATATGGAATGTATTTGCTGGTTTCAAGGTTGAAGGAAGCTGGTGTAACTTTAAAGAATTTAACCAAAGTGGATTATTGACATGGTCCAATTTTATTTAACTTTTTTCTTTAATTTGTACTGCATACTTGCCTACCATTAAGGAGGACTCAAGACTAACACGGAACCGTGGCAACGGAGGTTAATAAACACTCTGTCTGACTTGTAGAGGTCACTGAAACAGGGTAAAGTTAACTATTCCCAGTTGATTTCCTTCCTCACCCCTCTGGAACACCCAATGCAGCATTCCTGTGCCAAGATCAGCAACTCTACGCATACTGGATTCAAACCATGCTCGCAGGAGTCACATTGCGCTCCAATGTGTTTACTAGGCGAGCCATGAGATCTGATTTATGTCCTGCACACACACGAGCGGATACGTACCATGCAGCACTTTGACTTGTATATTTACTACCCTGTATTCCTATGAGAGTGAACATACAGTCAAGATAAAATACAGTTGCAAAATACCACTATCCCAAGCAGGTACACCTGGCTGTAAATTAACCAGAAGACAGTGGTGGGTTTCTGCACAAGGTGTGAAGCCTACAGCATTGAAAAGCAAGATGGTTTAAAAATATCTGTTAGTAAGTCATGCTTTCACAGTGTTGCACTTCCTTGGTCATTTCACTTGGAAGGTGAAACTGTCCCCACCCCTTCAACAGCTTCTTCCCTGTCATTAACCAACCAAAAGTATGCCTTACTGACTGGCATACTTTTAGCCAGTAACATGCCTTGACACATTGCTGATGTGAAATGACATAGGAAGAGCAAGAGTAACAAAATTGTTTTGTTTGTTAATATCTGTTAATATTAAGGAAACTCTGAATGTAATGATATCATCTGCTTTAACATATTTACAGAACACACTATATCATATGCAATGTTACACCTGCAACAGCAACATGACAGAAGAGCTTGGCAAGCCTCGTAGGGCAATACAAAGGCAGCAGCCGATTGTATGAAGCAATAGTAAGTAGACTGTGTACCTTGAGGGATCTTCATACAGGCCACAGGCTTGGAGGCTGACATCCAGCTTCATTTTGGCCATCTCCCCAGCCTCACTGGATAGAATATCTGTGACAGTGCACCCAGGGTAGAGCCGAGAAAGCAGAGGCACAGCCTGAGGAGCAGATTGAGAAATCTGTCTAGAATTTATATAGCCCCTTTAATTTATAAAGGGGGTGGGGCAGTATTTTAATGATCTAAGCAGTGCCTTGGGACTGGGCACTAGTATTAGAGCTGAGCAACAGGGAGGCAGTGTGGCCTAGTGGTTAGAGATGATGAGCAGGAGATAGTTTAGCCTAAAAGCAACAGGGACTGTGGGAGTGGGGAAAAAAAACAGTAACTGAGAAGCGATGTGGCCGAGACAAGGACTGACCTGGTCATTGCTGGGGTCCAGTAGCAGCGACATTATGATGTCCTGCCGTGCCCCATGCTCCTCGTTAAGCTTCTGGCGAGCCTTGGCCCGATACTCATAATATTGAGACACACCGGGATTGTACTGGATAGCACGGGAGAAGTTTTCCAAGGCTTCAATGTATTTACTAAAAAAAAAAAAAAAAAAAAGAACAAAGCAATCCATGACAGTCATGTAAGGTAGCTATATTTGATAAATGTGCTTAGTCGGTTTAGCGTCATCAACAGTCATATAAAAATGTAAAACAAAAAAGTTTGCGGTTGTTTTATTTGCTTACAATTTGGATATACTGGGGTATATAATATCTTTCTGGTCACTAAATCATCAAGCATTCCTGTAAGATGTACTTCCATATATCTGTTCCAGTTTTTAAAGCCTGCATAAACTGCATAGCATACATAACAGCTTACTGCAGTTGTATTAGTATTACAATAAAATCTAAAGAAAAACAAGTTTAGTTTTACTGATTTCTGAGTGTTTGGTGGACTCCTTATTCCTAAGATTCCACGCAATGAGGATGAGGAATATTAAGCTATGGCGTCCGATAATATGTCTTTGTCCTCAAATGCCAGCAAAGGGACAATGATGAAAAAGTTAAGTTAGCAACATATTTTATTTCTGTGTGTCAAATATTCTTCATTAACTTCTGTATCATTTAAAACAAAATTGTATTTCCTTGGGAAATTGGTTCATCTGTAGGTTAACAATCACAGTAGAATCATTTTGTGTGGAAAAGGTTTCAGTAAAAATTAGTGATCCTGACGAAAGTCATTCTTGACTTTACTCAGCCACACACTGTATAAATTACTTTGATGCAAATCCAGATTTATAAAGCTTACCTTCCACTCTCGTAGTCCCTCTGCCCCATAGTACTGTATACCACTGCGAAGCGGATCTTAATACTCCGGTCCAATGGGTCCAGCTCCTCGGCTTGCTGATAATCAGCCAGGGCAAACTCCAGCTCTCGCTGTTTGAAGAAACAGTCTGTAAAGGAAAAGATCATACGATATTTCACAATGGGGAAAAAGTCCTGGGCTCTGGCTGAGAGATTATAAGTAAATAGTGAACATACTACTTTACCAATTTAATATAGTTGTGGTTTTAAAACTCTGGTTAGTTTGTTGCTGCTTATGCTTCAGTTAACAGCAAATAAACTATTTGACAGATACTTGTATTTGTAGTTTCACATGATTGAATAGTAGAGGTGCAAATCATCTACCAATTTCCTATTTGATTACTGGTCTGGTAATAATCAATGTATTGAGAGCACTTTAGTACTCTGCAATCTTCACAAAATACAACTGAAACACGCTTGTTCTTATCATTATACATGTGAGAATACATTATAAATAAAAAGCAAGACAACATCAATTTTTTCATTTATATTCTGACATTTCTCATAAGAAAACAAATTAAAATGCCGAAGGAAAGCACATGTTTCTGGGTAGCTACGAGAAGCTACAAATATGGCAACATGAAAGCAACAGCAATCAAGAAATTGATAAATCAATTCATAATTTATGAACACTGGCTCAGGTAATAAACACGTTACTTTGAGGATAGCAAAAGTGTTGACTTAAATAATGATAATGGACACTCACTGTAAATGTATAGTGCAATATTTACAATATTTTTTCCCCATCAACATTACATACTTCAGCAATTTTTCACAGCCAGGTCACCATGCGGTCGTGCATTTACCAGGTGACCCACAGTCTATATTCTGTATATAGATATTGTTGCTGTTTCTTCAAAAACTCTTAAACCTGTTTGTATCAAACTTGAACAGATTCCAGTCAAGTAACAAGAGACCTTTACAAAAATAGAGTGTACTTGAATGTCTAAAGCTTACAGTTCATAAATACCTGGAATGGTAAGAACTGATAAAGAACAAGAGACATTTCAGGTTATGGTTAAAGCAGACTAAACAGGATGTCCAAAAAAAAAAAAAAAAGGCCAATTTAAAGTTTGTTCCTCATCACTGAAGTCAGGGATTAAATCATTTGTATGTATTTGTTAACTCATTTATATACTTTAAATAAGTGTAACCTTCTTTTGTTGTGTTTGAAGATTGTTTGGTTCTTTAGATCAAAAGACATCAATCTGTGTGAAAAGGTAACAGAAACTGACCCCCTCTGTTAATGTAGAGGCCCTTCTCGCGCTTCTCCATCCCGATGGCCTTGTTGAGCAGCATCACTGCCTCCTCATAGAAGCCACGGGTGAAGCAGTGCACTGCAAAATCATTGTAGGTCAGCAGCAGCTGCCTCTGGGCCTCAGCCTGCACGGATCTCCCCTCCTCACCCCCACTCCGATCCAGAGCCAGGATGAAGTCATCGATCGCAGTGTTGAAGTCCTTTAGCCTCCGGTACAGGGTCCCTCTGACACACACACAGACACACAAAGCATGAGGAAAACTGGTACTTTTTACAAGTGTAACGTAATCTCATGAAGTGAGGCTAGTTATCTAGTGGTATCACCACATGAGCATGATCCAAAAAAAGAAGAACTGTTTACATCTAAATATATTTGTAGTTATTGTAAACCTGGTACCTTCTTTGTTATTTATTGGGATGATTCACTATCTATTTCTAAAAAAGGCCTGACACCTTACATCCAATGGCCTAATACAATATTTAGTTTGTCAGGTAAGGAATTTAGGGAATAAGGTCACATTATGAAATGTGGAGCATTATTTATTGCTTATTGCTCCACATTCACTAATAAATGAATTCAAGAGGTCCTTATACCGAATACCTCCCTATCCACTGGTACCAGGGGATTTGAATCACAATGTAATGTTGTGCTTCTTTCTTCTCTACAGCCTGTACTGTTCACAGCTCTTGTAATAGTGCTGGTGTACCTGAAGAGGTAGTACTGGACCTCCTCAGGGTTGTTCTCTAGGGCAGTGTTGATCTTTTGCAGGGCTTCCTGGAGGTTCCCTGCCACAGCCCTGCTCAGTGCCAGCCTCCGTGCTTGCTCTGCACTGCCTTCCAGTTCCATCAGCAGAGACCGTCCCTCTGGTATGTCTGGGGCCAGCGCCAGCGCTGCCTTCACATCGTGGTAACAAATGGTCAACTGCAACATCAAATGGCTCAGTTTAATGGATTGTGAAAGCAGCAATAAGTACAAATATGATAAAGCAAAGTCAGCAGATGCAAAAAATAGACGGTGTGTGTTACAATAGCAATTAGGGGGAATAGGAGAAAACAGTTTTAGTAGAGAATAGTACAGAGAAATATTTAATTGAAACCAAATTTACTCCTAAAAAGTCTGAACAACTCTGTAGTAAAGTAAACAATTGTATATAGCAAATATCTAGCATCTTACAATGTAATTGAACACAGATTCTCACCTGGTTGAAGTGTTTGTGCAGCCTTGCACGCAGAATGTACAGCTCAGGGTCATCCATTTCTGTTTCTATCCGCTTGCTCACCAAAAGCAGACAGTCACTATGTCGGCCAATCGCTGCCAGACAGGCCAAGCTGCACAACAGGGGAGAAGCCCGTTAAAAACGCAGGCGTCATGACTTCATGGGATCAAAAAACTGACTGCCTTAACTGGCTATCATTTATTTATCAAGATATATCCACTGAAGCCTTGTTGCCAGTAACTGTAACAATGTGTACGACACAAACAAAAATGAGTCTTTCCAAATGGCTTGGATGGAGGAACTGTCCTTATAAAAATCCCTCGTAAATTACAGTTTGGTGAATATCAGAATGCAGAAAACAAGCATGTTGGCAGAGAAGACAGCCAAGTATTCATTGTACTGTCAACAACAACTAAGACAAAATAGCCCACACAAAAAGCAAGTAACTTTGTCAGTATCAATTTAACTTGGAAGTATAAAGGGTCTGTGGGTTGAAATCGGCTCACCTCCTCATGTGGTACGGGCGGTAGTCAGGTCTCAGTTCTGCAGCCTTGGCAAAGGACTCCAGTGCATCTAGATGCCTGCCATGGTCAAATAGGCACTGACCCTGCAACAGACAAAGACAGCAGGCTATGAAATAATCAATCAAACTGCATACCACAACATATGCACTAAGTTTTATGAATCCAGCTCTTTGTTTATTCGTAATTGACTTTGGAAAGGTAGTCACGTACGAAGGACCACAGTAATGTAGATTAAGAAGGCTATTTCGAGCTTTGCTGGAAAGTAGTAGAAATGTAATCACATGTAATCCCATGTCTCGCATGTCTCGTGTCTTTGTACCATGAGTAAAAGGACATCTGTGGATTAAAGTATCACTTGATCCATCACATGCTTTTGTGTACAAGAATCAACAAAAATATACGTTCCGTTGTTATTGTGATGAAAGTCTTCTGGCTAATTCCGGATATGCAATTATTTCAAATGCAACACTGTATATAAACTGCTGTATCTAGGGCACAGGAGTGAGTTTAAACTGTGCCTGTACTATACAAGATGGAACTACCCACCTGCAGGTAGAAGATGAATGCAAGGCGTAGGTGGAAGGCCTCAGATTGTGGCTCGAGAGCAGACGCCTTCCTGTAGTTCAAGGCAGCGGACTGGAAGTCACACAGTTGCAGGTAGGCTTCAGCTCTGCACACGTACAGCCTTGTCTGAAACGACCACTACACATAAACTTTCAACCCAAATATTCAAGGTATACACCAACGAAAAAAAACAAAACATATATACAGTATGTTTGCAATTCAGTCATTTTACAATAAACCAATAATACAATAAAACAGACCAAAATCAATTTTTGACATTTCAAATCTATTGTCCACATCTGCTCTATAATAAAGTAAAGAAACGGGTGGAGCTGAATGAACTTACAGTTCATTAGAATGTGCTGTTTGTTGAGTCAGGTTTAAAGATTAAGAAGTAATGCTTCTCTGTATATCATTTTATAATGCAGCTTGATCTTACATTACCTGCTGGGGCTGCAAATTAATGGTTTTGGTGAAAAAGTGCACAGCCCTCTCCCAATCTGCCTTGGACACTGCCTCCACACCCCTCCCATAGCTGCACGAGGAAGGAAGACGATTTAGATTAACAGGGCCCTATTTTAGCATTTAATTAGGTGCTATGATGTAACTGTCCTGTGGATTGACACAAAATACCTTGCATTGGATTAATGCCATAGAAAGAGATGAAAAAGCCCTACTGAACTCACTGCTCTGCAGCACGGAGTTCAATGATGGACCTCCCGCACAGCTCCAACCGGTCTTTCTTGTCCTCTTCTAATTCAAAGATGCGGCTGGACCCAAAAAGCCGTCTCCGGGATTTCTCTCGTGCCTCCTCCAACTGTTCCTCTGAGACCGCAGTAGAAAACATGCTGCCATCGCTGACCTGCAGAAGGGCATGCAAACAGTTAAGTCCCACCAAAACATGCTGAACCATCACAAGAAAGGTGTTTGTGCTTTGAGCTTCCTTAAGAATCAGTTGAGCCCTGCTCTTCTTCAAAAGAATGCAATGGGATCTTTAATGTGCACAAAGTAGACAGAACCACTGATCCAAAGTTCAACTCATCCTACAGCACAGCATCAGCTGTGATGGACCATTAATTAACTTCAGGCCCGGAGGGTGGAATGATTTTACTGCACCAACAACACCAAAAATATGATTGGAGGTCTTTCTTCTCAGGCAAAACCAGAATCTAGGTTCATTTGTCTAGTCCTGCCCTTCATTTAATATGGACACAGAGCTGCCAACCTTCAAGACAAACAAAGGATGCTATACCAAAAAAAGAAATGTACTGCCTTAATTTAAGGGGCAGCAGGAACCTCTTGCCCTGCTGTCTTGTCTTCATACCTCTTCTGTAGCTCTTGAGCCTTCTTTCCTCCCTCCCTCAGTTGCTAAATCCATCTGATCTCCCATCAGTAGCTAGTCCTGATGAACCTATGAACAATACAGTAACTGAATTTGGGCTTTTAAGGATACTGTAAATTAACTGTTTGAAAAAATACATATAATTTAATTTATTATATTTGTAGGACTCTATACATATATCTCTGTAATGTCTATTTTGTTGCCAGAAAATATAACAATGTCCTGCTCACTTACAATAGAGCTCTCTTGTATTAGGAGATGTATATACATTATTTGTATCTTTCTATCATATTCTTGTTTATGGGCGGCTTTTCATACCTAATTCAAATTTCAAATAAGAAATACCGGTACATAACACTAACAAATCCAACAATACGGCATTGTTATAGCGTTTAGGCCGTTAAACAAGAAGTTAATAACTTAGTTATTCACTGATGTTTTGCATCTACATTTATGTACATATATAAACGCTTAGTATGTTTCTTATGAATAAAAAACCGCAGCCACTGGAATCTAAGTTATATCATGCAAATAACATGTTTTATCACACATTTACATTTAAAAACAGATGTGAGCGTTAGATTAAATGTCTACCTTTGCCAGGACACCCGCCTTTTGAGATTTTTATTTTTGTTTTACTTTTAAACAGTTCTTCGGATGTTAGTTTTGACATGTTTTCTGCCGCAGCTCCATGCTTTCAGAACTTTCTGATTGCAAAAGCGTGTATCGGTACACGGTAACCAAGGAGACGGTTCAAACCAGCTGGACAACTGAAAAGAACCCATGGTTTGCTCTACCCTGTTTGCTTTGCTGTGGTTGGTAAGCTTCGTATTGTATATCACAACTGCACACTTATCTCCATGAGTCTAATTTTGCCTGACCAACCTTGAAACAAACCTTTATGAATTCCAATAAGTTATTGACAGCTAACACTGTAAACATGCGTGAAATTAAATAGTTCACCGTAGTCCTGGCAATTAAAAACCTATCGTCGATTGTAATTTTTTTGATTGTAAACATGTAACTGGAGAGAGAGAGAGAGAGAGCTAGCTATCGTTTTTGGTTGATTTTTTTTTTTTTTTAATTCAAAAGTATTCTTTCTTTAGGGTAGTCGGAACTCCCTTTCTGTTTCACAGTGCTGTATTGAAAGTAGACCCTACTGCAATGTGTACACGTACGGTATTTCTCCAGCAGGTTTCCGTTTGTCCCATGTATGCATTTAGTTACGTGGTGTTCGCTCCTTGTGTTTTGGTTTTGCCTTGCCCATGAGGGTGCATCTGGCCTGTGCTTCCAATACCACCACCAGGCTGAGCTGAAGCACTACCTGCACTGGGTGAGCAAAACCTACCCGCACATAACCCATCTCTACTCCATAGGGCAGTCCCGTGAAGGTAAGGCGAGGCAGTGTGTAACCTTTTATCAAAAAGTATATGGTAACAGCTCCCTATTCTTAAAGTTTAATTCCAGGTATATTTTATTTGATATATATATATATATATATATATATATATATATATATATATATATATATATATATATATATATATATATATAATCGCATGTTTTTTATACTTTAATTTGGAATATGCATATATTTAAAAGACAACGCTAACGAAGTTAAAAGTTGATGCTACATTCTGTACAGCAGCTCAGTTTTACTCCAATGGTCAAGCTGCAGTTGTAGTTGTAAACCTACAGTGCAGGCAATAATTAGATAGGTGTATATGTATACCACATTTTAATAACAAAAGAGAGGCAAAAGATCTCAACACTCACAACCCAGATTTGATTTTTTTAGTATTCGTAGTACAGATAAGTATTTCTTATCATTTCAAAATAGGAAGGGAGCTCTGGGTGCTGGTGATTGGCCAATATCCCAATGAGCATCAAGTTGGGATCCCTGAGGCCAGATACATTGGCAATATGCATGGCAATGAGGTAAGACCTGATCTGAACTGAGACTCCCTGGTGATTTGTCTAGGAGTTTATAGTGGTTACTTGTGAACTGACCAGTGCACATTTTCTAGACATTGGCACATGTACTTCTCTGTAGCTTCCTCATAATGCACACCACAGTTAAAAAATGTTAATAACATTGTTTATTAATCAAACTAGAAGCTAACAGCTATGTAGTATAATTCAAGCTTTTAAGCACTCTCAAGTTGTTTGTTTCTCATTTGGTAACAACAGGAGCTTTCAATCATATGCCCTAAATGTTGTGTAACCATGTCGGTGATGCGTGTCGGCCAATCTCTTCTCTCCACAGCCTGTGGGCCGAGAGCTGCTTCTTCACTTAATTGACCTGCTGGTGTCTCAATACGGCAAAATGAAGACCATCACCAGCCTAGTGCACAACACTCGCATTCACATCCTGCCCAGCATGAACCCTGATGGCTTCGAGATGTCTGTGCCAGGGGCGTGCAGTGGTGTGGATGGGAGGTAACTGTGTCTATAGCAGCCAGGGATGGACACTTAGAGAGAACATTCATTCCATTAATCTTACCTATTGTGCACTTCCATTCATTGCACAGTGTGTGTCCAGGTTTGAGACATGGTGCTACACTTGTTTAAGGCTATCCACGTCTTTATCAGATATGGCTTTGAGATAATGAAGTTCAATACCATGCGCATCCATTTACTACTGTATATAGGTCTCAAATGTACAGTTTTGAAAGCACATGTTCTAGCAAATACATATTTTCACTTTAAAACATCATGTTTGGTACAACACTAGGTTGAAGAAATCACTGTTTGCTTAGCCCTGCTTTCAGTTAGCGTTGCACTTGCTTGGTCTCCAGCCCTGGCTTCTTTCCTTTCATTAGCCAAGCTGCTCCTCCTATCGACTGACATGCTTTCAGTCAGTAACATGGCCCAGTAGAGACTGCTAAAGTGAAATTGCCCAGGAAGTGCAAGTGTTACAGATTTCCTTTAATCTTGTGTAATACCAGACATCATGATTTAAAATTAAAATGTTTTCTATAAAATGTCTTTCCTTCAAAACTGCATATTTAAGACCTGTGCAGCTGTTGGAAGTGCAAAACGGGAATTATTTTGTTAGCTGCAATCACTTGAATACACTGGCTAGACACTTTATTAAGACTTGTAACTAATATTGGGTTCTGCCACTAGTTGTCCTGATCACAGCCTTGACACAACGTGGCACAGACTACACAAGGTTCTATAAGGAATGTCTAGAGGGATGTTGATGGATTCAGGCATTCATATTTCAGACACGCCTTTTTAACCATCCTTCCTCTGCCCGATCACTTTATCTTCTTTTTGCCATTGCTTATACACTATGATGACCGATGTCTTGGAATAGCCTACCAACATTACTATTAGGTACAGGTCCTAATAAAGTGTGGCCACAAGGACTTAACAAAATAAATCCTCTGAACAGATATAACAAGAATGGTGTGGATCTTAACCGGAATTTCCCAGACCTGTTCTCCATTAACCAGGTCACCAGAGAGCCAGAGACATTGGCGGTGATGCGCTGGACAGACATGGAGACCTTCGTCCTCTCAGCCAACCTGCACGGGGGTGCTGTTGTGGCTGCCTACCCCTATGACAACAATATGTCTGGTAAGCAGCCTCACACACTCAGGAACTGGGAATGCCAATGCAAATAGTCATTCATCCATGTTAGCCAACAGAATAATTCCATAAATACCCATTTTGCACTTCTGTTATTATTATTATTATTATTTATTTCTTAGCCGACGCCCTTATCCAGGGCGACTTACAATTGTTACAAGATATCACATTCTTTTTTACATACAATTACCCATTTATACAGTTGGGTTTTTACTGGAGCAATCTAGGTAAAGTACCTTGCTCAAGGGTACAGCAGCAGTGTCCCCCACCTGGGATTGAACCCACGACCCTCTGGTCAAGAGTCCAGAGCCCTAGCCACTACTCCAAACTGCGACCCACACTGCTGTTAGCTACATAACTCTCAAAAGTGCAGTTTGAAAAGAAAAACATGTTGCAGCAGACATGTTTTTTTTATTTTCAAACAGACATCTGGTACTAGCCTAAGTTAAAGAACATTCCCAGTTTGTTTGACCTCCCTTCCAGGAAGTCTGCTACTGCTTTACTTCCTGGGTCATTTACCCTAGCAGTGTCTTCTGGCTCAAAGCATGATATTGGCTGAAGGGATATCAGTCAAGGGGTAGCAGTCGATTGGTTAGTAACAGGAAAGAAGCCAGTGAAGGGGTGAGATCAATTGTGCACCCTCCATGTGAAATAACCCAGGAAGTGCCAGTCTATAAGCATGGCTTGCAAATAGATTTAGTAGTAGCAGATATCATGTTTAAAATGAAAATGCATGTTTGCTTTAATGAATGGGTGTGTATGGTGGAGAAAATGTATTGAGCAATTTTGTTAGCTATAATTACTTTAAGCTCAGTAAGCTGCAGCCTAAAACGATTTCTAGAATTCTTACACAGCTTGCTCCAGTCTCCTTATTAGCACACAACACATGGACTCTTAACTTTCATATTCATATTTCATACAAGCCTTTGTCCGTCACTGTTTGTGGCCACACGACCGCATTTCTTACCAAAAAATAATGGGAAACTGCAGTAGTCCTTTTAGTCTGAAAGATTTGCCTGTACAACGTATTTTATTTGTTTTGTTTTGTGTCTTTTCCAATACTCCTTAAGACACACCTCTTCAGACAACACCTGTAAAACTCAACTCTTCCCTTCTGGACTATATAGCACTCTGCCTTTAATGCACTTTAACTTGCACTTATCTGCTCCCTATTTTACTGTATTTAATCCTGCGCCAATCTGTAGTATTTTGTATTTCACCTGCACTCGTATCTAACCCTGATGTAACTGCTCTTGAACTGCCCCCATATCAAATCATACTGCGTTTTGTATTTGCTCTTACTAGGACTGAAGTCATTGTATTTTGTATCTTGCTCCTAATTGTACTGTAATTCTTGATATGTATTTTTTTTTTTTTTTTGTATACAACTGTAAGTCGCCCTGGGAAAGGGCGTCTGCTAAGAAATAAATAACAATAATAATAATACTATTTCTCTCCTGTGTGAATGGAATCGTTTTAGATTTTGACTGTCTGAGACATTATTACTTATGTTCTCCTAGCATTTATAATTGTAGTTGTGATCCCATTATTAACGTCCTAAATACAATTGAATTACAGTAGAAAAAAGGTCCACATATTGCAGGTTTACAAGCTGTATTTAGATTTGCCACTTTCTCGATCATCAAAGACCCCAAAGTCCAGAGAGCTAAATAATCTACAGCAAAAGGATAAGTAGGATAAAAGCAATTGTGAGAGTTGTAATGCTTCAATAAATGTTTTGTTTAAAAAGGCATCTGTATAAAGTTTTGACAATGATTACAAAATAAATACATGTACTTAGATAAATACATTTAGAGGAGGTACTTTTAAATACAGTTGAAAAAGCATGTCAGACAATTTGTCCTGTTCAAAATAAAGGTAGCCACTGTTATCTCCACAGCATAGATTTCTGTTGACGTTTGATCAAACCTGTGTTCCTTTCTTGCCCCAGGTAAAAGTAGATACACAAAGTCCCCAGATGATGATGTGTTTAGATACTTGGCAAGCATCTATTCCATCAACCACAGGAGGATGTTTAAAGGCAACCTGTGTAAAATGAGCTTCCCAGGAGGAGTGGTGAATGGAGCTAGTTGGTACACCTTAATAGGTAAGGGCAGAAACCTTAAGTAATTATGTGTATTTAAAAATAGGATTACCCGAGTGTGCAGGGTGGATCGCACCATCTGGGGAGCGCAGGTTTGCATCCTGGCTGTGCCAAATTGTTGATCTTCACAGGGGATTCCACAGCTGCGAGTCAGCTGTGAGAGAGTGAGAGAGAGACAGAGGGATTGTGGTTGACAGTGCCGGCTATGCACCACCACAAGCTACGAAAATGGTATCACTTGGGGTGGTGTTGATCCTTCAACAGGGCCACGGCTTACAAGAGGTGTTTTACAAAAAAAATGCAAAACAAAACACTGGAAGAACAACGCTAACAAACAAAAGGTGGCCTGATTGGCTGTACTCTAAACTAGACAAATCTGCAGCTTCTCAACCTAACAAAGTCTACTCATTTTAGATGGAGAACCAAGGAAGTGGCTTTCAGCTGTTTTTTTTTTTTTTTTTTTTTTTTTTACAGCTGGCCAGCCCCAAATTGGCATTCAATTATCAATTTAGGTCTGGCCACATTCCACATATTTTTTTCAGGGATGCCAAAATTATGCAAAAAATTTCAAATGAAACAAAACGCTATTTAAAAATCATTTTGAATACAAAACAAACCCTATAAGAACCTAGTGATTATCTGTTTGAGGCAACCATGGAATGTAAGAGACTGGTTCTGACTGCAGATGGGAGAGGTCTCTGTACACTGTATATATGTTTGAACTGCCCATGACTCATTGCAGTTCATCTCTCACTCACTGAAATGTCCTTCCTTTACCTGCAGGAAGCTTGCAGGACTATGGTTACATTTGGACCCACTGCTATGAGCTGACCATAGAGGTGTCCTGTTGCAAATACCCCTCCGCAGAGCGGCTACAGTTCTATTGGGCAGAGAACAAGAAGGCTCTGATACAATTCATCACACACGTTCACCTGGGTAAGCAGCCAGACTCCTCTTACAACAAGGGGAGTGTTGAAGGTCTGGAGACCGAAATAATCTACAGCAAAAGGGTAGGATAAAAGGCCTGATGAAAAAGTTGTAATGCTATTCAAATGTAAGAAATGTTTTTTGTTAAAACGACATCTGTATAAAGATATGACAATGATTCAAAAAGCAGCAAAGCACTGAGATGTTGCCTCTCAGGAGGGTTTATCCAGGTCATAAAGCTAAACTTTTTTGATTAGTTTTCGTGCTCATGAAAGGTGAGCGACAATGGCAGTGGACCACCATGCACTGAGCAGGCATGTTATGTGATCGATCCCACAAAGCTCCACCAGAGCACCTCCATCCTGACCTGAAGAGCCACTACTGCTATTCACTCCTGTGCTCCTACCTGGGAGAATGTGCTGAATTGTATCATGGTCTTGTGAGTCCCACTGAGATCACCACGCTCATTTGTCGCATGCTGGATTTAAACCCAGACTTCCAAAAGTAAAAGGCTGAAATTTGAAGTGCCACCTTAATAACAATCTGCAGTATATCTTCTAGGTAATTTCCTACAAAAAAGGACAGTATCCATCAGGACTACAGATGCCACGCTGCAGCTCTCTTACCACTGATCTTTATTTTCTCATCTCCCCTCAGGGGTAAAGGGCAGAGTCCTGGATGACAAGCAAAACCCCATTGCTAACACATCTGTGCTGGTCATGGGTAGAGATGACGTGATGCCATACAAAACCAACCAGCTTGGGGAATACTACAAGATATTAATGCCAGGGAGCTACACGTTTAGGGTGAGTTTGAATGAGATATGTTACAGGTTACATGCACTGTCAGTGGAGGTTAGTAAATAGCCTCATTCCAAGTATTACCAAATCCAAAGGCTTGCATCTCAAATAATGCATAATATACTATTAGCAATGGCTATACAATCTGTATTAATGGCATTAGCCTGTGGCATAGTAAGCACAGCATATGATAGAATTTAATGTCGAATATTGTACTGTGCGGGGAATCTCAGTTGGTAGTAACTCTCTCTCTCCCTCTCTCGCAAGGTTGAATCTCCAGGTTATGTACCTCTGATGGTGAATATCCATGTGAAGGACACCTCCCACGTGTACACAGCTACCATTCATGATTTCACTCTTCACAGGCAGATTTCTTAAAATTATATATATATATTCACCTTCAAAAAAGTTAATTACTCTCTAATTTATATAGAAATATACAAAGAAACAGATTATATAAAAGGCAGTGTATTACTGAAAGGAACTCTGTAACACATTGTTGAGCCATTCCATAAAAGTAAAGCTTGGCCTTGCTGCTATGCCTTATAAAAGTAAAGCTTGGGCTTGCTACTATGCTTATAAAAGTTTACCACTGTAGATTTGCATGGTAGTTTAGCAGTTTTCCCATGCTTTTCCCATGATTTACTATGCCTTTAACATGGATTAATAAGGATTGCCATGTTTTTTAATATGGCATACCTCTCTAGGCTTTACGATGCTTATCTATGCTGTACTGTGTTTTCATTAAGCTTTATTATGCTTTGCCAAGCTTTGACTATGGTAAACTTTAATAAGGGATATAATGAGCGTTTTGATGGAGCCTATCTTTACCTACAGCATTAAGTACAGTTCAACATGCCATACTAGGAAAGAGATGAAGGAGGTGGTTCAAGGGAGATACATTGCTGCTGTATTACACTACAATCTCCTCTTTGTTTAGATGTATCCACAAGGGGCAGTGTTGCAGGGGGCAGGTTAATGGTTACACTCTGGGGTACTAGATGTACTTTTAGGTCTTAATTCTGGGAGCTGTTGGGGCCACAGGGTGCTTTAAATAGACACCATGGACTAAAACAAAATAAAAAATAAAAAAGGCCTTGCATACACACTTCTGTTTTCACAAGATCAACAACATGATTAGGATTTAGCCAGATCTCTCTGGATAGCAGCCAAACATGCTTATAAATTAAGATATCATCTAAAACGGGTATTTGCACAATTTTTACTCAGGAGATGTTCATACATGCACAATTTTTACTCGGTAGACATTCATACATGCAACAAACTTTCTTATGTTCTCAAGTCATTATAAGATACTTATCAACCCACTGTCAGAGTTTCTAGTAGTAAAAGCAGGGATGACATTCTCAAGAAAAAAAGTGCAGGTGTAAACATTAAAAAAATTGAGACAATTTGTGCCAATGAATAAATACTTTTAAAATATATACATTTCGGTACATGAAACATTTTATAATACAAAATAAGCCTTTAAAAAACTGATAAAGTACAAACAATTAACCGTAAACAAAGAAGCAGAAAATACTCAAAGCTTTGGACCCTCTGCATGTATCACTCAGTCATGAACCGTAATATAACACTGAAGTTAAACCTTCAATGATAAGTATTAAGAGATATTACACTATGCAGTAGCTGCTGTAGAGAGGGAGTTTTGTTTCAAGATATCCTAAAAAAAGGATGTTATAAAAAAAAAAAGTTAAATAAAAAAAAACTGCACTGTACAAAAATGATACAAAAAGGTCCAAGTCAAACAATGCACATTGGTAATAAAGTATCAGGCACTACTCTTTAAAAACTGTTTACTTGACTTGACCATTTTAATCTCCATTATATTCTCTGAAGTCATCACTATACCTTCCAGACCCTGGGTACGCACCTACAACAGGACCTTGCCATTCTACAATGATAGCCTTGGATTAGAACACATATCCCTGTTATTTATTGTATTTTACATATTACTTATCCTACAATAATATATTATGTGTGCTCCTCTGTTGTGTTTAGGTGTAGATTCATTGCCATGGTCTATTGTGTATTATTTATTTTGGTGTGTTTTTAATCCCTGGTAATTTGGTTCCTACACAATAAACAGATTTGGCAAAAAACACATGTTCATAAAATAATACTGTGGCAGGGCGAAAGCCCTAATTGTTTATTTATGTGTGAATACAGGGTTGGCAGGGAGGGGGTTAAAATTCTCCTTGCCAGAAAACAAGTGAGAATGTGGCTGGAAAATGTTGGGTCTAGCAAGATAAGTACATCGTACCCTGTTCAGATGGGCGTTTCCTAGTTTGCGCATGCCCAGGTAAACGCACTACACCAATGTACCACGTTTTAATGAGTACCGCAAAATAACACCACTCCGGCAGAATTTCACTCCCGAATAAAGCATAGTAGGTGTAATAAGGCACAGTTAAATATAGTTGTATAGCCAAGATAGGTATTGTATATCATATTAAAAAAAATAACAAACTGGTAAAGTATTGTAAATGCATAGTATAACCATGGGGAAACTGCAAATTTACCATGGTAATATTTTATAAGGGAAGATTAAAGTATTTAAAGGTAGAACTTAAATCAGATATTTCCTACAATAAACTGCATGTAATCACGATTCCGTAAATCACTGGTAGACAAGTGTACAGTGTAGTGCTTTTGAACACGAATCTTCATAATACTGTTGCGAACCCGGTATAATCCAGAGTGGTGAAGCAGGAACGTGGTTTCAAACAGCAGTACTTTATTAGGCGCTGCTGGTCAGGTGCACCCCTCAGTCCCCTGAAATACCCGAATCGCCTAGCTGTGCTGAGACGGGTCACTGCCGTTGCAGTCGCGCCAGTGTAACTGTATGGGGAGCAAACTCTGCGGCTGTTGCAAGCTCTTGGATCCCGTGTGCTGCACATGGCAGTCCACGGGGACTTCGCGGGCCAGGTTGCAAACTCTTAGCACCGCTTTCAGCCTGTGTTGCCAAGTCTCACAAGGAAAAAAATCCCAACCCATTTCACAGGGGAGTGGGGGTGTTTATACAAATTCCATATTTTTTTCTAATGACATGCATATACATTGACACCAGTCAATCACCAAAACTACTTCTACAACCATTTTACAAAAAAAACCCCGAGACTTTCAAAAAATTAAAGCGACTCTCAATAAAAAAAAACAAGCCCAACTGGCAACTCTGCTTTCAGGTCCGTCCAACAGGAGGTATCTAGGTAGACAAACGTTTGAATAAACTTAGGCAGAAGGGCCGTATGAAAAAGCCAGTACTATAGCCATTTTGACATTTATCAAAAATTACATTTGATATAAAAAAATAATACTAATAATTGTTATCTAGAATGTTAGTACTGATATCAACATTACTGATATCAGTAATTGGAAGGACGTTTATCTGCACCGCTGCATGTACCTGTCCATTAAAAGTGCTGCGTTCCTCTATTTTATAGGACTTTTCTTGATCTGTTATGTGTCGTAAATAAGTAAAATGAAACAAAACCTAGAGAGAATTGTATCTTATGGACTCTTACCTTTGCTTGCTTAATATTAAGTCAAATAAAATGAGGCATACATTCAATTGGATTGGAATTTATATTATCGTATTGAACTGCAAACTACAAACACGTTGACCTCACTAACATGGCTCTCCACAGCACACCCTGGTCGCATAACATGACGTATTCAGCAAAAGAAAAAACATCAACATTGTTCCAGGCGCATTCCCCACATGAGTGGTGTGTGTGCAAAAGTGAGTGCATGGAAAATCAAATTATAAGGCTTGCATCTTTACAGTCAGGTTTGGGAATCGGATTTTGCGGCTTTGGTGTGTTTCCGAGGAGAGAACCCTAAGCTATACGGCACAGGTAAGAAAGTAACATCTATTTCACATAAGGGTCAGCACTTCAAAACGAAGCGCAGTCTGGTCTGTGTGACTACAGTGCAAACACCCCACTGCAGCTACAAAATTCAACTACAAAAAACGTCTATTAAAACTGCATCATCATATTTAACATTATTATTATTATTATTATTATTATTATTATTATTATTATTATTATTATTTGTATGTGTTAAATAAACCGTATGCAGGAGTCATTTTGCTACTTACAATTACAGTGGTAGATCTGCTTGAACCGAAGAGCACGGGTACCTTCAGTTCTGGTTCATTGTGCATTTTCTTTATCATCTGTGATCAGCCCTGTGCAGGTAACGGTTCTCGGCATGCACATTTGCTACAATAAAACATTGAAATAAAACATGTCATGATTTCTATAAATATTAGGAATACTATACTGTACCTCCATTCAATTAGCACCACGTATTCAAAGGATTTATTCATAAAGTATTCTCTTAAAATGCCACGTTCACGAATAGTGATTCTGCAGATTGTATTGAAGGCTGTACTCAAATACTCGTGGTTATCAAGATGTAACATTGTACAAATGAAGTGTTTTTTCATCCCTGCTGGGGTGTGTATCTCTTGAGATGGGGCTATAGTGGAGGCACTATATCCCATTTCATATTCTTCTTGTAATGTAGAGGCTTCTGTATGTATGGAACTTGGTTAGGAGATTCATTAGTACGTATTATTGGCCGTAGTAAAATCTAGGGAGGTACATTTGTCTTGTACATATGTATATATGTATTTGCTTACATTTGTAAGTCGCCCTGGATAAGGGCGTCTGCTAAGAAATAAATAATAATAATATTAATAATATATCAAATGTACATTTGTACTTCTACCCATAGAACCGCTTATCGAATAAAACGTGTTTAGGACACTCTTTAACACAAGTAATTGCGAGTCTTGGTATATATGGAGGGGCCCAGGTAGTATGTTACTATCGTACTTGTCACTGTATTTGAAAAGACAATTAAAGATATTGGTCCAGGGAGCTTTGACACTGGGATAGAATCAGTACATTAGAAGTAAAATACAAATGCACACCTTTTTTCAAATACTGTGTATTTCAAAGAGTTTGTTTCAGTATTTAAGTATGTGGCCGAGCATAAGTTCAGACTGTACAGAATAATGATACTAACTAAAACAAGAGGTTTTGGGGGGGTAAGCTGTGTAAGAAATTAAATAGAAATATGCACTGGTCTTGGTACCCTGGCAGGCCATGGTAAAATGATGAGAATTCTTCAGTATTTCTCAATTCCTTTTCTCCCCAAGCCAGTAGGATTGGTAAGTGAACCTGCTTGTATTATTATTCTTCTGTCGACCATTGATTCTTGTCTTTCTCCCTGCTGGTTGTGTTTTTAATTCTGTCTGTCATTCCAGGAGAAAACGGCGCTCCATTCATCTTCTCCAGCCTTGTGTGACGGTGGAGAGAGGGACACACAGAGGAGAGCTAGAGGACACCCATCCCTCGCTGGTGGTTTTTAACTGTGTTCTGCTGCTACTTTGAAGACATGGAAAATGCATCTCCCCGTGGGTTTATCTTGTGCGCTTGTGGCAAGCACAGGTACGCTTCTACTGATTCTCATGGCAGCTGCATGCACTGCCTGGGCTTGGAACATGCCAAGACATCTGTGTCGGAACGTGGCAAGTGCCCTCACTGTGCCAAGTTTCAGCGGCGTGCATGCCACAAGCGCCTGTCTAAGGTACGAAAGTTCCTAAACCAGATGACTAGTGATAAGAAGACTATCCCTCCTGACCCTAAACCTTTAAAGCCTGTGGTGAGTACACCGGCCAAGGTCACTTTACCAACAGTGATGAAGAAAAGCCTGCAGACAGATGCACCCAGTCAGCCCTCCATGGTGCTGTTCTCTTCTCTATCCACCGCCACATCCACACTGACACCACAATCATCCACAATCCCCATGGTGTTCACAATTCGTTCACCTGCTTCCACGTCTTCCATGCAACACGTGGCACCAGTCCAAGAACCAAAAAGGGAGAATAATACAGGGACAGAACGGCACTCCAGTAATTCTGGCTCTAAAAGCCATTCGCATAGAGGCTCCCACAAGAGGAGGCACTCGTCAGAACGTCGATCTAGACACTTTAGGCAATCCCAGCACGCCAGGCGGTCTCATGGACTTAGTCATGCCCGCTCTAACTCCCCCTCCTCCTCCTATACTTCTTATTCCAGCTCGTCAGACTGCTTCTCCCCTAAGAAAGAGAACAGCTCCCGGCTCTTGGCCCGGTTCTCTGACATGCTAAAGAAGCAGCGAGAGCAGCTGCTGGATGTCATGCACTTGCAGCTGCAAGCACTACAGCAGTCCATGCAGGCGCAGCGTGACTCTATGGAACAACGAGTCGAAGCCCTTGAGAAAAAGCAAAAAAAGTTCCTGTCTGCACCTTCTGTGATGCAAACACAATCCTTGGGCTCAACCCAGGATACAGATTTTGCACATGACGATACCTTCAGACCAGAAGCTGAGCCGACGTGCAAGGATTGGTCAGGATCCACTGCGTCAATGGATTCTGACACAATTACTGTGAAAATTGAGGAGGATCCCATTTCAATTGTGTCTGGCTATGATATTGAGGAAGAGGGGGACGATGAAGATAATGGTGATAGTGAAGATGCTTCTCTGCTCCCGGATGTTACCCCTTCCATGCAAGAACTTCTTTTGGCAGATGACTTGCAAAGCCTGATCTGTCGTGCAGCTGAATACCTGGGAATTGATTTCCCGGCAGTACCAGGAAGATTGACAGCACCAGATCCAACCATGGTACCGGAGTTCGAAAACCTGGTACAGAGCACATGGTCAAACCCAGCTTCATCCCGACCCTTCAAGGAGGTCCATTCTAAGATGTACAGCTTGCATGAATGCCAGGCTCCTGCCTATGACAGAATGCCTCAGGTGAGTGGGCTCATGTCTGCAATCTTTCAGGCTGTGAAGCCAACAGATAGTAAAGAGGCTCCTGTCCCTACAAAGCAGTGGCGGTTCACAGAGGCGCTTGCAGAACGAGTGTACCAAACTGCTGGAATGCTGGCCAGGACTGCAAACTATCTCAGGTACCTGTCAGATTATCAGACACGTCTGCTTGATGAGATCACTGGCGAAGCACCTGCACCACGCTTGCAGGCAGTCTTGAATGAACTGAAACTTATCGCCCAGTTCAGTCTCCAGCTGTCCTCTCATCAGGCTGAGCTCTCTGGTAGGGCAATGGCATGTTCAGTAGCCATTCGTCGACAAGTTTGGATGGCTAACGCCAAGTATACTGATGCTCTGAAGGCAACTGTTGCAGACTTGCCCTTTGTAGTCGGCCACACGTTTGGGCCTCATGTAGATGCAGCCTTTAACGACCTGGTTTGCAAGCAGACATTGTAATTGCATCATTAGTAGATTTAGATTCCTGTACAGTATTTCCCTGTTAAGGAAGTTCCAAATGTTACTGAGTTGAGCCTCGTGTCTGATTCTGTTTATATATACAGTCACTTGTTGCCTGGGTTTCTTAAATCCAGGCATTTCTCCAATCCTGTTATATCTACTCATGGTAGTGTATCTATAGACACTGACATAAAAATGTGAAAATCAGATTAGGAGTAGGAATGCTAAAGCAAATAATTTCTTAGTGTGGTTAGTCAAGTGAAATCAGTTTCACAATGAATGTGTCTTAACATAATCTTTTGGCTTCTCTGCTGTATAAAATATGTACTGTATGTGTAACTGATAGGGGGTGTGCCACTACTTGTACTTTCTGAGTAATTGCCTTTAAGAAAATTGAAGTTGTTAGGTTTAAGTAAATTGAATAAAACAGTGCAACCCCAAGGTTTCCCTTGTTTACACAATTATTGAATACCAATCTATAACAATCAGACAGTGTTATTTAACATAGAACCTGTTGTGATCAAACTAACAAACTTTTATTTAAATTTTATAAGCGATTATTTGTCTTACCTTTCTTTTATCCTTTAGATATGATTTTTTTTTTTTTTTACTTAGTTTCCTTAGAAATTAGTCATCTCTGCAGAATTGTGGGATTGTAGTCCTGGTCAAGGTGTTATTTCTGATAAAACTTGACAAAGGAATACAGGTCCCAGTTTACACAGTGGTAATGTTTATGTGACAAATCGGCTGCATTTTCTGGTTTTGCCACATATTTTTAGTTTACAGCCTCGGTGCAGCAGTACGGCAGTAACAATGTCAGTGTCCCAGATGAGATGGAAAACTCGCTTCCAGTCAGAATTTCCATTGATTGGCACTGTGTTGTAAAGGTGAGGGGAGGGCAGCTATTCTTGTTTGGAAATCAACACAATAATACATAGGTGTGTTTTGATTGCCAATAAATACTTCTTAAAGGCAGTTACTCTGAAATTACAAGTATTGGCACACCCTACTAACTGTATAGCTGTGGTTCCCAACATTCCCAATTCCTTAGTGTTTAGGTATTTCCCCACTGACCAGAGCCAGCATGGGCAAGACATGCTCTAAAACCAATGCCAGTATTTTAGTATTATTAAGAGAGTTTCTGCACCACGTACTGCAAAACACAGACAAGACTATGTCGGGTCCTGATTTACATTGTTTGAGGCAATGCATAATCTGCAAAATCTGTATTCTACATCTTTATAAATTACATCTGCTAGATGTAACAGCATACTGTATACGCAAGATAACGCAATATTGACCTGGTATATTTGTGTTATGTGGTTTGGAAACTCTAATGTTAAAAGGCCCCATTTTAGCAGTGTTTGCATTATTCTGAATTGCTAAATGTTTCAGAATTACATTGCAACCAGGATGATGTTAGAAGAGCTTGTTTAAGATTAACAGGTTGTGTGTGTAAATAGATCCCTTTGTCTAAAGTCTTTCAATGACCACCTCCACATAAGTTCACATATATTTGCATACTACTGTACAGAGCATTTGTGAGCAATAACAAATAAAGAACAGTTTCAGAGAACATTTTGGACCATGTGGTAATACAGGTAATGGCTTGTTAGTCTGGTAAAAAATATAATATTTTATTTTGTTAGTGTTTAATGTTTGCGACAGTAATTGATTATAAATGCAGTATACTTTGCTAAATCAAGTAAGAATGTGATGAATAGTCATATACTCCTTCTCCACTGGCACACCCGACCCGTGAGGGCGTGGTACAGGTACGGGTACGGGTGGTTCTCCACTGGCACATCTGACCTGTGAGGGCTCGGTACGGTACGGGTACAGGTGGTTCTCCACTGGCACATCCGACCCGTGAGGGCTCGGTACGGGTACGGGTACGGGTGGTTCTCCAGTGGCACACCCGACCCGTGAGGGCATGGTACAGGTACGGGTACGGGTGGTTCTCCAGTGGCACACCCGACCCGTGAGGGCTCGGTACGGTACGGGTACGGGTGGTTCTCCACTGGCACACCCGACCCGTGAGGGCTCGGTACGGTACGGGTATGGGTGGTTCTCCACTGGCACACCCGACCCATGAGGGCTCGGTACGGGTACGGGTGGTTCTCCACTGGCACATCCGACCCGTGAGGGCTCGGTACGGGTACGGGTGGTTCTCCACTGGCACATCCGACCCGTGAGGGCTCGGTACGGGTACGGGTGGTTCTCCACTGGCACATCCGACCCGTGAGGGCTCGGTACGGGTATGGGTGGTTCTCCACTGGCACATCCGACCCGTGAGGGCTCGGTACGGGTACGGGTGGTTCTCCACTGGCACATCCGACCCGTGAGGGCTCGGTACGGTACGGGTGGTTCTCCACTGGCACATCCGACCCGTGAGGGCTCGGTACGGGTACGGGTACGGGTGGTTCTCCACTGGCACATCCGACCCGTGAGGGCTCGGTACGGTACGGGTACGGGTGGTTCTCCACTGGCACATCCGACCCGTGAGGGCTCGGTACGGGTACGGGTGGTTCTCCACTGGCACATCCGACCCGTGAGGGCTCGGTACGGTACGGGTACGGGTGGTTCTCCACTGGCACATCCGACCCGTGAGGGCTCGGTACGGGTACGGGTACGGGTGGTTCTCCACTGGCACATCCGACCCGTGAGGGCTCGGTACGGTACGGGTACGGGTGGTTCTCCACTGGCACATCCGACCCGTGAGGGCTCGGTACGGGTACGGGTGGTTCTCCACTGGCACATCCGACCCGTGAGGGCTCGGTACGGGTACGGGTGGTTCTCCACTGGCACATCCGACCCGTGAGGGCTCGGTACGGGTACTGGTGGTTCTCCACTGGCACACCCGACCCGTGAGGGCACGGTACGGGTATGGGTGGTTCTCCACTGGCACACCCGACCCGTGAGGGCTCAGTACAGTACTGGTACTGGTGGTTCTCCACTGGCACACCTGACCCGTGAGGGCTCAGTACAGTACGGGTACTGGTGGTTCTCCACTGGCACACCTGACCCGTGAGGGCTCAGTACAGTACGGGTACTGGTGGTTCTCCACTGGCACACCTGACCCGTGAGGGCTCGGTACGGTACGGGTACAGGTGGTTCTCCACTGGCACACCTGACCCGTGAGGGCTCGGTACAGTACGGGTACTGGTGGTTCTCCACTGGCACACCTGACCCGTGAGGGCTCGGTACGGTACGGGTACGGGTGGTTCTCCACTGGCACACCTGACCCGTGAGGGCTCGGTACAGTACGGGTACTGGTGGTTCTCCACTGGCACACCTGACCCGTGAGGGCTCGGTACGGTACGGGTACGGGTGGTTCTCCACTGGCACACCCGACCCGTGAGGGCTCGGTACAGTATGGGTATGGGTGGTTCTCCACTGGCTATTTCTGATGATTTGAAGCAAATAGACATAAACCGACATAAACCCAACTCTGTACATCCTTTTAAACACTTATTTTTTAATGATTCCAACATTAGATCAGCTGCTATTTAGACTGAATACACCCCATAGATTTTTCATAAACTACAAGCCATTTCCCTTGTTCTAGTTAGCAAACTTGTTTTTCCTGTATCGGTTTGTTTTTTGTTGCTCCTGTACATGTGCTGCCATTTTGTATTTGTATTAATTTATTTATTTTTTTTACAATTTACTATTTACTCATGAATGAATCTGATCAGAGAAATCCACACAGCATATTAACATGTTATAAATCACAAAAATAAAAATTGAACTCAGGAATTGCTAATAAACTTACGTGTGTTGTAAACAGGTGATGACTTTACACAGGATAAGGTGTTCTGGAATTATGGCAAATACATCATTTAAAATGATTTCTAAATGAATTGGTTTCCAATATTTCCATGTCAATGTGCACTCAATTGAGCGTGCTGATGTGTGCATACTAACAGCAGCTTTAAACCAGGTAGGTGGTAAGTGCCCCACCAAATTACAAATGAAAGCAGAGAAACGTAATGCCCTACAACGTGCTTATTTTATTTCAGCTTCAGATAATTCTGTTTTTAGGACTGTATATAAACGTATATCAAATATGTTTGATACTTCTGCCCAACTCAAACCTGGTAGTTTTCCATTCCCAGACATTTTTGTTTAGATCTCTGAAAATCAACTACTCAAGATTAAATACCCAAAGACAATTATTTTGTTTGTTTTTTCACTCAAGCTTGCATAATAATACTGGGGCAGTAGACACAAGAAATATATTTTATTGGCAATTTTACAGATCAGAAAGAGCATAACATTTTGCCCATAATACACAATATAATATGAACTCCCTACTCTAGTACACCACACATGGCAAAGAAAATACTGTGTCCACAGAGCGCCAAGCTACCCCTTGAACAGAAACATTTTAACCTGTAGTAGGGGGCTGTGTTGTCCAGTGGTTAAAAAAGGGCTTGTAACCAGGAGGTCCCCGGTTCAAATCTCACTCACTGACTCATTGTGTGACCCTGAGCAAGTCACTTAACCTCCTTGTGCTCCGTCTTTGGGGTGAGACGTCGTTGTGACTGCAGTTCACACACCCTAGTCTCTGTAAGTCGCCTTGGATAAAAGAGTCTGCTAAATAAACAAATAATAATACAAGTAAACCATCAGAGAATACTGTACCATCATCTAATGAAATGTTACCACGCCATGTCCCTTTCTTACTGTTTAGTGTCCTAGCAATTGAACTCAAGGAGCTAGCCGTAATTTTGGCATTGCCCTCACCAACATGGCGCCCTAAGCCTAAACTCCTATATTTGTCGCTAAAGAAAACGTCATCAGACATTCAGGCATCAGCGGCTTCAGTTCTCGTCTCGTGTTAACAACTGGGTGATTAATGCTGTCTAATTTGCAACTTTTGGTAAAGCGAGTTCACAGTACTATCGCATACATTATGAGACGGGCGTTTATCAGCCTTGTGAGCAAGGTCCTGCTCTATCAGAGCTGTACAAGCGTCCCTTTGAACACGAAACTACGCCGGAAAATGGTAAGACTATTACGACCTTTTCATATTCATAATGTCATTCATTGAGTGATCTGTTTAAAAACGGGCAGGCGGTTGTCGCTCGAATCGACACGTTTGTATTGTCTGTAAGTGAAAGGTCCAAGGTAATTCATTATTATTAAAAAAGGACAGCATATTCACTTTATTTAGGTTTATATATCTAAATTAGATGTATGGACCCAGTGTTCAAAATGTTTCTTTTATTCTAGAGAGAAGCTGCCCTAAATACGTTTAGTGACTGGAGTGGACAGTGTTTCTGATATTTCGTAATGCGGTATAGAATAGTTATATTTAGTATAAAAGGTATATATTTCGAGGAGAAAAGGTTTTAAAAAAAATCTCATATGTAATATTGCACAACGGAACATACATTAATGGCAATACTAAAAAGCTACTTTTGTTTTCTAATGTAAATATTTACAGAAATTAATATAATATATATATATATATATATATATATATATATATATATATATATATATATATATATATATAAATTATTACGGTAGGACACATGACATATTATTCATGTTTTGTTATAGAAAATAGCGTAAAAAAAAAAAAAAACTCAGATGAGTCATGAAGTCTCAACATGCAGCATAGTGAGCTTCAAAGTTCCTCAGTCCACTTGTAGAACAGTGTTTACAGTGCTACCTGCAGACACTGTAACTTGTTTAATATTGGCATTTATTACCTAGTTTGTGAGACCTGCCACAGCTGTACCCTTAAAACTGACCATCAGATCCCTAAATTATCAAATAGATAGTTCCATCCTCACACAAGGTTGCAGATTCCAGTCTGAAAACAGAGAATGAGTCAAAAGTGAAACACACAGTATGATCCTAATACGCTAAGACACATTTGAGCACAGTTCCTTGAGATGTGTGAGTGCGTGCTTGAATCATGTGTTGTGCTACAGGTGGTAGGGCTGGGGAACCCTGGCATGGGCAGCACGCGGCACAGCGTGGGGATGGCAGTGCTGGGGGCGCTGGCTGGCAGGCTGGGTGTGGCGGAGCACTGGCGAGTTGACAGGCAGGTGTCGGGGGAGCTGGTCCTGTCCGAGCAGGAAGGGGTCCAGCTGGTGCTGCTCAAACCCTGTCTCCTCATGAACATCAATGGAGCCAGCGTGGCCAAGGCAGGTGCGTCGCTGCTGTTTCCAAACGCTGTGCCCTGATCTTTGTTTTAATTAAAATTTACCAAGAGTGTCTCAAATTATTATCCCGCTGTGAAGGGTATAGTAGAGGCAGTCATACGTATGTTACACTTCACAAAATCTCCAGATATCTGGAAATTGTCATGAAATGTGATAATGACATTATATATGATAAGTAATTGATAATAGCAGATTCTGGGGATGTAGGGGGTGTCTGTCTGTACATCCGTCCATCTGTATATCACACATACATGTTTACATATACAGGAGAACCGAGAAACTTGGTATTAACATATTGTATGTCCATCAGTACACCTGGATAAAATCGCTCCTCAAACTGTCATGAAGCGTGAGCATTCATATTCTGAACTGTTCTTGTGTGTCACGTCATCTTCTTTTTCATCATACTGATAGCGCGCTTTTTTTATTTACCACCATGGCGGGATATTACTGACATACGTGTTTCATTAATAAACACATTATTCAATTAATATTCTTTTCTTTTCTTTTTAAGCTGAGAAATTTAAAATTATGCCAGAAGACATTTATCTGATTCATGATGAGCTTGACAAGCCCCTTGGGAAATTTGCAATGAAACAAGGAGGCAGTGCGAGGTAAGGAACAAAATCTGGACCTGACGGATCTGCCAGCATTCCCGTATGAGAGGTGTGTGTGGACCAGTGTGACATAACCATGTGGAGCTTCATTAACAATCTAGAGCTGTTTCATATTTAGTGTGTGAGCAGTGCTGTTCAGAGATGCATTGGAACTGCCCTTCTACCAGCACCCTAGATAACCTGCACCTGTTCAAAAGGTAGAAAGAGAAGAGACCTCAGCACTCCTACACCAGATTAAACTGTGTAACACAATTTTTGTTCCTGGGTAGTAAGTGTTATTTCCTAATTGCTTATGCCTCAAAAGTATAGAAAATGGCTATTATTCCCCACAAACTTTGCTTTTGTGACCAGGACAGTGATATTTTGAAATTTACCTATTTCCAATGAGAAAACGGGCGAATTTGTGTCTTTTCGTTCACATAAAGTCAGAAAAAAACAACATATGAATCCAAATTAACATGTATTTATACTAAATACAAAAATGACTACAAAAGATTTAGAAGTGAGTAGTTTTTCGAGATTTACGATTATACTGTAAATCACTTTCATGAATCAGCCCCCAAATGTAGTCTCCCATCATGTTCTCGTTATACTGTCCTTGGTAGCGGCGTTCAAAGTCCAGTATATCCTGGTGGATCAGCACCTTCCGGGGGTCCACCAGTGGCTCCCACTTGACGTTGTTCCTCCCCACAGAGAACTCGGTCCGCTGTGGCCAGTCCCGCCTGTGGCAGTGCGCCTTGGTGTCCCTGCTGTCCCAAAGGCAAAGATAGCAGGGAAACTTGGTAAAACCGCCTTGGAGACCCATCAGGAATGCCACCATTTTGAAGTCTCCTATGACCTTGATGCCATCTCAGAAAAATGCAGATATGTATCCACTTAGGCAGCTGGAACTAAACTGAACTGGTGGGCTTAAGGCCCTGTATTTATACTACTATTTATATTACTGGAAAGTTCTAGAAAGTTCTAGAAGTTACTCCAAGTTTACTCAGCACTGAATCTATCTGGAATGTTCTGGAAAATAGGTACATTTCAAAATATCACTGTCCTGGTCACAAAAGCAAAGTTTGTGGGGAATAATAGCCATTTTCTATACTTTTGAGACATAAGCAATTAGGAAATAACACTTACTACCCAGGAACCAAAAAAAATAAAAAAATTGTTACACAGTGTTATCATATGGGATAACAGCTCCCCCATCCTAAAAAAAGAAGCAACACATTTTGCTTAGTAATATTTTTGCTGCCATTGGATAAATGTATTTTCAGAATCGTTGTCTCTTTACTTTCCAGGGGTCACAATGGAGTGCGTTCCTGTATGGACTGCCTGAAAACTGACGTAAGCTGGCTGGTGTTAGTCTTGGTTTCAAATGCTAGTTTTGTGGATATACCAGTTCTATGTCATTATCTATTTATATTTTGCTCTGTGTGAGTTGGGGTTAGTCTCTAGTTTTAGGACCAAGTACTGTTCACTACAAGTGGACACACAATTGTTTGGATTTTTTGGTGTCTCTGTACAGTCATGTGCAAAAGATTTGATCTCAGTGTAACCAAATAAGGTAGTAGTCCCAGAGCACGCCTACTTGTTTCCAGAACCTCCCAATACTACTAAATAGACTAATAAAAACACTACCTCATTAATTTACTGCCTATTAAACAACAACCAGACACTGTTACCCGTAGTTTTCTATGAAGGTCAGCCGCCCTGTTATTACTCAGTAACGGAAAGATGACACCAATTAACTACAGTGTCAAAGCCTCATACAGTATCTCAGAAACAAAGTGATTTATATGGTTTAGATGAACCATGCTTGCTATTTTAGTGGCCTTGAAATCAACCTAATATGTGCGATGAATATAGACTGTACACATTGAGGTATTGTCCTGATGTTTGGTACACAGTTGTATTCTTTGATAATCTTAGTTAGGCTAAGTGCTTAATTAGACCTTTTTAATTGTTTTCAACTCTTAACAGTTGCAGATTTCAAGTTAGCTATAACATTTTATAAGTAACTTGAAATCTGAGATTGAGAACTCATTTGGAATGAAAACCAGCAGGCACATTGGGCCCCCAGGACCAGGGTTGAGAAACACTGACCTAGATGATTCCCCCTGGGATGCTGATCACAAAGATTACATTGAATATTTCTGCTGTAATAACAAGGATAAGACTACGAAAATACACCTGTGTGACTAAGATATATCAAAGGCCAATATCTTTCAAGAAACCCCATTTTCCCCAGATGGTTTCCTTAAAATGTTAATGAACATGCTGCTTGTGCCCGTCTGTCTCAGGTGATGCCACGCATGAGGATCGGTATTGGCAGGCCTGCAGGGAAGGTGTCGGTGGAGCGCCACGTCTTGGGCAGATTCTCCACAGAGGAGCAGGAGCTAGTGAGAGCGGTGCTGGAGCAGAGCGCAGAGCTGCTACTCCAACACATCACAGCCAGCAGCAGCGAGGGGACAGGGGCGCAAGGCATGACACTGCCACAAGGGGGCAGGGTCACTGCTAAAACATGACACTAGGATGCTGCATTCAGGGGGAAACAAATATCTGTTTAAAGAGTCTTAAACAAACAGAAGCAGCCTGGAATTCTGCGATGGCAATTTTGCGCGAACCTGGGAACCAGAAAACTGTGCAAAAGTGAACATGTCCTCGTGGATGTGTATTTATTATTATATTTAAACATGTGTTATTCTGAAAGACCGAGAACCAAAACACAGTGTTGAATGGTATCTGTGCAAGCCACTTGGCTGAGCTCCACAACTGCATCTCTGACCTGAAGGATCACCCTTTGGTACTCTTGGATGCCTAACCGTGATGTGATTTTGGAGAGTTGGCTGATGCCACTAAACACATTTCACTTGTTACCTATAATAAGACAAGTTACTTTAAATAAGGGTAATTTAAATAATGTTATTTATATTACAGGTGAAAATGCATCAAGTAAATGATGGATATTTTTTCAAAGTTGTATTTTATACTGAATAGTGAAATATAGAGGGAGCGCCGTATAGCCACATCTCATTTTAAGCACATTGGGATTAAATTACTTTCCCCTAAAAAGGGTTACCCAGTGAGTGAATGGGCCTGATTTTTGCCCATAATAAGAGGATCTCCAGTTTGCCATCTGAACTTAATATAGTTGCTCCTTTATGAGTAAATATCAGTCCTTCTCAACCCCCAGTACATTTTATATAGAAAAAAGTGTGGGTTAATTTACATGGGAAAATACAGTTTGAGGTGGAGATGTGAAAATAGCAACACCCAGTTGATAGTGTTCTCATTAAGTTCTGTGCTCTAACCAATATACCACATTGCCTCCCAGACTTGTGCAAACCAAGACAAAAGCTCATTAAATAATGTAGCAGGGCACACTCAGAAATCAGATCCATCCTACAGTGTTTTTAATGTTTTTATTTGAAATCAAAAAGATAAAAGCTGTGCGTCTAACAATTTCTTCAAACGGGAACACACACACAGTTGCTGTGTGTAGAAGTTTTTATTTTGTTATTCAGCTGTAATCTCAGGGAGGAATGCTGCAGCTCTCCCTGCTGTTGTGACTAAAGCCTCCGAGTCCTAGAAGAGAGGAGGCTGTGTTAATGTTTCTGCCTTTACCTTGTGATAAAAATAATCACCGATACAGCAAATACTGTTTACACAAAACGACTGTTTAAAAGTAAAATTGGGACCGGCTTGATTTTGTTTTATTTTGTCTGCTCTATCTACTGTGGTAATGGGGGGTGCTGTGCTGTTCAGAGATAACCAGGGCCTGTTGTACCAGCATCCCATCTGCATTTTTGCTTTACAGACGGACATATTTAAATCTCTGTGTGTGGCAGTGTAGCTCTGATTACCATCATAACATCCTGTTTGACCCCTAAAATACACACACACTATTTACCTGGCCCAGGT
This sequence comes from Acipenser ruthenus, assembly GCF_902713425.1. NCBI lineage: Eukaryota > Metazoa > Chordata > Actinopteri > Acipenseriformes > Acipenseridae > Acipenser > Acipenser ruthenus. The sequence goes on from NC_081219.1 coordinate 8,071,242, forward strand.
GTTTGTGCAGCTCAAGCTGTGTACTCCTGGAGAGAGGTGCCACTTTGTTCAGGGTGGTAGCAAGGGTCTGCTCTGGCCGAGGCACCAGCCCAAGGTCTCCTATTCTGTAGTGCGGCAGGAGTCTGGGAGCCTTGAGCAGCACAGAGAGTCTGCAATAAGAAAAATACATTTCATTCAGGTAATAGGTAATACTTCCTTTTCAAATGATCCAAAATTAAAAAAAATATATATTTAAAATGATCCACAATTTAAAAAAAAGACTGCATCTGTTAAGCCTGACACATTTACATTTTTTTAAATACTTTTTTTTTTACTTACATAACAGTAAGTAAACTAAACTGTGCAACTTAAACTGCTGAATTAAAAAATAAGCACTGTATTATCTAGGAACCAGCACATGCAATGAAACTAAACCTAACATTCAAAACGTTTCTTATTAAACCACATAGCTATAAATGTTACCATTTAGTAAGCAGTAGCTAATCAAACACAATCTGAAATGGGCAAAACATGTAGCTGCAGTACAGCACTCAGAACATGTGGACAGCTAATGAAAAGGCAAGGACACAGCTGACATATTTGCCATTGCAACCAACCCCTAATGAGACTTTGCCTTTAATGAATTAAAGGGCTGGTGTCGCAGAGTCTTTAGTGAACACGTTTTTATGCTTGAACTGTACTGCACCTGTCTGACCCAGGCTCGGTTCTGTGTTCATGGATAGAGGCTGCCTCCCTTTTGAATTCCTTCAGAGCAGGTCCAACTCCTAGCAGAGCGGCGCTGTCCAGCAGGGAAAGCAGCTTCTCCATCATCTGCCTCCTGCGCACGTGGGTCTGGATCTCAGGGTCAGCCTCCTTCATAGTAGACGGCACCTCCTGTAGGATAACACAGGACATGTTACTCAGGCAGCCAAACCAGAGAGGGTTTTGGTGCAGCAGCAAGTGGCAGAGGTGTAGTGGGTCCTATTCAGAAAACTGAAAGGACTATTTTAAGGGATGTTATTAAAGAACTGTTTATAAACTTAGACTAATGCACAAAAAACTAAAAGAGCTATTACTGTCACATTACTGTAGCATTCAAGTGTACACAGTTACGGCCTACCCTGTAAAATAAAAAATAAAAAATAAAAAGTTGTATTTTTTACAGGGATTGTTCTCTTTATTTCACTTTTTTAATTGCATTTACAAAATTGACAAAAAAATAATTATTTAGATAGAACTTTTGTTACAGCACTGTCTCTGATTGTATATGGCGCAGTGTAGGACTGCGTCATATACTGTCAATGCATCTATAATACTATTTAAGTACAATATTTGTAATTTTGTTGTTTTGTTTATTTTAAGGGAGGGCAGACCATGTAGTTCTAACAATTCAAGTCATCACCACAGTCAAAACCCAGGATTCAAAAGACTCAAGATCACAAAAGACTCAATTGTCCCCACTCCCTTACGAGCAGAGCCTCCTTGAGAGCGAAGGCTGCCTCTTTGAGGACTCTCTCCAGCTGGCCCCTGCTCTGCCGCTCTGCTATCAGACACCTCTTCAGATCCTCAGCCTCTGCATGCTTCACTCCCTGCTCGTCTTTCCTTGAGGCCAGCTCCTGTCTGCAGAAAAACCAAACTGAAGATATAGTAATAACGACAATGAGCCTTTCTCTACATAAACTCTCAGGGTCAATTGCAGTGTACCAAATGTAGTCCACTTGATGTGTCTCACTAGTGGATTAAGCAGGTTTAGTCCACTTGAGTGGACTAAAGTTATTACACCATCTAATCTCGATTGCAGCGTACCAAATCAGATTTGTGATGATCCTGTTCAAGTGGATTAATTTAGTACTGTGAAGGATAAGACTAACGTAGTAAGCTTGCTCGTCCTAAGCATTAACTGTAAATTTTTTTGCAGAGACAGCTGCATTTTTCCTCTAAAACGACAAGTAACAACTGAAAACTTTATTCTGTACATTTCTTATGTCCGTCACGTTCGGGCAGTCAGATCCGTGAGGATAAAGTCTCACGCAAAATATAAAGGCCCTACATTTTAAATAAACTTTATTTAACATGTTTCATTGGACTTTATGAAGCAAAATGTGTTAATTCTATAGGGTGATGCAAATCTTTTGGCCATAGCTGTAGGCTAGTCCCCATTCTCGGTCTAACTTGTTCCACTTGTTCCGATCAGTTAAACCATTGGTTTGGTACACTGCAATCAGGATTAGGTTAGTACAGATATGCAGGATTTTCTAGTCTGCATTTTAGTCCACTTGATCATGTAGACTAAATCACTGGCACACTGCAATTGACCTTCAGTTTTCATAGGTGTTTGTATTTTCTTACTGGGAGTTACATGTGCAGTCGGCAAAATGGCCATTAAAAGTAAACTGGTGTTATTTTTCAGTTGCAGAAATATTAAAAATTATAATTTTGTAAATGGAAATAATTCACAATGGCACTAAAAACAATCCTGACCAGTTTACTGTTGAGAAAAAAAATACTGTCAAGAAAGGCCTCTGGCTTGGTCTTGTAGGAAACTTAGTAGCCCATGGATCCCTACTGTGATGGCTTGTGTTTAAAGTCAAATAGCTAAGAATCCTCTTGGGCATAAAAAAAGCAGCAGCAGGAGGTTTTGTCAAAAAAGTACCAAGAAATGTCCCTGTCATGACAGACAATAAACAGCGAAGAAAGGAGCTCTCTTCAGCCAATCACAACCCCTGAATATCCCATACATATTAGGCATTACCATTTTTATCCTGGTAATAAAAAAAGATTAAGAGATTATTAAAAGATGACATGTTTTTTTAGTTTAATGTTTTAATGTGATATATTTTTAAGAGCCCATTTTTTTGTCTGGTGGGAAGGGCCTTGTAATTGACAGATTAAACACATTACATGATAAAGAACTCCTAATCCTAGCTCTTTATAGATTCTTCATGTCCTGACAGGAACATTTCATGATACAGCCTCAGCGCATTACCTTAGGACCTCCACTTCTTGTTGTAGGGTGGCATGGTCAGACTTCAGCTGGTCATACTCATGTTCCTTTTCCATGTATTCTTGCAGCACATACTGCTGCTCCTTGCACTTCTCTGTCAATATTCTCACCACCTGAAACAGGCATCAATAACAGACATGGCTTTAGCTTTCAATGTATAATTTCACACTGACAGTGCAATAAAAAAAACCTTAATAAACATTCATTAAAATTCAACTTAATGAGGGAAACAATATCATACAACCTAAACAGCAATAAAAAAGACAGGAAATCCAGTTATTAATTCAATACACTAGCTCTGTAACACTAACATTAAAGCCAAATATGAATTTCAAGTTTCAAGCACACTGCTACAGAACAAGAGCAGTAGATGATCAAGCATGACATTATTTTTTAAATGTAAAATGTAAATATTGATGTAAACATTGAAACCTTTTTCATGAGGTTTTTTGTTTGTTTTTTTGGGCCAAACTCAGCCTTTACGGATCCTCTAACTCCCCTAGCTCCCCTAGCTCCCAGGATCCGATGTACCTTCTGATTGCTGAGGCTCTTCCTGGCTAGGTCCTTTTGCCCGTGCTCCAGCACTCCCAGCTGCTGTTTCTGCCGCTCCTCCAGCTCCTTCAGGGCCTGGTTCTCCTGCAGCAGCTCCAGACTCTTACTGGAGCTCTTGCTTAGCTGAGCGGTCACAGACACGTTCTCCCGGATCATCCTCTTTGTGGTTTCTGCCATTTGCTTGTCTGAGACCCGGCGAAACTCTGCCGCCACCGCAGCCACACGTACCATCATCTCCTTCTTCAGCCTTCAGGGAGGGTACAGAGCATTTACAACTATCAGCTTACTGAGTCTATAGGATGGAGCCGCAATCACAGAGGGAATACGTGTACCTGCAGCTATAACGACCGCTGGGGAATATAAACAAACTGGGCAGTCAACACACTAGAGTGCACACAAGGTTCTATATCATTCATAACTACACTCAAAAGTGCCTCACTTAGAAATTTCTAAAAGAAAATAAACAACAAACATTTCAACTTGAAGTGAACACACAGACCATATTTAACTTAAAGCAAAGATGGCAATTGTGGACTAACATTTCAAGTGTGAATTTGGTTATTATAAATTTGCTAGCCTATGTTCAGTTTTTTTATGGAGACAGAAATTAGTAAAGTTAGCTTTCTTTGAACAGCAAAATGAAACCTAAAGGTTTTGTTATCAGAATTGGTTTAATGTAAACTCTGTACATATTGATTGGGTCATAATGAACGCTGGAATAGCTCTAACTCGCTGAAGAAAGGATCAAAACGTGAGGTTCTCATTCCCCCTCATGTAGCAGTTTTATAGAGTGGTGGTAAATGAGAGTAACCTGTCTTTGTCCACCACTGCCTTCTTCTCCAGGTTAGAGATGGTGGTCTGGTGCTCCTGCCCCTGTTTCTCCAGCTGCTCTTCCATTTCAGTGAGCCGTCCCATCAGCTCTTCCTTCTGCACCCGGAACTCCTCCACAGACGCCAGCTTCCCCGCTGCAGGCACAGAAAACTCTTCAGAACACCAGCAAGACTAGAATCTACAAAGTCACAGTAAGCAATTCAACTCTGACATGTTAGCTTTGCTCGTAGTTTATCCAGGATGGAGCCATGACCATATTTTCTTTTAAGGATAAAATAAATTTACTCTTCAGTGTTTTTTTGTTTTTTTTAAAGAAACAAAAGAAAACTGATGATAAGGATAGAAACCTATAACGGTATACATTTACATTTACACTACATAGTACAGAGCAGAACACACAATCCTCATTAAAAAAAACAGTGCACACACACGCACAGTTTATCAGATTATACCCAAGTGCAAAAAAGGAAGTTCTATAGGAAGCAATTATGGTGTTCACAATGTAAAATAGGTCAGACAGACTGCGATAGTTTATTAGGGTCCTCATTCAAAATATCACAAATAACAAAATACAGCCAAGGACACTGGCAATGTAAGAAGAAAAAGAAGTCCAGACAGCTGAAGCTGCACATCAAAGCTCCTCAACTAACAGATGTTTCCAGTCTTGTAACATATTAGTTGTCTCAAAAGCAAACTTCCCAATGTTTCGGTATGTTTAACATGGCTTTGGCAAGAGAAGGTGTGTTTGAAAACAAACAGTAGAGGTACTTAAAGGCTTTTGATGCTATGATATCTACAGTCACTTATTTATATTTAAATCTATTAATGTGTGTGTGATGTCATTTACTACAAAGTCAATGATGCAACAATCTACTATTCTTTCCTATTTAAACCTTCAGGCATCATGGCATTAAGTCTATTTATCCATTTATTTTCCTTTATTCTTCTATATTTCACATTATCTAATTTTGTTTCTTCTAAAACTACAAATTTTAGACCATTCATATTATGTTTAGTTTTTGTAGTGTTGATATTGGTTCATTTACTTTTTTGTTTCTTGTGTTTGATAGGTGAATTCTGTATTATTTTATATAATGCTGTACTTGTCTCTCCTACATATTTTATTTTGTTACATTTTTGGCAAAATACCATAAAGAAGGTTGCTAGTTTTGTCCGGCTTCTTAAGACTGAACATTTATATTATCTATCTGCGATTTCACTTTTACCTTTACAAATATATTTGCATACTTTACATGTGCTCTTACCGGTTTTAATGTCCTTTATGTCCAATTATTTTACCTCTATTTTTCTCCAATTATGTTCCCTCACTGCAATCCCCATAAATGCTCAGGAGAACTGAAGGTCAGTGGGGGTCCTCCGATCCCCAAACCAATTGCCTCTTTATACCCAGTACTACGACTAGCCTTCCAGATCGCTGCTGGCCAGTATACTCGGCTGTACAGCTGATTTTGTCTCCCTAACCTCGAGCGTGCCAAAGCCAATGCGACGATCCCTGTGGAATCTAGGAACCTCTAATGTGACAGTGTCACTGGAGACAGGCAAGCTGCCTTACCCAGGATCATGTTCTCAGAGGTGAGCTGGTCCTTGCTCTCCTGGAACTCGTGTCGGAGCTGTGCCAGCTGATTCTCACAGGCTTCCTTCTCTGCCTCCTTGGCCTGCTGGAGTCCAATGAGCCGGTCAGTGAGGTCAGCCAGTTCATCCGCTCGCTGGTCTAGAGAGCGCTTCAGGAAGGACACGATCTCCTTCTTGTCCTTGGTCAAGCGATCTAATTCAGAGCTAAAGTCCTTCTCCCTGACCTCCAGCTCATCACACTTGTGCTGGTATCTGCAGGGATGAATACAGGGTCATGGGAGAAGGGCCAGGGAGGTGTACACTACAATTCATAGGAATGAACACTAAAGATAACACACACTGCATGGCTTTGATTCTAGCCTACACATCACTATCCAAAGAAAACAAAGACAATACATCATTTTCATGTATAATGTAATACTACGTTTCTTTTTAGTACATCTATATTAATATGATACTACATTTCAGTCAATCACAATAGATGTTAGAGATAACTTTAACAAAATTTAAATAACAAATACAAGCAGTAACTTTTATATCAATGACACAATAATCCTGTAAATTCATAATACAGTCAACCCCTTTTAATATCACTTCAATGAGACTGGTGATAATAAGCAGAGTTGACTTGATGAGTATATTCAGAACATTTTCAATATTGTATGCAACTTCTTTGTGTAAATCTCAGTTGCATTACTGTTAATTACATGTGAGGAATATCAACCAGTGTGATAACAACTGGAGCTTTCCCTCACGGAAATATTCTGCCCGGGACATTTCAATGTGATGCAAATAAGCGCATTTGACAGTTTCACATATGCTGACTGCAATTCTCATCAGGTTGGAATCAAATTCATGTATGTCTTATGTTTAGTGAAACAATAAAAAAATCTGCTTTTTTTATTCAATTTACTATTTTTTCAAATAGACTACAAAACTAGTAAGAGAAAACATTTAGCCCATATATATATATATATATATATATATATATATATATATATATATATATATATATATATATATATTCCATCTGTTTTCACTTCTGAGCTGCAAAATTTACAGCATGATTTTCAAAAGGGGCAAATAAGAACAAAGTCGCAAAGTGATTTCTAAAAGCTGATTTGGGTCACTATGGTATACGTCTTTCAAAGGGTTTAGAGAAATGAGTCATGTAGTCACTTGCTGGCGCTTTAAAAATATAAATAAAGTGATGTGGTTACATTAGTCAGGTTTTTAAAAATCATTTTACGACCTCGTTCTTATTTTGCCCCTTTTGAAAACGCTGTTAATATGTTACAAGCCGGCAGATACTTGCAGTATATTATTGTAATATTGAACAGGTTTGTGAGGAGCACTGCGGCTTTACCTAGAATTCAGGAACGTGTCTAAACAAATTGATTTTTTTTCTGTTTGTTGGGTATATCTATGAACTACGGTACTTCCGCCTCCCCCTCCCGTCCCTGTAGGTGAGGCACAATGTGAAGAATACATGAATAAATAAATACATAAATACGAGTCACATTGCAATGTGACCTTCCTGTGTCCGGTGTAAACTGACCTCTCGAGTCTCTCTTCCAGGTCCCGAATCTGGATCAGGTAGAACTCCTTGTCCAGCTCTGTTAACGGCTGCTCTATCTTCTTTTCTCCAGCTGGCGTTCCCCCTTTCACCTTCCCCTTATCTTTCTTTTCCCCCTTTTCAGCGCTTTTCCCTTTCTTTTTTGGAGGCATCCTTTATTTCGTTCTCTCCTTCCAACCGAACCCCAAACCTTTTTATTTTTTGTGCCAAATTACTTTCTCGGCTAAGCACTCTGTTTGGGTAAAGTGCCTGCGAGGTTGCCAGGTGTGACGTCATGTACATAGCAACAAGCCACAAAGCCCGATGCGGGAATGTACAGCTCGTGAACCATTTAAAGGGGCAGTTAGTTTTAACTGAATTGATATTCAAAATAAGCGGGTGACAACCTCCCTCTTCATAAAGAACATTTTATATGATAAATCGTTATGTCAACAGAAGAGATAAAAAAAAAATCGATTAAATATCCCACTTTACCGAAACGTACACATTTAGAATATTTGAAGGTCCCAGATGGCCAATAGTTGAAAAAACGAATACATTGACTACAGCATATACACATTCTAAAAACATGCTTACTATTCTGGGATACTGGATAAAAAAAACCTGACATTTCAAATTAGTACGGTGAAAATAAATTCAAAACAGAATTGGGTACTGGCGTGTTTGGTGTATAGTTTTATAGGGCAGTAGTAATGACATTTAAGTAAAACAGAAGTTGCACGTCGTTTATTATTATATTTACTATCAATATTTAAACAATGATATTAAAAAGAAATGTACTTGGCCCGTACGGGGATCGAACCCGCGACCTTGGCGTTATTAGCACCACGCTCTAACCAACTGAGCTAACCGGCCACATACGTAAAATGTATTTAAGCGTGGTTCTACATTTCAATTACCTGCAGTTTCATAGAAAATTACAGGAGGGCAGTATTACGAGAATTGTACATAAGGGAATTCTGTTAAAACAAACATGATTTAGGTCAATTTTGGGGATGTAAAAGTTTGAGACGCCACCCGACCCATGTATTGAGACAGCCCGGCTAGCTCAGTCGGTAGAGCATGAGACTCTTAATCTCAGGGTCGTGGGTTCGAGCCCCACGTTGGGCGCGTTTGTTTTTGGGAAATTAAACCGAAACTAAACTTTAATTAGTAAGTAAATGAAATAATACGATTTCAGGTTGATATAGTCTGTTGTGATTTAAGAAAGTGACGTTTTAACACAATTACCAGAATGTAAGACATTATCTAGGGGCAGGGGCAGGGGGTCCCAACATTATTATTTAGCGAAGGTTTTGTTTTTTCATTTTATTGAGTCTAGTGTGAAAAATTGCACTTCATCTCCAGGGTCAGCCTATTGAAGTTGGGAGTAATGCGAAGAGACAATGTTCAAGATGTTCATTGGTTATCCGACTGCGACTGCGTTGTCTATTTCTGATCATGTTCATTTTTGAAAAACATGCCTCACAGCAATATGTTGATCCAAACATGGTACATACTGCCAGCGCGAGTTTTCTCGCGTTTGGGGCTTTCTCAGGATCAATGTAATTGATCCAAAACTTGTCAGGGCAATCACTATGGCACGCAGATCACACAGCTCCATCTGAAGGCGTCAGGGGTGTCAAACTCGTTTCATTTGGCGGGCCTGATCCGATACCCTGGCGCTTGGCGCGGGCCGGGTTATAAAAATACAAAGATGAACCCAAAACCTCAAAGTATTATTTAACAAAATATTATCATACATAGCATATGTACATTCCCCTAAATAGCACATATTGATTATTTCACTCACCATCACCTCTTAGAGCACGCGTGCAAACATGCCTCCAGCGAGTTCCTTCGCATGACATGGCATTTTCATGTTTTGGATATTCATTCAAGATGTAGCTATTTGTTCGGATATTCGTTTTAAAAAACATTACCAATGCCATTATATGTAATACTGTATTAAATATCCCAGAAGTAAGAAGGGCCTTACTTTACCCTTGTGGCTACAAAACAAAGAAAGCAATACAGTAGTTAAATCTTGTAAATATTTCAAGTAAAAACAAACATTGTTTTCTAACCTGAATCAACACTTGAAATAAAATAAATGTTAAAAAGCGGGCGTTGTACATTGAAAAAAAAAAAAAACATTTACTCACTGTTTTATCATTTTTTTGCATTCCACTTAACAAAAAGTAAGATTGCATCATGAAAGAAAATTAAAACGTTGATTAATATACGAGTTTTGCAAGTATGACCTGTATCATAACATTGCAGACAGAAACGGACCCCGATTGTAGCGGCGGTAAGAATCCAATACAACTTTTATCTTCCAAAATAGAAAGCTATTTTATTTAGCAAATACAGTGAGCAGCAACACTCGGGCTGATCTAAGCCGACAGTAAGAGCGCACCAGGAGAACACTCCGTGCCTGCCAATGGGGCTCGGGGCTCCCCCTCACTCACAGCAGCAGCAGCATACATGTAAAAAACAAAAGAACGTTAGTTCGGATTTGTGTTCCAGAACTGCACTTTTTTTTTTTTTTTTTTTACCTGTATTCTAGTGAATTCAAAAAAAAAAAATTCCGCGGGCAGGATGACACCCCTGACTAGGTTAAGTCCGTGGTACTATCATATGGAGGATATTTTATGCCAAAATAAAAATAATAATAATAAAAATAATAATATATAAATATTGAAATAAATAAATACATGAATAAATAAATACATGAATAAATAAATATCGAAATAAATCAATACTTTATGTTTATTTATTTATGTATTTATTACATTCCAGATGATAGAATTACTGAGCTGTAGAATTTTACAATAAAGAAACTTTCCTAACCATTACTTTAAGTGCAGCACAGAAATCAGGTCCATAGGACACAGTTGGAAATGAAGTGGAGATAGACAGGACAGAGGGCAGGAGATACTTCTTCACACAGGGACTGGCGAGGCTATGGAATTGGTTACTGAGTCACATTGTTGATGCTCAATCACTTGGTTTCTTTAAGATAATCAGCTACTAGGAACCTCACCATGAAGAACATAACAACATGTACAATGGAGAGGGAGCATTCAGGCCAGTGCTGTCCTACCTCACCATGAAGAACATAACAACATGTACAATGGAGAGGGAGCATTCAGGCCAGTGCTGTCCTACCTCACCATGAAGAACATAACAACATGTACAATGGAGAGGGAGCATTCAGGTCAGTGCTGTCCTACCTCACCATGAAGAACATAACAACATGTACAATGGAGAGGGAGCATTCAGGCCAGTGCTGTCCTACCTCACCATGAAGAACATAACATGTATAATGGAGAGGAAGCATTCAGGCCAGTGCTGTCCTACCTCACCATGAAGAACATAACAACATGTACAATGGAGAGGAAGCATTCAGGCCAGTGCTGTCCTACCTCACCATGAAGAACATAACAACATGTACAATGGAGAGGGAGCATTCAGGCCAGTGCTGTCCTACCTCACCATGAAGAACATAACAACATGTACAATGGAGAGGGAGCATTCAGGCCAGTGCTGTCCTACCTCACCATGAAGAACATAACATGTACAATGGAGAGGGAGCATTCAGGTCAGTGCTGTCCTACCTCACCATGAAGAACATAACAACATGTACAATGGAGAGGGAGCATTCAGGCCAGTGCTGTCCTACCTCACCATGAAGAACATAACAACATGTACAATGGAGAGGGAGCATTCAGGCCAGTGCTGTCCTGCCTCACCATGAAGAACATAACAACATGTACAATGGAGAGGGAGCATTCAGGTCAGTGCTGTCCTACCTCACCATGAAGAACATAACAACATGTACAATGGAGAGGGAGCATTCAGGCCAGTGCTGTCCTACCTCACCATGAAGAACATAACATGTACAATGGAGAGGGAGCATTCAGGCCAGTGCTGTCCTACCTCACCATGAAGAACATAACAACATGTACAATGGAGAGGGAGCATTCAGGCCAGTGCTGTCCTACCTCACCATGAAGAACATAACAACATGTACAATGGAGAGGGAGCATTCAGACCAGTGCTGTCCTACCTCACCATGAAGAACATAACAACATGTACAATGGAGAGGGAGCATTCAGGCCAGTGCTGTCCTACCTCACCATGAAGAACATAACATGTACAATGGAGATGGAGCATTCAGACCAGTGCTGTCCTACCTCACCATGAAGAACATAACATGTACAATGGAGAGGGAGCATTCAGGCCAGTGCTGTCCTACCTCACCATGAAGAACATAACAACATGTACAATGGAGAGGGAGCATTCAGGCCAGTGCTGTCCTACCTCACCATGAAGAACATAACAACCGATGTAAATGTCGTAATATTCTTCGTGGTGAACCAGGACAGCACTGCCTCAGGGTGGCAGTTTGCAATGTGTGTACATTGTGAAGATACAGGGACATTCCTCAGTGGATAACATCGCTCAACTCTTTCTGATACTCTCAGTAACTTCGGGAAATAGTGCAATTGAGTCCAATGTACAGGAAGACAGCATACAGTACTGTTATACAAGTGAAACATGAACATGCAGTTAACATCTAATCCATCAGTAAACGCTACACTCAAGTGGGCATTTTGTGTTAGTACACTTTGGGTACAATGCTGATGTAGTTCAGCCGTTCATGTTTCCTATTATTCTGTGTATCAGAGAGACAGAAAGTGAATGAAGTCGTTCTGCAGTCGCCATAACTTGCTGTTGCTGAACTATTGCTCTGTTGGAAGCCGATTGTATGTCATTATTTAGAATATATATAAACTGAAACCAGCCTGTATGCTTTCTTGAATTATTTTGGGGCAAATGTCCTTAAAGTATTACAGATAGCCCAACCAGAAAAGTAATAAAACCACACAGAGACAATGAAGTTAACCAGGCAAAATAAGGTTTAAATACACAGAAGTGTTGATACAACAAATAATCGTATGAAGAGACAATACCACAGGTGCACTTTCACACTCCTGACGCAGAGGACATGCGGTCGCAGTGGTAAAGTGATGGGCTGGTATCCTAATTAAATAAAATTGGAATTCTAAAAACTCATTTGTAATCGTTCAGTCTCTTGCGCTACCGGAGCAGCCCTGTTCGGTCCTGCCTGGCTGGGGGAGCCCCGGGGCTGTCTCGGCAGGGGGCTGAGATGCAGGGAGGGGGTGTCCTGACCAGGCAGCAGTCTCTGGAATCTCCTGGGACACATCCAGCCGCTTCATGCAAGATACCTCAACTGCTGGTCTCTGAAAACATTTGACAGGGGGCAACAGTCAACTACACATCATGGGCAGTAAGATACTTCTCTTGATTTCTCAGATAACTGGAATCGTATTGTTTTTAGTGAACAAACAGGGAATGGCGTCTCTGTGACCCACTGTAACCAGTGCCATTCAAACCTCTACAAGGTCTGTAAGTATTATTAAAGACTGGGCTGATCTAGCTTGTCTGTGGCAAGCAACTAGAACTGAAGAGCAGCACGTGTCTGCTAAATAAAGAAGCAAATAATACTGCTGACGATGTTTATGCTTTGGAGTGTTTCCCGTCTTACCCGCTGCTAGAGCTCGTCTCGTGAGATGGGGCTCTGCAGTCCTGCACTGCTGCTGGAGCCCTTGAGGGTCTTTTGAGAGCCACGCCAGTCTGTCCGCACAGAGTCATCGTCCCACAGCGTGGAGGTCTCAGTGTCGCTCACCCACTCCGGGTCCCCGGCGTAGTGACAGGGGAACACCAGCAGGGGGTGTGTCGAGAACACCTGCAGGTTCCGGTTCGGGAAATGCTGCTTGTACTTCTCACTGGAATGAATCACGTTATTGGTGAGAATACCGTCTGATCATATTCCTTTCGAACTACACGAAGCAGCTTGGTACAGCATCTGTATGAAAATCACAGGTATCCTAACTAATGTCTTCTTTCTTGTTGTTTACATTCACTTTGTAACCTTTTCTGTTTCAGCCATCACATCCTGGTGTCTTTTTAAAGCACCCCTGTGTCCTCAATGGAGCTCTAAACACTCAAGGAGTGTAACCTGTCCTTCACCAAATACAGAGTGTTTCACTAAAACCTTGGACTTGTGTTGTTGTTGTTTCCATCACACACTCTTCCCCTGCACAGGCACCCTCTAGAAGGCAGCTGATTGGCTGACTGCCTTGCCATGTGTTATTATAAGATATAAAGGCAATAATGCTCTCCACATAGAAAACCATCAGAACTACCAGACTGTTGTGGCAACATACACAAAAAGAGTCTGTAACCGAGTAATTTAGCAGTTTTCCCATACTTTTCCTGTGGTTATGAAATGTATTTGCCATAGTTTACCATGATTTGCCATGCTTTTTATCATACTTTATAATGCATGCCTTTGCTTTACAATGCTTTCCTTCTGGTTGATTACACTTTGCTAAGCTTTTACTGCAGTTCACTTTTATTATGGTGGACACATGCACAGATGTGAGAAAGAGGGGGAGGGAAACACAAACAAGAAGAGACAGGGTGGGGGAAGGGACCATTGCACTGGAGTTGTAGTGAAGACACAGAACTGAAAGACAGCAGTAAGACAGGAGAGAGCTGCAACACTGCTCCTTTAATTGCTTCCAGAGCAACTCAAAATATCTGGATCTGAAACAGTCCCAGCTCAGCGATCAATGCCAACACAGGCAGAGAATTCCACAACCAGATGGAAAACATACAGAAATGTAATTCATTTTCTAAAGATAAATCAAGTTTATGGAGGCAAAACATATTAGCTCCAGTATCAGGGCTCTCAAACACTTTTCAGCTTCAACACAACAATGAGGAATAAGTCAGGCTTCTTTCCAGCGCTAGGATGTTGGATTTGGGGTGTGCAGACACTCAGATTGTTACTAATGCTCTTTAACATGCTTTAATTATATTAGTGATGTTAATAAACGAGTCAATAAATCAGCCAATAAATCTTTAAACAACAGAGTTAACACTTTGGGAACAGGACCTGTTGTTTTCAGTGGTAGTATCTGGATTATCTGTTTAGATCAGACACAGCACTCTCTGCACAGAGTGCCAAGTGTATTCTATGGAGCTCTAGAGAACCTGTGAGATTTAAACTCCCCATTTCAAACCACTGAAATAAATCCAATCTCTGGCTCTCCTTTCGGAATCTTTTCTGTCTGTGTTCAAGCACTGCCTCTGGTTCTGGCAGGAGCTAGCTATCATTTTTTCTTTGTTGCAGAGCTTCATTATTACGTCAGCACTGAAGTATCAGGACTATAGTGGACCTGAAGCCAGCTTCTAGCTCTAAGTACATTGCAGTGGAAAATGACTCAGATTTCCAAATTCTCTGCTAATCCTATTAGTAGCAATGCTTCTTTAACAGCAGTATATTTCTTTATACTTTAAGGATCGTTATCCGACTGGCTCATTTTATAAATTAATCAAAGTTCAAATCTAATTTACATCAAAATGAGGATGTCTGTTAAACATTTAGAATTTTTTCTAAGCATTTAATCATTGTCAAATACATGCATGGGAGGGCTTCTCATGATGGCTTTGTTGATTCCCAATGTTATCGAGTTTAATCGTCTAGAAGCAGCTGGCAATCCTGCGCTGGAGGAATGTCAAACAAACCTGTCTGGAATGTAGAGGCTTTGAGTTCATTCTGAAAGGAGGGTGGACGGGATTCTCTCAAACACATTGGAGATGTGAGAGATGGACTGAATACAACCTGGCACTTGAGTTTAAGGCCAGGTCTTAATGGTTTAAGGCTAGTTCCGGCTGGTGAAAACAAACTGACAAAGACTACAACATCAGCATTAAAGGAACTATATGGTTTGGTATGTGATACATGCAGTTTGTAAAATGTAAAAGTAACATGCATAACCACATCAATACATGAACTCTCATTCACTCTAGTTGTCAGGGTTGTCTTGAAAATTCCACTACTATTTTAATGACAGGACATGGCTAACAGCATTAACTATGTGTTGTGCTCTTTCCTTTTAATTAAAACATGAGTCTCACTTCACAGACCACCTTCACATAAAAGTTCACATGAAATAAAACTCCTATACCACAGGGTCAACTGTACTGTACATCAACCCATTTATGCATGAAATACTGGAAATATTTTGGACATAGATTATTCATGAAAAAAAGGCTTTCAATTTTTTCCATTGCTTTCTATGGGGAAAAAATGGTATCCTCATATGCAGTCATCATGGATCTGCGTATTCCACATTATGTCCCCATATAAAGACTAGAAGAGTTTTTAAAATCCGTCCCCATATGAGGCTGCCATGCACGAAGGGTTAAACGATACTGTAGTGCAGTAGCTGCCTAGTTCAGCATGTGATACCCCACAGAGAAGTTTGCTTGATTAGCAATACATTCTAACAATGTAAATGAGCCACAGGGACAGCTGTTTACAATGTAACCCATGTCAGGTCTCCTGTCTCTGCATTTGACTTTTCTTTGTAGGAATATCAGCCCCTCCCTGATTCAGGGTGCATGACGCTCGCTGTGCAGATGTTTCCTGGCTCTAGATTCCCAGCTCACAGCTTGGGAGTGTGCCAACTTTGTATTTCTACACTGCCAATGAGAAAGATGAGCACACTCATTTCTGGATTGTGTGGATTTAACAGCCCAGTACATGAACACACTGTAGTGAAAGCAGTACATTCCACTGCTCAGATCATTTAGGTTATATAGTCTCAAAATATATCAAAAGCATATTTGAGGGTGAGCAGAAAAACTGTAACCAATGTTGTAACTAAAATTAGATGTAATGTGAGCAATAGTCACAAACCAGTTGCAAACGAGTCAGAAGTCTAGGGTGAAATGTACTAAACGTGCGGTTAGCGACATTTTAGGCAATGCTTTGCAGCAGCAGTTTTTCTTTGCAGTTCAACCTGAGAGGAATATGTAATTATGGGCATTCCTGCATAAATTTGCAAAAAGGGGGCGGAGATAGTGCCAATGAGGGTTCTGAAATATTATAATGAGATGTACTAAAGCTGCCAGCAATTGCAACACTTACAATTGCATCAATTTGTTAAGAACCTTTGAAAGCGTGTTTTAAACACTTGTAATTGTTGCTGACATTAGCCAGTATACATCTGGCTTACAAGCTACTAATGACAATAACGAATTAGTGGTATAATGTAAAACTTGTTGCTGGTCCTTTTGAAACTCGTATTAATGAGAATTGACTGTCCTCCCATAAGTATCATAACTTGTCAATGCGGCACCATGGTCTATTTTGTGTTAACTGTCTAGGATGCCAAGCTAATAATAATAATAATAATAATAATAATAATAATAATAATTTAAATAAAACGCTGAAATCATTTTGTTTCAGTTTAAAATAATCTTTTATGAGTTATTTACTTTGCAAACACACATATCCATGCATGTTTCTTAACTCTAATATAACGACAAACAAATTACTGCTGTAATCTTTTAACCACAGGCTCAATAATAAAAATCCATAATTGATAAATAAAGTGTATATTTGCCAACAGTCACCAACTCTCTTTCTACTCTGGGTATAAGAACAAAAGCCTTTCTGCACACTTTGATTTTTTGACTTGTGTGTCCCATTCTCAACCCCCGTTAGCGTGACCAACCCCATATTAAATGAGTACAAAGCTCTCTGTCTGGTCTTGATTCTTGATGCCCTCAGGTAGCACAAACAAATTATAATACTGATTAGTCTGGGCAATGATCCACGGGCACAGCGTCTGACCCCTGTAGATTTCTACAGTTCAATGTGGGGGTGCACTTACTTGGGGTGTTTGTCGTACATGAGGGGCAGGAACTCATCGATGGGTACCATCTTGGAGAGCGGCTCTGCGTTGAGGAGTTTCGTTGCGCCCTGCAGTGAGATCACGTAGGACAGGGTCCAGTAGGAGTAGCCCGCCTCCACCAGGTTCCGTACGTTTTCCACTGGCTGTTCCTGAGTGGGGTTCACCTGCTTCCGACCCAGGTATCTGTGTGCCAGGGGAACACCCGCCCAGTTAAAGCACTGGAGCTGCAAACACACAGCCAACCCCCAACCCTCCGCTCTGCGAAACCCTTGGGCGCTTGAGCTAGTGGCCAAAACTGTCACCAAAAGAGGCGTTCATTGCTTCTGAAATGAATTAAAGTACTTGGTGCTAACAAAGTATTTCCAGTAAATTTTACCTGATATATATTGACATCATTTCGTAGGTCTCAGATTTTCCTATTTGAAAAGCACACACATTATTGTAAAAGTGAATTTGCTTTTTTAATGGCAGTTTATTTGAATCTCCTTGCAGATACTTCAATGCTACACTTCCTACCAACTAAAATTACAGTGAATACAAGCATCTAGCTTTGAGGGTTTTTTTAAAGAAATAGAAACATACAGTATATATTTTAAAATATGCTCAGGAAGTCATTGCCTAAAAAACCTGAATAATTCTGAGTTGTTTTTCCTACAATGTCTCAAACTCCCAGAAGCAACTCACTTCTGTAAGAAGCCTACCTTCAACAGGAAGTGCAGCGTGGAAAAGAGTGCAAGAGACATTCATCAGTGTGTAATAGGCACATCTTCCACAGAGGAAAATAGAAAGTGCTGATAATACACATTACAGTTACTGGAAGTATTGTGTTAGCTCTGTGTACTTTGAAGACAAAAAGCAGCATTAATAGAGACTCACATGAGGTCCCAGTCTAGCTCCACCAGGTCAATCTCCTCCATCAGCCTCAAAAGCCTCTTCTTGAAGTTGCCTTGGAAACGGACGTCGTCCTCAAACACCACGGCCCGTTCCAGCTGCAGGTCCACCATCTGAGGAGGAGACAGGATGACAGGAGCTTACACTTCCTGTCGTACAGGACCCTGAAAGATCCTACAGTGCTCACTTCGGGTGCATGCTTAAACTCAACCTTGAATAGCAACGCCACTATAAATCCTTCCTAATCTCAACGATGACGGCTGCTGACTTTCAGTGCGGGCTCAACACTGACTCAATGACTCTGGGAGCTGGGGAGCTCGCCATGGCATTCACAAGAAGCACAACACTGTCTGTAACAACGCTATCTTCTGTATAGAAATGTATATGAAATACAGATCACGAGGGACAACCTATTTTCATTCACGACACTTAAACAATTATTATAATAAAATATAGTCCATCTTCATTCAACAAAGCGTTCCTGACTGTTCGGATGACCTTTCAGTGCTGTTTCTGTTGACTCAACATTGAACACAGAGGTTGAGTTAGGTATGCAGCCTTTTCTATTAGGCACCATTGATTTATATTTTATACAATGACCCGCTGGTTTATCAAAGCATGACTAGTGAAAATCATTCAGAGAGGGAAGCCACTTATTTCTTACTTGCTGATAGACATTTTAAACAGATTTGTAAATAAGTGTGAACAAGTAAAAAAAAAAAAATTTAAATATACCAAATATAAACCTTGCATTGCTATTTCATTAACATGTCATGAATAAATGCTGTTTTCAGAGTCTGTGTCTCTTGTGGTTTGCTTTGAAACATTTCTTTTGTTACCAAACCACAAGTGATAGATTCCAGCTGCCAGCTGCAAACATCTTGCGTTAACTGCTGTGTGAGCTGTAGAAATGCTGAAATAAGACAATTACTTGAAATGGGACAGCCTCCGGTGTCCCACGTGTTCACCTTAAAGGAGAAGCACCATGTTTCCATTCCCCTTACTATGCTATGGTGTTTGCAATCGTTGTGAATGGCTGTGGCAAAGTGCCCCGCCCCTGTGTGCATTTGTGTGATCTGTGTTGTATGTTGCGTGCGTGTGTGTGTAAATGTTGGTGTATAGTCATTGGTACACGGGATATAAACGGGTCTGTGTTTCACGTGTATTTAAAAAGTGTATATTTGTATTTAGGCACGGGATTGCACATCACGCACGTGCATTTAAAATATAATGTGTGGCACGGGGTTGCACGTAATGAATTCACGTGCTGGGATTCAAGTGAATAATTAATTAGTAATTGAATCCCAGCACAAACAGTATAAATAGACGCACGTTTCTTGCAGTCGGGGTTAGGTGTTCGGTGAGTGGAGAACGGGATTGGAGACGGAGGTAAAGATAATAATAATAATAATAGTAATAGTAATAGTTAAATCTGCTCACCGTGTTTTGTCTGTCTAGTCCGTTTTTGTTTGTCCTTTTATTTTGGCTACAAGTGCCGTGTCCTGTGTTTTTGTTGTTTCAAACCTTTTATTTTCTGTCTGTTTATTAAATGCTGAACGCGATCACGCGTTCAGCCTCACCAAAACCCCATCTCTCTGTCGTTTGTGTTCCTGTTTCTGGTCTGACGCCACCCACTCCGGCCGTCTTTGTGACACGTGGTGTCATTGTGGGATAATAGCGCCTCCAAGCGTCAGACCAGGAGAGGGGGTTTTGTGAAAAAAAAAAAAAAAAAAAAATAGTAAAGCGAGGATGGGAAGAAAGAGCTGCAGGAAGCAGCAGAAGCAGCAGCAGCAACAACAACAGCTGCAGCCCTCATCCTGCATGCCGGGCTGGGAGGAGGACAGCCACAACGGGGCAGTAGCCACCCCTCTACCCCCACTGCCACCGGGTTCCCCACCGTCCCGGGAAATATGGGACTGGCTGGTGCACCCCGAGGGGAACTTCGCCAGTGACCTCCCCATGGTTATTCACGCACTGCAGATGCGAGATGGGAAACGATGGGAGGACTGGGAGCAACAGCACAACCCGGCATCCGTTCGTGACCTCACCATTGTGGTGCTGGGTTACCTAGCTGCAGACATGGGAGGGATGCCTTCCAGTGAGCAAGAGGGAGAGGAGCAGTCGCTGCCCTCTCCAGTACCTGAGCGGGAGGAGCCTGAGCGTCCACAGCCCGAGTGGGAGGAGCCTGAGCGTCCACAGCCCGAGTGGGAGGAGCCTGAGCATCCACAGCCCGAGTGGGAGGAGCCTGAGCGTCCACAGCCCGAGTGGGAGGAGCCTGAGCGTCCACAGCCCGAGTGGGAGGAGCCTGAGCGTCCACAGCCCGAGTGGGAGGAGCCTGAGCGTCCACAGCCCGAGTGGGAGGAGCCTGAACGTCCTACGCCTGAGTGGGAGGAACCCGAACGTCCTACGCCTGAGTGGGAGGAACCCGAACGTCCTACGCCTGAGTGGGGGGAACCCGAGTGTCCACAGCCCAAAAGGGAGGAGTCGGGGCGTCCACAGCCCAAAAGGGAGGAGGTCGAGGATGATGGCTGGGAGGTTTTTTTAAAGAACCTCGCAGCAGAGTTATGCCCTGGCTGTGGGGCTTATGGGCACACGTTAGCCATATGCCCCACCCAGTATGAAGAGGAGGAACCAGCGCCCAGACGGGGGGACCGCGAGCGTCCAGCGCCCAGACGGGGGGACCGTGAGCGTCCAGCGCCCAGACGGGGGGACCGCGGGAATCCGAAGCCTGAGAGGCAGTTGTTCCCACCTTCACCAGCAGAGCAAGAATGCCTGCTGGTTTCCCCATCACAACCAGCAGAGGTAGAATGCCTGCTGGTTTCCCCAGCACAACCAGCAGAGGAAGAATGCCTGCTGGTTTCCCCAGCCCAACCAGCAGAGGAAGAATGCCTGCTGGTTTCCCCAGCACAACCAGCAGAGGAAGAATGCCTGCTGGTTTCCCCAGCACAACCAGCAGAGGAAGAATGCCTGCTGGTTTCCCCTTCAGAAGCAGAGCCGCACCAGTCCGCTGCAAGAGAGGCAGAGCAGCACCAGTCCCCTGAAAAAGGGGGAGACTACACGCTGCTCCCACCTCCATCGGCAGGAGACTACACGCTGCTCCCACCTTCACCGGCAGGAGCAGAGCAGCCGGAGCTGCCTCTGCCACTTCCAGGAGCAGAGGAGCAGGAGCTGCCTCTGCCTCCGCCACCTACACCGGCAGGAGCAAAGGAGCAGGAGCTGCCTCTGCCACTTCCAGGAGCAGAGGAGCAGGAGCTGCCTCTGCCACTTCCAGGAGCAGAGGAGCTGCCTCTGCCTCTGCCACTGCCAGAAGCAGAACAGCAGGAGCTGTCTCTGCTTCCCATACCTCCACCACGGGGAGTACGGTGGCCGGAGCCCCAGAAAGGGGAGCTGTCGGCCACGAAGAAGGGGGAGGAGGTCTGGAGACCACCAACCCCAGCAGCAGTTTCGCTGCCGGAGATCGTGGGGGAGGTCCGGAGACCTGCTCCCACTGCAGCAGTTTCGCTGCCGGAGATCGTGGGGGAGGTCCAGAGACCTGCTCCCACTGCAGCTTCTTCGCTGCCGGCAGTACTGTGGTCGGAGCCCCACCAAAGGGAGCTACCGGCTACAAAGAAGGGGGACGAGGTCTGGAGACCACTTTCCCCAGCAGCAGTTTCGCTGCAGGAGTTCTTGTGGCCGGAGCCCCACAGGAGGGAGCTGCCGGCTACGAAGAAGGGGGAGGTCGGGGGACCACCTGCCCCCGCAGCTTTTTCGCTGCAGGACGGGACCAACAGGCTGTCAGCCGTGCCACTACCGGCAGGGGTGCTGACAGCATGGCCAGCCATGGGCCCACTGAAGCCTCCCTTCCCAGCCCGAGACTTTGTCCTGGACTGCTGGATTTTTAAGGGGGGAGGTGGCCGTTGAGGCCATGTGTGCTGCGCACAAGGGGGGGTATATGTGGCAAAGTGCCCCGCCCCTGTGTGCATTTGTGTGATCTGTGTTGTATGTTGCGTGCGTGTGTGTGTAAATGTTGGTGTATAGTCATTGGTACACGGGATATAAACGGGTCTGTGTTTCACGTGTATTTAAAAAGTGTATATTTGTATTTAGGCACGGGATTGCACATCACGCACGTGCATTTAAAATATAATGTGTGGCACGGGGTTGCACGTAATGAATTCACGTGCTGGGATTCAAGTGAATAATTAATTAGTAATTGAATCCCAGCACAAACAGTATAAATAGACGCACGTTTCTTGCAGTCGGGGTTAGGTGTTCGGTGAGTGGAGAACGGGATTGGAGACGGAGGTAAAGATAATAATAATAATAATAGTAATAGTAATAGTTAAATCTGCTCACCGTGTTTTGTCTGTCTAGTCCGTTTTTGTTTGTCCTTTTATTTTGGCTACAAGTGCCGTGTCCTGTGTTTTTGTTGTTTCAAACCTTTTATTTTCTGTCTGTTTATTAAATGCTGAACGCGATCACGCGTTCAGCCTCACCAAAACCCCATCTCTCTGTCGTTTGTGTTCCTGTTTCTGGTCTGACGCCACCCACTCCGGCCGTCTTTGTGACAATGGCTCTGCGTTCTTTTGTTCCAGTATTGAGTTTTTCTAGTTTCTCTACATCTTTCTGTGAAAGGGGGCTGTGCTCCACCCAGGCGGCCACGGTTTATTTACAATGTTATAATTTATACTGAGTTACAGGTAGCCAGCAATGGTAACTCCAAGGGAGGGGTTGAGCAGAGAAAACCAGTGCTGGTCATGTCTACACAAACACAGCTAATAAAACCAGTGATGGTACAGCACAGAGGCATGTCTACACAAACACAGCTAATAAAACCAATGCTGGTCATGTCTACACAAACACAGCTAATAAAACCAGTGATGGTACAGCACAGAGGCATGTCTACACGAACACAGCTAATAAAACCAATGCTGGTCATGTCTACACAAACACAGCTAATAAAACCAATGATGGTACAGCACAGAGGCATGTCTACACAAACACAGCTAATAAAACCAGTGATGGCACAGCACAGAGGCATGTCTACACGAACACAGCTAATAAAACCAATGCTGGTCATGTCTACACAAACACAGCTAATAAAACCAGTGATGGCACAGCACAGAGGCATGTCTACACAAACACAGCTAATAAAACCAATGCTGGTCATGTCTACACAAACACAGCTAATAAAACCAGTGATGGCACAGCACAGAGGCATGTCTACACAAACACAGCTAATAAAACCAGTGATGGTACAGCACAGAGGCATGTCTACACAAACACAGCTAATAAAACCAGTGATGGTCATGTCTACACAAACACAGCTAATAAAACCAGTGATGGCACAGCACAGAGGCATGTCTACACAAACACAGCTAATAAAACCAGTGATGGCACAGCACAGAGGCATGTCTACACAAACACAGCTAATAAAACCAGTGATGGTACAGTGCAGAGTCATGTTTACACAAACACAGCTAATAAAACCAGTGATGGTACAGCACAGAGGCATGTCTACACAAACACAGCTAATAAAACCAGTGAGTAACTTAGCTACAGTGTTGCATTGCTCCCACTATAAAGGGAGGCCCCACTGCAGTCACACACCCTCCTACTTTTGCTGGATGTTAATCTCCTAAACGAAACACTATTTCTGTTTGCAGGAGCGTCTCTGGTTATACACACTGTGGCTGCATCTTCATTAGTACTCAAAGGTTGTTTCACAAACACTGTTGTCTGTCACAGACAGTCAGTCCTGGCTCATCAGCCCGGGGAGGGGTGCGGCGTGTCAGCGCCTCCCTTTTTATAGTGAGATGCTCCACTAGAATACGTCCACCGGCTCTGGTCAGAGACCCGCAGCCGGCCAGTCCCCAGCTGCCATTCCCTGAGAAGCCAGTGACAGTACGGACTCTAATATACACAGTCCAAGGCAGAATTTTCTAGACAGGTTCACAGGCAGGTAATGAGATTAAAAAAAAGAAAAAAACATTGTAATAACACAATACTGGATCAAAATGTAGCAGAACAGCTCAAAAGAGATGAAAACATCACAAAAAGGCAAGGAGCATGTGAACAAAAAGACATTGTTCTTTGTCCACTCTGTGAACTAACATCTCCTGCTGTAACTGCAGCGGCAGGATCGTGAATTCAGATTGCAAAAACACGTGTAGCTAGAAGTCTACTGCAGTCTGAAAATCATTGAGATGAATGCTGTTTCATTTCACATAAAGTGAAGGGGGAATGACTCCAGCTCAGTTCTGTATCCCAGGGGGCTGGAGCAGTGCCGACTTACCTCCTTCCAGATGTTGTAGTGGCTGAGGAAGCAGCCCACCTCCCCCTTAGTGAGGGTCCGGCCTGAGAAGGGGTCATAGTACCCAGGCAGCAGGTCCACCCCCAGCTGCTTAATATCACTGCTATTCAGAGCTCTGGAGGGGCAGAGAGAGAGAGAGAGAGGCAGTGAGGCTCTGCTTTCACACTGTGCAGCTGGTATGGTTGTTTAAACAGTGTTACTTCATGTTTCTACATGCAGATAAGAACTGTTACGAACATGAGTCTTATTTCCCCTAATGAGTATTTAGAAAGGCCTAAACTAGGAAAAACACAGAACCTGTGAACTAATCCAGTAATCAAATACAATCTACTTTGAAAGGAAAGGGGTCTATAAAATGATGGCCTAAAATGAAATATTTCCTAGAACACAAGAACATAAGAAAGTTTACAAACGAGAGGAGGCCATTCGGCCCATCTTGCTCGTTTGGTTGTTAGTAGCTTATTGATCCCAGAATCTCATCAAGCAGCTTCTTGAAGGATCCCAGGGTGTCAGCTTCAACAACATTACTGGGGAGTTGGTTCCAGATTCCCACAATTCTCTGTGTAAAAAAGTGACTCCTATTTTCTGTTCTGAATGCCCCTTATCTAATCGCCACTTGTGACCACTGGTCCTCTCTTTTTTCAGGTTGAAAAAGTCTCTTGGGTCGACATTGTCAATACCTCTTAGAATTTTGAATGCTTGAATCAGATCGCCGCGTAGTCTTCTATGTTCAAGACTGAATAGATTCAGTTCTTTTAGCCTGTTTGCATATGACATGCCTTTTAAACCAAGAATAATTCTGGTTGCTCTTCTTTGCACTCTTTCTAGAGCAGCAATATCCTTTTTGTAACGAGGTGACCAGAACTGAACACAGTATTCTAGATGAGGTCTTACTAAAGCATTGTAAAGTTTTAGCATTACTTAGAGAAGTTGTTTCACCTACCATAGTGTGTATTTTCAAAAAATTACTGCAACTACTGCAGCAAATTCTAACAGCAGCGTGTGTTTTTCTGATAACAAGCTGAAACTCGACCAGTTGATTCAAACTCGGCACCGTCCTGAGACGGGGGCGGGGCAGAGCTAACAAACCACGAAAAGACACACACAAAAGCAAGGCAGTTCAAACAGCAACAGCAAGGAGAAGTGCTTCATGGAAAAGTGCAGAGCAGTTTAGAAGCAGTTTGAAAGTAGGTTTACAGCTGCAGAAACTAAACTTAAAAAAATTATATATATATATATATATATATATATATATATATATATATATATGTATATATATATATATATAAAACATAACGTGGCCTTCAAACCAGTAATCTGTGACACCTGCATGATGAAAATCACCAGGGAGATAGAAGAGGGTAAAAACATCAGGGTTCAGGTAGGCAGAGACAGGGAAAAAAGGAAACTTCGTCAAACACAACCACCAGAAATCCAGACATCCAACAAATCTGACCCATTTCAAAATTTAGATGATCAAAACCAGCATCAAGAGAACGAAAGGAACAACATCCAGGACCCCATAAACAGTGCTGGCCAGGCAGCAAAAAGAAGGGAGGTCATGATTGTCGGGGACTCCATATTGAGAAACACAGCAAGTTCAGTGTGCAGTCTGGACCCCCTTACTACAACAGTGTGCTGCCTTACAGAAGCCTTTGTCACACACATCACTGAGATCGTGGACAGGCTCCTAGAACGAACAGGAGACGACCCGGTAGCAGTCATCCACATAAGTACAAACAACTCTCGTTTGTAAACTTTCTTATGTTCATGTGTTTATTTATTTTTAGAACGGGGTCTCCCCCTCTGCCCCTGTGTTATTTTATATTTGTGTATTATGATTTATTTATGGTATTTTTAACAACATGTTATTGTTTATTTATGGTTTATTGTTTTATAAATAGAGGCAAAGCCGTGTTTTGGTATTGTATGTATATATGACGTCTAAGCGCTGCGTGTTTTGTTATTGTTCTGTTTTTATTTAAAATGTGTTCTGGCAGAGGCGAGGTTGGGTACTCGTCCTCTGCCAGGAATAATTAAAAACCTTGTGCAGATTGTGGCCGATGGGTAATGAGATAATTGATAGTTAACCCCTCGGCCACAGTAAATAAAAGCCTGCAGCTCTCTGCACTCAGGGTGGTGGGTGTACAGAGGGGAGTACGGGAGAGCGAGAGGAGAGATATATATAACCAAACGTAATGTTGTTTAGCATCCTGAGATGTGATAAATACTAAAGATGATACTGTTTAAAAATGGCGCTGACACAGGATTTGATGAAAACAATAAGAATGTGGCAATAGTTAATTTCTGCAGAAATACCCTTCGATAGTTCCATTAAAGGCAGATTTTTTTTAATAGGCAGAATTCCCCAAATATATGCCTTTGTGCATTTATCCCAGGATTTTGCCAAATACACAAATGTAACTTTCTATATCATAAACTGGTAACTGAAATGACCAAATACAAATGACCACAATGTGTGATATGGATATGAAAGAAAGAAAGAGTTTACCCTCCGTCCACTGCGTCCATCACTTTAACGTCAATGTCCTGCTCATAGAGTGTCCTCACCATTCTGTCCCTGCGGTCCGGTCGCCTGCGCAGGTTAATCAGGTACACCTGCCAGGAGACAGGGGGCACAGTCAACAAGGAGAGGGAAACCCACCCATCCACACACATCCAGAATACTGGAACCAAGTTACAAAAAACAACACTGTAATCCAGTGCTATGACTACGATAGACACAAGAGGGCACTGTCTCTAATGCCATGACTGGGTTATACACTAGGGGGCACTGTATCCAATGCCCTGACTGGGTTATACACTAGGGGGCACTGTATCTAATGCCATGACTGGGTTATACACTAGGGGGCACTGTATCTAATGCCCTGACTGGGTTACACACTAGGGGGCACTGTATCTAATGCCCTGACTTGGTTATACACTAGGAGGTACCTTCTCTAATGTCATGACTGGGTTATACACTAGGGGGCACAGTCTCTAATGCCCTGACTGGAATATACACTAGACCGAGTCCCTGCTGATTGGCCCATAGGCAGCTCTTACCTCATCCAATCCCATCTTGTCTGGGTGACGGGGAGGCAGGAAAACATGCTTGGAGGGGTACATGGGTGGTCCATCAACTGTAGGAACAAACAAAATGAATCAGTGTTATGATGCCAAAAGATTTCTTCACTAAGTTTCTTATTCTGCTTTGTGCAAGATACAACAATATCTTATTTAGGAATGTTTGTGAGTCTGACTGAGGCTTAAGGAATTAAATTAACAATGAACCCTTTAATTTCCAAATTAAGAATCTAACAATGTCTCATGGTGAGTTTTTGAAGGTAAGTAATGGTACCTAAAACCCTGGGTACCTGCCCTGGGTAAATGTACACACACCCATCTGTTTTTGCTGCTGAATTTTGAAACTGGTTAACATCGGACTGGAATTGATGCCTTTCATTTTGTTGTCTGTATATAGATTTGCAACAAGGACAGTAATTTTTCTAACATTATTAAGCTTAAAAACCTTTCCTGAGAAACAACACAGGCCATCAAAAATAGAGAATCCTACATAGCAGGGTTCTGAAGCAGGTGAGGAAGAGGAGCCCCACTCACTCATGGCCTCCAGCTGCAGGTGCACGAAGTTGCCCCGATCGTCCTCGTTGGTTTGGTGTGGCTTTGCCGGCACATTCAGGTAGCCGTAGCGCTGCTTGTTACACAGGTACATCTGCACACCTGGGACACAACACAGCACTGTCAGAATCACACTCACAGTCTGTGTGGGGCTTGTGAATGAACATAGAGGGACAATGGCACAGCTTCCCCTAACAGCTCCAGAAAAAAGGACTGGCCAACTATACACAGATTACCTTTTTTGTTTTGTTTTTTTTTGGGGGGGGGGGTGGGGGGTTGTTATTGGGCTAGGTTGAGACCCCCAAACTGGCTCACTTGTGACCTTTTTAAATGTATTTATTAGGTTCTCTCTCCAGTTGTAGCCAGTGTTTCCCTCTTTCTGTTGTGTGAAACCTCCCTTATGAATAACTAGACAATATATTCCATTGTAATAATAAATGATACAACTATAATATACAAAACTATAGATATTTTAGCTTTAAAATGTAAATGAGTGAACAATTTTGGTGCCACTCTATGAACCTTGATATCTTGCCCAGCAGATAATATTTCTTATTTGAGTTTAAATATCTTCTGTATGGAAAACTCAGCTTTAAACTCAAATTCAAGATATCAAGATATTTTCTTGGCAGACCCTTATACAAGTTACCACAATAAATGTGCAGTATACGTTTGCAGTTTCCTCTGAAATTTACAGTTCTGTATCTGGTTAACCAGACTTAACAGACCTTTACAAACTGGACTGTGATTCGCTGTGCTTATATAAGTACTATGATTTGACTTTGCTTTGTTGCCACGGTACCTGAGACGCGGCAGGAGAAGGCGAAGGCGATGATGTCATCGAAGGGCCAGGAGTAGTCAGGGTGGGGAGGGTGGAAGGCCAGCTTCTTAACCCCTTCCTTGCGCAAGTCCAGCAGGAAGGTGGAGTGCACCATGGGAACGGGATAGCAGCCACGGCGATGCCGGTGTTTGGTAGGGAAGTACTCTGCCGTGCGACGGTAATAACCCTGCACAGACAGACAGACAGACAGACAGGCAGGGAGACAGACAGACAGACAGACAGACAGACAGACAGGGGTCATTTTAGAGTAAAGACCACTGAACACCATAGTGGGATCCAATAATATTTTATAATTGAAGCTTGTATTATTTTATAATTGAAGTACCTGTTATCAAAGTTTGGCTTAACATGGAAGAAACTATTTTTGACATTTTTTTTCTTAACAATATTTAAATTATATTGCTATGCCAAATCCCACACAAATGCAATTTTGCAGTAGAGGATTTGAAATGTTCCTTCTGTCGCTGTAGAGGTGGTTGTGCAGTAAGGTCGCCTGGCCCTCAGGTTTGGGGTCGCTCGGTGGAGTGGAGATGGGTTACCTGGGGGGTGATGCCACACCAGTAGTTGGAGTAGGCGGTCTGAGAGTCCAGCATGGGCGCCACCACAGACTTGTTCTCAGCAATCATCAGACTCAGGGTCTGTGGGTTCATCAGGATGTTGTCTGTGTCAACATACTGAGAGGAGGGAGGGATGGGGGAGAGGGGGGATGGGGGAGAGGGGAAGGCGCCTTGCAGTCAGTGAATTGGTGGTTCATTTAAAAGTGCACTTGAATAGCAATTTCTACCTTTTGGTTTGCTTTTTAACATTTAACTACTTCCGTGATCATTGTAGACTTTTGATTACCAACATATTTATTGATGTTACTTCATCTCATTTGCTGGCTATTTTTAGGGCCCTCGTTCTAAAAACGGTGACCCTCATGCATTGATCATGTCTGTCTATCTGCCTGTCACGCTGAACATGGACACAATACTGCAACAATCTTCACCAAACGTTTATCACACACTCCTAGATTTTATACAAATATGTTTCAACTTTCAGGTACTGCGATTATGCATGGACTGGTTATATTGGTCAAGATCAAAACAGTACTCACTAAATTGACAGCAGATTAAATCAAATGAGCGATCAAACAATGTAGGACAATCAGATCTGTACAGCTATATAATAATGAATTACAAAAGACCTGTCTGAATACTATAGAGCAAACAGTACTTATACAGTAAAGGAAACTGCTCATCTTACTCAAGGGGCTTCACTAGACGTATCCTGCTGCAGTGCTTACCATGATGTAATCAGCCCACTGTCTCTTGGCGTAATTGAGTGCTGCCTGTTTGAGTTTCATGAGGTACTCGTATCTGCCGTTGGTCCAGTGCTTGGGCCCCATCTCTCCCGGGTAGGACCTGCACACACATAGCTGCATTACAACAGGGTCCCCCACCCGAATCAATGGGCATGACTGGGCTAATAAACTGAGGAAGTACTCTATATTTACCCATTGAATGTTACCTTATTGGTAACCCATAATAAATCTGTCAATCTTTCACAAGTATTTAATTCAAGTGACTTTTCTAAAGCTGGCCAGAGACACCTCAGAGCAAAATAAAAGGCACCTATGCTGATAGAGACCTAGTCTAGAATCTTTATGCTAAGCGATCCCCAAGCAGTCAAGTCAAATCAGAGTCTCTCTAGTTGAGAAGCTAACTTCAGGTCTGGACTCACGTGGGCTGGTCCATGGGTCTCCACTCCACGTTGTGATAGTATATCTGCATGACTGTCAGCCATTCCCTCAAGACTGCCGTGGTGTTGTCAATGTTGTGATCTGTCGCCGCCCTGGTGGAGTGGATTGAGAGATACATAGATTGCAATGGATTTATGGAACCTCCTTGGCAGCTGCAGGGGATCTGCAAACTCATACAAGCTCTACTCAGGTGGGTGCCTCATTATAACAAAATGTTATAACACCTTTTCAAAACACAGGATTCCTTAAACTACTTTACCTGTCCTGAGCTCTAGCTGAAATTGAGGTTATTTATAACCTACTGCTGGAGGCAGCAGCAAGGACATGCTTGTTTCGCTCACAGGTTGACTGAGGTGGTAAAGTTTCAAAAGAGGGGAGGAGGCCCGTGTCCAATAAATAAAATGGACTGTCAACAAGTCTGTCTGTCTTATGCTACAAAGCTATGGAAAACGGTAAACAGACAGGGAGTTCTATCTTAGTGTAAAATCAAACAGGGTTAAGGGAGACTACCGATTTAATGAATGTCCTGTATTAATTATTGTATTAAGACCATGCAGTGATGCAATTCAGCTACAGAGATTCCAGGAGATTGTAAGAAAGTCATTGCTAGAGCAGGGAGCCGGTCGGTCGATCTCACATTTGAAGTCAGCATTTTCAAGCAACAGGCTGCCTGGGACAAGGGCCTGAGGTTTTTAATCTGGGAGTATGCAGAGTAGTGACATCATTGGATCTGAGTGCATGCATGGAGTTTCAGGTTTCTACCAGAAATAGTTTAGCTGTGTTTTTGAGAACAAAAATGGAAAATAATTATTGGGCCCTTAGGCTGTCACAGTGCAAGTAAAGAATAAAAAATGAGTTGTGTGTTTAAATATACACGGTCTCTCAACCGTTTTACTCTTAAATATAATTCTAGTGTCACTTAATACATACTTCCTGTGTCAGCTGCTTGGACACAAAAGAAACCTGCTTCCCAAGCATGCTATGCTCCTGTTATTACTTGGCACCGTAGAAGGTTATGATTGACATCATATATAATCTCTTAGTGTAACGATGAACAGGCTGGTTTGATGTTAATCCAGGCCAGAGGGCAGTATAATCCAGACACAGACTGTGGGTACAAGCACAGAGACCATTTATATTAGGAGTCAAATGCCTCTGACCATACACAGCCTAGTCCCACAGTTCCATTCTATAACGTCACAGAGTCAGGTACTTCTGCATTTCTGTCTGCCACTGGGGCTGAGTTAAACAATAAGTGTTTGGCTAATTTGTATTAATTAAATTAGGTTTGCAGATCATGAGAACAGTTTTAGATCGGATTAGAAATGCACTGTTTAACCTCAGTTAAAACACAGTTTGTTAAAGGGCAATGTGTGAACATGCTAATGCAGAGAGTCTGTGTGCAGTGACAGCTGTGCAGCTGTTGTATGAATGCGTAATCTTTAATAGGATTCTATACTAATGTAAGTGTGAAATGACTTACTGTATCGGGCATGTAAACAGGAGTGACTTCACTACAGAGAAACTTTTTATTAAGTCATGGGACGAACACAATCTGGCCTTAATGTGGGGTGGCTTTACTAATAGGGTTTCTGTAACAAATTAATACCAAAGCATTTTAACTGGTTATTGAACAGCTTAAGAATTATTGGTGTTATTTATTTTGAACTGTTCTAATTCTAATGTAATAGATTTTTTCTGTATAAAAACGGACATCCTGTTGCATTCATGTTTTCAGAGGGTTTGTTTAATAAAATGCTTGTTATAGCAGGTTGGTCTAATTAGAGAGCCATCTTAACACATGTCCTTATGTGTGGGTCAGCCGATGGTGGCTTTAATACTCACTTTAGGGATGGCTTTCCATTGCTCTCAATAGGAACAAATCAGGATTGTATAAACGTGGGCTTCATTGTCAGGTGGTGTTTGTAATGAGGGGTAAAGCAAGGTTTCCGTGTATATGCCTGTCACTGGGGGATATTACATCTCTGCGATATTACTGCTAGGAACTTAGTGGGTATATTTGTAACTTTGTAATGCAGTACAACTTCAGTATTACAACCTTGCAGAATTCCAGCAACTGTAGGTGCAAAAGCACTGGCCTACCCAACTGGTACTGTATATAAAACCAGTGCACATACATTAATCTATAGGTTACATCTCTGTGAAGAAGTGGTGTATGAAAATTAATACATATACATTATGAAAATATAAAACATTGATGATACAGGTTATAATAATGACGTGATGAGAATTGTCTAACAGGTATTTATAATTTTACAGAAGCTTAATAATAATAATAATAATAATAATAATAATAATAATAATAATAATAATGCATATTGTCAATTGGGTCATTTTGAATGTAATTAATCAACATAAGGCTATACACATACTCGGTTCTGCAAAATTTTACAGTATTTTGTTTTGTAAAATGGAATAAGCTATTTAATTGTTGGCTAGGTGATAAATACAGATACGTACCCAAACCCAAACTGCCCTTTTAGTTTTTGCATACTGCTGAATAGTAATGATCGAGTCTGTTCCAGCACTGTATGACTCAGAGAAGCCCACTTACCACACGGATATTCGGTCTTTTGGGTAGTCGAGTCTCTCTATCGCTCCCAGATAATACGGCAGGGAATGAGCCGCGTTCCGTGCAATGATGGCTAGCACCACCGTCGGTTTCTGTATGGTAGATTCTTGAGGTTGCTTCTCCTCTGAAAAATACCCCCGAACTCCTGAAAATGCCCCCAAACAGACGTACAAAAACATAGACAGCATGATCACAAAATCCGTGGCAAGGTTTTTTCTCTGTTCGAAAAAACAATCCTAACTAATTCGCTGAAGTTATATGCGTCACCATTTAGAAGAAAAAAAACACTTTTGCGAAACTTTGAAAACGTCTCTCTCTCTCTCTCTCGCTCTCTCTCTCTCGTTACAAGGAGGAGTTAGTCGTGTGCTGTATTGAATTACAGTACGTGGGTTACATGGTCAAAGAGTCCTGACATTTTGGGTGTCTTGCGTTTTGTTTAATTCCAGATTGTGGAATGGTCTGCTGTGATACAGGACAAGAAGCAACACTTGAGACTGCAGAGAAAGAAGTCGCCGTGGAACACACTTCAAATTGCATTTTATACTGTGTAGAACTAAACCTGCAAAATGATGCACACTAAACGACCCGTTATAAAAAGAGTACCATAGTAAAAGAACGCATCACAACGTGTAATAAAGCACTTTAAAACAGGGTAAAGCAGAGTTACGCCTTAAGAAGCCCAGAGAGATATGGTAATGCATATTTAAAAACATGGCAAACCATGGTAAACTATGATAAATGCGTGGTATACCCATTGAAAGTATGGGGGAACATTGAACATTTACCGTGGTCATTGTTACTAGAGATTGTTACTAATGAGATTACGTGCTGGAAATATGATGTTTTTTTTTTATTTATGTCACTACACGTATTTACCTATATATTTATTTTATTAGCCTTACATTTACTTATAACCAGTACTTATATTAAGAATTCATAAGATTAGGTTCAGGAAATATTGACATCACTAATATAATAAAAATACAACAGAGATTAAGAGACTGATGTTAGAATATCCTACGATCTCTTTACAGGGTTGTTTAACAGGCTGTGCTAAGAGCATTGTGTCCAGTGTGCAGCACACCTGCGCTGGCTGCTTTAGCAGACTGTCAGGGGTCAAACACAGCTGATGCAGCAGCGATGAGGCAAGCCTCTCTGGGTGGGAAGCTCCCTGAAATATTTGAACAATGCGTACTGAACCAGCTGGAACTTGGATTTTTCACCCCCAAGGCTAACAAGATGTGTTGCTAAGAAATACTTAGCACAACGCTGTGAATAAGCAGATCACCCAGACCCCCGTCATTCATACACAGGTCATGATAAAACCCTAATAAAGTATCAGACACTGAGCCTTTAATAGCTCAGACAAACCCATATATAAGCAGAGTGGTTTAGTGGGAGTTTTTTTGGAGGTGCTCAGTTTGTCTGCTCGTCAGGAGCGGTGACTTATGCAGTTCAAACATCTTAACTAGTAGGATCATTTAGAGAGCTTCCATGTTCCGAAGCCAGTGTGACACAGCAAATAAGTGTTGCCACTAGTAGTGCTAGGGGAAAGTGAAACTGATAGCTTGTACCTCTGTGCCTGAAGTGGTTTGCCTGCAGTTTGTATCCTGTGAGGCTGTGCTATGAACTAGTTGTATCCTGTGAAGCTGTGCTATGAACTGGTTGTATCCTTGAAGCTGTGCTATGAACTGGTTGTATCCTGTGAAGCTGTGCTATGAACTGGTTGTATCCTGTGAAGCTGT
Organism: Acipenser ruthenus; assembly: GCF_902713425.1. Taxonomy (NCBI): domain Eukaryota; kingdom Metazoa; phylum Chordata; class Actinopteri; order Acipenseriformes; family Acipenseridae; genus Acipenser; species Acipenser ruthenus. Next base: position 8,106,298 of record NC_081219.1, read on the forward strand.
GCTATGAACTGGTTGTATCCTGTGAAGCTGTGCTATGAATTGGTTGTATCCTGTGAAGCTGTGCTATGAACTGGTTGTATCCTGTGAAGCTGTGCTATGAACTGGTTGTATCCTGTGAAGCTGTGCTATGAACTGGTTGTATCCTGTGAAGCTGTGCTATGAACTGGTTGTATCCTGTGAAGCTGTGCTATGAACTGGTTGTATCCTGTGAAGCTATGCTATGAACTGGTTGTATCCTGTGAAGCTGTGCTATGAACTGGTTGTATCCTGTGAAGCTGTGCTATGAACTGGTTGTATCCTGTGAAGCTGTGCTATGAACTGGTTGTATCCTGTGAAGCTGTGCTATGAACTGGTTGTATCCTGTGCTACAGAATAAACATTCTAGTTATCTACTTACAACACCAATGTGCGAGTCTCCACTGGTTTCCATCCTCCAGTTGACGTGACTGTGGTGGAGAGCAGGTTGCAGGCGTTTCCACTTCTTCACACTGACAAGCAATTCTGAACATATACTGCAGCCTTTACTACAAAATAAGGGTCAGAGAGTGGCTTGCACTTGCTAAAGCAGGGCTTCTAAAACTCAGTCCTGGGGACCCCCTGTGTCTGCTGGTTTTCATTCCAACCAAGCACTCAATTGCTGAAAACAAGTAAAAAGCTTGAATTAAGCAAATTATCTGTTCAATTAAGGGTCTAATTAAGTAATTGAGAGTTCGGTTGGAATGAAAACCAGCAGACACAGGGGGTCCCCAGGACCGAGTTTGAGAAGCCCTGTTAAAGAACATAAGAACATAAGAACATAAGAAAGTTTACAAACGAGAGGAGGCCATTCAGCCCATCTTGCTCGTTTGGTTGTTAGTAGCTTATTGATCCCAGAATCTCATCAAGCAGCTTCTTGACGGATCCCAGGGTGCCAGCTTCAACAACATTACTGGGGAGTTGGTTCCATACCCTCACAATTCTCTGTGTAAAAAAGTGCCTCCTATTTTCTGTTCTGAATGCCCCTTTATCTAATCTCCATTTGTGACCCCTGGTCCTTGTTTCTTTTTTCAGGTCAAAAAAGTCCCCTCGGTCGGGGGCTCCCGAGTGGCGCATCCAGTAAAAGCACTTGCTTAGTGTGCAGGATTCACCCTATAGTCTGGACATCGCGAGTTCGAGTCCAGGCTATTCCTTTGCCGACCGAGGACAGGAGCATCCAGGGGGTGGCACTCAATTGGCCAAGCACCGTCCGGGGGGACGGAGGGTGGGTTAGGTCGGCCAGGGTGTCCTCAGCTCACCGCGCACTAGCGACCCCTGTAGTCTGGCCGGGCGACTGCGGGCTGGCCTGCAAGCTGCCCGAGAGCTGCGTTGTCCTCCGACGTTGTAGCTCTTGGGTGGCTGCATGGTGAGTCCACAGTGTGAAAAAAGCGGTCGGCTGACAGCACACGCTTTGGAGGACAGCGTGTGGTCGTCTTCGCCTCCCGAGTCAGCGCAGGGGTGGTAGCGGTTAGCTGAGCATAATAAAATAATTGGCCATTCCAAATTGGGAGAAAATAATAAAAAGTAATTGGCAACGACTAAATTTTTTTAAAAAAAAGTCCCCTGGGTCGACATTGTCTATACTTTGTTCAAGACTGAATAGATTCAGTTATTTTAGCCTGTCTGCATACGACATGCCTTTTAAACCCGGGATAATTCTGGTTGCTCTTCTTTGCACTCTTTCTAGAGCAGCAATATCCTTTTTGTAACGAGGTGACCAGAACTGAACACAATATTCTAGGTGAGGTCTTACTAATGCATTGTAAAGTTTTAACATTACTTCCCTTGATTTAAATTCAACACTTCTCACAATATATCCGAGCATCTTGTTGGCTTTTTTTATAGCTTCCCCAAATTGTCTAGATGAAGACATTTCTGTGTCAACATAAACTCCCAGGTCTTTTTCATAGATTCCTCCTTCAATTTCAGTATCTCCCATATGATATTTATAATGCACATTTTTATTGCCTGCGTGCAATACTTTACACTTTGGATGTAAAGGAATGCCCGTGTGGTGTGCAGGGTGGTTCACACAGTCCTGGGGACAAAGAGGCAATTGGCTTGGTCGTGGGATTGGAGGATTCCCACTGACCATCAGTTCTCCTGAGCTGTGTGGGGAGGAAGTGTAATTGGCCATTCTAAATTGGGAAGAAAATCAGGGGTAAAACAGTTGGGCACACAAAGTATGTAAAATAAAGAAATAAAGAAATAAAATAGGTCACCACAGACTCAAGAACTTGCTCTTGAATGTCCATAGCAAGACAAAGCTGCAATTGGATCAGTGGTTCTCAGGATGTGGCAGAATAGCATATTCTGTCTCTGAAGAAGCAACCTGAGCACTCAATACTATTATCTCACTGCGGCTGCCACTGGTTCTATCTGCAATCTAAATTCATCTAAAGTCAGAGATCACCTGTATATAATCAGAGCCTTCTGTTTTTTTTTTCTGTAGGCTGTGATTTAAAACCAGTCATTACACAACTTCCCCCATCAGTGTGGAAAGATGAACCTCTTCTATAAGCCCACAGTTGTCGTGTAGGATTTTTTGGACTCCTGGTATAAACAGTCCAGTCTCGCTCAGTAGTCTAGTGGCAATATCTTGCTGTAAAGTTGACTAGTGCCAGTAGGTAGGGTGACCAGACATCCCAGTTTATCCAGGACAGTCCCAGCTTTCCATCAAATGTCCCGGTGTCCTGACATTTTGCTCAGAATCTCATTTCAGCATCTTCATGAAGCACGACACACTAATACCTTTTGTCAAAATAACGTAAACAAGTGCTTTTAGTTTACGGCACCTGCAGTAAAAAAAGAAAGAAAGAAAAATGCCAACACGTAAATGTATTTAATATATTATTATTATTATTATTATTATTATTATTATTATTATTATTATTATTATTAATAATAATAATAATAATAATAATAATAATAATAATAATAATAATAATAATAATAATAAACAACTTAATATAAAAGTACGCAATACGTATACACAATGTGGCTACTTAAACTAGAAAGCCACAAATTATACATCCGGGAGTGTTCTGAAATTAGCTAGCTGCTTCAAAAAAAAAAAAAGTGAATACTAAGAGGGAGAGGATGGCTATTTAAATAACCATTAATATAGCTTACATTTAAATGGTTTAATTAGTCTCATTAATTATTTAACAATGTGTCCTGGTTTTGAGCTTTGAAAATCTGGTCACCTTACCAGTAGGCCAAATCAGTTCATTATTCACCGGCTCAACACTCGTTGACTTTTCTCTTCCTTCGATGGCGATCCAGTTGGTCGAGTTTCTCTTTATGTCCTTTTTTATTATTTAAGTGTCTTACAATTTATTATTATTATTATTATTATTTGTTTATTTAGCAGACGCCTTTATCCAAGGCGACTTACAGAGACTAGGGTGTGTGAACTATGCATCAGCTGCAGAGTCACTTACAATTACATCTCACCTGAAAGACGGAGCACAAGGAGGTTAAGTGACTTGTTCAGGGTCACACAATGAGTCAGTGGCTGAGGTGGGATTTGAACCGGGGACCTCTTGGTTACAAGCCTGTTTCTTTAACCACTGGACCACACAGCCTCAAATTTAATCAAATTATTGGGGTTCCTTTTCAATATTGCGAACAGCTATAGGTTAGGCTGTTGTCCTGACTGACTGGAAGATAGGCTGTCCTCCCAGGACAAGTAATTATTCATTTTCAACATCTCACCTTGAAGTTCAGATGCACACTAGCTCCCTTTCACTTGTTTATTTAGGGCCTCCAAAACTAAGGAATTTGGCTTATCGGTGTTACTATGGTGACCAGGCCATTTCATTCATTTATCATTCTGAAGTCCCTATTCCTCCCTGTTCTATAATGTTAAATTCCTTAACTTCTGTTACATTTGCAGGTGCTATACAGTTATACCGAAGTTAAACTTTGTAACTTCTCTTACGGTCCTACAAGTCAGTCCCAGAGTCAGATGGAAACGTAGTATTCTTGAGAGTGAGTGAAGCTAGGACAGATAGGAAAGAGTTGTGCCTGAAATGCAGTTAAAAACTCAATGGAAATCAATGCTTTTGACAGGAGTCCTGCAGATCTGACTGCATTGTGGAGATGTGATCCTGTAAGAAGACATGCGGACGCTGCAGTTCACTCCAGAACAGAGGGCAAGCCTGGGCAGAACAGAGCCAAGGATCGATACTGCACACAACACTGCTGTTCACAGTTATAGGATTCCAGTTAATGTGCCATATGCAGTGTGAAGGACAGACACACAGGTGGACAGAAGGACAGCAGACAGATGCAATCCATCTTTTCAGTATACTACACCGCGCTTTGCAATACTAAGGACAAGAGCCTGTAACAATAAAATCGCTAGGATCAAAGTTCAAGACATGCAAGACCATAAAATCCTAGTTTAAAACAAAAACTATGCAAGTATGATACAAGGAAGGATTGTATTCATCCCTTCCACAAAACGTGCATAACCCTTTCTAGCCTTGCACTATGCAAGATTAACACTTCCATTTTTATCCTTATGTCATCTTTGCATATCTACTGCATGCCGTGCATGAGTCCGTCCTTGTTAGTGGTATGGGTGGGCTTTGTTGATTTTTTTTCTCATGCACCACCAGGGGAATCTGCGGCAAACCCGCTTTGGCTTTGAAAACACTACCATCTAGTGTATCGATTTGGGTATTGCAGATAAGTCACTTAAAAAAAACTATTCGGAAAACTCTCCTTCAAGCAGTTATTGCTAAAACAAAGTAATTCCACACATTCCCCATGTGCTCCTCTACTCACTGCCGCTGTCTTTTCCCAATGGAATTCTGTTTTTCTATGTTCATTTATGTATTTAGTTATTTGTTTTATATATATATATATATATATATATATATATATATATATATATATTGATTGTTACAAATTCTCGCTCTTCTTCTAACATTCTAGCTCTTGTCTAATATTACATATTAGTGTACTCTCAGTTACTGTACTGGTGTAAAGCTGCCCATGTATTTTCTGCTCTGTGAAAAATGTAACAGCAGTTAAGGGAATTCTGTATCTGAAACCATCGAGTCTCTGTGGGGCCTTCTTTATAGAAACATAGACAAAATATTCTGTAATACTGGCAATATTGAAATAGCTTTTTTTACAGTTACTGTACTATTTTACAATTTTAATTTTTCAAAATGGCTTTGAGCTGTCTTCATTATTCCATTTATATCATGTGAACACGTGACCTTCCCGCCCTGAACTGTCGCAATGTCACAGCCCACTGAATTCTCCACAAACTCAAAACAAATTCCAAATCAGTTGGAGAGATTTATAGAAAAGGGATTTGAACTCCGTATCGGAGCTGTAGAACCCAGAGCCACTCAGAAGGATTTCTAACACCGTAAATGAATGTTTAGACGCTATTAAAATGACATTTGAAGTCATGTACCATGTACATTATTACAGGTCCCCCTTTTTTTATTGTGCTGAGCACATTTTGGTTGTGTTTGTTATGATCATTGGGATATGCAGCTGTAAGGGTGGACTCTCAGTCAGCCTGCCCTCCCGTGACTGTTCTGTGTGACGGGCAGCTGTCCGGTCATGTGACTTATTTATACATATGAAGTATTTCTATAGATAAATGAATCCAATTTAACAACTACGTCAGATATTGAAGCAGGTTATATATTTATAGTCTGCTGGTTATTTGAAGTTTGCAACAACAATACCACTACACTACTACTACTACAACGACTGTAGTAAGTTATTTAGTTCTGCAGTTCTACAGTTATTTACTGCTTCGGACACAAATTACATCAAATGGTAACAAATGTTTCAACATGCTTCAACTGTCTTCTATAGTGTTACACGATGACGAATGTAGAAACATGTACCTCTGTAGAAGCTGGCGGCACAGCTAGCGAAACGTTAGGATTTTGTCTAGCAAAACAGTTCCGGTGTCGTCTTAATTTGTGGATTTATTTTACTTATCTGTGTCACTGTGTTATGAGATTCAAGGTATTACAAATATGTATTTATTATGTACCAGGAGTACAAGCAATGAACCATAAGAGCTATAAAGGCAGTCCTAATAAGGGACGAGACATTCATTTTAAAACCTTAAGACTCCTTCAAGCGTCACTTTCAATTCCGATGTATAATTACTTTGATTACCAGGAGGGGCAGCAAAGCCCCTGTAAAAACTGTTTAATAATAATTTGGGGATTTAGGGTTCTTGTCTGTGTATTGTGATATTAAATGTCATGACCTGTTAAAATAAATACGAGAAAGACTTTGCTGTCCCACCTTTAAAACAGAAATGTCGTTCATCATTCTGTAGCAATCCACTCATGAGAAATCACTTTGGAACACAGTACTGCTGCATGTGATGTGCGCTACATGACAGCATACATCCACCAGAGGGCACCATCGTCTGTCAAGTCAATTCATACACTCTGTATGGTTTACTCATTGGGGATTTTGAAACCTGTTGACCTCAGTCAGAGCACATTGTCACGAATCATTTTACAGGAACTAACTCATGTATGAAAACAACGCCATCCACTGGACACATCTCATCGGTTGTCGGGCCAAACGGAAGAACGAAGCCCAAGAGGTCTTTTAAACCCCTTTCACACTGGCATGATCTACCCGGGTCAGAACCTACCCGGGCAGGACCCGGTGTCATGCGGGTCGGGTGCGCGATTTCACACTGCTTTTGATAAAGCAGGGTTGACCAGGATGATAGACGCAAGTACAAAATGCGCGTATCAATGCCACAGAAGCAGCTTATTACTGACGTTTCCATCCAAACTTATCTGGATTGAACCGCCGGACACATAGAGCAAATGTTTCTACATCCCTGCTGCAATCTGACTCATGCTGTCTCAATCAACACCTCACGAACAGCCGTCAAGCATTTTGTCTCACTCAAACCGGGTCAAAGCGTGTCAACCCACATCCTGAGGTGGGTCACTGGGACCCAGGTTAACCCTGGTCCGACTCAGGTACTGGTTTCACACTACACAGGATTTTGACCCTGTTAGCCAGGCCCCGTGTCCGGACCCTGGGTAGGAGTGCCAGTGTGAAAGGGGCTTTAGAGAAATAGTGGATACATAACACAACTTTCGTAGAGTTGAGAAAGTTGTTACTGCACCTTAACTATAATGTGTTGTGGTATAAGCATTGCATCGGGGGTCATGTATGTTATGACTTCTTTTCATGCATTTACTTGAACAGTAAAGGTTTATACTCAACTTTGCAAGTGCACAAATCTTTATTCACACTGGAATATCGGTTCGACTCATATTGAGGCCCATCAATGCTCATCCAGTTCTCTGTAGCTGATTGATCTCAACACTTTGTCAAGTCTGCTCTTAAAGGTTGATTCAGCATCACACTTCTCTTTGCTCAAAAGTGTCTACTGCCCTCCGTTCTAAGTCTGTGTCCACTTCATTTTCAACTTCTTCTGGTCCTGGTTTCTGTGCTGTGTTTAAAGTATTGGCTCAGCTTACGATTTAAAAAAACTTTAAACAAGTCCCCCCTAATTCTTCAACATTGGCTTGGAGGATGGAGAGAGATGGATAGAGAGAAACCTAATTATTAGCCATTAGTGAGGTATAGCTTCCAAGACATTGAAAAGACTTCTAGTCAAAACTTTGTTATTGAATTTAAGTTTCTTTTAGTATTTCTATTGAGTGTTTTATAGTTATAAATGAACTAAAATGTGCTGTAGTGTTCTATGCACAGGATGCCATGTGTACACAGCACGTAGTGAAATTTCGACAAATCCGTAACTGATCGACAGATTTCTCTTGAAGTGATTTATAACATCTAATTGTTTTGCCAAAACTTTTTTTTCATGCCAATAAAACATATTGACGTGAATTGAGAGGGATTGAGGGCAGGTGGAGGACGAAGCGAGGGCAAGAGAGACCTTCTGCGCCCTTACCAGAAGAAACAATGGAGTCAGTGACATGGCTGTAGACAGAGGGCTCGCCTCAAAAGCCTCTCCATTCACTCCGACCCCCCAGCCCCCTGTGAGTAAACTCACCCCAGCATCAGGGCACTTTCCCAGCCAAGCAGCAGCAGAAAGGCTGTGAAAGTTCAGCCTGGGATCCAATAACTTTACACAACGGGGTCAGGGGTCAAGCACTCAGGGCAATGGCTGAGGCACGCTGGTTTGAGCAGAGAGAACGGGCCCGTTTTCAGCATTTACTTAGAAATAATTTCCCCTGGACAACCAGGCTGTGAGGTGCACACTCCCATGCCTGGTGGGGGGTCCCCCCTTGTGGGTTACAGATGTGCTGGACTGAAGAAACACAAAGAGAGCATGGGACTGGGAAACCTGTCCCCAACACAATGGAGTCAGACAACAGTACGCGTCCAGCTACTGAGCTGGGATTTGAACCCAGGACCTTTAATATAACATTACCCAGAATTTAAAATCATTCAGACAGAATTCTTCGGGAAACTATAAGAAGCATGTGACGTAAATATGACATCACCTTGAGCAACATTTTGTTGAACTGTTCCCTTATAAATGTCTTTTAATTTGCGTGGTATCTTTTGTTTGTGTTTTCCTTGGTTATACTATGCATAGTTAACCATGGTTTGCCATGTTTTTGAACTGCTTCCATTGAAGACTTTAATAAGTTGCCTTTGAACTCACTATAATAACCCTTAGAAAATATTTCACGTTGCAAAGGCATAGAAAAGTTTAATAAAGCATAGTGAAAACATACCAAAGTATAGATAAGCACTGTCATCGTGAAAAGGATAGGTCTCTTAAGCACTCTTTCTTTACCATGGAATTATTTTTTTCCTTTGAGGAAAACTTGGGTCAAGCAGACAAGCATTCATGCCTTAATCAGTGCTGACATTAGATGACGCAACTATCTACCTGACTTACAGTTTTAACTCAGTATTGAAGTTACAGTATATCGTCACAGAAATAATCTGTCAGTTATAATCTCAGAAACAAAATGTATTTTTAAGTTTCAAAACGTGGCACTTATCATGAACTTCCACAAAGATATATTGAAACAACATCTTGTAATAAATAACTTGTAACTTTACTAAAAATATGTTTATAATTGGAATAGAAGAAAGAAACATCAGAGTCTAGTTGACAACGTTTTGTCTTTCTGCCTTTCTTGTGTCATTTTGTATTGAGGTTTGAGGATTTGGATGATTCCTCATATAGATGTAATGAACAGAGCCGTGGCTGTGCTCCTGTCTCCCTCTCGTCTGTCTGTCTGTCAGTCCAGTGCTGCTGGAATCAGGTCAGCCATCCCGGGATCCTCTCACCTCGGGGCACAGACTCCCCTCAGCTTCTGCTCGTCTCTGAATGGGGTTGCTGGGTAACTCCGGGACCCTGGTGAAGGAATGCTCTTTTTGTTTTAAGTCAAACAAACCGGGGAAAGCCGGAGAGAGTCAGGAGAGAAGGCAATTAAAGAGCCAGAGGATTCCCCAGGTTTATAAACTCCCTGTGCTATGGAATGCAGTTTGGGTCACCACAGACCAACTTAATAAAATAAGGGTTCCTTTGAACTTGAATACTGCAAAACAGGTGTAACATCTGAATGGCAAACGAAAAGGAAAATCAGTAAACATTTTAAACAACATTTCTAGATCATAACCTTATTTTCAGTTTTTAATTTAAAATGCAATTTTATAAAAACAAAAATTATTAAAGGATGAAAAAAAACCTGAGAATATAGTGTCTTGATTATGTTAAAAATGTTCTTTAGATATAAATGAATGGGTGCTAAAAGTAAAGGAATCCTGGGTGCTTCCTGGGGGTGTTTTTGAGTAACACAGTGTTCTTATGGTTTGTATTATATTAATATGGAACAGCTGTACTGCTGGACCCTGACTAAAGTCAGCTTCTCCTAGATGGAATCTGGAAGCGATTCCTGTGTTTATACTCACACAAAGTCTCTGAAAAGTCTTATAGAGTTAAACATGAATCAGCCCCCATGGCAGTTTAATTCATAACACTGATTTTATTTCTCTGGTTTACTGTTTTGTCTGTGTCCCCACCTGCATATCACATAGATTCTACTCTGAGTACCCATAGGAAAGCAGCAGAAGGCTCGGGAGAGGCGACAGTGAAGCGAGTTTATGGTGCATGTCAGCTTTAATGTGAGTATCCTGTTATTGGGATTAATGTTCATCTAAAACGTACACAAGGCACTAGGAAAGTAAAATTAAACGGAACAGTATGGAGGGAATGATTTTCTATCTGCCCTAAAACAACCACAGGACTGAACCCAAAGTGTCCCTTGTTAATATATCGTTTTTAGATGGCATGCATGGTAGAAGGCAGTTGTCCTTTGTCTTTGATTTCCTCATGCCACAAAATCATTGAGGTTGTAATGTTTATATTCTGTCAGCTCTGCCTGCTCTATTGTACAGAACAGGAGCCGATGCAGTTACACGGGCACACACTCACACAAGACATGTATGCAATGTCACGTCATGTAAACCACTAGACATATATAAGCTGTGAGAATTGTGTGCACATTTCAGCAACGCTCATAGAAAAGCAGACTGTGACTTCACAATGGCTAGTGGAGGGGGAGCCTGTGCCATTGGCTTGTCCCTCAGCGCAGTGAATGCAATGGCCAACCTGTCCATCAAGGCATTTCCTGAGTGCAGAGCTTGCAGAAAACACCACCTCTGTTTGCAAACGGGTCATTGTGGATCATAGGGTAGAACGACTAATTTGACAATCGAATAGTTGAGGTTAAAATAGTCAAATAGGTCGACTATCGCATATTACTGGTTGCTCTACTGGTGCTCTGTTTGTGAACGTACTGTTTCATAATTCTTTGCTGTTTGTGCGCTATATTTTAAAACTTTCTATTTATTAATGTTCTAAAATGTTACATGTTAACAGGTTGCAACCGCAACTATACTTCCGTCCATCTGAAACCACACACTTCACAAGTACTTCACAGTCACGTGACCTGCGATTACTTGACTACCAGATTCTGAGGTTGACTGTCACTTTTCTATACAACTAGGGGACCATTCAGTGGATTGAAACTGCTGAGGTGAGCTGTGTATTTGGTAGCACAGACCCCTGCAGAGTGCATAATACATGCAGCCGATACAGGGATCTGTCCCCCTCATATAACCAGCACTTAAACTTGCAACAGCGCGTGACAGATATGAGAGTAGAAACCATCAAAGGAAGGACCAGAAGGAGCATGGCTGAAGATGCAAGGATGAGAGTTAAAACGTGATCTTGAAGAAGTACAGGTCCTTCTGGCTCTTTCCTTTTAGTATGTCCCTTAGGCCACAGAAGTTTTGGCTCCTGTTTTGACCTAAGGCATGATTTCATACAAGAACATGTATCATTACTTGATTGTAAATTTCAGGTGTGAGAAAAAACAAAAACAAAAACAGCAAGTGACATATTGGTACAGTATAACAGTGCTCCACTGAGAAAATGTACTATTGATTAGTCTTCTGCCTGCAAGTCTGTAACTGCTTTTGATTGCTTATCCTGCCAACTACTTGTACAATTATCCCTGAAGTAATTTTACGATTCTCCACATATGCAAGTTTAGCTGAGGATCGAACCCCATACTTCGAGGGGTCAATCTACGATTTGCACCTTGTAAAAACATTGAGAAGCAACATGTATTTTTTTCAATAAACTTTTTGTTATTAGAAAAACAACATTTAAAACATATTTAAAAATATACTTTTGCTGAACTTAATGGCAGAAAACCTGTGAATAACAAACCATAAATCCCGGTCTAAACTATAGTTTGCATCAACTATGTTACTGACATATAAGTAACAATTTGACAAAGTGTTCAAGCTGTTTAAATTTGAAAACAAACATTTGAAGACAGATACCATGTCTGTGAATGGAGTTCTTGAAACAATAACTGTTGTCAAAGACCTCACTTTTTAGTTGAAATAATATTGTAGAATCTACAAACTGCACTATGAAGCACTCTACATTTGTATAGAAAAGGGTCAGATATGAGTATCATTTCCACAAAATATTTGGGATGGATCATTCTCTTTCCTTTTGTCAATCAACAAAGCAAGTTATGTTATTATAAAATATAAAATAAGATATTGTGGAATAATATATTTGCAAGTAACACAGCTGACCAAAGTAACAGACTTGACAGGACAATCAGTGCGATGGCTATTGTGTTCATTTTCAACATGTGTTCACATATATAAATGTGTCGTAGTCACAAATGTCATTGTGATACAACCACTAGACACCTTTTGCCTTCCGATGGGTTCAGTAAATAGGATTTTGACACATTGTTTCAAGCTGAGCCAAGAGTTTTTGATTTTGCAACTGCTATACAACAAAGACACTACAGTACAATTAACAATGTGTGTGTTTTTAATTAGTGAATTGTAATCTTTTCACAGCTTATTATTTTTAACACGGAGCTGTACTTTAATCTGATGTCTTATTATCAGTGTTGATGTAGAGCAAGAGCTTTACAATGTTAACACACAACAGCATTTTAATGTTATCAAAGTGGAACAGCTCAATTACATTTTTCTATGCAATGTAGATTTTGCTTTTCCATAGTGTATATTTACACAGCTAATCTGGACCATATTTCTTTGGAGATCTCTACATGGTGGGCAGTCACAGACTGTGGAGGTGGAAACATACATATATTTTGTATTTATACCACAAGTGTGGGTACATCTAGTGTGGGATACATTTTAATAATATGCTTAATGAGACTAGTTTTAAATGTGTCTTTGCTTGAATTCTAATCCAGTGGTGTACTGTTGAAATTCAGGACAGAGCTGTGCTTCGTTAGTTCAAACAGTACGGTCACCGTGTTTTATAACTACTTTAAAATGCCTGAAATAATGTCTGATTTCAACTGGTGTTTTGATTTGGACTCCGATTTCCTTGAGAAGGAGTTTATTCATGAAATGTCAGTTACTGATCTGCCAGTGCATTATTTCAATTCCAGCAGATTTTGTCTCAGAGAGATGTGCACCTAGGCTGCAAATTGACAGTTCTCTACTGTATCTAAAAAGACGGTTGTGAAGAGGCCATAATTAGGGTTCCAACTTAATCCGCGTTCAGCACAAAGTTGAAAAAGTTTTTTAAAGTAAAGATCCGCCAGGTAAAATAATCCCTGAATGAATATATTGAACATGAAAAATGTACTTATTATTATTATTATTATTATTATTATTATTATTATTATTATTATTATTATTATTTATTTCTTAGCAGACGCCCTTATCCAGGGCGACTTACAATCGTAAGCAAATACATTTCAAGTGTTACAATACAAGTAATACTTGATATACAGTTTGGAGGATGTCCTTTTGGGGCTCATGGTTTACTGGGACATCCTGCTGCTGTGAATAAAAACACTAAACCACGAACGATTATTCAATATCCTCTATATATTGCAAAGAGTTTGATATATACGTACAATACAAATACATTGATACATTTAAGATAAATAAATAAATGAATAAATAAATACAGTCCATCCTAGATTGTGTATAGTGATGCGCTGGGTAGGCCAGGTAGATCCTCAGAGCCAGCAACACATAAAAATATAGTGAGTTACTGTAGGTTAAATTTAATTCTAATAAATAGAACTGTAAAGATGCAAGTACAGATGATGTCGCAACCTATAGAACAGAATTACATCGGTAAGAACATTCCTTAGATTTAAATTTAAATCATCAAAAACCATTAAATATACTTCTGCTGTTTGGATTCGAAATGTTTGTGTCTTGTTATCCTGTTCGAGGGTAAAATACATACACCACATGTTTAAATGCCTGCTGTTCACACAGGTCCACTTCTGACAACAATTGTAATAAATAAAACAATTACAACAACTGGTGCATTTTTTATTTAAAAAGTCAACAGTGTTACCTTCAGTCAACTCTGTTACTCTAAACATGTAACAGAACTGACCAGTAACACTAAAATGTGTCCTTTATGTTCCATGAGGTCAGCAGAATGGGAGCACATGGTGTGCTTCTGGTAAAGGGCTCATGGGGTTTATAAAACAAATGGTATATTTTTGGAAAAATGTAGGTTTTCTGATTTACTTCATGTAACATGGTTTACACTAATAAAGTACCCTATGTGCCTCAAGACAAGTTAGCTTTAAAAAATATATGAACAATTGCTTAGACATGCCTACAGGTGTTTACATGTACAGTAACCCGTCTCGTATCCGCCCGTCACATATCTGCCCTACCCGTTTAGCCGCTATGATCAATCTCTTCAGCAACGTTAGTTTACTATTGAACAGAGATTAGTTCAGAGATTGTAGATACCAAAGCTTCTGTACACTGTGTTGTATGTACTCTGTGTGCTCCCATTGCTGGTAGTGCCATGTGAGCTTTTCTGAGCCAATAGAATAATTGGCTCAGCTGGGGGGCAGTACCTCACTTCCTATGGGAGTGTTCTAGGGAAGGAGAGGGGGAAGGGGAAGGGGGGGAGGGGGGGGATTCTGGGACTGCTGTCAGCAATACATCCAACATTTCCAAACAGCAATTGTTTTAGTTCATTAGAAAGCAGGATAGAAATCAATACTTACAGTGTGTTTATGGCACAACTGTGTAATGGTCATGGAAACAATTAGCGGGTGCAATATCAGGATTGTAGGCCGATCAATCCCAGAGTTCTTTTCACTCCAGTGACATTTGGAAACGAGGCACGTTATGATGTCTTGAACTGATTCTTGAATTGATCAATCAGTCTATCGGGAATTCCATCTCGTTCACTAACAGATCTTTGCAGACATTCATAGCAACAGTTGCTACAGTAACAACTTGAATATGCATCATAAAATAAACTGTAATGCTCCCCATCACAAAAACTCTGCGTTTTATATACATGCGTGCAATATAAAATGTTCTTCATATTTACCCATGTTTCAGTTGTACAGTTTTATAGTCTCTCCTACTGCTTTTTTCACACCTTGAAGGTTTTATTCCTAATGTAACCCCCTCCTTTGGGATTACCATGTTACTCTGCAGCCTCACTGAATGAAATGTAGTGTCGGTTGATATGTGTTTAACATGAATTGCTTATAGAATGTTATCAGAATCATTCCATAAATCTGCTGTTAGCTACATGGGGATCAAATGGGCAGTTTTGACACATGCATGTATTTTGAAACATAATATCTGGTCTACATTTGGTTAGAGAAAGTTCTTAGTTTCTATGTCGTATTCTCAGGAAGCCTGGCACTTCCCGGGTTTTCACCTCTTAGCTGTGTAATGTGATTCTCTTATTACCGGGGTGAATCAGGATGTCTCCAGAGATGATCAAAGACAGGTTTAGAGAGAAATTATTACAACTCAGTTTGGAGAAACAGAACCAGTGATTGCAATCACACCAAAATATATAAAAAGGGAAATGCTGAATAGAGCTAGAATACAAAGAAATAGGGAAGCAGGCAAGGTGACACATAGGAGGTGTCCTATCATCTTCACAATGAAGAGCACAGCAGAAAGCATGCACAGCAACTCTCATACACATTGCAATATCCACATGCTGTCAATATTCACAGTACATCGCAAGCTATTTTTTAACTGAATTTACAAGCAATAGCAGTTCATGAAACACAAAAACAATCAAATATTTCTGTGCTATACTCTTGGGTATAATCATAAGTAAGGGATAAACTGATTCAACAGTTTGAGTTGCTTATCATAGTTAAGACATTTTTAATTTAACTGATATTCATTCAAAGCGCCATTGCAGTTGAGATTCCACCTCTTGGCAATTAACCCATGTTAGCATTCATAATTCAATTGACTGGAACCATTCATAAAACCTTCACAAATGCTGCATAACACTGTATAATTCTTCATAATGTTTCACAAGTTGTGTTACTACAATTCTGCAAAAGTATATCATTTCATAGATCTCAAGAATGCCAAAAGAGTTGAGGTCGATAGCTATTAGCCACATAAATAAACACAAGATGTTAAATGCTCAATTCCAGTATTTCTGGTTTGTAATAAGTGTTGTAGAAGCATGCTATGAATGATATGCATGTCAGTTTTCAGAGTGGTTCTGATGCTAGATTATGTACACAGCTATACAGTGTTATCAAGCCTTTATCAAGGTGTTAGAAATGCCTCATTGTGTCCAGTTCAAATAAAGTGCTAACAGTTGACTTTCTCAGAGCTGAAAACTAGTAATTGACTACTGTGGAATCGGTGACTGTGGTTTCTTTGACAAATCCAGAGTTTTCCCACCAATCCACTTTTCTCTGTGTTCTCTTTGACTAATCCACAGTTCTCAGTTGAATTGGAAAGTTAATTAAGATCAAAGGATGGTGTCACGTTTTAAAGGGAAAAGCACGATAACACTGATTAACCCTCTCTTCTCACACTCCTTCCCAGGCACCGCTCCAGGAAAGGAGACATGAGGAATCCTGAGCTGACATTGTGGGATGATGTTTCTTTAAGAAGTCACTTCCTAAACTGCAGCTGTGGCATTATTACATTATTGTTACACATGAAAAGACCACAAATAAATCCTGTTAAAACATTGCTTGAGCTGCAGGAAGGCCGAAAAATCGGAAATATTTTTTAAACAAATAGTCCCTTTTATAGAGAAGTGAAAACAATGATAAAAAAACAATTACAGCTAGATCATTTTCTGACAAACTTTCTATTGACAATTTCTAATTGGTTTCTACTAGTTAATTCCAAACTTGACAATTTTCCACCCCAGTGCAGACTTGAAATTATAAGTACAATTGTCATAAAATAATGTATTGTTATATATTTGCACTAAATATATGAAAACTCACTTGCTTCATTTTTAAGTGCTTGATATATTTGAATATTTTCAAACTTTGCAACTAATTTTATTACTTACACCTGCAAAACGGGTGTCTGATCTGCATCCATTTTACAAGGTATTCAGGGTGCAGCCTGGAATATTAATGGCATCTGAAATATCTGAATGTAACTAAATATTATAAACCTATCTTTAGATCATAAATAACAATATAAGAGCATAAGAAACATTTGGGAACGAGAAGAGGTCGTTCGACCCCATCGCCCCTATTAATGGGACCTAGTTTAATAGAACATACTCTAGATGTTCACAGTGTTTCAGGTTCTATGATTCACTTGGTAGACTATTCCATGCATTTATAATATTACAAAAAGAATGGTCTGTTTAATGTGAATGTAAAAACAAAGAGTTCTATTCCCTCTATCCAGGGATTACAAATATGAAGCGTTGAATGCAGGAACCCCCAAATGTTTTTAATATTCCAGTTTGGTTCCACACTGAGACTGTTTAGCAAACCCCTCTTGTTCAGAATATAGAAAGTATATATTTTTTAACCTCAATAAAATGTATAGAAAAAGGCATTTTTTTCTAAGAGTACATACTGAAGTACATACACTCAGTTAAACTAGCAGTCTAGATATTTGTGTATCATTGCATATGGACTGAATTAGCATTGTGTTTTTGCATGTGTAATTGAAATGTGTGTAGACACAGGTCAATGGTAATATGACTCGGGTTGAGGTTTGCTCATCCATTTGGATGAAACAAACAATTTTAGGAAAAATCTTTTGTAGCAAAAGTTTTGCTTTTGTGGATGAAGAAAAAATGTTACAATACAATTATTTATTTCAGCATTTTTTTTGCAAAACTCCAAAAATGCTAATTCAAAAGTATTCATACCCTTTGATGTTATGATAGTATTGTCTACAAGGTGCTAGAAATTTCAATATGAAAATGCAGAACCTAATTCTAGAAAAGTATAGAAAATGCTAGATTGTAGGTGAACATTCTTAGAGTATAAAAGGGTTAGGCATAGGATGATTGCTGTCATTACCAATAAGTCAATATGGGGAAAAAGTAAAGAGCTATCTGAAGACCATAGGCAGAAAGCTATTTATTGTCATAAAGCTGGAGAAGGATACAAGATTTCCAAGCATTTGAGTATCCCAATTTCAACGTATGTTTCTATTATCAAGTACAAGACTCGCTCCCTCGGTCTGGAAGAAGGAAGGTTCTTTCACCAAGAACAAGTAGAAGAATTGTGAGGAAGGTTAATAACAATCAGAGATTGACTGCCAAAGATATTCAAAGTGAATTGGCTGCAAGTGGGACTGGGGTTTCCATTTCAACCATAGGTCGAGTATTGCATGGTGAAGGCCTCAATGGTTGCAGGCCAAGGAAAAAGACACTCTTAAGAAAACGTCACAAAGACAATTGCTTAAAGTTTTCAAAATGATGCAAGATGGATATGAGTTCTGGTCAAAGGTTTTGTGGAGTGATGAAACAAAAATCAAGCTATTTGGTCACGTTGATAGTCGTTACGTTTGGAGAAAGTCTGGTGAGGCTTACAAAGAAAAGAACACCCTACCTACTGTCAAGCATGGAGGTGGTAATATCCTTCTATGGGACTGTTTTTCCTCTAATGGCACATGAAATTTAGTTCCAATACATGGTAAAATGGATTCTATAGCACATCAAATGATACTGTCCAATCATCTGAAACCCTCTGCTACAAGCGCAACTGGACGTTCCAACACAACAACGATCCAAAGCACACATCAAAATCTACGTCAGAATGGATAAAGAATAAAATCAAGGTTCTGGAATGGCCTAGTCAAAGTCACGATCTAAATCCACAAAAGCAAAACTTTTGCTACAGAAGATTTTTCTTATAATTATTTGTTTGAGAAATTTCTATTGGGGTATGTAAACTTTTGACTGTATAATACATTGAACAGTGTTTCTGTTTAATAAATAATACCAATAAGTTTTTATTAACTTTACATTAAAAGAAAAAAAAAACTTTATATATATATATATCAAGTTTTTATATATATACACTGTATATTTGACAACTATGGATAGGATGCTCGTAAAATAAAGTATACTGAATCATTTTACTCACACGTTATTCAAAGAC
This sequence comes from Acipenser ruthenus, assembly GCF_902713425.1. Classification (NCBI taxonomy): domain Eukaryota; kingdom Metazoa; phylum Chordata; class Actinopteri; order Acipenseriformes; family Acipenseridae; genus Acipenser; species Acipenser ruthenus. Next base: position 8,125,245 of record NC_081219.1, read on the forward strand.
TATGGGCCATATTCACAAAACATCCCCCACCGTGAAACGTTTAAACAGAAAAAAAAAGAAAAAAGAAAAGAAAATGTTAACAAGCTTCAAATAAAAATCTGAACAAGTTAAATTAGGAGCTCCAGGATTCAAACAGTTCTTGCTAGTATATTAGCAGTTTAATTGACGCTTCACAAAAAATGGTGCAAACTGTAAATATGACCCTATAGTGAACGTTTACAAAACAAAAAAGGATTGAAATATTAAACATCCTCTCCTGTTTCAAAACACTACAGTTGGAAATCAATTCAAATAAACGTATGGGTTAAATTTGACTGGAGCCCATGTACTGCTATAATAAACCCGCCTCGGTCACTTCTGAGCTCCTAGTCTATCTAATGCATGTCTCACTAAATTATTTTGACACAGAGGTGAATACGCGGCAGCGGGCTGCCTCTGGGAGGGATCGACGCGCATGGGAAGCGGGTGGTGGGAAGTTCTTTCCAGCAAAAGAAAGGTTAAAGTTACTCCTTCTTTTGGAGAAGCTCCGAGTAAAACCAGCGAGGTAGCTTTAAGTAGGAGGGGCTGGGCGATGGGACCGGCGGTGTAAAAATGATTTATTACAAAAGGGTTGTGCGGAGTGAAAGAAGAGCTCATTCCAGGGTTAGCGATAATATACGACGCACACATGACATATCATTCCACCGTTTGATTAAATTAATCACGACTAATAGTTAGCGCGGATGGCATAATGCTTGGTTAAATTCGCCCTCCTTAATGAGAACGGGTCTAGCGTTTATGGCAAGGGAACAGTCCGCAAGATTGAGTGCAAAAGGTTAAGCTGAGAGTCATATTGATCTAACTATTTGTATTATTGTGAACATTCGCAAAACATTAACGTCGTGTTCAGGCTAAATATTGTTGAGCAAGAAAGAGACATTTTAAACAATGTAGGCCTACCGGTAACTGCATTAGCGGGGCTGTACGATGGAGCGTCCCAAGGCTAAATGCATCAGTGCCAGTATAGACCCGTTTTGTTGTGTGTGTCTGTCTATAGATAGATATAGATATATATATATATATGCAATTATCATTCGTTTAGTTATACAGGGCGTATCAGTGTTCGCATATTCTACGAATCTGTTTATTTATTTACCTGCTTGTATTTATTACAACAAAAAACCTACGCAATTGCATTACCAGCTAATAAACTGTTTTTTTGAATATGCTGCCTAGTGCAAATATGAGAGAATCGCTGAATTATACAATGAGATTGTGTACAGCAAAGTGCATTCAGTTATTGTTATATAGAACAATTTATATGCAAGCATTGAAGTGTTTCCATCTTAAGAGATCAGTTTCACCTAAGTGTCTCTTTACAATCAAACGCACACCTACAGTATATGGGAATGCGGATTGGTAATTTGTGACACGGCTATAGATGCACCTTTTGAAACGGTGTTCTTCATTATGTAACGGTGTCGCCTGTACAGTACAATCTGTATGTAGCTGGCATTCAGTTTAGTCTTCTCGGTTGCATGTGATTTCCTTATAAAACTATACCTTAGCATTAAATAAACTTTAAACACACACACACACACATATATATATATATATATATATATATATATATATATATATATATATATATATATATATATATAACTTCTCGATGTAGCCTATCAGACGTTGTGCTAATTTGATGATGTAATCGTGACCCCGAAAACAGCTGGAGCGTACAGAGCTGTAAATAACAGACTCAGCAGCTCCAGTGTGACCTGTCTGTCTGTCTGTCTGTCTGTCTGTCTGTCTGTTGTTATTTTTATTATTAGCACTAGTTTGTTTGTCCGTGTTTGGAATAGGACTACAGTAATTATTGTTTAAAATGTAGTTGAAACATATTTGTGTGTTATGTGTTTTTTATTATCAGAGAGATAAGGCAGCGCCACAGCTATTATAAAGTATGTATACTCCATACACTCTGATTTAATTCAAGACGATACATTTTTATTGTAAACATATATAACCAACAACAGCGATGCATTAACATGGTCACACTTTAAAAAAAAAAATTGAACCAAACTGAACAACCATCCTATTAGCATTTTGTGTTTTATTTACTTCTGGTCATAGATTTGGAATAGAGCAACACTGGCCAATTTAAAAATATAACTGCTAAACCGCAGTCATGATACGTCAAATACAGCCATTTCTCTGCCTGCACTGGCAGCATTATGTGAAATGAGTTACACATTACATTGCACGTATCTATTTGCTGTTAAATGTGTGTGCGTGTCTGTGTATATAAACTGTCTTTCAGCTATACCGGCATCTTAAAACAACGAAATGGTGGCACAGCTCTCCTGAGACTGAAACTTATCAGCTGTAACGATAAAAAAGATTACTGCAACGAAAAGAGCAGCCGTGTGAGGAATAGGCCAATGATAGCAGCACCGGGAAACAATATGAACATCTTTTAATCAAATATAAAACAGCTCATCTTTGCTATTGAACGATAAGAGTTAATGCAAAGGTCAAGTAGTTTTTTAAGTGCATTATTTTCAAAGAAGATTTAAAAACCACATGATATGTATGTGCGTAATGAGGAGAAATTAAAGACCGCTGTGTCTTTAAGAAGGGCCTGGTTACAGCAGCACAAGTTTTGAAAAGAAAGAAAGGAAACAAGGGTCATGTAGTTTTTACAAGACGTTTACCGTGAAATAAACAGTATGTGAATTGTGAGTGCGTGGAGATAAGAAAAAAGGAGTGTTGTATCTTTAAGAAGCGGTTTGCAGCTGCTGGCTTGTGTGCTGCTATAGAGACAGTGGAGATTCATTACTACTTCAAAAGCACAATGGACATTTATCACCCCGTGGTGTTATTCAAATTCAGTACCAATTGAAGACCATCCCCATTCCCTTTCTCCGTCCTCCTCAGCAACGCACTTATTGTTCGGGGGACTGAAGAAAAACCCCTCTGGAAGCGAGTGGCCGTTCAGAGCTATTCCAAAATAGACGTCCCATCAACGAACAGCAGCCTCCGCGTCGCAAGATCTCAATCTTTCGAATATATCCCTTGTACTCTGATCTTTTTCGAGCTTTCTTTGTGGAACCACCGGGGTGAGGATACGTGTTACCGGGATGGAGAACTGGAGAGAGGAACACACAGAACACAGATATGCAAAACGAGGAGATCAGCGTGACATTTTTCACCTTTATTTTCACCCTACAGAATTCCTTCTCTCTGACTCCAGTGACTGCGTTAATGTTGTTGTTGAAATAATGCAACCACGGGTATTTGTGTATTATAGGTCTGGAGCCACCTTCTCTTCTCGGTATTGAATGCCTGGGTGGAAATAGAAGTCTATTTATGTACAGGTGCTGAAATGGCGAGACGCGCTCTAACGAATTTGTTGGAGAAATCCAAGCCGATCTTTTCCGTAATTGTGTGTTTGAAAAGCAGTATTGATGCAAATGCGCTGATGGAGAGTTAGAGATATATTTCTAGCGCTGATATAATGCAACTAGTTTTATAAGTTGTTTATATATTAATATAAAAAGGGCAAGTTGTTTTTGTGAAATTCTTGAAATGCTGATTTTTTTTTTTTAAGAATGGGTTATGTATTTATTAAGAAAAATCTTATTGAAACGAGATATGCAGGCATGGACGGGGGCACATACCAAATATGAATGAAAAGAGTTTAGCAGTAAAAATGCAACTTTTAAGAATGAATTATTATCAATATGGTTTCAAGCTCGCTATATCTCAGCTGTATTCATATTAGAAACCCGCATCTGTGTTAATAAGTCACGTCTCTTTAACATGGGGGACTGGGCGATGGTGCGTCCTCTGCAATTGATGCCAATTCATACTGTTTACATCATCCATATGTTACTGATAGTTAACCAGTTTGTATACGGCAGGTAGTTCGTTATATTTTTATTTTACAGTTATCTTTTTTAAAGAGGAATATTGGATGCAATTTGGAAAACTAAAAGAAAAGATGACAGAGTTGTACATTAGAGTGGGCATTAGTGATTATTCTGTTTAAATGCATGATCAAAATGTTTTGTTTGTTATTTATTTATGTATTTATTTTTAATATATATATATATAGTGTATATTTAGTTGCTTTGAGCTTTTTAATGCTATTGCGCCATATACAGATTGCATTTGATGTTGTTGATGTTTAGTGTGATTTCGGAAATATTTCAAAAGCACAGTTTCTGTGCGTGTGGACGGATTCGTGATTTATAATGCTTGGAAGCCTAGCCGCTGATTGTCCAAACGCAATTCTTGTGCATTTTTTAATGATAATCCAAGAATTGTGGCTGGACATCTGTTGCTGGAGTTTCACATTCATCGTGTTTTTTTTTACGTTTCAATAAGAAAGAAATGTTATTTTGTTTAATCTGTTTTTCTCAAATGCGCAATATAGGTGGTCATAAATTTTTGCTGTCAGGTTGAGACAGGGAGAAAGCAAAAATGATATTTGGATCTGTTAAAATGGAACAATATTCAATATTATTACACCTATCATTACTAAATATCCAGGCTTTTATAGGTGCGGGTAATTACAAGTATGTGTTTTGAAGAAGAAGAAAAAAAAATCTGCCCATCTATACTTTTAACATAAATACTTTCTGAAGTGTAATTACTGGGCGTTTTGTATTCAAATATCTATACATTTTTATACCTATTTTGTTTTCATAAATAATAGATTTTGTTTATTTTTCACTACACGTCGATCACTACACATATTCTTTTTTTAAATTTGGATGTAATTGTATGTTTAATACATGCTTTAAGCCCTATATATATATATATATATATATATATATATATATATATATATATATATATATATTGCTCTTTAAAAAATCACATACAAACTACAAATATATCTATCTATCTATCTATCTAATATATATATATTATATATATATATGTAGTTTGTATGTGATTTTTTATATTTTGGATACAATTATTGTTTTGTTTAAATGGAAAATCTATATATTTTTTAATTACTCAATTTATATTTAGTAAAATGTATGGCTTTAAACGAGTTCCTTAATGTCATTTGAAATATTTGTAATTCACTTATTTGAACTATGTTTAGGGAAAGGGATGGAAAAATAGCATACTATGCTCAAACTCAAAAGTAAATCACTTTGACTTGCATGTTGTGGGAGGCCAATAAAGTGCAGCGTGTTTGGCACACGAGAAAGGCTCTTTATCGATTTACTTCCGATTGAAAATTGAATATTCTCTGGGGTTATATTAAGCCTTGAATAAACTGTGGTTTCCATAAAAGAGAAGAACAAGGAGTTTTCAACAAGTGTTTGTTTGGTAGACGCTTCTCGCCCCTGAGCAGTGCGATTGAAACTAAACCAGTCTGTTTGTAAAGTCAGGTCAATTGTAATTTAGTTTGCCATGTTTTAACGAAGCCTATGGCATGTTTTGTTTTGTTTGTGGTGTATAACATTATATTCAATATGTGTTGCGTTGTGAACTGTTTAATAATGCATTTTTTAAGGAGTCTAATCCAAACCATTTAGTGCTCTTTCTTAAGGTAAGGTTGCAATTAAATTCAGTTTAATTGCAAAAATCAATAGTCTGGAAAAAATAATCATAAACAATACAAAAACTTCGGCAGATGGTTTTTATTTATTTTATTTTATTTTATTCAGTGCGTTGTGTAGTTCTGTCCTCGATGCTTAACTTGTAATTGATGTACAAAAAACTGATTGGATTGTGTTGTTATCTTTTTTTAAATGGTTTCAATAAAACTGATAATGGCAACCTTTTGTCAGCCTTTGTAATGCTTGCATTCTGAAGAGCTGGTTTTAAAATGAGGTAGAAGTAATGGGCGGTAAATCTGCGAAGGGCGCACTTGGCTGTGGACGTTACTTTGCTAACGAATGCTTAGGGATGAACAGCTTATTAAGCCACGTGGTCCCTAAAATGGTGGCTTACATAAGTTTTTGATGGCCACAGGCCACCACAAAATTGATTTGTTTTTTTTAATTATTATTCTTAACGATTTGGCAAATAGAGATAATACAATGTTTATTTTATAGTAGGGTATACTTTTATTAGCTTTCTTTTATGTTTTATGTAAAATAACTGGGACACGCGTTTCGGTGTCCTTCTGAATTAGCAACATTAACGTAGAATAATATCTGATGTATGAATCTTGTATGTTTATTTATTCCCCTCATCCCCTCCTCGGTTCTAACACAATGCAGTGTAATTTAGCCCAAGAAACCAGTCAACCGTTGCCAGTGACGTTTGCAGATCTAAACCATATATGTGGTAGAATATCAATAGGAAAACAAACATGCTGCGTTGTGGAAATACTAGCTGTGTTTTGTGTGTAATGTTTATTCCGTTACAATAGAATGCTATGTATATTAGTCACACTGTTAAGGCGGTTTCTTTTTCACGGATAACTGCTTTGATGGCCGTGCACCATGCTGAACTGAAAGCGATACAAAATGGAGTCAAATATTACAACATGAACCGGAAACTGAATTATTATGGAAACGAAGTGCAGAAACAGAACATGCGTTCTGATAACAGCCAGTTCAGAATTAAATGTCTTGAACTGTCTATTATAAAAATAAATATCTACTTAATAGGCGACACAAAAATGCGTTTGTAGGTATCACCATTTTTCTGACTTGCGCGCATTACGTACAAAAATGATGATTTTGTGTATAGGCAATTGTACATTAGTATTCGGTTGTACTAGACATAGCCTGTATGCAGCGAGCGGTACGCAGATAAGGGCTGTGTCGAGTGAAGTCTGTTGAAGTCTGCTCGGCAGCCATCACAGCGAATAGCGAAGCAGGATTTGAAAACGGCCGTGGTTTGAGGTACAGTGTAACGTGTGCAGTACATCAGTCGTCCTCTCTTTGTTAGCCTTTGTATTCTCTGCAAGTTTAAAATGTTAAATACAAAGTTTGGTATAATATAGTTACATAGGCTTTAGCGTTGTACTGTATTATTTTTAGTAAAACCACGAATTAACTGTAAAAGTAGGCTACTCACATACTGGTAGGGAATATAAGAATACTCACAAACACAGCTTGCTCTCTTGTGGGCCAGACCTTGCCTGAGCGTTAAATCACATGCAATATAAACACGGGATGAAGCTAATTAAATAAATTGCTAGTTTTTCAGACTCTTTGCACTTAAAACTTTATAGAGCAGAAGGTGTGAAATTTAACACATTGGACATGTGTGGCTCCAAACTGATGCCTTCCTTGAATAAATTATTCTCTCAGTATATACCTGTACTGTACTGGGTCCATGCTCCAAAATCAGGTCAAACATCGAAATGCTGATCCGATTTTGGTAAACCAAGTTTGCCCTGTAGTTTTTGGCACGCAGCCAGCTTGTGCCCGCCAGTAACGCTCCATTCAATGCAAGCTTGGAGGCGCCCATTGCTGGATGTAGCAGCGCTTTGAAGAACAAAATTAGCAACTATGTAATCATCTATTTGTATTTATTTAGGCCTCTGCGTTAATTGTGCTCCACATAACAGGAAGTGACGATCAGATCAGTTAAAATGAGTTTTTTTTTTTTTTTTTTTTTACTAAACGTTTCAGAAAAAAATAAAAGTGAGTAAAACGTTTAAAAGTACGACGTGCATGCTCGCGACCTAATCGACACACCCCACATAGCTTGCACTGCCTGTCTGCCGTGTAGGCTTTAGGCTTCCGGCAGCAGACAACAGTTGTATAATTTGGATTATTATCTCAAAGTCTGTAAACTTTTCATGATTCAACATTCGATTATAAACACATTTTAGCATTAAAATATCGCAAATAATATTTATATTTGTAGCATTTTGTGTTTTTGAGCATCTAAAATAGCAAATTGCGTTAATAAGCTATTCATTAAGAGGTTTAATGTGGTGTCACTGTGTACAGTATACTTAATAAATCAGGCAAATTGTGCTTTGTGGTAATGCAGCCTTAAGTATTGCAATTTCAGAAATAATATACCCGACTGCTTATAATAATAATAATAATAATAATAATAATAATAATAATAATAATAATTACACACATAAAATACGAATCAACATGAATCATAGACTAATAAAATTACGTTTTGCAAAATACATAAATACTGAACTTGTATATAGGCTATGGCTATTATGGGATAGCTGAGAATGCAGAAATGAGCAGTACCATAGAAACAGCGGGCAGGGCTGCTGTAAGAAGCAGATAGCTCGAAAATAATAGAATCTGGCCTTCAAGTGCACAATGCAGGCCTATCCAGCCATATAGGCAAGCAGAGCAACCCCACAGAAATATCACGCGTATTCTGAAAATAGTCTATATTAATAATAATAATAATAATAATAATAATAATAATAATAATAATAATAATAATAATAGGCTGAGAATAGAGAGCAGTTCCCTAATGTTTTTGTGTGTGTGTGTGTGTTTTACATTATTAAATTGTACCTTGGTATTTATAGGAAATCGAGTAGCCTATGTCGTGTCGCGTCACAGTGTCCGCAACAATGTTGTTTTGTGTGTGTAGAGTGATGATGTTATTTTGCTGTGCCCTGACAACATTTTTACTACGACAATGACCTTAAATAGAAAACTCCAGTTGAGCTCACACCTCGCATGTACGCGTCACCTTGTTTTTGTTTTAAATGTACATGGTATCAGATTTTTTACATACTGCTTCTGTGCGTTAATTTCGTTTCAACTGAATAGCAGGATGATCCATCACGGATAGGGCTAATTTCATCATACAGCAACCAAATGTTTAAAAAGATATATTAAAGAAAAATCGATTTTAATAAAAAAAAAAAAGGTATATACATTAATTTAAACATTACCAAAAATCTTACTGATTTGTATTTAAGAAGTATGTCACCGAGGCTGGCGTTTCCATTATTTCTCAAAGCAAATGGCATACATTTTATATTTACTGTCTTATATCCCGTCTTACTACTGAACTCGATTTTCTTCTTCCGTTAATGTCTCGTTTGTTCAGCACAATTTTGCAATCTTTCCCCAGTTTAAAACTGAAGATGTCTTTTAATCACAGGATTGTGACTGCGTCACTTTATCCTTGCGGTGTGTGATGTAGCCTATACCCGGACAACCCAGCAGGGACTGTTTACGGTCGAACAGTCACAGTCATATTTGGTAATATCGTGCTTTTCGTTTGTGAGGGAAACACATTTCCAGGGGGTAGCACAGTCACAAGGCCAATGTCTAGTGAACGAAAATAAATATAATTTTTACCATTTGGCTTCATTTCCCCCAGTTTCAAGGTCTAACCCTCGCGGAAATTGCCCGCTCTGGAAACTCAGTTACCACACATGGAATGAATGCACTTGACAGGCAAATAGAATCCAGCTTCTTCCCGTGGATATTAGCATTTGTATCATATCACTATCAATCCCTTTCCCGTTTCAAACCAAGTCCATTGCCTTGAAGAGGTCGCTCTGATCACTGACCGCTTGAATATAGTCAATGGCAGGCATCAAATAGCAAGGTCAGTGACCTCCCGCCAACACCCCTTCCCTCAAAATGCAAAGGACGTCTACACTGTTAAATCACACGTTTAACACGTACAACAAACAAACAAAAACGTAGGCCTATAGTATATTATTATGAAAATGTGTTTAAATGGTGTGGTCCTTTAAACATTTGTTTTACAGGAGATAAAGGCAACTACATATTTTCTATTAATACAGACTATGGAAAATGTATACATTTGTCCTGCTTATCAATTATAAATACTGAATAATCATTATAATAGTAATAATTAAACAACTATCATTAACAACCTCTCATTTACATTTAAAAAGTGACCTTGACAGCAAAAATGCAATTAAATAACCGCTTCAGTGTTCTCTGATGACTCTGTTAAAACAGTATCGTCTGCATGGCATCCTTGATAAAAACTATAATGGTGGACTTCAGTACTTCAGATCTCAGTAACATTGCATACACACACTCCTACCTGATAATCATAAGCTCATGGTACTTTGTGGTGAGTGTTATTGGGGGGCGGGCAGTGCGTTCTCTTCACCTGATATCATTATTAACCATGGGACTGAGGTGTTGATGCACACATTGGAACGGCTTACTAAAACCATTTGACATTATTCAGCCAGACTCGGACAGGAATAGGGCAAGTATGTGTCTGCTTGATAGTTCTCAACTGTGAGGAAAGGATGTCATTTACAGGTACGGGTTAAAGATTTAGAACAAAAGGGTAATTTAGTCAATAATAATAATAATAATAATAATAATAATAATAATAATAATAATAATAATAATACAGTTAGCGCATTTTGCTGCAAGTCTGAATCCCATATTACAAAACACACAAATGAAGACTAAACACTGAAAATATCAACACTGATGGTCATAGTAGAAATATGCATTATGCAGAAGATCATATTGTAGTTACTGTTACCTTTTTACTCGGGTTCCAATGATTTACAGGAAAATCATTTCTTTGTGTCTGTGCCTGTGTGTTTGTATCTTGCATGCATGACTTGTGTGTGCTGTGGTCATGCATACAGGGCTAACTCAGCCTATAGACCTGACACAGCAATCGTGTTCAATCGACACTGAGGCAAATTTAAGCATATCTACTCCTCGAAGTGCAAAACAAACACTTTTTGCAGAGATCCCCCAAAAAACGATCATGGTGTTCTGCGAGAGTCATTCTGACTGTATTAAATTAACACTGTTAATAGTGAAGCTATAATAACATGTCAGCTTTAAAACAATTATAGTTTGCAAGCCCAGCACTAGTCCGCTGAACACAATCTGCGTAGGGCAGCCCCAAACAGAAACAATTCAAAAGCGAAACCCAAAATTAACATCCCAGTTTGCCTTCACTATTAATAATTTAAAAAAAAGAATAAAGAAAAGAATTAATAAGCAACCTACTAATCCCAACAATAAAACAAGCTACCGTGCATCATGTGAGGTGTATGTAGCAATCAGACATACAGGTACACAGGTACACTGATATGATACAGCAACTGGACTAATAGACAGGCACCTCACACATGCAAACAAGGCGTTTTTGTTATAATACTTAATTAATAGAAAATAACAAAAATTATTCCAACCATTTTGGAGGTTTTAGATACTGGCTGATCAGATTCAGTATAAATATTGTCGTTAACTGAATCATTGATAGAGATTTTTTCATTGTGTCAATGACACTAAACAATGCGATTGAATAATCTGTCAAGCTATCTATAAGGTCATTTTGAGGTGTGTAGTAGTAATCGCCAACAGATTTAGCAGATCCAGAAACAGCTTGGCACATTGTTTTGAGCAATTCCTTGAGTTTTATACTGGGATTTTTGTGCTAAATAGGGCACAACTAGTTAACTTTTTAAAATGAATATACAGTATGTGTATATTAAACCAGCTATATTACAAATTCACTTCTACTTGGTTCTAAACATATGAATCAGGTATCATATAGAAACCAACACTAGCTGTTAACGTTGCAGTACTTGTTCTGTCCTCTTCAGTCTGGAGGGGACTGCTCTACATACAATGCAAACGTTTCCTATTTTTTTGCTTTGTGTGCAGCTGAGACCAGAGCTCATCTCAGAGAGGATGTTGATTGTTTTTAGATCATCAGTTAATTTTACATACCGTAGATGTTACTCTTGCTACAAAAAAAATCGATTGGAAAAATAATTCTCAAAGTATAAATACTTTTTTTTTTTTTTAATAAAAACTAAAATCATAAAAGATAATTGTTTTGTTTAAAGAAACAGAAAGAAAAAGGTACATCCAGTCTATTGCCTTACACGCATCCACAAATAAATATGAAATACTATTTTAGCATTATTTTTTTTTTATTTTTTAAAAAGCAACTTTGAGTGAGAATTCTATGATTTTATCACCTTAATTGTAACACACTTAAATCTAGAAATATTAGGGCTGCTCCGATTAACAGATTAATTGGAATGATTAATCAACTAAAGAGTTGGTTGCAGACAGATTTTTTTTATAATTTAATCAGCAGAATTGTATTTTTATATGTAAAATAAAATCAACCAATAGAAGATATGCATTTTCTCCACGGCAGTCCAATCATAAGTGAGCGAAGGCGGGACATAAACAGTTGAAGGTATTCTCTGCCCTGTTTTTGCAGCTGTCCAATCATTAGTGAGCAGAGGTGAGACAAATATGCTAGGGCAGGGCTTCTCAAACTCGGTCCTGGGGACCGCCTGTGTCTGCTGGTTTTCATTCCAACCGAGCTCTCAATTACTTAACTATACCCTTAATTGAACTGTTAATTTGCTTAATTAGACCTTTTTACTTGTTTTCAGCTCTTGAACAGTTGCATATTTCAAGTTAGCTGTAACATTTTATAAGTAACTTGAACTGCAACTGTTTAAGAGTTGAAAACAAGTAAAAATGTCTAATTAAGCAAATTATTAGTTAAATTAAGAGTCTAGTTAAGTAATTGAGAGCTTGGTTGGAATGAAAACCAGCAGCCACAGGGGGTCCCCAGGACCGAGTTTGAGAAGCCCTGTGCTAGGGTAAGCAAAGAATAGCAGAATTTCGCGCAGTATTGCTTATTAAGGAGCGTTACTCAGAATTACAGTAAATTGAGAACATTGAAGTAATATTTTGAATTACTTTTTACAAATAAAAAAACCAACACAGGAAGGTAAGTGACATACTCACCACTTCCAAAAATTAAATTATTAAAAAGCTATCAGTGGCTTACCGGTAGCTGTCAATTAAAAAATAAAAAATACTGCTGGAACTGTATTTTCTTCAGTACAGAAAAGAGATATGGAACAGCACAGGCTACAGCAATCTAAGGATATCGAACAAAGTCAGAACAAAAACATGAGCATTCCCAAAGTCACCTGCAAGCCACTGTAACACTCAAAACTTTTGATGTTCAAATGGATGAGCAGAAGCACAGGGATACAAGGCATCACAATAAGCAAGCAAGAACTGGCTTGATGAAGGTACCAATTCCTCAAATAGAGGTAATTATGTGGAATTACTTTCTCTGGTACTTTACGACAGCATGTTAAGCAATCACTTGTCAATAGCCACAGTATTCTCGGGTACCTCTAACAAGATTCAGAATGACTTTATCTCTTCGGTGTCTCAGGTTTTGCTAGATGCAATAAAAAGGAGAAGGAAGCCAAGTGCGTAGCTGTAATGAGAAACGCAGCTCAGCTGTCTCATGTTTTCAGGTATGTGACTGACAGTGGCCCGAATGAACAGTTCTGTGAAAATGTGTTACATTTACTAAAAATAATAATAATAATTATAATAATAAAAATGCTTTTAAAAAGACCACATTCCCATTGGATTTTTTTTTTTTAGATTCTATTCATTTAGAAGTATTACTATGCAGGACAGCTGCTATAAGATCGTTACCTGGACGGATTAATCTACCGATTAGTCAACTAATGCCCATAAATTAAGCGATCAAAAATTGTAATCAAGTGACAGCCCTAATAAATATACTATTGGTTGAACATTTTAGAAATGATACAAAATAAATACAACACCACCACCTGACAACCCTATGAAAGCCCCTTCCATAACACAGTCAAAATGAGGTACAGGGATACCAAGTCTGTTATGCAGAACGGAGACTGTTCCTATCAACAAAGCACCTGCCCACTGAGTATCTTTAGATCGGCCACTAGAATCTGTCAGTAGCGGCCAAGCAAAGGGCTTTCAAAATACAAGTGCCTGGTAATTAACCAATCCTCACCATTAAGCAGGAATATGTGTAACAAAGCAAGGAATGGCATGCATGGCAATAGAAGGAGAAGTATGAATCTTAAGAACATGACCTTGCAGACCTAATAAACAACAGATACCAAATTCCAAATAAAAGCAAGCTTTAATGACTTCATTCTTCCATTTAAAATCATCATAAGTTTATTTTATGTGCAGGCATATACACAATATATTCCTATTGTTTTGAAGTAGAAGACAATTTGTTGTGTTTTTAAAGGCTGACACAGATTTAAAAAGAAAAAGGTAAAAAAAGGCTACATGTTGCAGTAAAGAAAAGAGCAACTAGACCAGTGTCACTATCAGGTCACCTGTCCTTCACTGCAGAGCACAGTGATCCTCCAAGAATCCCATTCTCACTGCCTCCTTCCAACGGCAGAGTGTGGGGGCGGGGCGGTTATTACATTTAAAGATCACAATATGGGTTACTGTCCTTTAATCCTACAATACTCTCAAAACTAATTTCCCAAACTGTCCCTGTAATCCCTGCGCTTAGCGGGTGAAATCATTTGTTAGAGCGGATGGATCATTCTGAAGAGCAGGGTGTTGCTTTGAAAAGCATCTGCTTTAACTTGACACAAAGGGCCAGAGATGCCTTGAAGTAACTAGTGAGTTCAGTCCTTAGTGCACACTGTCTGGCTATCCTAGCCTCCATGCAGCGTGGAGATGAAAACCACGTTGTCCTGGTCTTCAAGCATGTAGTCCAGTTCGCCCTACAGTAGTAACAGAAAATACGGTTAATATTATGGATTACTTGATTGTCATGAGCAATAATATATTTTTAAATGCACTAGAATAAATGCCCTGGAAAAGGTGAGTCAGCAGTTGCTTGGTATGTTATCCAACAACCATAGCCATAGGCTGTACTTTAAAATCAAACAGTTTACATCTTTAATACTGTATAATGTAATGGACTAGTTTACTTTTATATCGATTTTGACTGTCAGTGTGCAAGTCGAGGGCTGAGAAGTGAAAAACACAAGTCAGGGGTCAAGCCCTTCTATTGTTCTTCCAGCTGATAGTCACAGCAGTGGAAACAGAATGATCTTTGCAAGGTGTAGGCATGTTCCACAGCATCAACAACATGTACAGAGCGGCTGTATTTGCAATATTAATTTGGATTTGTTTCTCTTTGCTCTTTTGACTTGGCATCTGCGATGGGTCTCAATAGAGTATTTTACACACATGCAAAAGAACATTAAATTCAACAGACTTGCTTCCAGGAGTTACTGAATGCAAATGAAAGGCAGATGAGGTGTATAAAAACACAGGGACTTTGACAGGGTAGATACAATTCGTGTAAAACTGCTAATTTCTGTGAATCGCACTGGAGACAAATCAACCAAGTGAATGCAAATATTAAATAACAAATCAAATACTGGCCATGGGTATCTTTACCAAGGTCCAAAACTGGAAGACACTAACCTGCATGAAACTGCAGCGCGGGAATCAGCATGTGAAGAAGCTAACCTGCATGAAACTGCAGCGCGGGAATCAGCATGTGAAGAAGCTAACCTGCATGAATCAGCATGTGAAGAAGCTAACCTGCATGAAACTGCAGCGCGGGAATCCGCATGTGAAGAAGCTAACCTGCATGAAACTGCAGCGCGGGAATCAGCATGTGAAGAAGCTAACCTGCATGAATCAGCATGTGAAGAAGCTAACCTGCATGAAACTGCAGCGCGGGAATCAGCATGTGAAGAAGCTAACCTGCATGAAACTGCAGCGTGGGAATCAGCATGTGAAGAAGCTAACCTGCATGAAACTGCAGCGTGGGAATCAGCATGTGAAGAAGCTAACCTGCATGAAACTGCAGCGCGGGAATCAGCATGTGAAGAAGCTAACCTGCATGAAACTGCAGCGCAGGAATCAGCATGTGAAGAAGCTAACCTGCATGAAACTGCAGCGCGGGAATCAGCATGTGAAGAAGCTAACCTGCATGAAACTGCAGCGCGGGAATCAGCATGTGAAGAAGCTAACCTGCATGAATCAGCATGTGAAGAAGCTAACCTGCATGAAACTGCAGCGCGGGAATCAGCATGTGAAGAAGCTAACCTGCATGAAACTGCAGCGTGGGAATCAGCATGTGAAGAAGCTAACCTGCATGAAACTGCAGCGCGGGAATCAGCATGTGAAGAAGCTAACCTGCATGAAACTGCAGCGCGGGAATCAGCATGTGAAGAAGCTAACCTGCATGAAACTGCAGCGCGGGAATCAGCATGTGAAGAAGCTAACCTGCTTGAAACTGCAGCGCGGGAATCAGCATGTGAAGAAGCTAACCTGCATGAAACTGCAGCGCGGGAATCAGCATGTGAAGAAGCTAACCTGCATGAAACTGCAGTGCGGGAATCAGCATGTGAAGAAGCTAACCTGCATGAATCAGCATGTGAAGAAGCTAACCTGCATGAAACTGCAGCGCGGGAATCAGCATGTGAAGAAGCTAACCTGCATGAAACTGCAGCGCGGGAATCAGCATGTGAAGAAGCTAACCTGCATGAATCAGCATGTGAAGAAGCTAACCTGCATGAAACTGCAGCACGGGAATCAGCATGTGAAGAATATCATGAAGGGAAAGAGGTGTTTGTACATGTTTACTATTAAAAGCTTACACCCTGAAAAGACCTTTTAAAGAAGAGTCAGGGAATACTATTAAATATTGAGGCACAGTTAAAGCTTTCTGAGGAAGCCAACACTGGATGCTTGACTAGCATGTGCTATCAGATCACTGACATTCACAAAACAGTGCTTCCACACACCTTCAAAGGGGTCATGAAACAAAAAACAAAATTTCTGTATGTATCAATCTCATATTTCAACCAGTCACAGATTGATTGTAACAAGGCTAAAGTCTTTCAATCAACCAGGGCATCTGAAATTATAATTAAATATGAACTGTGCAGTACTAGGGCAGGTAGACGTGCACAAGTGGTACAAACCATGAGCTCCCAGTCTGCATCGTTGATCAGCACGAGAATGCCAGGTCTCCTGAAAAACACGAGCACGCTGTACGTCAGCACCATCATATCTTAATCCAATATCAAGGCACTGGGGATAATACATGGCACTTGTACAAGCTTTATAGAAACAAAAGCTCTTTAACAAAGCGATAATACTAATAAAGTAGATATCAGCAATTCAAATGTACTAACAAAAGAAACTCAATATATCCTATTTCCATTCAATTTATATGCAGTAAAGAACCCATCAATCCATGACACATGATGATATTCAATAACAAGCATAGTGATAACAGCACTTTACATCATTCACTTTGTACTGCATCAGCCTTGGTGTGCTTATTTGGGCCAATACCCTTTAGTCACGGAAGGCTAAACAATTAAAGAATGTTATAAACAGACCCCAAGGCATTCTACTCCAGCGTAAAACTGCACACGACTGTGGGAAATCCTAGTTTGGCAAGCATTAATTACCTTGTTTTTCTAACTTCAACTAATGCGATATTCCCTTCCCAGGGTGGTCATTTAGCACAAGGTAATGCCTGTTAATAGGGTCTAATGCTTACAGTAATTACATTGGGGAGGGAGAAAAGGGCTGGTCACATAAGCGTTAAAATTTTATCAGCACTATTAATTTAGAGCTAGTCTAGCTAAAGAGGCAGAGAACAAGAACAAAAAATTGGATGAGGATATCAGCTAATGATCGGAGCTGGAGGAAGTCCCGTCTGATCTCCTGCAGGCTGTAATTGTCTCCATTTTAAACGAGATGGGACACTTGACAGCGTTGTGTGTCTGTGTTGAATCCTGAAGCCATTTTGCCAGCCTTCACAATCAATGTGCTCTTATTTTCATTCCTTCCTGCATCTGAGTCTTTTAAAACCTGACAAACGCCTTCATATTTTTGACTTCATGCTGCCGAATAATATGGTTTGGGGGGGGGGGGGGGCTGGGGAGTCGATCACTCAGGTGGACAGAGGAATTCCTGCAGCGCAGTGCTCCGGGCTGCTGCCTCTGCTTCCCCTGCTTTTGAAAAGGGAATCCCCTCTGTGATCAGACACAATCCGGGCCTCTCAGGAAAACCACCACTTAATCAGACACTGGGAACTCACACACAAACACACACAAGGCAAACCCGCACACAAAGACAAACAGCTCAAGAGTCTACAGAACACACACACACACACAGCTTAATACTGACACACACATAGAGGATACTGTGGCAGGGTGGATGCCTGCATGGGTAAATAGTGTGGGGGGTGGGGGGTTGGCTGGTTTGTGTATTTTGTTTGAATCTTTATTTTGGCCAAAAAAACAAACAAACAAGCGTATACAAACACTGCTGTCTGGCTGGGCAATTTGCCTTCACTGAACAGATAGAAACAAAATGCAGTTTCACAGTTACACTCACATAACGCCCTCTCCCCCCCAAAGCTATAGGTGAAGGGGAGGTCTGTCTCTCAACCTTGCATTTTACTGAGCATGGGGGAATGGATTTCAATGTAACCCCCCTTTGGGGGGTCACCACACTGCACATTTTTTCTTTGTTTTTTTCTGCAGAGAACAGAACCTATGGCATGTTTTTTAAAGATGCACTAAATAATGGACATTTGGCCACTTTTACAACACACTCACTGACCAAATTTAATGAAAGGCTTTTTTTTTTTTATCCCGTGCAGAATGTGCACTAGCGAAAACCAACAACAAAAACAACTTTGTCAATGGTAGCAAAATATATATACAACACTTACACTGTGTCCCCCTGGATAAACAGTTCCGGTCTCTCTCTCAGCAGGTTAGTTTTAATCCAAGCCAGTAGCTGCTTCACATTCCCTAAAAAATATAAGTATTATTATAATTAACAAGAAAAACAATAGAACAGACAATTCTACTATTAACAAGACATGACAGTAGACACATATCCCCTTCCATATACTGCATACTAGTACTATCTAACAAATGCAGTGTCACCTCCATGACCTACACCCCAGTATATGAAACAGAAGGGTCCATTAAATTGACATACATCCCACAGCATTTTACCCTTTTAAAAGATGCAACCGCACCACTTTGAGTTTGCCCAGTCTTGGTAATTTAGAAAGACAGTACTTGCCCGGGAGAACGCCTTGGAGTACCAATACTGCAGGCACCCTACGTTAGCCTTTTAAAGCCATGCCACACTTGTGAGAGTCACCTGCATTGTTAAAGATGTCGGTTTTCTGAACCATGGTACATCTATTTGATGGTGGTATTTACATCACTTATAAAGTTCAAAATCTCAAAACAAATGTCTATGCACACACAGGCTCAACTAAATCAGCAAGCGATTCCCAAGACAACGCCTTAAATAGCTAATCCAATATGTATGGTGAATTGCTTCATGTAACAAATGTAACAACTTGAAAGCTGGGCATGCCATTGTGAAGCTATAACCTTAACTATCCCAAACCAATCAGATGCCATGAAATTGTGATATCACCAAGAATGTCCATACAAAGCTTAATCACAACAACGAGTGAGCGTCTCTCAAGTTACACATTTCACCTCTGATAATCTGGTCCTTGAAATGGAGAATTGAACAGAAATGATTTTATATCATCGTTACAGGTTTGTGACGTCTGAGATACATAAATCAACAGTGGTGTTCATGTTAATGTACAAATTCATCCGAGATTAGCACACCATTCTGATCAGAATAATCAGGTCCTCAAAAAGCCAGGCAGCACAATCATTAGGTTCTGACATTTGGAGTCTATTGTTACCTCTTCATCAGGGATACTGCAATCTGAAGGCCGGGTGATAATTAGTGGATTGTGTGCTTACTCAAGTGAATTCACTCAGGTATAGTAAAATGTAATAACCTGGAAATCCGTGCCAATAGTCTCATCAAAACTGGACAAATAGTTTCCAAGCTATAACCTTATCTTGCTCAACCAAGACCAGAACTGATCTAATAAATGGCCATGGTAAGTTTAATTAAAACCGGATGAGTGAGTCTTATAGTGTGCTTGTGATTGAGTTTGCGTGTTGTAAATAAGAAGTTATATTTATAATTATTATGGGCAACATTTGTACAGGAGATTGCAGTGACTAACCTGTTGTATTATAATCAATTTTGTAGCTCACGGAAGGTGCTGGATTAGCAGCAGTGGAGACTGCAGTCTTCTCCATCAACAGGGCAAAGTGAGTGTCCCCACACCCCAGCAAACACTTTGAATGTTAACTGTATGTTTGCATTATACACAGTCGAGAAGATGGAATAGCTGTTATATATATATATAGTAACAGATCCATTCGGTGACAAACAGAATAAGTTAAAATACACAATCTCAAATATGACAGACTTTGGTTACTGGGAAAATGCATGTACAAGTGTCATTGTTACTTACGGAATATTTTTAAGAATAAATAAATAAGTAGTGGATTTCATGGCTATTCCCCCCCACTGATTGGGTATTTTGTTCCATGCTCATCCTTTTAGAAACACTAAAAGAAATGTGTTCTGTTTTGAGTTTTGGTTCACCTAGCGGTACATGCTGAAGGATCCTCTAATGGGCTCATGTGCTAATTTTGCATGTATTAGATTAACCTTGCATAGATACAATTGGTCAAGTAGGCAAGGAACGTGGACATTTTAGAAGCTAGAAAAGGTAGAAGGCAGAGAAAAGATAATTTCATATTCTGGGACAAATAATTCAGAAAACAGAAAGGGGGGGGTGGGGGAGGCAGTGGGACTAACACAACCCCAAACCACCAGAAGAATACAAACATGAATCAGATGTTTTATTTGTTATGAGCAGTAATAAACTGCTACCATCATCATAACATTTAATTGTGCCAGCTGATGATTTTCTGGCAGTTAGTTATGCCATCTGTTTTGTATTTTATACGTATTATTGGTTTACTTGTTTAGATTCTCCTTGTTTTTTATATGTATGTGACAGGATGACATGGGGGGCGACGTCAGACCAGACGAGGAAATACACACGACACAAGTACTGTGGGGCGAGCCGCAAATGCACTCTTTTTTAAATTGAACCCAAAACACTAAACACAAAAACAAAAGTCACCTTGAACAAAACAAATAGTAAACAGACAAATAAAACAAATAAATCGTCCGGAATGCAGCCAGCCGGACAGACGGATTGTTTTACCTTACTGTGTGATCTCTCTCTCTCTCTCTCGTTCCTCCTAACTCAAACAGCCTGCTGTTTATAGTGATGTGGCTGTCCTCAAATTGGCAAACAATTAGCCACATTCCACACAAGTTTTTTCTGGCAGGGAAGGTTTTTAACTCCTTCCCTGCCAAACAAAACAACAATAATAATAAAACAGGTTATTCGCACAGTACATTGAAATAAATAAATAAATAAATAAATAAATAAATAAATGATGACAAAAATAGTACAAATAAACATAGGGGCGGGCGTACCCTGCGACACGTATTATTGGGTTTTGTGTTTAGGTTCTTGTTTTTTATGCGTATGTGGCAAAGTGGTGAGCGGATACAGGTGAGTGCAGTGCAGGTACGAATCACACGGACAATTACTAACAGGTGCAAGGGTGTTTATTGATAAATTACAATGTCCAGAGCCTTAATGAAAACACTTGTAAATAATAGTGATGGAGTGATACAGTGGCGTGTATCACTCGGTATTTATAAATCCCCGGGTTTGACCCGCAACCAAAAAGTCCAGTTTCACACACCAACACTAAACACAAAACACAAACACAGTTCTTAGTGATAGTGAAATAAGTGCAAGTGGTGTATTACAGTTCTCCGTGAAATGCAGGGGTGAAAGTGATGTCCGGGTTTATGCTGGCTTCTGCTACAGCTCCGGATCGTGTTATAGGAAGTCTACTTTAAAACAAACAGACAGTTATAACAAACACTAACAGACAAAACAAACTCACGGTTTACAGTACGGTAACACAGGTTCCTTGTAGGTTGTTTCTAACCATTTACCAAGGAACAGATCACGTCAGCTATGACCCCTATTTATATCCTCGCTCATGACCCCTAGTTTAACAAGCGCATCCGCTCCTCCAATCCTCAGATGCCACACCGTTTAACGTCTGGGTCACTGAGTTTGGATACCGTAGCTGCGCCCCTTTCCTAAATGACCAACTTCCACCTACCCTACAGAATAAATTGTCGTGCCATTTAGTTAAGGGTACTCTGTTCCCGTTACACAGTGCCCTCACAGGTCAATCTAACACCAAGCACCATTCGATCTCTGTCACAACGTATCATTGGGTTACTTGTTTCGGGTGTTTTTTAGACGTATCATTGGGTTACTTGTTTCGGGTGTTTTTTATACGTATTACTGGGTTACTTGTTTCGGGTGTTTTTTATACGTATCATTGGGTTACTTGTTTCGGGTGTTTTTTAGACGTATCATTGGGTTACTTGTTTCGGGTGTTTTTTATACGTATCATTGGGTTACTTGTTTCGGGTGTTTTTTAGACGTATCATTGGGTTACTTGTTTCGGGTGTTTTTTATACGTATTATTGGGTTACTTGTTTCGGGTGTTTTTTATACGTATTATTGGGTTACTTGTTTCAGTTCTTGTTTTTTCACATGTTGCTATTTGGTCTTCATTATTCTTCAGGGTGTAATAGCTGATGAAATAATTCTACAGCTCTTACCTGCTCTGCATGTCCATTTACTTAGTAGGTCTCAATTAAACAGTTTTGAAAGAAATCCATGCAATAGCAAACGTATACATTAAAACAAAGTATTTTCATGTCTGATTGGTTAATGGCAGGAAAAAAAAGATGCTGTTGTGTAACAGACTACCTGAAAATAAGTTCTGCAGACTGAGAGCTGTCTTCAAACAGCTATTGCAGCAGACATGCTTTAACCTTGTATGGTCCAATATATTTTGTGAAATGAAAATCCAAAATGATGTTCTTTCTTAACTGCGCATGTGAGCTCAACATAGCAAATGGAAGTGCACACAAGATCAGATTTATGCAATTATTTAGAAATGTAGGCTTAAAGAATTTTCTATATTCAAGAAGGTTGCTTCCTTAAAAGTCTGTGTTGAAAATATCAGCTATACACAGCAAGCATATTTCAGGAAAGGGGGTCACATCGAACCTCAGGGAGCTGTAAACCTTGAATGCCGTAGAAAATGATGAAACTACTGAAGTATGTGGTAACCAAAGAAGGATCATTCACGATACATTGGAATTGATAGCTTGGTGATTTTTCCTAAATACCATAACAACAAGAAATGAAATAAAGGAACAGAATGTACTCATCGATGCAGTACTCAATGCATGCACAATGCAAATGTAAATGTACTCATCGATGCAGTGCTCAATGCATGCACAATACACATGTAAATGTACTCATCAATGCATGCACAATGCAAATGTAAATGTACTCATCGATGCAGTGCTCAATGCATGCACAATACACATGTAAATGTACTCATCGATGCAGTGCTCAATGCATGCACAATGCAAATGTAAATGTACTCATCGATGCAGTACTCAATGCAAATGTTCTACTTCAATTCATTGTGCCGCCACCTTCTGGTCAAAAAAAGACCATATATAATGTAATTAACTTTTACCGCATCAAGTAGACATATTGTACCAGCTAATGCCATCATGAGTGTAATGATTTTGTATGCATGCACAAGTCTGCTAGCTGTGCACAAAGCCTCTGTGTATGAGAGCTGGCACTGGTTTTGCGAGTGCTTCTATGCATATATCACCTGACACGATACACACAACTTCTATACGTGTCTGTGTGCGAGTGTCAACCAGCACGGCATGTGAGCCAGAACTATACACAGCTTCTGTATGTGTGCGTCAGCACTGTACACAGCCTTGCACTGGAAGACAAGAGTGAGGCTGTAACTGCGGCTGCTCCCCCCGCCCCCACCCCAAGAGTTCTGCCTGCCAGTTCCAGCCAGTTTGTTCGTCTGTGCTGTGGACAGAGACGAGCACAGAGTGAGAGCGAGAGAGAGAGAGACACAAAATATATCAAACGCAAGAGTATAAAAGACAGAAAGTGTTGCAGCCCACACCCTGTGCTGCCCTCCGTACAATTGCTTTCTGTTCTCGTGGGTGTGTGTGCGTTTGTGGTGCAGGCCGGTGGGTTGCACTAACCCCCAACACGACCACAATAGCCGTGATGAGCTCCAATCTCAGAGCTGGCTGGTGCTATCCGAGGCTGGCCACTCAAAAGCGGAACATCTGGCTGTTTTCTGGCCTCTGCTGTCGAGAATTCGAAAAAATTAAGGTCTGCTCCCATCTGGAAAATGCATATTCAGTTTCAATAGAAAATAACCGCACACTAAACATTACCGTAACTCAAGCTGCAGCCTGTTATATGGGTGACTACCTTTAATGTGTCCTTTAACACTGGTTTAGGCATACCTTCTACTGTCAAGCTGTTATTCTTTGTTATTAGTCTTTTTTTATTCTTTTATATATATATATACGCAGAACTGAAATAAGACCATACCGCACAGTATAGTATGGATACTGCGAACGTCTGAATCATTTCTGGTGCTACAGACAAGTTTGCACAATGCTGTTTCATTACAATCTTTCTTTACCACCTAAAGGAACACAATCACAACTGAAATAGGTGGTCTGATTTTCAGTGTGATGAATAATATTGTTTATTAAAATCTTTGTCTATTTATTTATTTAATTTATTAAGATTACACTTATTTATTCAGGGACACCAAGATATTAAGTGAATGAGTGGTTTGGTTTGATTAGGATTAAATGGGCAACAAATCCCCCCCAAAGAAAAGGAAATGCTACAGTGGTTTTATTTGAACTTACTTTTTTGCCCAAGTGAATAATTTTAGGAACCCACCCTGCACACAAGTATGGTATCAAGTCTTCCTATGCTCTACCACCACAGACAGGCTTAAAAAACAGCACAATGATCAGCAGATGAGTGGAAATGGTACGAATGAAAGGTGTTTTGACTTAATAGGGATTTAAATAGGGAAGTGTGTGTGGTTTTTTTTTTTTTTTTTTTTTAAACAGCAAAAATCTGTTAGGGTAGATACAACACAATGTGCTGAACTACGATTTATTATTACAACCACTCAAAAAGATTATTTTCTTCAGTTAAGAAAACTATTAGGCGAGAGAATCTAATAGACCATCAACAAAGAGGGACAGGAACCCAGTTCAGCATCGATCTACTGCTCTGCTGAACACTCTGGTGAATGGAGAGTGCATAGCTGTAATCAAAAAATGAGCATGTTCTAATGCTGCACAAAACGATTACCCTTGCTCCCCTGTAATGGTTAGATGACGTGTCTGCCACAGTTAATTATCAGGGCATGGTTCATGTTTTCTAGTCTAAATGTCAGTATCAATCTGCAATTTAAATTGCTTTATTACTTCAAATAATAATTGACAAATGGGGACATAATTTGGTCATGTGTGCAGGCTTTTGAAAACGTATTATTGTATGATCTAACTAAAACTGGATTTCCCTTTACACTCCTGACAGATCAGATAACATAGGCTACAGGCTGCACAGAGCTGGCTTTTTTGGATTACTGATTATGAAAATAATCTATTAACCCTAATTAGCAGTTATCTGCGACTACCTTACATAAGGCAACACTAGGTATTCCACGATTAGTACATATAGTTTCAGTGTCATACTCAGAAAATAAATTAAATGGGATATTATATATTGTATATATTTATATATGACAGTACGCAACAGTACCTATAATGTAATGCTCTGAGTGGAGTTAGCTTGCATACACTGCAGTGTTGACAGAGTTAATCATTGCACTACAGTATAACTATGCATTTATATTCTGTTAATACAATGCAATATTCATGGCCCTGACAATGCAGCTTGGAGGAGGAGCTGAAATGTCCCGGAAGTTGTTCCTTGTAACACTGAAGACAGCATGAATAATCCCCCTGGTAATCCAGACATTGCTAATTCTCCAGGGACCAAGGACATCACTTTCACTTAGAAATCTCTCTCTTACTGGAAACAGGGAGAGGGGTTAACAAAGGGCCCTATGTTATAACCCTGTGTGGCACTGCACCCAGTGTACTGGATATTTAAAGCGATACTGAGGAGGGGCCTCGAAATGCGCTAGAAAACACAGAATTTCCCATCTGTTTATAAATATGAAGACTTAGCAAGGATTGATATGCTTTGATTCCAAAACTAAATGTGGTCATTTAGGATAGGAGGGGTGTGTGTGTTTAGAGAAAGTGGGAGTGGATTCGAGATCCGCTCACATTCCCTAGACAGGGCTCGTGCAGATTTTAAAAAGGAGCTCTGCACTTAAGACAGACCGAAACCAGGTTTTAACATCACCCTTAAATAAACTAGGTTTATATTTAATAGTGTGCTTGTATGACGACAATGTTTTCTGTACTGAGAGGTTGTTTGTTTGATTGTAATACAAATATGAGAAACTAATAATTAACTCTATATATAATGCATGACAAAAAAAAATTGGGTAGGGGTGTAAATTATAGGTAGAGTGGTAACTATGATAAAAGGGTCCAGTTACAATACACAGTTAAACAGAAAGGAAAACCAGGCTGTTGCCTTAGCGCTGCTGGCTGAGAAGTTGTACAAGTATTTTAGCTGGGACTTTTTAATGCATTGAAGTGTGTGCTTTAGAACACGTCTGATATTTTTTACAATCTAACTAACATTATATTCCCAAAACATTATTTCTAAGCATCTTGGTGGTACAATGTACAGTCATCATGGCTAATCCTCTGTTAACAGAATATGTGAACTACTGAAAGTTTTTTGTTGTTAAGATGGAATCCTTTACAAGCACATGTTGTTTTTCAATAATAAAGACTAAAATGCTGACAGCTAACATCAAGGTGAAACACAGACACACACAGTATATATAAAAAAAAAACCTAATCTTTTTATAGAGACTCCTCAATTAAGAAAACACATGATTTACCAATTTCTAAGACACAACTCTACAGGGGGCAATTTCTTTCTTCCATTAATTTTTTTAAACGTGATTGCATTCCCTATAGCTACAGTGTTTAGAATGTGTCAGAGCACAGTTTCAAACACTGAAGAGTATGCTGGGGCACACAAGGTTGTTTTACTATTAATATTATTGCTGTGTGTGTGTTTTCTTGAGATTGGGAAACTGATTCTTTTCTCTAGAAGGAGGGGGGGGGGGGGTACTGTCATTAATCATAAAGAGGTTTGGAATAAAGATCATGGCTCTCTCCTTGTTGATTATTCATGCAGCCTCTCTTCATGTCTCATCATCTGACCAGGATGCTAAGTGCCACACACCAATAGTCTGTCATTTATCACTGACCATTCTGTCCACCAATCGGCCAAGGTCATACTCTCAGGCCGAGTCCCTCAATACCCCTTCCCACATTCCCCAGAGCGGTCACCTATTGTGGACAGGTTGCTGTGGAGACCTCATCGCTACAGCAGAGGCAACCCTTTGTTCTGCACTCGGGTTTGGGAAGGAGGGGGGAGGGGGCAGGAGGTAAAATGTCAACTAATCCCTTTCACCCTCCCGTTCCCACCAGGTTACAAGGGTAGAGGTTGCAAAGAATGGACTTATAGCACATTGTGGATCTAAAAAAGCACACATTCTATAACCTTCTAGTTAAGTCGCTCTCTTTGTAGCAACTGGATAAATATTTCAATATATTACTTTAGCTAAATACTTTTTAATACAAGACTTTTTTTTGCCTTGCCTGTTACAGTAGAAAACATTAAATAAATAAGTAAAAAGCAGAGGTCAGCTAGCATTGTTTTATGTTTTATGTTTTTAATCGATATGTAAAAAAAACAAACACAAAATACTTGGTCATGCTGGTTAGGCAAAAAACTGTGCACTGCCGAAAGTGTTTTCTGGAAATATTTTACATCTATACCAGCAGGATAAAGTCACCCCTTGCAAATGTGCACAGTATTTTGCATTCCAAGTATTTGGTATTTATGCTTACCACAGCAACTACTACCATGACACATGCATATACCCTTACTGGAGGCAAATCCCACTTCAGATCCCACTCTCCAGTTCAATCATATCAGTGAAATGGAGCAATTCATAAAAAAGAATGAACTGTTTCTTAGTCATACTGTCTATGAACTAAAATGTGCACCAGAGCTTATATTAAAGCCTAATTTAATTTCAATTCTTAAGCACCTGTAGTTAAAGTGATCAAGTAATTAAAGTGAATACACATGGTTCAGTTTTGTATTTTACCCTTATTTCTGCTAAGGATCTTTCTGGAACCTATTTACTTTGAATTTAATGCTTTGAAAAGGAAAACCAACTTTGACTGCAACAGAGTCCACACGATGAGAACACATGCTCCACACCAGCAGAGGAAGCTACAGCTGACAAAAGCTGGCACACTGCAGTGAGAATTTCACCATCTACCATGTCTTCATGCGTCTTCCACCACTCAGTAGCTGACACACTTTTCGTCACCTCCTCTGTAAACTTGAAGGCTTAAAATGCACGGGACTTGGCTTGAAACTTTATGATGACTGGGATGACGGGAATTTTTCACTGCCATACTCCATCGCTAAATTCTTCTCCTCTTCAGTGAGGGGTTTCCCTGAAGAAATGGATGATCAGATTGGTGAGTAGGTGAGATGGTGTTATCACTGAAGAGATAGATGATCAGATTGGCGAGTAGGTGAGCTGGTGTTATCACTGAAGAGATGGATGATCAGATATTATATATAACACATAGCCTTACGGCTGAGACTTACTTTTCACCCTACACACCAGAGTTAGACACAGAACTGCATTTTTTCAAGACTTGCGTGCACTTTTATTTACTTACTATAATAAAAATAAAAAAAATAAACCAAACAAAAACCTCCACTTTGGAGCAATAACTAAAACTTTCTCCATCTTAACTACTGTGCTGGATGGCTAAGCAGTTTACCAGCAAACAAACACACTTTCATGATACCTTTTTCAACCACACAGGTCTCTTCAGCAGCTGGCTGCATATGGCTGCATATGGTTACCTTTCCGTCAGCCTCGACTGCAGGGTTTCACTTTCCTTTATGCAGGCTTTAATCAGCCTCAGGTGCTTCTTATTTCCTGCAGTACCGTGGCATTCTGGGAAATGCAGTCCTTGTTTTCTCTCGGTCTACATTTTTTCCTCTTCCTCCCCCTACTCTGCCATATAATTATATATATATATATATATATATATATATATATATATATATATATATATATATATATACACACACACACACACTGCTGTGCAAAAGTCTTAGACATGTTGCATTTTTCTACTCTGATGCATTATGAGCCTCAACAATTTACTCAAAGCCTCCACTAGTGTTTTCTACTATTATAACAACCTTGACTTGCATAAAGAAGGAAAAACATTGAGTGAAATAGCTCGCATCACTCGATTTTCAAGGTGTGATATCCAACGCATAATCCTTGAAGATAATATCCTTAAGGAATAGAAAGAAGACAAGCGTTGAATTGACAACAGAACTGGCAGAAGGCACAGGTGTCATTGTCCATCAAATCAACAGTACGAAGGTCACTCTTGAAATCAGGACTTAAAGGATGTGTTGCAGTAAGAATACCTCTGTTAAGAAAGGGGAACAAGACTAAAAGGCTAGAATATGCACAATAACACAAAACTTGGACTATGGAACAATGGTCAAAAGGTGCTTTGAACTGTTGATGGACGGACAACGACACCTGTGCCTTCTGCCAGTTCTGTTATCAATTCAATGCTTGTCTTTAATGCAACAATGATGAATGATGTAATAATAATGACCCTGATGAAACTCCAGAAAGCCTTTTAGAAGGCAAAATATATTATAGTTCACATTTAGGAGGATGTCACAATGATAAATAATTTGCTTTATTTATGTATTCATTTAAGATTGAGTAATTTGGTTTGGTATGTAACTATTCACAAACTACCATTTGCCTTAGCGTGTTTGTCCATGCACAGGACAGTCTTCAGATATACGGTACTATAATGTTTCCATAAATTTGAAAGAAATTGACTTAAATAAAAAAAAATATCTGATTAAAAAAAACGCAACCCTGGCTCACGCTCAAGACAGTCTTCAGATAAATTGTTTGCCCCTGCGCAGAAGACTTCAGATAAATTGTTTGCCCACGCTCAGGACAGTCTTCAGATAAATTGTTTGCCCATGCTCAGGACAGTCTTCAGATACACTGTTTGCCCACGAACGGGAGTCTTTTTGTCCAAAGACTACTTTTTTTATGGTGAAGTCACACCAAGGGTTCAATTGTCAAAACAAGGTGCTCTATTTAGCTCAGTTAAATTATGTTGTTGAAGTAGGCCTTAATATGCAAAAAGGTGACTTGCTTTTTTAACTTTCAGAGCTTTATTAAATCAAGGTTTACTCAACATAAGTTACCAAACTTTTAACATCAGGCTCATACTGTATGGAGTTGAAAGATACATTATTGTATTAAATCCTACAAAAAGCAAATAACAACGTGCCCAAACACCAGGTCAGAAGGGCTGCCAGACGTGTTTGTTTTTTTCTTTTGTACTGTAGTTTATCTAGACTTGCATTAAGGCTAGGCTTTACAAGTAAGCCAAAAACGTACATTCAGTACTGAGCTTACATATTAACAAATAACACATACTAACTTTACTCTTGTACATTAAAGTGAGAAATGACTATTACAAATGGATGCTTATTCTTATTAACATTAGAAACATTATAAGTTATTTGTTGTTTTTTACTTTAATGCAGATTATTTTTTTAAATACAACCCTTCAATTCCTGTGCTGTAATGTTAGGTACCAGGAATCAGCAGTTTACTTTGAATCTAGCAGGCAAAGAACCAAAATATCTGCAGCACATCGGGAGGGGCCAGCGATCATGCAAACAAGTATGTTAGCAGCACAGTAAATAATAACACATCTTTTTTTATTTAGGTGTGTCCAATTGATTTTCTCCCAATTTGGAATGCTCAATCGCTTTTCCCCACATGGCTCAGGAGACCCAAAGATTCAGTCAGTGTCCTCGGATCCCACGACAAAAGCCAGCTTCCTTTTTCACCCAGGAACTCGAGAGCGGATGTCAACAAGCTACCGACTTCTAGAGCACAAAGGCCAGCCCTGCAGGACTTCACTGGGCGTCTGGCCAACAGGGTTTGCTGTAGTGCGATGAGGAGAAACAGTCCTTGCCGGTTTTGGTTCCTTAACCCACGGAAGCACCACAGCCAGTGCAACTCTCCGTTCAAAGTCCCCAGGAAGCAAACCTGCACTGTATCACCCGAGGACCCCCAATAAATCTGTTTTAATCAACTTGCTGGAAAATCTGTTTGCAAAGGATTTTTTTGCATCATACAGAAAATTAATTAAGAATTCATAAAACCTCCCTGCATCCATTACTTTTTTTCTCCAGGACCTAAACATGCCTTCACACTACCTATTGAATAAAGGAAATGTAACAAGAAGAAATCGCTGGGAGGATTTTTCTTGAGTCTTTTCTGGTGGAATGTGAAGAGTGGTCGGGGGGTGGGGTGGGGGGGTCACAGTTCTTCGCTTGCCCTTGCAACGGTCCGAAATGATTGCACACAAAAAGGATTTTATTCTTTGACACAATTGTCCCTGCAGCACCCCCAGCCCTACCTTTCCTCTGACCCCAGAGCTGTGTATAAAGGGCCCATCAGCAGTATCAGTGACTCCATTTACAAGTGAATACCCGGCCATAATGGAGCAGTTAGGAAAAGAATGGGGAGGCAGAAGGGGGCTCACAGATGTTGGGAGGGAGTTGCAGCCTATTGTTTAATTGGGTGGAAATGGAGGGTGGGGGGGCCAGCTTCTTTTTAACTACGATTTGTGACGGAGTTCTGAGATCGGCAAACAGTGGCTGTGTTGGGCTGTCACCGAAAGGAACAGCTGGCGCTGAGGAGCGTGTGAAAAGCATCTTAATGAGGTTAAAGAAGCTGAGGGAGGAATGGAGGTTTGGAGGGTTTTTTTGTGTTATTTCCCTTGTATTCCATTACAGCGCTCCCTTCCCTTTTCACTGCTGTATACAGAAATCCAGAAGTGAATCTTTCAAAGGGACACTCATCCTCCTTTCACACACCTACTTTAACTTGAATTTACACAGGGAGACAACGATAGCCTTTTTTTTTTTTTATTTGGTTCTATATTTATAGATGCCAATTATGAGACAGGAATTTGTTCTAGATTACCTAAATAATTGGGAGTACAGTACAAATTCAATAACAGGTATATTTAAAACTAGACCTAGGCCATTTAAGTAAAATTAAAAAAAAATTTAAAAAAAAGTTACACCTTAAAATCACTTTAGATTTAGAATGTATTGAAAAAGCTGCTTTTGTTCTGGTATTACAGGGCTTAATTTCAATAAGATGACTTTTACATCTTATTGATATGTTTGTAAACAGAAAATGTACTGTAAGATACCTTATTATAATCAAATCAAGAGAGTTTAAGAGAGTAGGTTGATGAGCACATGTGTCTAAGCTGTGTGCAACATGCTGGCCACTGTGACTGGCGTCCTGAAGGCCTGCGTTTCATTTCATGGATGGTGCGGATCAGCTGAGGAAGGCTTGGGATAACGGAAGGGTGATGCAAACTCCCAGGCTAGAATAAACGAACACAGGAGGGTGATGCAAACTCCCAGGCTAGAATAAACGAACACAGGAGGGTGATGCAAACTCCCAGGCTAGAATAAACCTGAACACAGGAGGGTGATGCAAACTCCCAGGCTAGAATAAACCTGAACACAGGAGGGTGATGCAAACTCCCAGGCTAGAATAAACCTGAACACAGGAGGGTGATGCAAACTCCCAGCCTAGAATACACCTGAACACAGGAGGGTGATGCAAACTCCCAGGTTAGATTAAACCTGAACACAGGAGGGTGATGCAAACTCCCAGTCTAGATTAAACCTGAACACAGGAGGATGATGCAAACTCCCAGGCTAGAATAAACCTGAACACAGGAGGGTGATGCAAACTCCCAGGCTAGAATAAACGAACACAGGAGGGTGATGCAAACTCCCAGGCTAGAATAAACCTGAACACAGGAGGGTGATGCAAACTCCCAGGCTAGAATAAACGAACACAGGAGGGTGATGCAAACTCCCAGTCTAGAATAAACGAACACAGGAGGGTGATGCAAACTCCCAGTCTAGATTAAACCTGAACACAGGAGGGTGATGCAAACTCCCAGGCTAGAATAAACGAACACAGGAGGGTGATGCAAACTCCCAGTCTAGATTAAACCTGAACACAGGAGGATGATGCAAACTCCCAGGCTAGAATAAACCTGAACACAGGAAGGTGATGCAAACTCCCAGGCTAGAATAAACGAACACAGGAGGGTGATGCAAACTCCCAGGTTAGAATAAACCTGAAAACAGGAGGGTGATGCAAACTCCCAGGCTAGAATAAACCTGAACACAGGAGGGTGATGCAAACTCCCAGGCTAGAATAAACCTGAACACAGGAGGGTGATGCAAACTCCCAGCCTAGAATAAACCTGAACACAGGAGGGTGATGCAAACTCCCAGCCTAGAATAAACCTGAACACAGGAGGGTGATGCAAACTCCCAGCCTAGAATAAACCTGAACACAGGAGGGTGATGCAAACTCCCAGTCTAGAATAAACGAACACAGGAGGGTGATGCAAACTCCCAGGCTAGATTAAACGAACACAGGAGGGTGATGCAAACTCCCAGTCTAGATTAAACCTGAACACAGGAGGGTGATGCAAACTCCCAGGCTAGAATAAACGAACACAAGAGGGTGATGCAAACTCCCAGGTTAGATTAAACCTGAACACAGGAGGGTGATGCAAACTCCCAGTCTAGATTAAACCTGAACACAGGAGGGTGATGCAAACTCCCAGTCTAGATTAAACCTGAACACAGGAGGGTGATGCAAACTCCCAGTCTAGATTAAACCTGAACACAGGAGGGTGATGCAAACTCCCAGGCTAGAATAAACGAACACAGGAGGGTGATGCAAACTCCCAGGCTAGATTAAACCTAAACACAGGAGGGTGATGCAAACTCCCAGTCTAGATTAAACCTGAACACAGGAGGGTGATGCAAACTCCCAGTCTAGATTAAACCTGAACACAGGAGGGTGATGCAAACTCCCAGGCTAGAATAAACGAACACAGGAGGGTGATGCAAACTCCCAGTCTAGATTAAACCTGAACACAGGAGGGTGATGCAAACTCCCAGGTTAGATTAAACCTGAACACAGGAGGGTGATGCAAACTCCCAGGTTAGATTAAACCTGAACACAGGAGGGTGATGCAAACTCCCAGGTTAGATTAAACCTGAACACAGGAGGGTGATGCAAACTCCCAGGCTAGAATAAACCTGAACACAGGAGGGTGATGCAAACTCCCAGGTTAGAATAAACCTGAACACAGGAGGGTGATGCAAACTCCCAGGCTAGAATAAACCTGAACACAGGAGGGTGATGCAAACTCCCAGGTTAGAATAAACCTGAACACAGGAGGGTGATGCAAACTCCCAGGCTAGAATAAACCTGAACACAGAAGGGTGATGCAAACTCCCAGGTTAGAATAAACCTGAACACAGGAGGGTGATGCAAACTCCCAGGTTAGAATAAACCTGAACACAGGAGGGTGATGCAAACTCCCAGGCTAGAATAAACGAACACAGGAGGGTGATGCAAACTCCCAGTCTAGATTAAACCTGAACACAGGAGGGTGATGCAAACTCCCAGGCTAGAATAAACGAACACAGGAGGGTGATGCAAACTCCCAGGCTAGAATAAACCTGAACACAGGAGGGTGATGCAAACTCCCAGGTTAGAATAAACCTGAACACAGGAGGGTGATGCAAACTCCCAGGCTAGAATAAACCTGAACACAGGAGGGTGATGCAAACTCCCAGGTTAGAATAAACCTGAACACAGGAGGGTGATGCAAACTCCCAGGCTAGATTAAACCTGAACACAGGAGGGTGATGCAAACTCCCAGGCTAAAATAAACAGCACAGGACCAGGAAATCAAACTCCACTACTTTAATTAGGCTGTTTCAGAACAAATCACTTTGCCCCTTGATTTGTAAACTAAAGGTAAAGGGTTGGGTCAGAGAAAACTGGCTCACTATAGGCTATTTGGCCATGGCAGTACTGTCACAAAATACGGAAACACAAACACTTAAATTGTAGAGTTCATTGCTTTTTGTCATAATAAAAATAAAATAGTTCAATTAAACAATATAATATATTTTTTAGAACACTGATCTTGTTTTTTCAGTGGAGCATTAGAGTATGTGAACAACATTTATTAGATATTTCCAAAAACTAATACTTTATGAACAAAATTACACATGTGTTATCTACACATGACAAAAATGTCTACCACCTTGCTAATCTATTATTCTCATATATTTGCAATAATTGAATTACACTTTAATGTATTAATCTGCATCTTCCATTAAATCCACTGGAGAGAACTGCAATCAATACACTCACATTTTAATTTAAGCTCCACACAGTTTAATGTTATGAAGTTAAAAACAAGTGCAAGTTCCTTATACTGCTACAAAGCGTAACATTAAGGTTGATTCAATTGACTGGACTAATGTTATTACCATTGATGATCCTAACTTCAGCATACTAAAAGTGGATTACAGCTCATTGGGATCAGCAGTTAAACTAGAGTAATTCCGGTCCTGATTGCAGTGCACTAACCAGACCCTTGCTGACACAAATGGCTAGTTTCACAGATCTTGAGCAGCACTAATCTTTTACTATCTTATCTAAGGTAACATTAGGTAAGGTATGCTACAGTCTGGTGCATCCCAATGTTAGGTTGTTTGGTAGTATACAGCATCTGCTAGAAAAAGAAGAAAAAATGGAAGGTGCTGCAGAATACTTTGGATGTTGGCAAAATAAACAGAAACAGCATTGCCATTTACATTGTCAGTTGTGAGCATACCCAGGTTTTGCAAGATCTTTACCAGCTGTGACCTTTTTAAAACACCTTTTCTATTGAGTTTTCAATCTATGTAGTAATCAAAAGCCATACTGATGATAATGTCTTTATTCGGACATGAAAGAAGCCTTCATTTGTTAGTGAATGCTAAGTCTCTCCACACCGGTCAATAAATCTTACTAACTACCAAAATTCTGTGTTTGGGTTATTGTGCACATTGATTGATGCGTTTTACAGTCGATGCTGCAGTCCCCTTGCAGGCGTAATCTTTCCCTACCAGTCAATATCCACAACCAACTTCCTTGAAGGAATCCAAGGCACTTACAGTCACCTATGCAATCCATCCTATGCAAGTGTAATGGCCACTGTAGACCGGAGCAGTTGCAATCTGGGATACAGGTGAACCAACTAGTCGGCACACACTATGATGCCATTGCTTGTTACAAACACGAATACATCTTTCTCCCCATTTTACATTCAAATAATGAATGTACCTACTTTTATTCCTAAATAGCTCCCAATAAATTGTCTGCACCCTGTGCACTCCACACCACTGGGCTGAGAAAGCAATACTTACAGGGCTCAGACTGGCTTGGTAACTTAACATGGTGGTCCTTAACACCTCCAAACAGCAGTTCAGCTCCACCTCTGCAAGAGAAAGCATCAATTACATCACTATAGGAATTGGTAATGTCTTCACATTTCTATGCATCACTCATCAAGGCATTAGAGAATGCAGAAGACAGCTTATGGCATCATGGATAATTTTTATAAAGCATTGCCATGGCAGTATGTAAATGTAACACAGTCCTATATATTTATTGACACACTAATGCTTCATGAACAGGTTACCCCACATCTGGTGTTCCTTGGAGGTCTACCATCCATGCACTGACCAAACCAAATCTCTTGAGATCAAAGAAGATCTAATTCCAAGGTGGCATGGATTATAAAACACTCAATGGTACTATACTACTACTGAAAGAAACATATACAATTCTTTGATAGATGTTTCGACTAGAAGTCTTTCTCAATGTCTTTGTTGTATGGTTGTTGACTAAAATGATTACATCATGGCAAAGCACTGTGTATCCAAGTTGTTGGGTTCATCCCATCTTCCCCCAAAGACGTCCCTGACCTTTGGTGACAGTGATGCACAATGAATGCCTGGGTTCCACTTAACCCAATAGATCTCCATGACTGCTGGATTTCCACTGAACCCTCCCAGCTTGTGTGTGTCCATTTATCCCACATCAACATGCAATGCATTGGTCTGCATTTAGGGGTGACCAGGGGTCAGGGGCTGAGATCAATCCCCCTTTGCCAGCTGTGCAATAATCTCCATGGATGCTCAAACGTGGGAGAGAAGGATGCTGGGATTAAGAGGAATAAAGAGCAAATAAAGACTGCATCAAAACTGAAGCCCACAACGAAAGCCCAATCCCTGGATTTCCATTAATGAACATGTTGAATGGTCGCTGCGGTACAAACCTTTATGTGCAATTGCTTTACTGTGACACGGCTCATTCTAGGCAGGGTGGCTGGACCAACCATACAATAAAGTGAATGACCGTCTGAACAGCATAGAAGT
Source organism: Acipenser ruthenus (assembly GCF_902713425.1). Lineage (NCBI taxonomy): Eukaryota > Metazoa > Chordata > Actinopteri > Acipenseriformes > Acipenseridae > Acipenser > Acipenser ruthenus. Next base: position 8,162,526 of record NC_081219.1, read on the forward strand.
AATGGATCATTTTGTCATGCAAAACATAATCAAACCCTGGTATAATTATAGATGTAGGTGTATAATAAAAAGAACTTGTTTTGATTATGCAAGGCTTAGTCAGAAATAGAATTTAAAATTAAACATGACTGAAAACAACCAAAAAATCAAATTTAAATCAGTAAATAAACATTCTCTTTGCCATACTAGACACCTCCCTTTGGTTTTAGTTTGAGTGTCTTTCAACTATGCTTGAAGTCTTTAATATTGACCTTCCTTATTGCTATACATTATACAAAATATGTGTTTTTTCAAGCGATTATAAACTGTAGTAGGCCTATCCAATTCAATGGCTACAGATTGTCTATTGAGAACCCCCATCCCCCCACAGATGCACATTAAGGCACAGCATGCAGCTGTTTGCTAAACTATCAATTATTAACACTCATCAGCTATAAATTTAAACGGCTTACTATTAGTTACTGGAGAAATGTGGCTTCTAGAATGAACGAGTTGAAAGAACAAAGGGACAGCATAATCATTAAAAAACATCCTGTTTTTATAACAAAAGACAGCAGCATGCCATTGGTGCCTTCATTACAGGAGGTATGGGAGTCTGCTATGGATTTAGCCATGGCAGGGGTGAGGCTTACCTTCCTAAAGGGGTTACAGCAAGTAAAATAATGACATAAATCTAGCCTGGGGTGCACTTTAATGTGCTACATTTGTATGTCTCATGTCCAGTTTTAATAGAAACACAGGCTTAGCAATCGTGCATTTTTACTTAAAAATAGAATGTGCATTTCCTATAACCATACTAAGACAGCACAGTTTGTATGCTTTACTTTTAGGTAGCAGTACACTTCCTAGGTCATTTTGCTCAGACAGTGAAATTGTCCACATCCCTTCAACGCCTTCTTTCCTGTCATTAACCAACTGGCTGGTTCCCCTAAAATAACTAACACACCTTGATCCAGAACACACTGAAGGTGAAATGACCCAAGACGTGAAACAGTAACACGCTACATAAAGTAAGGCATGCCAACTGGAAGCTTTCTAGCATGGTGGAAAACAGAATTTTCTCAAATGGAATTATTGAAATACATGTTTGCTTAAACAGGTGTTTCTGTCTTATTTGGCACAAAGAAGAGCTACATACTGTAGCATGACCGGTAAGACAGAGAATTATTTCATAAGCCTTACTTGATTCTTCAGTCATAAGCTTTTAAAATTTAATTTTATCAAAATAAATTAAAACAGTACCATAAACATACCAATTTTAAAAATGGTTCACCTGACTATCTTCAAGGGGTCAACTATCTATTTGTAAGTCAGTCCTAGGTATGAAAGTTCCTGGTTTTGCTGGCATAATTGACTTCTTGCCCTTTCATGTATTCACTTAAAATTCAATACCCAAATAATTAATACTGTATTTAAAGAAGGAATTACGCTGACACTTAAAGGATTATTTTAAATCCCTCAATGGATAGACCCCAGTAATAGCCGAATAAACAATACAGAATATCCAAGGATGGTTCCTCCCCATTTTGCACAATCTCTTCAAAGTGGGGGACCTCCCTCGATCTTCCTTAAACCTACTTTTCTGTAACAAAGCCTTGTAAAATAACAGGTTTGCCCTTTAACTGCAGGAGGTGGGGGTTTCATAGAACATGTTGAGGAACCCTAAAGCTCCCTCCCCACACATACACACAAGCTGCTGTTGTTTGCTGTGATGTATTGGGTTTAATTAGTACAAGTGAAAGCTGTTTCTCAGTCAGCATGGATTTCTAAAGAATGCTAAAGTACCTTCTTTGAACCGATCAGCTTTGGAATAGCAATCAGGACAACTATGGCTTTCACTTGTGTGCACAACAAGCACTCCTCAGATTAGAACGGCTAGTGATATTATTAGCAGTAGTAGTCGTAGTATTATTACGGTCATTCCAGCTCAATTGGTCCACATTCTGGGTAGGTGTTTCCTCCATTTGTGGTTAATGATATACACCTAGCTTACATGTGAATTTTGCATGGGCAGGTGTTTTGTTTACGAGCTGCCCCTCTACATCCACATAGAAATTTTCAGCCCAACATGATTTTTACCACTTAACACTGTTACTTATTCAATTATAATATATACATTGGCATGTGTGCCAACTGTTTTGACCCTGAAATCAGTGTTGGGCTGAGCAAAAAACAAATGAACATTGTATAGGAGCTGCCCTTCTATAAATATCCACGAGAAATTAGCAGCTCAACGTGATTTAACCTCTTACATACAAAGCCAATCATTCAATTTGGAGCAGATCAAAGTCTGAATATGAAACGACCAATAAGAAACAAGCGTATAAGAAACAGGCGAAGAAGAAGCCAACATCAGCCTCCATCTGATTGGTGCGCTGCAATCAGGATTAAGTTAGTACTGATTTGAAGGATTTTCTAGTTCGCATTTTAGTCTACTTGATCATGTGGACTGAATCACTGGCACGCTGCAATTCACCCTCAGTGTTTACCTTTTAAATTATGACGATGTTATTATATATAGTTATTTTAACTTCTTAAGAGTCCCCACAGCTTCAATGCATTTAAGAAAATGTCCCTTTTTTCCATCTGGGAATCTGGTAACCCTAGGCACATACCTATTTGTAACTCTAACGTAGCAACGGTGTTCCAGATCCATGTAGGTTTTTTTAATTTTTTTATATGTAAATTATTTTAAAAGTGTACTAATTAATTAGCTTTTTGTTTTCTTGTTTTAAACACAGACAATTAAGAACTCTCTTCTGAACCAAAACGTGATGTAGAATTCAATGTGATATCGGTTGTTGGGATACTTTCTTACTGTATACCTTAATATATTTCATCTCGAAAGTTTCTTCACTGTCAGCAAGCATCCGCGAATTCGCTGAAAAAAGCTCTATATATTAGCGGTAACTACACGTGCAACAAAACAGCAGTTTCCTGCCGTGTTTTCTAAAGCAACGATGACATCATTAAACAAAAATGGATCTTTTTGCGAAAAAAAATGTTTACTCACCCAAATTCCAGGTGCAGGTCTATGGGCGCAGCCATCTTTGCTCGGTATCTAGGAGGCCTCCTCACAGCAACATTACAGAAGCGAGGCTCCTCTTCCGTCTCCTGGCAAGATGTCATTCTCATGCGCAACTGCCAGGGTGTTTACATTTAAAGCGGCAGTGTCCCACAATAAAATGTAATTTTAAAACAAATATAATTCCTCTCTTGGTATGTACGTCAGACTAAAATCGGCCACCCTATTATGGTGTTCTGTGTATTCCTAATAGAAGGAAGTTGCCCTGTTGACAGGCCACTTTGTTTACATTCCCTATTGTTGTAGCTGTAGGGACACTTTATTTACCTTAAACCTGTCATTATACCCATCTGTTATACTCCTGTTATCACTTGCTGGAGCAGGAGCATATACAAGTTATGTTATAACTCACAAAGAAAATCATTCATAAATAAATTTAAACAATGTATAGAGTGTTAGCATCAAATACTTGCAGTTATCAAAGTTTGTGTTGTTTGGTATTTCTTGAAAAAGGGCAGCGGCACCATAATTAAAAATTTAACCTTTTAGTTTATGGCAAACTACCTCCCCTCTCTCCTTCAACATTACTCTTTCCTCTCCCCCTATCACTATCCTTCAACCCCCTCCTTCCTTTCTCCCCTTTTTCAAGCGCATTCCTCTCCCTCTCTCCTAGCCTGGCGTGAGTGTTTTCTTGAGCGCTTTTTGAATTGCAAATCTCTTGCCTTCTGTCGGGATGGAGCGTACAGCGCCGCTGCCCTTTGCAGGCGTCCATTCATGTGGTAATAGGGTGTCAAGGCAAGATCAGTGAGCGTCTGACCCCGGGGGCACTGCCCGGGTTAAACTCAATGAAAATAAAGGATTAGCAGGGCCCCCAAAGCCACGGCCGACAGAACGGCACGCAGGAAGCCCCCCTATCCGATGGAGCCACTTGCTCGTCGTCGGAGAATTGTGTTTTAATTAAAACTGCAGTTAAACGGTAGCAATAATAGAAGGTGTGAGGGGGATGGTAACAGAGTTTAGGAGTTTAGAGTTCATACAGCAGCCAGCTTTCAAATGCTTGTTTCCTCAAATGCTTGTATCAGCTAAGAAGACAGCCACACAAGTGTGAATCATGCTGTGTCAGGATTTTGTTTTGTGTATTTTTTCTGCATCCATAGTTGAAGGTATGCTTTACGTTATGTATTTGACTTGCTTGTAAGTTAATTGTATTATTGACTTTGCAATGTATGTGAGTAAAAATCACTTGCAACAGGGCGCTGCAGCTTTTATTTAAACAAATTATTAGGAAACTATGTGAAGTTTCTACAGGAAGCAGTGATGTATTTCTATTGGAAAAAAGTATTTTCTCTTTTAATTATAGTGTTCAATGATATTCAGATTTCTAAATCAGCATGGTCACACTTAACTAAAGCGTAGAATTCATCACTCAATTGAAACATAATTAAAAAGGTGCAGTTTATTTAAATAGGACATCTGTACAGATTTTTAAAAAGCTACAAAACACAAAAGCCTAAACAGAAACACTACAATACTATTGTCCAGGACACTAACACAAGCTATAAGAATGACAGGACTTCCAATACAATAGGTATGTTTTCGTGCATTTCATAAAAAGGACCCCTTGTTTTTCAGTTATAACAAAAGAAAGAAAAAACACCATATTTCGACAAAAAATATCTTTAATGTTGACTAAACCTTTCTTTATTCAGGGCAGCAGTGTGGAGTAGTGGTTAGGGCTCTGGACTCTTGACTGGAGGGTTGTGGGTTCAATCCCCAGTGGGGACACTGCTGCTGTACCCTTGAGCAAGGTACTTTACCTAGATTGCTCCAGTAAAAACCCAACTGTATAAATGGGCAATTGTATGTAAAAATAATGTGATATCTTGTAACAATTGTAAGTCGCCCTGGATAAGGGCGTCAGCTAAGAAATAAATAATAATAATAATAATAATAATAATAATTAAGCCTGGAACTTGCTGGAATTCAAATTTCCAGAAACGTATGCACATATCACATAGCATATGTAAAATGCATGTTTTGAGGTCATTCCTTATTCTTCATTTCATTGACATTTTGGGTTTTCTTTCACTTTAAGGGAATGATAACCAAGGCTTCAGAATCAATGACCTCCTACTAACACTGGCAACATTGTCACTAGTCCCCTAGCTTTGTGTTTGGACAATTTTCTGTTTAAATTGTGGTTATGATTTTTTTTTAAATCAAGAGCCACTTTATAGTTTTGTAAAATTTAAACTGTTTCCTGGTACACTTTTACTTACTTTGTCACATGGCACATTGGTCACAGGAAGTGTTATGGTACCAGGAAAAAGGAAGTCTAAACTTTCATTTTTAACAATGGGAAGCTGCATAGTCCCAATTAAAATGAAAGAAAAAACACAAGAAAAGAGCACAATAAAGATCTGTGATAATGATGTGAATGCTAACAAGAACTTGTTTATGAATGGTGTTTATGAGCTGGTAAATCTATAATTATTACAGCGCTTTAAACCATCTCCTTCAAATGGTACAGAATAAATGTTACGGACGAACAAATATCATTGAAGGACCCCTCCCCCCAAACCAGGGTGATCTCACACACTGGCACACAGCTGGCACCACAGCTGCCTGGCCCTCTCCTCTCTGCCACACAGAGACACGCACAAACCAACAGGCACACAGAGAGCCCACTCAGAGCTGAGAGAGATAGCCTCGCATTGATAATGACAACCGGACACATCTTTTTTGTTCTGGGCTTCATTGTTTGGGAAGCTTACATTCCACGGTCTTATAAAACACAAAAGCACACATTCAAATCCACATTCAAGCACACATTCAAATATAATTAAATACACACACACACACACATATTAATGCATACACCAATGGTCATGTAACAATGCTTATTAATTGCATAAAAAGCATATGCATACATTAACAGTGGGAATTACATTACAAATCTTATAAAATGTATCAATATAACTCAATATAAAATAAAATATATTTCCACACTGCTTCCCAGTCCACTAACCACTGGGCTGCACAGCAGGGATGGAAATAAGACTCCTATTGCATAGCAGTTCCTGGTTTAATAAGACACTCCTGAGCTTGTTACCTAAACACTGGGGCTAATCAAGCTCCTAGTAAAACCCAGAATGGGTGAAACTGCTATGCATTATGCATCTCATTTCCATCCCTGCACATTTCTATCCCTGTCACTCTACAGCCCAGTGTAAAATGAAAAAAAGGAAGCATCAATCTGAAATAGATAGATAGATAGATAGATAGATAGATACACACGTGATATAACACATGTCAGGGCTATATGTAAAATATATTTCTAAATATGAATTTACATTTAATATATTACAGAACCAAATATCTATATTTGAATTATAAAAGCAGGAGGTACCCCCTGGATTTGAGACATCAAACATCGCCTCAAATCTAATGCACATGTGCCTCTATAAGACAACTGCACCACCTGCTGGCAAAACCCTAACAGGAGTTGTAATAACCTTAATTTTTCCATAACGCACCCATGCAAATCAAGCCGAGTAGATTGCAATTCTAAAGCGCTCACAAGAGTTTCAAATAACTAGTTTTAATGCTGCATTAAAAACAGCTGTAACCCTACAACTAAATTAGAGTCCATACCCTATTTCACTTCCCCCTGATCATTCAGTAAGTTTATATGCATTGTACATCCTGTCGGGGCATGTTGACACTAATCCTCCACAGACACACTGGATATGACTGGCTATACTTTATGAAGTAGCAAGGTGTTACAAGCAAGTATTAAACTACAACCATTCCCTTGCTACTGTACGTTGTGAGCAACAGGAGGAACTTTCTACTGAAACCAAAATAAAGTGCTCCTCCTTTATATAGCTCTCTAGTCTGGAGCTATAGGTAAGAGACTGTGCAATCTGTGTTCCACCTAAGAACGATAATACAAGTGCTAGTGTAATGGCATTATGGGGCATTACATTAGCCATACCTCTTTATGATGTGGAAGCACAGTACAGTGTACACCCATTAATATCATCAAATAACCCACAGTATTTTGCAGTTTAATTTAAAATAAAACCACCGCTTTGTTCCTATTCTCACAGTACAGGAGCGAAGTTTAACAATTTATTTCAAACCATTTATTAACAAAATATTATCCATTTAATGCAACACATCTGCTCCTCATCCACTTACATGAAACATGTCTAGGGCTGTCTGCATGTGGCATTCTCGCACAGCGTTGCATGATTTCTGCATTGATAAAGATGTCAATGCTGATGAACTGGTTCTGCGGCAGTTAAAATAGTACTCAGGCTACTAAAATAGACTTCAAACCCTTAGGAACTACACATTTAATACTGAAGCATTCACTTGTTTATTCTTGCGGCAGCTTTGATTGGCTGTAGTTTTATATAGGTTATTTTTTTACCATTCCTATTGATTAGCTATAAATCCCCTTTGAGAAGACAGTCTTAAAAGGCACTATACAAAATGATGTTACCTTTGTATTAGATCCCAGAGAAGCACTGTTTTGCATGGGTTTTCATATCTAGAAAAGGTGAAGCAGAGTCGTTTTTCAATTTTAGAAAAAGCTAGTTAACCATTTTAATTATGTCTACATCTGCAGGCACAGTTGGTTACAAAGATTATTTTGTAGCAAACACGATTGCCTTAGTAGTTCTACTTTATTAAAGGAATACTTTAGACCTCTGAATTAGCTTTTTCTTTTTATTAGTTAGACATGTGTTCTTAATCATCACTTATTACTGTTTCTGCACTTGTTCATATTTGGCATGTTTAAGTCATCATCATATTTTATGTATAAAGTAGAACTAAGGTAATTATTTGTTAAAAAGATTTGCAATGAAAAATAAATATTAAATATGCTGGGGATTTTATTAAACATGCCAAATATCTAAGTGCGGAAAAACAGTAATAAATGATGATTAACAATGTATATCATAGGGTCATAAAAGCATAACAAATATTTTGCAGAATTGTGCTTTGCTGGAGAGCACAGCTGACATGGGGAGGCAAACCATGACCCCAAACTCTGTGACTGGGGTACTGTCTTTCAAATTCCAGTTTACATGCAAAGTTTCAGCTCAGTGATTCACAGGCTGTTATGCACCAATAACAGTATTCCCTGGCTCTATTCTGGGGGGACTGAACTGAGATGCACGCTGGTGCGCTGAAATTACTGTGTTTTACCCTCCATTTGGAGACCACCATTCACAGGCACTGAATTCATCCCGGAATGCACGCCCAGTAGACAGACAAGGCTCTTTTGCTGCTCTCAGGTTCTTCCAAGCTTCTTGTTGCTGTTGCAGACTCTCAGAGGTAGTAGTTGACCTTGGCGGGTACAGTCTTGCAGCCGCTGTGTGAGAAGAGCCGCTCTCTCTCGGGGGAGAAGGTCATGGCCCCTGTGATTGCCTCGATGATGTCACGACGGTGGCATTGCCCACGCAGGCACAGCTCCCGGCGTACGCAGCGCTCCACGTGACGGCGAGTCAGGGGCAGGAAGGGCACGAAGCAGTCGACCAGCTTCTCCTGGATAATCTCCGAGTGATACAACCCGTCTGCAAGGCAAGAGAGGAGTCACAGCCCGGCCCAGCGGTCCACTCAAAGCACAGGAACGTTAAAACATGTTATTAACAGAGCGACATTCTCACAAGGTGTCCTCAGCTATGGGCCTTATTTTCCGCAAAAATATTCTTAGAAGAATTAAACAATTATAAAAGGTACTGTATAAAAACAGCAGTTTAAATGATAGTTCAGAGAAGATTCTGCTTCAGTTTCAAAACAGTTCGGTTCCTGTGTTTCATGAAATGGACCCTACCGCAGCCCGATCTATGGGGCACATAGGTAACCATGTGCGGTTAGGTAGGATCCTTTTACTTGTAACACAGGAAGTGAATGGAGAGAGAAAAACAAGGACTTCCATCAATGTGTTGCACTGAGGCAGGAGAAACAGACTTCAGTCTTCATTGGACCTTTTGTTTCTTACTACATGATTTCTATGTTTTAAGTATAGCAATACTGGGGTCTGACTAACTTCAGAAGAAAATTGTGAGCCAAGATCGCCATCTAGGTAACTCGCAATGGTATTGCTGCGATGAAGCACCCTGCAAACACATCCAACCTCCTAATACACCTGTACTGGGTCAATTACCATGAACTACATCCACGATATACAAATGTACGTGTGAAATACAGTCAATTGCCTTCATATACCCCAAGATTCAAGTTCCACTCTGCTCTCAATGCATTGTGCTAAAGATTGTCCTCAGAGCGTTTCAGTAGAACTGGATTATCTGGATATATGTTAAACTCTCCTTGTTGCCAGGAATATGCAGCTCCAGCTGGGATATTTATACAGTTATTTCCTTACAAAACATGAATTTTAACAGCGGAATTGTCTACTTGTGTATTCAGAAACTGGACTGGTAAGTCTGGAACCAGAGGCAGATTAATCATACTTGGAGGGTAGGTTTTGCAGAGCTGAAGCACTAGTGTGTCTGGATTAGATCAGAACAAAAATAAAAGCCAAGGAGATTTTACACTGCTAACAATTTACAGACAACACTAAGGGGAAGAGATTAAAACTGAGTCAGTAAAATAAAACTTTGAATGTTACAATGTTTCTTAATAAAAAAGATGCAAATACTTAGATCTGGCCCTAATATTTAATAACGGATAACTTAAAATAGTTGATGCAAACAAAATACATTTCATAAATCTTCCCAATTTTGCTACATCTCAAATGTGCAGCAAATAGATATCTGGTACTCTTCTAGGTTAAAGAAAGTTTTCAGCTTGCTTTGCTGTGCCTTCCAGGACATCTCTTACTGCTTTACATCCCTGGTCACTTCAACTAAGCCGTGACTTTTGGGTCAAAGCATGTTACTGGATGAAAGCATGTCAGTGGATAGGGCACCAGCTGATTACTGGCTGGGAAGACGCCAGTGAAGGGGTGAGGACCCTCCAGGTGAAAAGACCCAGGTTTGTTATGACAAATGTTTCTTTAATAACTGCACAATGAGACCTACATAATGAATGGAGGTGCATGGTGGAGAACATTGATGGAACTCTATTTTGTTAGCGAGAAGTACTTTAAACATGTATATAAAAACGTAAGGGGCTCTGCACCTTTAAACTGGGTTCCCTCCCTGCTCTAGTCTCTAGTACACAGTCCAAGTGGGAACGTTGTCTTACTGCAGCTGTTGTTGAAGACTGCCTGTGCAATGGCGTCCTCTAGCTCCTCCAATCGGATTTCCTCCCGGTCGCGGCCGGCCCGCCTCGCCTCCAGAGCCAATCGGTTTATCTGCTCCTCACCGGCGGTGCTGGGAAAGGGTGAATCAACACGAACCAGCCCCCAATCAGATGCTGTCTACATATCACTGAGTCTTTATTAGAAGTATTCAATACAACACTTTGGGACAGGGTCAAATGTTTATTGCCCATTAACGCCACTAAACATCTTCCTCTGAATACATAATAGTCCCCCCTTCAAAAAAAAGGCACAATTTAAATAAGATGTACCATTGCAGTGGCATCCCTGAATGTTATCCACTTAACCAATGCAGAACTGGCTGGGATGTCTATTGCTTTCCCCAATGAAGTGACTGATCCAGCACTGTCCAGTGCGATACCTGTCTTGCAGTCACCATTGCAGAAACACTCTGTTGTTTTGCTTTGGTAGTAAATGCCATTGTGGGACGTCTTGCCTATTAAAATCCATTGCCTAGTTTTTGAAGAGACATTGATGATCTGTTCTGTATTCCATGAAACCGCATTACATTTAATCTTTAAACAGTAGATTATTATCTATTTAGTGATACCAGGATATGGATAAGTAATGGATCTGAGTGGAGTACAAGGGGTGGTAAAATCCCACCCCCAGCCAAAAAGGCTGACAATCCATAATTTAGCAGGGTAAGAACAGCCTAGAAACAGCCATGTGAATGAATTCAACCTTGAATTGGGTTGAATTGAGCTCTAATAAAAACAATGCTTTTTACTCAGCCAATCGCCAGCTCTTGATAAAATACTGGAATCTGCAAGACTTCACCAGCCAAGAGCACCATCTAGGGGACTTTCAAAGATATTACAACTACTGTACAAATCAAGCAAACACAGAACAATGCACATCCACTGTGGTTGTGTATAGGGTTAACATGGAAAGCACATATTTATTTTGGTGCTAGATTGCAATACAACACTTGTGCTTGAAGAGTCTCAGGAAGATCTTTGTTTGCTCTCCACTGTGTTGTAGGGGTGTCTAAATGACAAGGGAGCAAATAAAGGGCCTGCTGCATCCCTTTCTTGAAGGGTACAAGCAGGGTAGCAAATACTTATAGAGTCCAAGCGAAGATAAAGTCAACACATAGCATGGAATCTGGAATGACTGTAATAAAATTTGTGGGGTTTTCTATAATGTGTCAATACAGAAGAACAAATAGCTGCGTTTGGCATTCAACAGCAAAAAAATATATTTCTATTCAATAAAGTCTATTAAAATAATTATATTTTGTACAGACATTATTTTCAAAGGGTAAGGTGTAAACAAAAGTGACATTCTTCCTCCACAAAATTAAGGGGTTTCAGTAACATGAAAAAGTAGATCCATTGTCCTACATATATCCACTATATACAATGTAAAAAAGTGACAGACTGACAGACTGGTAGATGCTTTCAACTAGAACTATATCAGTTTTGTGACCTGAACTAGCTTTAAATGTTCTTCGTTCTTTTCTTTTTCAGATGTTTGCAATCATTCAGGGTGGTTCTTATTGCATTGATCAGATGCTGCTGTTGCTTTTTTGGAAAGTCTGTGGGAGGGCACTCAGGAGTGATCGTCAGTTCTAATTGTTGCAGCAGAAATGTGTAACAGATCAGCCAGTGTATCTTTACAGATTAAAGAGCCAGCACCATCTAGTGAGCGGACACTTTGGATTTTCACAGCAACACACTGCTGTGCAGTAAATGGTGCTGGCGTTTATGAACACCTAGCTTACATGACATATGCACATGGCAGGCAGCTAGAACAAAGCGAAGCCCCTTAAAGTGATTCTATCTGACAATACAATTCCATCAATCTCACCTGTCATGCATGTTTGTTCACTATCCAGGTCTCAAATGTGCAGTTCCCAAAGAAACTCATATCACAGCAGACATGTATTTGAATTTTAAAACAGGTATCTGGTACTACATTAGATTAAAGAAGGTTCTCAGTTTGCTTGCCTTGACTTCTAGAAAGTCTGCTACACTTGAACTTCCTGGGTCCTTTCACCTCAGCAGTGTATTTTAGGTCAAAGCATGTTACTCCTGCATAGGAGTTTTGCCCATTTGAGGATCTACTACAATTTACTACGAGCTAACCACAGTGTATAGGTAACTAACAAGCGTAGGGTTGTGTTAGTAAACTCATAGTAAAACCAGGGAATCTTATTAACATCCCTGCTAAAAGCAGGTCAGTCATTAAGGGAACTAGCCAGTTGCCCACTGACAGGAAAGAAAGCCCTGAAAGGTTTAGGGACAATTTCACCCTCCAGGTGAATGACCAAGGAAGTGCCAGACAATCTGAAAGCAAGGCTTGCAAATATTCTTTAACTGCACATTTGAGACCTATGTAGTGAATGAATGCACATGGCATTGAACTTCATTATCTCAAAGCCATACCTGATGAAGACGTAGATAGCCTTGCGGTAGTTGGTCTGGTAGACCACGTGGGACGACCCCAGGAAGGGGACGAGGACGTCAATGAGACCAGGGGGCATCTTATCCATCTCATCGAAGACAAACACGGAGCGGGCACAAGCCGTGAGATTCCCCTCCACCCAGGCCTTCAGCTCCTTCTGCAGTGCAGAGACGTACAAGCGGCTACATTAACAGAACTGTGGGGACTGTCCAGATCAATCTGCTCATTCCAGCAGGGGGACTATGCTCTACACTACAACTGAGGAATGACCAGATACTATAACGGGAAGTAATTAAAGCTCACTCTTCTAGTGTTTAATAAAAGTGGTAGTTTCAATATTCCTATACAGTAATCAGATGTGTTTTTTTTTTTTTTAGTTTTAGTGATTTATTTATTATTTTAGGAAAGACTTCACATTGTACAGTTCAAATATAACAATAATACACAGTAATGTGACATTAAAAGTGTCACAGAAAAATAAACCATTGCCATTCTGCATTGTAGCTAAGCTCTCAGTGAAATCTGGAACCACTCAAACTGACTTGCAAGGGAAGCTAATTCTAGTATTAAAAGAAAGGCTCCATCCAGGAAGTACCTTGTATTGCGGCACCCTGTGTGGGTAAGGGAAGTGCAGGGTGGGTATGAACCGGTGCACGTGGGGGATGGTCATGGCTGAGCCGTACAGGTACCTCCCCAGCAGCCAGCTCACCATGGTCTTCCCTGTGCCAGAGGAGCCATGGAAGGACAGCACCAGCGGCTTCTCCGGGCTCGCATCGTTGATGAACTCAGCCAGCCTCTCCGACACGGCCTCCTGAGCGAGGTGCTGCCCGTACACATTGCGGTACAGCTCCCACTCCAGCCCTGCTGACACAGACAGCTCCACTCAACTCAGCTAGAAATCTCTCTGTATACCAATACAAACTCCACTGCCTATAAGAAACCTCAAAGAATGCGGATAGTAGTTTATCATGAGGGCAGGTGAAAGAGAAACTTTTTTTTTTTTTTTTACTGGGCTTGAGTTTAAAGAAAAGGTAAAGGGTAGTTATTTTAAGAATGTGTGTAGCTACTGCCAGCTGCAAAATTAGCTGCCTTAGTGCCAGGCAAAAACACACTGCCAGTGTGGAGTAGTGGTTAGGGTTCTGGACTCTTGACCGGAGGGTTGTGGGTTCAATCCCAGATGGGGGACACTGCTGCTGTACCCTTGAGCAAGGTACTTTACCTAGATTGCTCCAGTAAAAACCCAACTGTATAAATGGGTAATTGTATGTAAAAATAATGTGCTATCTCATAACAATTGTAAGTCGCCCTGGATAAGGGCGTCAGCTAAGAAATAAATAATAATAATTTGAAGTGAATTATAAAGTGAAAATGATTACTGAGGCTGCACTGTCCCACAGTCATGTTAAACATGACAGTAAAACAGCCTAGTACTTGGGTGCCTGCAGACTACATCCTGTGTGTACTTCTTCCAAAAGCAGACCTGTTGACAGCCCAGTTTGTTTACATTGTCTAACTATGTGCATCAAAAGGAGGCTACCTGGAGGATAAACGAGGGCTTTGTTCATTAGTAATCTCCATTAGATGACTTGTTCTCATTGGCTTATATATAACTGTAGGGCTGTGCACCTTTACACTGCAGGATGGTCAAAAGTACCTTCGATTACAATGACAGTATGGAATTTCAATTTATCAACACCCCTATTGCACTTTTAGATTTACGTTCAATTATTACTTTATAAAGCTTCTTACATTTATAAAGTCAACAGAGAAAAAAAGACACACAGTGACTAAGCCCATAAATGGAAATGAAATTGCACGGTATGTGTTATCGGAGTGATTAGAATAAGCAGAGAATCTACCGGCAGTAGTCTTTTAGATGGTTCTTCTTAATAAGGATACTGCCCGTATGAAACCCCACAAAGACTGCTGCCAGTAGTTTAACATCAGAGCAGAAGAAAGAGAACTATTTCTGTTTCATTGTAAGTTTAGAGAAAGGGGAGTGGGTAGATATTAAGTTTAGTTTTGTGCAGCTACTGGCAGCAGAGAAATCAGCTGCCATGTTCAAAATCCAACAAAATCCGCAATTGGTTAATGTTGTGTGTGTGTGTGTGTGTGTGTGTGTGTGTGTGTATGTGTGTGTGTATATATATATATATATATATATATATATATATATATATATATATATACACACACAGAAGTAGGACTGTAGTAGGTTCTTTGTCAACTTACCTTGAAGGTCCGGGTGGAAGTCACAGTCGCAGTTGTTAGATATCGTGCAATAAACAGCCTTGAACTGAAAAGCAGCAGCCACTGAGCTGAGAGAGTTCGAGAATAAAACAGATAATGCGAGAAACACCGCTGTCATTTTCTCTAGCACCTCCATATCAAGCAGAACGCTGCGGTCTGGATGACTGTACACAGAGATTCCGTAAGAAATACCGCGCACTGGGAGTTGTAGTCTTTGGGACGCGCTTTGCGTTCTGAACGCGCATTTGGTTTCTTTCAAGGACACTATCTCCCATAAAGCACTGCATAAAGCAGTTTTAAAGAGGCAGTACTTAATCCAATTTTGCTAATTACTAACAAAAAATACACACATTGTTGTATTAAATGTATACTTGAAAAAATACCAAAAAGAAATACATACGTGTTTTCAGCCATACTAATATTAATAGGAAGAACTACTGCATAAGGGAATTAATTTACTTAACACCCGTGGATAGGTTGCGGTTGTGATGTATTTAAACACTCGAACTAACCTGATTAATATAGCTCGTACTTTATTAAGCAAGCATGCAGACTCTCAGCTGAAGTGTCCTATAAGGCTATATTCAGTTCACCACAGTTCATAGTAACAGTACAATGCTGCAGCAACACAGTTTTGAAATACCGTAAGCTATTTAGCCAGCTGTGCAATAGGCAAGTTACTCCAGTAAAACCCGGTATGTGAATTTAAAAGGTCCTTACAGACACCTCTTATAATGCATTTCTGGCCCGTTCTGTAACGCTACTGAAATACAGAAAACAATGTGAAGTAAAGCATAATTAGGCATATCCAGAACGAGCTGAGAGAGTTCGAGAATTGGACGTCGCCATGGCAGAAAAAACATTTCTTGGGAGTAAAATGCATTACACATGACCATCCAGTAATTCTGAATAATATTCTGGGTGCTACTGCAATATCTTGCATGTATTTGAAGACAGGGCAATTAGTTCGGGATACCAGTATTAGTCAATAAGTGGTCCGAGTGGTGGGCAGCCCCCTAGCCATTCCATTCATTCATCTGTTTCAAATGTCATAGACATGTACATGTCCCGGTTCCTCATTGTGAGTGGTCTGGGTTCCTTGAGCCCCACTTTCCAACTTATCTAGCCTCACCTACTCCGATTACACAGAGAGAGTAGGTGGGCTGACTGAATTCAAAGTTCACGTTGTCACATGATTTGAATGGAACGAGGAAGGCTGTTCAATCTTGGCACTTCGAATTCTCTGGACAAGCTTAAAGCAGCTCAAAGCCAGGTAAAGGGCAAACATGGACTCGGTATTGCAGCAACAAAACGCACACATACACTATTGATTGCAATAAAATAGTACACAAACAAAAGTAATCTAAAATGATATTTGATGATACTTATTCTTTCTTTTTCTATTGGTAATTCTTAGTAGAACTGTGTGATGTAACTGCCTCAATATCCTGGCTATTGTACTGAAATTAGCTTGGACTTTGAGGTCAATGATTAACAGAAGTTCCAGGAGTAGGCATGAGACACGCCAACGTGTTTACAATGGCTTTCAATGGGCAGAGATCTTCATTATCTCAGCCAGGTAGTGTTTGGGTGGAATGAACTATAAAAGGTCTCAGCTGTAGAAAATGCACTTTGAGAGTCTAGACTGCACTTTCTAGCAGACCTTTACTCCATCACATCACCACCGTGGTTGGAAGGTTAACGCCTCACATGGGACAAAGGTTGATGATGATCACCATATGTTATAATAACTGTAGAAATCCAGGTTTGATCAGCCTGAACCCTTGCAGGATAAGCACAGCTGGATTTTGTTAGCGCGTTACACACTTTTATCTGATGATGGGAGCGAAGGTCTTGAAAGCTTATACATTTCCAATGTAGGTCTGATAAAAGGTATAGTGTTCCACAGTGTTTCTTCACTTTAAAGGAGCAATAACATGTTTGTGTCACCTTGTGGGAGAATGGTCTTATCGTTTCGCTGGAGTTTGTTTCGTTTTCTATACCTTATTATCACTTTGACTCTGGGGAAATTCATTCATCTTGCCACCACATTATAAATGTGCTTCCTGTACAACAGGCATAAGAGTCCTAGACCATGACTGTGGGCCCAATTCACTGTAACACACAAAGCTAATGGAGAGAAAAAAGGCCAATTCTATAATATGCACAGCAGTACATGCAGTTCCAGTAACTAGAGTGCCTAATTGTATGTTGCACTGGGGACAGGTTTAATTGCAAGACCGCAGCTCAGTTGTATGTTCTTGTCTCGGTTCACTGTTAGTAAACACAGTTCAATGTAATCCCAGCTAGTGTATTTTAAAGCAACGAATGGAGTCCATTCAGCAGGTAATGCAATATAACACCAGCATCTCTGATTTATAATCAGCTTGCATACGTTCTACTGGCACATCTCTAATAAAACTACTGCTCTAGCACTCTCAGCCAAGCATGTTAACAAGATTAACAAAGAAAACCAATCAAGACCCGCATCAACACAAGCTTACTAGATTTTATATCTCTTAGCAAAAAAAAAAAACAAGGAAAAAATGACATATGTACATAAGAAAATTATGCAATCATGTTTTTTTTTTACAAGTAGGAAATGATGTAAGAATGACTATGTACAACAGGAAATGACACAGAATTCTGTACAACAGGAAGTGAGGCAGATAACGCTTTGTACAAAAAGGAAATGATGTTGTTGTTGGCGACGGACCCTCCCAGTAGGCAATGCTGATTTCCGTCAGCGATGGTCTTTGAGCGCAGTGAGCAGTGACTGAAGGGTTTGAAGGTGTTATGTTGACTTTATTCCTGGCATGTTGAAATGTGTAAAACACTACAGTTGGGGGTATATAGTAACTAAACCTGCAACACTTGCAGTAGCAGTTCATTCTTCATTTTGATTCAGTTCATACATTATAAAGCAGACACTATATGCAGAGGATCCACTCGCTGAATCAATCATGCATGACTGAAAGAGAGGCTCAGCACTTCATTCCTCAAATCATTCTGTTTTAGGTGCTGCTGCTCCCTCAAGCATGGCTCGATATCACCCCTAGTGGAAGGAGAGAGAGCTAGAGCATAAAACAATGGGGAACTTTGTTGGCAATATCTGCATTTTGTTTAATAACCTACTGCGCCTGCACTAATGTTAGCTGAACCTGAAACAGAGCGTAGCAAGCCTACTTTCTCTTTTACAGAGAATACACTCTCTGCTGTTTGAAAATAGCATTGCAGTCTTGAGCTGTCTGTTGTGATTCACAACTAATCAATTTGAAGGGAAAATTAAAAAGCCTTGGTGAAAGAGCAACTTTAGATTCTGGTAAACTCAGGTTATAGTTGAAACATTTGGTTACTTGACTCATTAAAAAAGAAAAAGAAAAAAATTAAGTCACTTTTGAAAAGAAAATGCCCCTTTTGCAACAAAATGCTATCTCCAGTTAATCAATCAACCAACTGCAATTCATATAGGAAATCAAAGTATCATAATAATTTCACATTCAGAAAAGAAGAAAGTTAATAAAAGCAATCCTAGCTAGAGTTGATCAGATACCCAGACTTACAAAAACAATATTCATCACTGTACACATAACTTTACACAGACAGAAAGGCAAGGAGACACATCACCCCTATTCTCATGTTACCAATCTGTCTGGGAAAAATAAACAACTCTTATTAAACTCTTTCTAAAAGATACACCAGCGGCTGGACTCATTTCTAGGATACACCCTTACCCAAAAGTACTGCTCAATCACTGTACCCAGTAGTATTAGCAGACTGGACCTATTTCAGCACTATTTAAACTGCTTCTGTATTACTGAATGGTCACTACTTAGCTACAGCAACTACATCATTTAAAAGCTGGTTTCACCCTCAATCAGTAAATGCTGCAGAACTTAGAAGTACCATTCTATAAACTTGGTGCTACTAACCTGGTCACTGCTGTCTTTATAATATAATGTTTTAATGAGGCGCACTATATATTTGTAATTTCAAAAGGGCATAAAGAAATTTGAGGCTATTATTTCATCCATGACTCAACAGTGCTGAATTTAGAAATATTAAAGGAAACTCAAAACATTTTGAGGAATTTCTTCAAGTTCCTTTTAGTATTTCTAAACTTATTTCTGCAGGCAAAACAAGTACAAAATACACATCAAGTGGTATGACGACATTTTACTGTAGTTCAGAAACTGAAACGGTGGTCCTTGCATTTTTTGGCATTTTTGAATTTATAATACAAATATCTTAAATTCTTAAAGTATGTTCTGATTTTTAATATTCTTTACAATGAATTCTCCTCAACAGTACATTTTTGTAAGGGTGTCTCCATTTGCTGTAATGATATCATCATGCCAGCTTTGTGTGTAGCCATCTTGAGAAGGCCTTGCATACTGAGTGTTGTCATGACAACAATCAAACCCCCTGGATACAACATCAGCTAAGATTCCTGTTGAATGAAAAGTGTTTCTGTTCAGTTTCCTTGTATCAAAGTTGTCCATTTGAAAGTGAAACACATTATGGTCTATATGAGCTACTGCAGCTGGTTTGGGGGGGGTGTTATTCTTCATGAAACCCTTCTGCAGGTCCGCACGACCCCCAGGTCCAAGAGTGCTGCCTCCTTGTCCAGTGCACAGTCCCTGCAGGGGGCGCTATAACTCGCTGTGTCTCACTGGAGGCTCCAGCTTGTTAGACAGCGCTGTCAGGACCTTGTCGAATTTCTCGTAGCGCTCTCCCTGGTTGCCCTCGGCCCCCCGGCTCCCCCACAGCAAGCGCATCTGAATCTCTGTGCAGAAAACCTCCAGCACTTCAGCCCGCGCCTGGAACCCTGCAGGACAGAGAGAGACGGGGGGTGTCAGGACGCAGTACCACCAAACTACCACCGGATGGCAGCAAAACCATTCTCAAACACCCCTACACAGGCACATCTGTTTCTTTCCGGGGAGATTATATGGACTCCCATTATACACTCTGTAAACCAGGCATCAATTATCTGAATTCATTCCTCTTTGCTTACACAATTTACACCTAAAACAGAGACAACCAATATAAATAAATGCCTATGATGACTTCCTTATGACACACCTTGTATTCTTTTGTATAATAGAATATAGGGGGAATGAAAGATGTTTGAACTTTTAGTTTGTTTCCTAAGCAAAGCATAATTTTTGGTGATATACACATAGAACTTCTATAGAGAGAGAGAAAGAGAGAGAAGTCAAGCCTCCTGCTTATGAAACTTCACCACAGTAAATCTGCACTGTAACTGTACAGTTTTCCCATGCTTTTCCCATGATTATACTATGCCTTTACCATAGTTTAATATGGCTTGCCATGTTTTTAATATGCTTTACCATACCTCTGGGCTCTACATGCTTCACCATGCTTTATTACACTTTGCTAAGCTTTTACAATGGGAGACTTTGGTGGCTAGTCTCCCATAGCTTGAGGTCTATATATTTTAAAAAGCAGTATTTAAAAAAAGAACAAAAAGATTTTTAACACGCAACAGCGTAATGATTAAAAGTAAAAACACAACAGGATCTTCTGCACAGCAATGCCTAGAGATAATGCTGCAAGTGCCAGTAAGGTTTTAAAGTCTTGGTTAGAAACTCTAAGGTGTAAAACCAGAACTAGAGATTAATTTGCTGTTAAACCAAATCACAGAACTATGGCTGGTGTTGGTAGAGGGGTGGCAGTCACCTACCTTGCAGTTTGGTCTCTGCGTTGGTGTGGTAGATCCCCCCGTGGTGAGCGATGGTTCGAGCCGCCTCCAGGTGGCTCATCACCACGTCCACTCCGGCGTCGACACTCTCCCAGGACTCCGCCCCCTCCACCACGGCCACGCCCCTCTCCAGCAGAGACAGCAGAGGAATCATATGAGGGAAGGAGGTGTTCGAGAGAGGGCAGCTTTCTGAAAGAGGGAGGAGAGTGTGAGGGAGAGAGAGAGAGATAGGAGAGACAGCAGAAGAACCACGTGAAGGGAGAGGGAGTGTGAGGAGGAGGGAAGAGAAAATACTATATAAGGGCAGAATGGTAACGGAAAGGGGGAGATAGAGGACAGGAGGGCTGTACCTTTGCCGTCATTCATGCTCTTCATAAAAGGCTTGAGTTTTTTCTCGTAGAGAATGGCGCCTTCTGTGTGTCGCTGGCGGAGTGTCATCCAGGTCTGCTCCAGCCGAGAGATCTGAGGAGGAGAAAGCAGGAGTGAGGAGGATACACTTCAGTGACCAGGTGCACAAAACACCTTACTTACATTCCAGGTTCATTTTTAAATGTGAGGGTGCTGTAGGAAGCAACGTAATGCATTTCAAGAGTAAGTAGCGGGGTTCCGAAAAAATGTTGCGTTCTACGTCCCCATGTGCTGCTACAACTATTTAAATAACTTACCTGTCAGTTTTCTTTTCGTTGTTAACATCCTGACAAGTTTTTACACTTCTAAATTTAAAGTCTTTCTCAAAGGTATTTTCAAGATGACTCGTGTTTGAGATCAGAGGTGTGTCCTCTCTCCAATCACTGCCAGTAGGCGTACATTTTTACTGGTACTCCTGCAGAGACGAGGGTGTGCTTTTTCTTTATCTATCTTTCTATATAAGGACCCCAAGCTGAAATACGACCCCACCAGGATGCAGAAAATACACTTTACCCAAAGCCGATCAGAAGATCAATTTTTGTACTTTTGAAATGTAAATAAATAAAATAAAATAGGATGATTTGATCATTTTATTTAAACGCACATAGGTCGGCAATGTAATTATTAGGCTACCACATTAACTTTTTTTTTAATTTATTTATTTTTGAACAATTATTTTTATTCATTTTCCAATTTTTTCTCCCAATTTTGGAATTTCCAATTACTATTCAACCCAGCTCACCGCTGCAACCCTCGAACTAACTCGGGAGAGACGAAGATGAGTACTCGTGTCCTCCGAAATGAGCCGTCCCCTTTTTTCACTCTGCAAGCCCGCCCTGCAGCCATATTCAGAATTTACAGCGTCGGAGGACCACGCAGTTCTGAATTGCGTATAGGCCAGCCTGCAGGCGCCCAGCCTGCCACAGGGGGCGCTGGTGTGTGGTGAGCCAAGGACTCCCCAGCCGACCTAACCCCAACCCCGCTCGGGCGGCGCTTGGCCAATTGTGCATCGCCCCCTGGGAACTCCCGTCCACGGTTGGCAGTGGCATAGCTTGGATTCGAACTGGCGATCGCCAAGCTATAGGGCGCATCCTGCACTTTGGGCAGATGCGCCACTCGGGAGCCCCAAATTCTTTTTTAAAATAGTTTGACACAATTGGGGCTACCCTGGATAATAATTCCAACGAGTCTTGTTTTTACATGAAGAGATGAAAACAAAATTAACATGGTCTATTGGTAGAATTGTACACAGTTGTTGTTTTTTTTATAGTTTACGTAAGATGTATAATTGCGTGTTTAAAGCTGTGGATGAACATACCAAATACAATACAGCACGTCCCTTTCTTAAGCTCATTTCTCTTCATACAGGATCTTCTTCAGTTTCATACATTATTAATACATAAATAAGTACATTCCTTCATGTCAAAGTGAGACTACTTTGAATTACTGATCGGGGTCATTGTGTCAAACAAGGCTAATTAATGCGGTAGTAAATCGGTATATTGCTTGCCTATGCTTTTAAATATAATTATCTGATTTATTTATTTAGGTATTAATATTGTATGACACTGAAGATGATCCTGCATGAAGAGAAATTAAAGCTATCTTAAGGGAACTGTATTGTATTTTGTATGTTCAACTTTAACCACTCAATTATAAATCTTATGTAAAACTATAAAACCCATAGACCATGTTTATTTAGTTTTCATCCCTTCATGTAGACTAGCTGGAATTATTCTCCAGGGTAGCCCCAATTGTGTCAAACTATTTGAAAAAAAAGAGAGAGAGCGAGACATTGAAACCACACCATCATCACTGCTCAAGCTTCATTGTGTCTCTTCAGGAATTCACCTCCCAGCATGATCAGAGAGAGGACACACCTCTGTTAACAATGAAAAGAAAAATGACTGCTACGTTATTTAAATAGTTGTAGCAACACGTGGGGACATAGAATGCTCTAGTTTTCAGAACCCCTCTACTTAATTTAAGTCAATACCATAGACAAGGGAAAGTGTTATACTTAAGCTGAGGGATCACAAACCACTTTTTCAGGAACAGTGACTAGAAACCTGGTTCCAGGGGATTGGGAGACCTAGTTTGATGCAACTTTTCTGTATCAAACGCCAAGTCTCCCCTTGTGCTCATAGGCTGAAACCTAGCCTCTTGAAACCAAGTTCCAAGCCACAAAGCTCCTGGTTTCACAGACCCCTTGGTCGCCAAGTAGTTCTTGAAAGATTAACAAGGTATGCAAGCATTATACATATCCTGCCATGGACATATCTCATTACAGGTGTCAGCACAAATAAAAAGTGGGCTATCATGTCGTACATCTGCAGCATGTGGAATACAATCTCAAAGCAAATCCCTAGCTGGACAGTCTCAGATTCATGACAGCGGGACCGTCGTACCTGTGGCAGCTCTAGGGCCTTCATCACAGCAGCGAAGCCGAACATGTTGCCCAGGTTGCTCTTGAGCTCAGCTGCCAGCTGGATGGTCTTGTGTAGCAGGGCGGCACGCTCCTCTGTACTGCCAGTGCAGCCAAGCAGATCCACCGCCATCATGATCGACATGGTGTGGAACCTGGGGGGCAATGACATCAACGTTAGAGACAGGGAGAGCAATGACATCATCGTTAGAGACAGGGAGAGCAATGACATCATCGTTAGAGACAGGGAGAGCAATGATATCATCGTTAGAGACACGGAGAGCAATGACCATCGTTAGAGATGAAGAGCAATGACATCATCGTTAGAGATGAAGAGCAATGACATCATCGTTAGAGACAGGGAGAGCAATGATATCATCGTTAGAGACACGGAGAGCAATGACCATCGTTAGAGATGAAGAGCAATGACATCATCGTTAGAGATGAAGAGCAATGACATCATCGTTAGAGACAGGGAGAGCAATGATATCATCGTTAGAGACACGGAGAGCAATGACCATCGTTAGAGATGAAGAGCAATGACATCATCGTTAGAGATGAAGAGCAATGACATCATCGTTAGAGACAGGGAGAGCAATGATATCATCGTTAGAGACACGGAGAGCAATGACCATCGTTAGAGATGAAGAGCAATGACATCATCGTTAGAGATGAAGAGCAATGACATCATCGTTAGAGACACGGAGAGCAATGACCATCGTTAGAGATGAAGAGCAATGACATCATCGTTAGAGATGAAGAGCAATGACATCATCGTTAGAGACACGGAGAGCAATGACATAACCACCTCACTCAAAAAATCAACTTTTGAGGGGTTCTTTCTGAAGCCGTCCCCATGGTTGAAAAGTCCTAGCCTAGCAAATACCTAGACCCTGAAGCATGGGCAACATGCACACTCATACTGCAATGGGCAACTGAACAGGCCTGTGCTGGCATGTAACCAGCGATCAGACCACTGCAGCTTCCCTGGTAGGTTAGTTCACTCAGGCTGAAATGATTTTTGCAAGCTTCACCTTTATGCATCACAGCAAACATTTTTTATATGAAACACAACTCAGTACCGTAACGACAAATACTTCTTTCATCTCCAGCCAGAGAAGAATATTATTCAAGTCACATATTTGAAGTGTTAAGCCCAAACCCCTTTTCAGCACAGTAAATGAGAATTCTGGGCTTTAATGGCATTGGAAGTGACTGCATCTTTGCAGTGCTGTATTGGGTCTGTTCATAGACAGACTGCAGCCCTCTCACCTCTCCAGCAGGTCCAGTCTCAGTTGTCTCCCGTGGGGGAGGGTCAGTAACTCCAGCCCTGAGCTGACCCCCATCATCCTCTGCATCTCCTTGGTGACACCCAGGATTCTAGCAACCTGGAGACAGAGAATATGAGGACCATTAATCAGCTATCCATGCTGTAGGAGAGAGAGACAGAGACAACACTGGAGAGCGTCTATCTGTCTAATTCCTTATGGGTTTTAAAAAAGTACAAATCAAGGAACAATTTCCTTCATTATGTAATATGCATTTTTGAGTTTCAGAAACAAGCAGAAAATTTCACCCTCCTAACATATCTACACAAACATAATGTTCCTTTTTTTTTGGCCATTCATTTTTCATCACCCCCCAATCCACACTAATTCTTAAGATATCTGTGTTCTGACAAAATGTTCTGCCACAACAAAGGTAGTTCACTTCCTGTTTCACAGGAAATAAGACCCCAACTGACCCTTCTATGTTTTACGGTAAGCTACTCATAGAAAAAGATGTGGGGTCAGGTGGTTTGGGCTGTAATACAAGAAGAGAATCAATTACAAGAATCAGTCCAGAGCAAACCCAGTTATGACTAAAAATCCTTGCAGAAACTAAATTGGTAATAGTAAACTATGCAATTAAAATCTATAAATCACATCACCGTAAATTGGCAGTGAAGTCATTTGAATGCATAAACTCTTGATAAATGTATAGTGTGGTGTGACAGGGCCGAGACTCTGCACATGTCTTGTGTCGAGTTGGCAGGGAAGGAGTTCATCTCTCCCTGCCAACTCCACGTGAGAACGTGGCTGGAAGTGAATAATTAATGATTAATTATGCTCCAGCCACAAATCCTTTGTTAGGGAGAGCGAGTTTGGGTGAGCTGCCTGGGTGCTTAGAGGTGATTTTGTAAAACGTTATAGTGAAGGCAAAGGCCCAAGCTATATTGTATTGTTTTGTTTAAACCTTTTATTTTGGCCCTTGTGCCATTTTGTGTTTGTTTGTTAACATGTATTCATTTGTGTAATAAATGTGTGCAACAGCACCTTTAAACTACAGCTTCTGTCGGGTCTGCTTCCTGACATTTACCAGCCTTGGCTGTGACGCTATCCTTTCACATATGGCTTTTTACCATACCATACGGAATCTATATGGGCCATATTTTGAAAGTGTGTACTCCAGTCTTTAATTAACTCTTATTTTTTGACAAAACACCATTAGAATGCTTAAGAGACCTTCAGTCACATTTCTTAGATGTTTGGTACTAGTTTTGTAAAGTAAATGGGTGTTTCTCTCATTTAAAAAAATATGTGTTAATTAAAGACTGGAGTAAACTCTTTGAGAATATAGTCCATGTGTCCTCAAAGGTAATGCAGTACCCAGCCATATACCCAGATATCTGTACTCTGTAACATGTTCTACCTGTTTCAAAGTTGCTATAACAAGCTTGAAACTAGCACAGAAGCAGGATTTGTATTAAAGATTATACATGTAGTTTCATTCGCATTCACAGACGCACCGTGCAGTCGGCCTGGGTGAGGTGCATGGCAGTGGTCTTGGCGTCCACCTCGGCCAGCAGCTCCTTCACCCTCTTGAGCACGCCCATCTCCAGAGGCTTGTTCTCAGCGGGCATCAGTAGGGAGGGGTAAGCGTTGGGCTGGAATGCAGAGGCTGTCTCAACCATGGGCACAGTGAAGCTCTCCTCCACAGACTCTCCCCTCGGCCACCTGCCCGCCTCCTCCACTTGCAGACGCTCGACGTAGCTCTTGGCGGGCAGCGGGACGGGCATGGTGGGGCCAGGGGGCTGGCTGTACCCATGGGCGGGGGTGGAGTGGGTGCTGGGCAGAATCTCAGGGCAGGGCACGTTGTTGTTGGTGGACGGGCAGAGCTGCGGTTCACTGGAGCGACGCGTCACTGGGGAACTAGGCACCATGCCCACTACCCGTCCCACTGCTGGGCTCTTGTGTCGGGTAACTGGGAGGGGAAACAGAGAGAGAAACCCAGTTAGTGCTGGGCCTCTAGTATCACTCTGGTGCAAACAAACAACTAATGAAGTTGTCTTTTATTAAGGGTTTTGCTTTAAATCTTGTGGTTAAAGTGTTCTAGGCAAAACTTACAAAGCTCCAGTGAAAAGTTTGCATCACTTTTTAAAACTGAAACAAGAAATACACTCAGAAGTGTTCATTTAAGGGCCTCTTTGTACACCTCAGTTTTGTATTCCTAAATGGTAGAGCACACAGAAGTATGTTAAAGCATAGTGAACTGCAGAGGTACATAGCACATGTATTAGGGTAGAAAGAAGCTTGGTCATTCTGTCCCAGTATTGAGAGGGGTTATGTGAATGGACTCACTGGTGCTGTAGGCAGGGGAGAGCGGCGCCTCACTGACTGGAGACATTGGGCAGCGGTAGTCCTGGATCTGATCCATGCTGAGAGCGCAGTTCCGGATCGCCTCCTTGTGGTGAGGGACGGAAGGGCTGTGTTTAAAGAAAAAGGGGAAAGTTAGAACAGACTGACACTTGCTGTTGTACTGTATTACTCGAGTGGAGTTCAGCACCTGTGTCTGTGTGTCTGTCCAGGTACAGCACAGGCAGTGGTCTAGTCTGTGAAAGGGAAGGGACAGCAGACTGAAGCCCCTGTGTTCAACTGGATGGGCACAGCACAGTTTTTAACATATTAAAGTGATTATAGCAAACAAAATAATTCCAGCAATCTTCTGTGTCATGCATTTCCATCCCCATGTAGGTCTCACAAGTGCAGTTATGAAAGAAGTGCGTGTAATTACATGCATTTTAATTGTAACCATGCTAAAAGGTTAAAGCAAGCTCTATTTGCCTGTCTTACTTTTAGGTAGTCTTCCTAGGTTCTTTCACCTGGAGAGTAAAACTGACCCCCCCCCCCCCCCCCCCACCCTTTCACTGGCTGCCTTTTCATTAACCAGCCAGCTGCTTTATCTCTGTATGGGTGCCTTAAACTTAACAAATTGCCTGTTAAAGTAAGGGAGTGAAATGCTGGAAACAGATGTATGTTTCTAATTATTACTCATGCACTCAAACATCTCAGTTTACAAAGTGAGAGAAGGACAGTACAAGGTGCAGTGACTGTACCAGGCGTGACAGCCGCTGCTTGCTCAATATAGTCCACAAACAGCTGTGACATGTGCCGTGTCAGTGGCGATTGTAATGCTCTGTGATATTTGTGATCTGTGGTATAAGCCAGTGTCCACTCTGAACTCGGTTCACCTGGTCCCCTCACCGGACTCCACCTTGCTTGCAGAGGAGATGACCGCTGTCCTGAGCAATGACATTTCTACTTCACCACCCAAGCTATGTGCCCTATTGGAACACAAGTCATTGGAAATGAGTTCCTGCCTGCAAAGGAACTTCTACAAACTGCTGATTTGTAACTGTCTGTACTGAATGTAGGTAGGAAGTTAGTGGGGGGTATAGCTCCCCTGTAAGAAAGAAAGACCCCCTTTAGAACATAAACATAGGATCTTAGGGGGGCTTTGATCAAATATTCTTTCATTCTTAAAATGATAGACAATGAGATCATTTGGCATGATTTTATTTGTTTTACGAGTCATCACATTTTCCATGATTCACTTTGATTATCCAAAAAGCCTAATAAAAAAAAATGTATTTTGTGGGTTTAGCTGGTGAACAGATGAAAAGAAAAGAAAAACAATGAATCCATTAAAATGTGAAGTTCCAATATCAACTAAAGGATTAAGGAGAAAAAATGAGATTTGAGGGAGAACAAATTTAATAGATTAAGAACAAAAGTTGAAAAAATACAGTTCAATTAATACAAATAATAACATTTCAGTTTTGTACCTGTGTGGTAGTTTCTCTGTCGTCAGCCCGTCTGTCATGGTGACGCTCCGCCTCTTGATGTACGCCCCCCTCTGATTGGCTGGGGAGTGGCAGAGACCGTGCTTGCCATTGACCAGGGAGAAGCTGGCCTCCAGGTAGCGCAGGGGCAGTGTGCGGTTGATGGGGAAGTGGATTTGAGCGCCGCCCTGCTGGGAGAGCGGACGCCGGTTGCCCGTGTAGAACAGTACAAGGGCGGGCATGGTATCAAAGCTCTCGCGCTCCAGCAGGTACTGCACCCGGGAGGACGAGTCGCTCGTCTTCACCAGCACCTTGCTGATCTTGAAGTGCAGCGCCTCCTGATTCCAGCGGCTCGTCAGCACGTAGTCCCCCACGCTGGTGAGGGAGTCCCGGACCAGGAAGTCTCCATTGCGAACGACCAGTGTCTCTGAAACCTGCCCAGAACGACAAATACAGTTTTTTCTCCAGGGGAAATTACCCAGTTGAAATCTACCTGAAAGTTAGGCAGCAAATACAGCTTCCTTGAGCTAGATATACAATTAAAATATCTGTTTGCTATAACATGCGGTTCTCTCAAAACTGCAGATGTGAGACCTGCATAGCTAGTTGAAATGATCTACAGGTAAGATATGTGGAAGAATTTCATTAGCTATAACCCCTCTAAGTGGTATTAATTTTGTAATGTAAATCATAATTGCTGACAATTCCCCTTTGAGGGGGCATATAAGGTTTATAATTCATTTCATGACTCTGATGAAGGCATTAGGCAGACTGCTGAGTATATGCTGCAATAGAGAACTGGACAGTAGTGAATGCAAACTGCGGCACAACAATTCAATTAACTTTCTCATGTGAGTCAGATTTGAGCTTAATCTCATTAGCGTTGTGAACACTCAGTCAGGGTTAGATGAACATATCACTCAGTGAACATTGGAGTGGACAGTTAATGGAAAGAACACTGCGGTCAGTTTGGAGAGGTGACCATCCCTTCCTGCCCGGGGCTCAACAATAGCAGCGAATTCAGAAGCCCCTTCAGATTGTACAAATCTAAAGCAATCTATAGAAACGCTGTGATGGTGTACCTATTGGAAAAAGGCAAAAATGCTATGGTTTTCCTATAGTAATATATATGGTTTTATTGTAAGGGAGAATACAGTGGTACAGACATGGGGAAGCACAATGACAGTTAAATGGTCCAGTTTTGACTGCATCCTTTATTAAAATGGAACAGAAGTACCCAACAACATAAAGGAAAAGTGAGGTTAGAACTTAGAAAACAGTAAACAAAGTGTTCTTTGAAAGAACTAGCTACCCTAACTGTAGGCAGGAATAAAATCCATTTGATTCCATTTGATACAATCTAGATTTCGTGAATATTTCTCGGTGACCTTCCTGATATCCTGTGATGTATGGTTTGTATGATGTTATATTGATGTGTCTGCCGAGATCATTAATTCCCAGCTTTTATGTGTTCTTTCAGCCATGGGGACTGAAAGGATTTCTTGAAGCTAAGCTTCATTTCTTGACAGACGGGCTGACGACAGAAAAGCATATCCTTTGTGTTTAGCCTCTAGTGTAATTCTATTAAAAGACTTTGACGATCTGGAGCTGAGAATCTGAGAATCAAGTGTCAGATCATGAGATGGGGCAATCTCTTACTGCAGCTGATCTAGCCTGTTATATGCATCCATAGCAGACCACTTGTATAAGTAATTTTAATATGAATGGCTCAGAAAGATTGCAAAAAAGGGACAGTAAAAATATAAATGGAAATTAAATTTGAAGTTATTCGCTCTTTTATCATTTAAACAGGATCAATATTGTTGACTAGTAATACATTATAAATGAGTCATTTGAAAAAGAAATGCCACTTTTTAAAGAACATGTTGTGAAAAAGAACAGGCTGTTCAGCCCATCAGGACCCATTCCAGTTTTTCTTTAATTATATGGAAACTACAAAGCGGTATGTAATTCAATATGTTCACGTAACATTATTCAGCAGGTTTCATTCGACTTTACAAAGCAGAATGAATGAATTCTATAGGGTGATGCTTTTGGCCAGAGCTGTATATCCCTGGAATATAAAGTATGATTGAGCGTTGGAAAAGCATGGAAAAGTTCGACAGGCATACATGCATGTGTTCCTTTTGTTTGTATATATATTTTTAAATAAGAAAATCTATTAATTTAAGTTGCTGTAATATTTAAATGTATTCCACCAGTTTAATTTCACCTTTTACCAGCAGAGGGGGCTGCATATAAAACAGTTGTAAAACTAGAAAAAAGGGGATGGGTAACCATGGTAACCTCATACATTGTTTAGACACGATGCAGATTTTCTTGTTCATCTCTGCTAAGTATCCATGTTAGAATACATTATGATAATATGCAGTAAAATAGGATTAAATGCAGCTTGATAGACACTAATTGCAGAGGTTCTAGGGAAGCTTTACTGGGGAAGTTGCTGATGTTGAATGCAGGCTACTTCATCTCAAACTGCTCTCTGTTCCCAGAAGGAATTCAATTGAATTCCTAATGCATTCTTTTGCTGTTTTGTCGGCGCATTCCACTGCTGTCAATCCATAATGCACAGTTCTGATCACAACCATGAATTATGAGTCAGAACTGTGAAGTCATGTTTAAGAGAGTGTGGGTTGCAGAGATTAACAGCCATGAAACCAGAGGATGCCACATCAGAATTGTACTCTAATACTCTTGATGCCCTGCCATTATGGATACTGTCCCGTGTCGCTGAGATGACATGAGGTTAAAGTTCTACGACCACAAATGCAGTTGAGCCTGGCTCTTTTGAATAGCGGTTCAGACGCTTGCTTGCAGGGTCCCTGCTTTGACAAGCCTGGCTCTTTTGAATAGAGGTTAAGACGCTTGCTTGTGTTTGGCCTTTGACAAATGGAGGAAATGTACCAACACACACAAAAAAAACAACATATTACATATTGTGGGCTATTTATTCCAATTCGTAGGGAAATAAAACGAGATGTATAAACTTTGGAATAACTAAAGATGTACCGTGTGTTTCACCCATAGCAACAGACCACATTTTCAAGTGTATAGTTAGGGCTCTTTCTTTTCGGTTTTTATTTTTTGATCACATGATTCTGTTTCATCGATAATGTAATAAAAAAGGCAGCTCCCTGTTTGTAATTCAAACCAAACACAAAAAGCGAGTGAAGTTAAATAGAGTTTCCCTGATTCAAAATCTTAATGACTCATTGCAAATAATAGTTTTTCTCAATTACGACTTACTTAAATCAACTTAATTAGCTTTTTGTGCATGGTTGGAATTAAAAACAAGGAGTTGGCTTTTTTTGTACATTGTTATCAGTGAAACAGAATCAGTCACATTCAAGTTACGGAGAAAAAAACTAAAGTGGTCAATATAATACAATCAACATTTATCCTAGAGTTTAAACAGAGTCGGCTCAAAGACCCTCAGCTATAGTGTGTGGAGGTACGTCTCACCTCTCTGGGGATGCGCCCGTGGTACCAGCCGTGGCTGCGTGGGTCGCTGCTGCTCAGCTTGAGCTCCTCCTCCAGCTCACGACGCAGCTTCTCAGGGGGCGAGTCGATCAGGTACTTCTCCTTCGAGAACTGGGGGAAGAGAGAAGGAGGACACAGCTTAGTCAACGGAAGACTCTCACTAGCAGTTTATACATCATATTGTTCCATTTCTCACAGTTTGTTATTTTAACCTGGAGTGGTTCTAGTAGAAATGGTATCCTGTGCATGGCGTAGTTGTGAGGGGATCTTTATTAAGTTACTTTTATTACAAGTAGAATCAATCCCACGAACACAAATGAGTTTAGACCTGCCAAGAAATCCAGGTTAAAAAGGGTAAAAGGCTCTATAATGACATCATGTAGTAATGCCTGGAAGTGATATGAAACCTGGAATACTTGCTAGTGTCCTTCAGAAAGCCCTGATATCCAGTATAAACCCCTCCTTGTTAGTCCCTTGCTCAGGTTCTTGGAACTGCCCACTCAGTGGCGTCTCCTTGAATTTATGAGCAGTGTTGTGGTTCCTACTGTACCACCACAGAACAAGCAGACACAAAGCAGAAGCTACATTCAATCAATTCCCTTGCCTGGGGTCTTTTTGGTTTTACTTGCAAAGATAAATTGATTAAGTTGTTCCCTTTCTCCCTAGAGGGAACGGGCTATGAAATTGCTGTTGTTTGTTCTCAGAGTTAATTTGATGCGTTTCGTTAGCGCGGCAGGTGTGAAGAACAAAAAAGTGAAACGGGGTCAAGCGGTGAGCTAGCGGTGTACTCACGTCTCCGAGCAGAGCGAGAACAAGATCTGCTTCACAGGCCGTGAAGCCCGGAAGGCTCAATTGTTCAATTCTACGGTTCTACCCTTAAGTGAGTGACCATTTCTTTAAAATACATTTCCCTACCTCTTACTAGCTTTAGAAACGTCATTGCCTCCCTCTTTGTTCTGCTAAAGATTGTGTTTGTTCTTGTCGTATTTCAAACCTGCTACTTCCTGTGTTGTAGGTGTCACACTGAAGACTAGATATGCGCATGTGTGATCCAGCATCGTGTTGCCAGCAAGGCTGCTTTTGGTACCAGAGAATCAGCACACTTCTCGAGGAACAGCTGCCCTGAATATCAAAGCTTTTCCGACCGTCGAGAGAGCTTTTGTGGCGGGGTTTTAACTCTCCGACTGTTTCATGTTCAGAGCAAAAATCAAAAATGGCCAGGAAGGATGAGAACAGTCGCAAAACCCCAATTCCACCAGTATGAGGAATGTTATGCAAATGAAGTGGGTACCTAATTAACATACACCCCCACCCCCCCCCGGTGAAAAAATCAAAAGGTTTGATGTGGTCGGAATGAATAGCTTCCGTCTAAAATAGTTCCGCCTGTTTTAAAGAATTCTAATGGAGATGAGAAACTATTTCAAACAGCTCTGTTTAAAATAAACCACCTGCTTGGACCAGAAGAGCACGTGCTATGAAGATATCAAATGCAAAAGGCTATGATATTGTGTTTATGTGGTGAAGCACCCTGAAGGGTCATGCATTGCCAGTATCACTCACAGCCCTGGCATTCTTTGCCACAGTTGTTTGTATCCTATTCACGTGTTATTAATTTTCATGTGTGCAACTGGGTATGGAGGATATTTTATGCCAACATGAAAAATAAATAAATAAATAAATAAATAAATAAACACATGTCTATATATTTCTGTATTTATATGTCGTTAATTTGTTTATTTTTCATTTTGGCATCAAATATCTGCCAAAACCAGGTACATGAAACTATAATTGAATTAACACAGAACATACATTCAAAATTAGGCTACATTAAACTTACCTATCTAAGTTTATTTTTTCTCTGTCCTGATGCACTTGCTTTATTGTTATGTTCTATTAAATATTTCAACATATCTCCTGAAACACATGTCTGTTCTGTTTTTCTCTGTCTTTACTACATTTCAATCCCACCTGTCCATTGATCAGATCCTGAAATGACGTAAAAACTGTAATTTGCATTATTAACATATAGGTTTCTCATTTAAATACTGACAAGTTATTCTGCCACCTTCATGTAAATTGCATCCACTCCACCTGTCAGAAAACAGCAGAAACGTGTGTCAGCGGGTCTCTGTCTAGGTCCCCTGCGTAGTGTTTCTATGGCCATGTATAGTTTACACTTTTGGAACTGCACTCATTATAGGGAAAGCTCAAAACGCACATGAAGCATTATTCTTCGCGATTGGGTCAGATCCGGGTCGATTTTATGAGTTTTACTTCCGTTCGGATTGGGTCGGGTAAAAATGATGACGGTTCTGGGCTGGGTTTGTTATTTTTGACCCGTGAAGACCTCTACACTAGAGTACACATGACCTACAGGCCAGGAAGCCACAATAAGTAAAATAAACCAACAAAGCAAGAAACAGAATGTGATAATGTTTTAAAAAGATGTCAGGGAATTAATTTTAAGGCCCTGGTTACAACTCAATAAAGGATGGGAATGTCCATTATATTACACGCTGTTTTCATTTAAATATGAGCTTATTTTGTTTTATTATTTATATCCTACTCAAGCATTGGCTTTGTTAGGAAAGGAGCTTTATAAAAGTGAGTTTCACTGCTGTTGTCAAATAGAATCGCCCTGGCTAGCACTCCATCACTTCCTTCCCTGCTCACAACTGATGCACAAGTGGAGCAGCTCTGACAGAGGCAGAGAGTCACAGGACTGAGAGATCAGATTGAGAAGAGCGATGGGGCCCAGTGGACGGTGGCATGGTGTTTCAGAGGCTGTTATCAGGGGCTGGACAGGGAAGAACAGCTTCTACCACTGCTGACAATCTTCTTCACACATGCCAAGGGAAATCTCGAACACTTTGTGTATATATATATATATATATATATATATATATATATATATATATATATATATATATACAGTGCCTTGCGAAAGTATTCGGCCCCCTTGAACTTTGCGACCTTTTGCCACATTTCAGGCTTCAAACATAAAGATATGAAACTGTAATTTTTTGTGAAGAATCAACAACAAGTGGGACACAATCATGAAGTGGAACGAAATTTATTGGATATTTCAAACTTTTTTAACAAATAAAAAACTGAAAAATTGGGCGTGCAAAATTATTCAGCCCCTTTACTTTCAGTGCAGCAAACTCTCTCCAGAAGTTCAGTGAGGATCTCTGAATGATCCAATGTTGACCTAAATGACTAATGATGATAAATAGAATCCAACTGTGTGTAATCAAGTCTCCGTATAAATGCACCTGCACTGTGATAGTCTCAGAGGTCCGTTCAAAGCGCAGAGAGCATCATGAAGAACAAGGAACACACCAGGCAGGTCCGAGATACTGTTGTGGAGAAGTTTAAAGCCGGATTTGGATACAAAAAGATTTCCCAAGCTTTAAACATCCCAAGGAGCACTGTGCAAGCGATAATATTGAAATGGAAGGAGTATCAGACCACTGCAAATCTACCAAGACCTGGCCGTCCCTCTAAACTTTCAGCTCATACAAGGAGAAGACTGATCAGAGATGCAGCCAAGAGGCCCATGATCACTCTGGATGAACTGCAGGGATCTACAGCTGAGGTGGGAGACTCTGTCCATAGGACAACAATCAGTCATATACTGCACAAATCTGGCCTTTATGGAAGAGTGGCAAGAAGAAAGCCATTTCTTAAAGATATCCATAAAAAGTGTCGTTTACAGTTTGCCACAAGCCACCTGGGAGACACACCAAACATGTGGAAGAAGGTGCTCTGGTCAGATGAAACCAAAATCAAACTTTTTGGCAACAATGCAAAAGCAACACAGTTCATCACCCTGAACACACCATCCCCACTGTCAAACATGGTGGTGGCAGCATCATGGTTTGGGCCTGCTTTTCTTCAGCAGGGACAGGGAAGATGGTTAAAATTGATGGGAAGATGGATGGAGCCAAATACAGGACCATTCTGGAAGAAAACCTGATGGAGTCTGCAAAAGACCTGAGACTGGGACGGAGATTTGTCTTCCAACAAGACAATGATCCAAAACATAAAGCAAAATCTACAATGGAATGGTTCACAAATAAACATATCCAGGTGTTAGAATGGCCAAGTCAAAGTCCAGACCTGAATCCAATCGAGAATCTGTGGAAAGAACTGAAAACTGCTGTTCACAAATGCTCTCCATCCAACCTCACTGAGCTCGAGCTGTTTTGCAAGGAGGAATGGGCAAAAATTTCAGTCTCTCGATGTGCAAAACTGATAGAGACATACCCCAAGCGACTTACAGCTGTAATCGCAGCAAAAGGTGGCGCTACAAAGTATTAACTTAAGGGGGCTGAATAATTTTGCACGCCCAATTTTTCAGTTTTTTATTTGTTAAAAAAGTTTGAAATATCCAATAAATTTCGTTCCACTTCATGATTGTGTCCCACTTGTTGTTGATTCTTCACAAAAAATTACAGTTTCATATCTTTATGTTTGAAGCCTGAAATGTGGCAAAAGGTCGCAAAGTTCAAGGGGGCCGAATACTTTCGCAAGGCACTGTATATATATATATACCTTGTATTTGTATCATGTCTACGAACATGGTGGCCATTGTCCAGCTAGCTCTTGTGGACAAGTCTTCAAGTGTGTAGTATGACTGCGTCAAGTGCTCTTTATAAAGGGCTAGTCCTAATAGGAGGGATCTTGCGATTGAATTTGGCTGAGCAGGTCTTTATATGCAGCTCGTCACAAGCAGAGAGTTCACTGTAGTTCATATATTGTTCTGCTTATCATTGGTTTTGGTTGTATTGTACTTTGTTCCACAAACATTAATCACATAAAAAGAAGGATTTGTTTCTCCCATTTTACAGAAAAATAGAAAATCTTTAACTACCCAACTATGAAATCACTTGGATCCAAAAATCTTTACCAAGCCAACTATGAAATCACTCTGATCCAAAAATCTTTACCAACCCAACTATGAAATCACTCTGATCCAAAAATCTTTACCAACCCAACTATGAAATCACTCAGATCCTACTGAATGCCACAGTGCATGTGCATTTCAAGACGATCAGTGTTCAGCAGATTTACTGAGGTGTGGATTTTCTGTAGATAGATCAGTTTTATTGCATGTGAGGCTCAGTCGAATCGCACGGCACGTCTGCCCCAGGCTCTGAATAGCTGGCAGGTTTGTACGTTCTCAGCCTGCCAGACTCCCAGCTAATCAAACCAGAATGAAACGGCTGAGTGACTTTACCTCAGGCACTACCTTCAGAAACGGGCCGATTAGATCAGTGCTGGTATGCTCGGCTGCTGCACAGAGTGGGCGGCTCATTAAATCTTAAACAGATCCTGGATTTCACAACGAAGCGTTTCTTAAAGCTGCAGTGTCCCACATTCAGGTGTGAATACACTTAAATATGATTCCTGGTTGATACCTGAAAAAAATCTATAAAAGAATGCTTTCTCCCCGATGCTACACCCATGACTGCTATCTAGGAGTGGAGCGTTTACTAATATCACAGTTGAATAGTTAAGGTAAAAATATTCAAATAGGTCAGTTACATTTTTTTTGATAAATCATGCATTTGTGAACGCACGGTTAAACAGTTTGCTGTTTTGTGCACTATATTTTAAAACTGAGTGGAAAATAAGTTGTTAATGGATTACAACCAATCCATCCATCTGAAACTGCACACTTCACAATTACGTGATGTGCGATTAGTCGACTATTCGATGCTATCCCTACAGCTACCTACACTCACACATAGCACCTCAATAAACAAGCACACTTGTCCCTAATTG
This sequence comes from Acipenser ruthenus, assembly GCF_902713425.1. NCBI lineage: Eukaryota > Metazoa > Chordata > Actinopteri > Acipenseriformes > Acipenseridae > Acipenser > Acipenser ruthenus. Next base: position 8,200,460 of record NC_081219.1, read on the forward strand.
CTAGGTATTATGAATTATTAGCAATCAATTAATCAATCTTTATTTTATATAGCGCCTTTCATAGTGGACCACCATCACAAAGCACTTTACAAGATAGTGAGGAACAATGCGTAATACATAAAGTTCAGTGAAATACAGGGCATAGTACATTAAATACAAACAGTAAAAACAATGCAAATACATTAAATACAGGCATATTACAATGCAAATACACTAACTGCAGGCATATTACATTAAATAAAAGGCTAGGATGCGAGTTGTAGACATTGTGGATGCGTGTGTCATACAGAATCATACAAATAAGATGGAGTGAAAAACCTGAAATAGCAATTTAGACAACAGCTAATAACAGATATCAAGCTTGAAGCGCATTGAAAGCAAGAGAGAACAAGTGGGTCTTGAGAGTTGATTTGAAGCGAGTGACTGTGGGAGCTACACTCACTAAAGCTGGGAGAGAGTTCCAGAGAGTCGGAGCCATGAAGCTAAAAGAGCGCTCTCCCAGTGTGGTGCACTTCTGCTTGGGTATAACAAGCAGGCCAGTCAGAGGACCTCAGCTTGCGTGCAGGGACATAGCGGGTCAGCAGGTTGGAGAGATACTCTGGACTTGTGTGATGAAGGGCCTTGTAGGCAAGCAGGAGAATTTTTAAAGTAATCATGAACTTTACAGGTAGCCAGTGCAGCTGGGCAAGATGGGGTAATGTGATCATGATTTTTACATCTGGTAAGGATCCTAGCAGCGGCATTTTGAACCAGCTGCAATCGGTTTATGGCGCGTGACGGAAGACCACCATAAAGAGAGTTGCAGTAGTCGAGTCGAGAGGAGATGAATGCATGACAGAGTATCTCTGCATCCGGGAGGGAAAGGTAGGGAAGGACCTTTGAGATGTTTCGGAGGTGGTAGAAGGAGGATTTGGGCATCAAAGGAGAGGTTACTATCCAGAAGTACACCAAGGCTTTGTACAGTGGGGGAAGGCAGCAGCAGACAGTTCAAGGAAGCAATATTGAGATTCTTGAGTTGAGTTTTAGATCCTATTAGAAGTTCAGATTTGTTAGTGTTGAGCTGAAGAAAATTGGCAGACATCCAGGCCTGATGTCTTGGATGCAAGCTGAGAGCTGAACCATGGCAGAGGGACATCCAGGGTCTAGTTTTAGGTAGAGCTGGGTGTCATCTGCATAGACCAAGGATACAGAGTGTGGCATGCAGAAATACACTGCTAACATTCTTGAAAAAGTAGAAGAAAAACGAACAGTTGAAGCAGTTCATTTTAGTTTTCTGTGTGTTTGTGTTCAGGATGTATATTTTGCATTTGTGTGGGAGCGCCAAAGCCAATGTGACACTCCCTCCAGAATCCCCAGCAAAGACCAGGACTTTGCACAGCGAGGTCTCAAAATTACCTTTATCCTTTTCTAGAATTGCAGTTTGCAAAGTACATTGTTAAGCTATTTGGTGAAGGCAGGGGGTAATCAATACCGCTACAGTTTATATCATTACAACAGGCCCTGATGTATACGGTATATGTGTGCGTCATTATCTGTATGAACTCCTGCATCAACTATGCACATCTCCTAGAAATACAGGAGTAAAAACTGCTCCCAGAGACCAGACCAAGACAACCCAGTGCTGTATATCTTTACATGTGTAATATAAGAGCAACACTAGAAATAGGATTTCAGTTGATTATAGAGGTACAGAAATACTCCACGGCCCATCTCCCCGGGGACTGCTAAACAAATTCTGCGGTTCAAGCAGAAGCAGGCCACTCTGTAATCTCTGTCTCGCAGCTTCACTTCAACACAGAACTCTGCCAGCCAGACTTCACAGAGACTCCCACTGAAAGACAGGGCCAGTATAGACATGCAGCATTCAGAGGTATGCCCTATCAGAAACTAAAGACTCTCTGTTAAATTTCACTAAGCTGGAGGGAATTCAGCAGGGCCACAATTTATGAACAATTAGAAGGTTTTTCACTGTGTTCCTGCATTTAAACAAAACTTGAACCACGTTTCAGCAATGCGGCTGCCCAGGTCCTCTGCTTTAAAAAAAATCACATCTGAGGCATCTCTCAATACTCCCTTCGACTACAAAATGGTGACATCACAATCAGTCACGTATCTCAGCCACTTAATTGTATCCTCTCGATCGTTTCCCTCTTTTCAATGAAAACTGACTAAAGAAAGGTTGGTAATAAATAGAAAGCAGCATGGATATAAACAACAAAGTAGTGTGGAATAGAGTTACAGGACTACACGAGTCTGTGTAGGTTAATCAGCACCTTGGCTTTCAGCCTCAGTCTGTTCACTTCTACTTGTGTCGATATTCCCTGCCACACAGACGCTCAGCGTCCTACTATATCTGCTATTTAGGATCACAATACAGCAATGCCATTGCATCAGACAACAGCTCTATTAAGCTGATCCTGTATTCGCACAACCCTAATTGACCCACTATTAACTAACCCGTTTGAATTGCAAACAACAATCGCACACTCACCGTTATTTACTGCCTGTGATGTTAATTGCCGTTTTCACTGAATTAATACCCGGTTTTAATTAGCATAAGCATAACTGCTTCATATATTTATTGCTATGCAAATGAGCCTGCTTCTACAGAAAGACTGTTCCTTACACAGTGTGTTTGTGCCCGGAGAATGTGTGTTTGTGTGTGGGGGTGGTGCATTGTGTCATTTGTGTGTCTGTGAGTAATTATGTGAGTAATTTTAATTGATTGATAAGTGGGGACCATGCTACAGGGTTAGGAACTAAAGTTAGTAATCGTAAACGCCCCTGTGCTATGCTGTAGTCTTGTCCGAATCTATATGCTATATAGATTCATTTAACAATTTGATGTGTGTTTGTAAAATGCTGTGACAAAAATTGTAATACAGAATGATGCAAAAGTGCTATTTTTACAGCAATAATTGGTTATGTCAATTTTTAAATTGCCGTAGTCCCCATTTTACCTCTTAAGACAGAACTAGGGAGTCAGCAGAAAAAATGATTTGCTGTTCAAATTCAAACTAAATAAGATGCCCAGGTCAGTAACCTGTCGACCCGGCATCAATATATTTTCATTAAAGATGTGGAATAATGCCTACTTCGGCTGTTGTCATAGAAACAGCCCATTGTGTGTAAGATGCTGATGAACCCTGCAATGTATAACAAGCTTCCAGTAGGTCATGGTAGAAACTGGGTATATTGGGTGATTTTTAATATTTTGCTTGTTGTTTTTTATTAAGATAATCCCAGGGGGGCCTATGCAGTGAATGGTGCTGTGAGTGCACTGTTATATCAATTGTAATCCATTAGAGAAGATGTGAAAAAAAATCTAGAACTCACAATTTATAATTTGCAATGGTTTAAATCAAGAAATGTAGCATCCAGGTTATTTACCTAGTCTATAAACTGGAAAAAACGCCGGCCGTAACGCAAATCCACTCTTCCAGAACTATCCTGTCTGGACACCATTATAATCCCAGTGAATTACCCTGAAGAAACATTAGCAAACGACAGCATTACCTGCAATGGCAACACAATAGCATTGGAAAAAATATTCCAAGCCAGTAACACACTGGGGCTTAATCATTGATCTGAATGGTGGCAGAGCTTGGTTCAGATTTGTTCAGACAGAAATGCACCCAAGAGAACACGCCCTGTTAGTTGATGTTCAGAGCTACACAGTCGATTGCTAGCAGTGTTGGTTCATACCATTGTGATTCTATTAGCACGTCTCTATATGAAAACCTTACCACAGTGGTACCATTCTACCACTGGCTGATACCATAGTAACTGCGCTGGTGATACTACTGGCCCAGATCCATTGCAAACTAAATTAGTATAGAACCATCGCATTTAACTGAATGCAATGCCATTGAAGGACATTGTTTTATTTTTTTCAGCATTGTGAGGTAAATACCTTGGATCCTTACTGAGGAAATGAAACTGTGGTGCCGACATCTGGTTACTGGTTTTCCATAATACACCTGCTACACCAGTGAGATTCAGCTTTTGTATATTACAGAATCCATGTCAGTCCGGTTAACAAATGAATCGATCATGGGAAAGACAGCGTATTTACCCCCCCTGTACTGAAGCTGCAATTCATAACACTAGCTTGCAGAGGACCCAGGCCCCAGCCAGGAAGGAGTTAACCCCGCTGAGAAGCTGCACCTTGTTGTTTTGCCCCCTGCTGGTGCTATGAATATTAATGAGGGTCATTATAGAGATTATGAATGAGTGTTCACTCAGGCACCTGAGACTAGCAGAGACCAGTCGGAATCACTCATATCAACACAGCCAAACCCTCGTCCTTCCTCCCGACCACACAATCCCTGTGCTCTCTGGCATCTGCCCTGCTTCTGTCACCCAATCAGAGCACATCCTACCATGGGCCCTCATGCCAGTGCCTGTATGTGATAACAATAATCTTTTAAACATGCTTCAATCTAATCCTCATCTAATCCTTTTTTAATGCAGAACACGGTGTTGAAAATGCAAGTCCTGATCTAAGAAAAGTGGCAACATTAACAATTGCTTTTATTGCACCTCTTCATATTTAAAAAGAGCTGGCCATTGCTGTGTGATTCCTACACCAGTGTACATTGCATTGCACCTCCAATACACAATGTAAAGTGTAAAGAGCAGGTTCAACTTCCTGTTTTTTTCCGTCATTGCTAGCTCATGTTTCAGCAGATGGCTGCAGTTTAGTTGCAATATAAAAAATTACTTGTGAGTAAATACCAGAAAGCAGCATTACAATCACTTTTGAATTTAAATAAAAGCCCTCACAATCTCTGACTTTTATGAGAGGGGACTATAAAAAATAAATAAATTACATCAGTTAAACTAACTGCAGCACCTAAATACAATTATGAATATTGAAACTTTGTGTCTCAATCCCACATGTCAACACCTCCAATCCCAGAAACCTAGGGACTCTTCGAAGGAAAGACAAGAGTGCAGACCTCCTGCTGAGTGCCTGGCTTAATTGGCCTCTCTGATCAGCACAGAAGGGTGGAGAAGGTCCTGGGGGTAGGGGGTGAAAGTGCCTGGAAGCTGCTATCTGAAATTCCCCTCTTCTCAGCTGTTCCACATCTCTGGGATCCCCCAAGGGAGTCCTCCGCACCTGCTAGACTCTTCCAAACAAATCTCTGTGTTCACACAATGTTTAGCGGCACGGATTAGGATGTAAGCCAGTCAGATCCCCCTATCTCATCACAACCATTAGCCTAAGCCTATCGACTCAGCACCTCTTCCCAAATGAGCGCCGTATGCCTCAATGGGAAACCCCAGCCGCTGGCCTCTCCTTAGGGCTATCGGTCATTGTAATCTGGTCAGTCAGAGCCTGTGCATCAAAAGAACCGTCTGTCTGTTTATCTAGCCACATGGGCAGGTACAGCACAGGGATGGGATCGGTGAAGGGTAAGGAGACTGAAGCCTGCTATCGCTGTCACGGTCTCTGTCTCTCTCTCTGTACAGGAGCTATGATTCACAGCTCAAATACCACCTTCATTAACTGTTTTGTTATAGATGATTTTTTTCTTCAGTAACCTCACCCCACCATACATTCTGAAAACAGTTCTAAATCATACCATACGGCACAGGGAGGGATTCAATGGCTGTAATGGCTATTTTGACGAACTGACAAATTCTTTATAGTAATGCCAAGTGATTTCCATGTTATTTTAAAAGTGAAAAATGACAAAAGATTTTTAAGAAGGTAACCACAGCATTATTTCACTGTATTTTTGCAGTTTTACCATGTATTTCCCATGACTATACAATGCATTTACCAGATTTTCTCCTGGTTTGTCATGTTCGTGAATATGCTTTGCTATACTTCGCTGGTCTTTACAATGCTAACCTATGCTTTAACTATGCTTTATTACAATTTACTGTGCTTTTACAATGGGAAGTTTTTATAAGGGAAACACTGGCAGAGATCCATCACCACTTTTGCTTACAATTAAACAGAAAGGTTTTGAAATTTCAACAGCAATGAGCTTGATCAATGGCAGCCTCTGTGTTCTTGTCCAGCTCTGTGACACACAGATTCTCAGCGTGTTAATGCAGCCTGCAGTGCCCGTCTATTCCACAGCAGATGCTATGACAGTCGGCAGCTTGATCAGGTCTCCTCTGCAATCCATTCCTCAGTCCCAGTAGGAACTCTCCAGACAGACTGCAAGGCTGCCTCAGTGCAGATTTTAGGCACCGCCACTTCAGAGGGCCACAGCATACAGCTCTGCTTCTGTAGACGCAGTTAAACTGTGACACGGCTCAGTGACATAAAAGAAAAGTGAAAAGACTGCTGAAGCAAATCTGCGGGACCGCAGCTTTTAATCTACATTGCTTTCCAACTGTAATGCTTTATATAGCGGTATGATAAACCACATATATATAACATCATTTCAGTTGTAAAATGGCAGGCTTCCATATACCACAATAAAAAGGACAAAACACAAAAGTATAATATTTGCTGATAATATCTAAATGTCCCTATTCATTCACATTGCCCATTAAGGGAACTGACTCAAAATGCATAAAGTACTAAACCTGTAACACTCACACTGCACTCTGCAAAAAAATATATGAATGATTACTGTGTTGAATTTTTACTGTTTTCCGATGGACACTTGGAACACAGTCATGGACTATGTTTTAGGCATTTTGGGTAAATTCTCGGCATCGCCACTGAGATCTTGTCTTCATGTACGCTGTGCAGCTGGCCAGCGAGAAGAGGTCTCATCAGTCAATCTTCAGTTCATGCTTACAAACTCAATGACTTATTATAACAACATAACAGAATTGCACAGAGAACCATACGCTCGTAAGACAAATTGCCAAGCATAATAAAAAAAGCATGCGGCAAAGAGTGGCTAGCTGCTACATCATTGTCAGGAGTGAAGTAATCAGTGGGGTTATAGATGAGCCTCCAAGAAATTATACAAAAGATCACAAGGCAAACTGACTGGGAGCTTTTAGCGAGACTAGGAAAGACACACTGTCCTAATGTATGGCTGACTACAATTGTGTCTGGTGGAAGACATTTCCAGTCTCTTGACAATAAAAGCATTTATTTTCTTTTTTATAGATAACCAATTGTGTATAAGTGTTGAGCTAGAATAAGTGTTCCTAAGGGGTTTGGGCAAACTGTAGTTCTGGAAGGCACAGTAATTGAGTTAATATTCAGGCAGAATTAGTTCAGATCAGCAAGGCCATGTTAACCTGTGGGATGGGTTGTGTTTTTCTGGGATTGTCGGTGAAATATCTCAGAATTTTTTTCCCATTTATTTTATCTTTTAGAAATTTGAGTGTGCCAAATTTACTCCAGTTTTACTCCCCGACTTAAAATATCTACTTATGCTCCCTGACTGTAGCAATTCCCCACAACAGTTTAGGAGAACTGAAGGTCAGTGGGCGTCCTACAATCCCTATGAAAGCCAATTACTGATTTACAACTGGGATACATTTTGCTCTCCTAACTGCGCGAGCGACAGAGCTAGTGCACCATAGAAGATCGTTAATTGGACCAGCCTGGACGCAAACCTGTGCTCACCTGACTGTATGACTCCCTCAGCAAGCCACTCAGTGGTGCATTTACAAGGTGAGCCACGAAGGCACCCATATCTCAGATTTCCAACAAACTAAAATATTCTAAAAGCACCCTTAACGAGACATGCATTAATGACATGCAATTGTTAAACAGGACACAGAACACACACAGATATTAAACTGCTAGGAAAGTGAATGAAATTTGCAGCTGTTGTGGTTGGTATCTATATCGATTGGGGGTTTGTTTTTGCACAAGAAACACACTGACAAGCGAGGTCATTGTCTCCTGAAGCTCTCCCAAATAATCCAGCTAAAACCTTATTTTACTGCTGCCTCTGATTAATTTGGCAGATAAATGATCCAATTCATGAGGTTAATGGCGTCACACCGCTGGCTGACTCAGCACACCTCTGATCTCTGCTGTCAAGTGACCAGGCCTCGGATTTAACCCTTCATTGCACGGCCATGTATTGAAACTCTTTAAATGCTGGCAAGATCTGCTAGAAGCAAACATCACCGCCAACCCATCCCATCCATCCCAAGAGTCAAAAAGTGGGATCAAATATCTACTGTAATTATCTGCCTGTAACCTAAAGGACAGCTTGCAGAACATACAGTAAGAAGTAATTTAAAGGAATCACTAACACTTTAAAATCAATTTTCCTTACATATGTAACATTATCACCCCTTTACTGTGCTAAATATCGAATTGTGCTTGCTGATTTTACTGTAATGCAGATATATAGATTTCTTCTTAAATACAATATGACAGATTCAAAGTTGCTGTTGCTTCCTGGAATTTCAGATTCATGCCAATAGACTTACTCAGATCAGATCATGTAACGGACAGAAGAAGACGGGATTAGGTACTTGGAAGCAGCAGTTAAACGTCTATTAGTTTGTATTTGAAAAATCTACATAACCTGAGAAAAACAAGCAAAAAGCCAAAGGGATACAGGCAGGCAGGTGGGCTTGCGTATGTATACGACACATTTACATAAACTTGCTCAGGATATTCTTTAGGACAAGTTATTGATTGATATGAGGGTATAAGGCTGTCTGACTGGCTGACTTCAATTGTTCTATCTAGACAACTGCTTACAGAGTTACGATGAAACTTGAAAAGGGCATTCTTTCGCTCAACTTATTAGGCATATCAGAATGTGGGGTATTAAGGAGACATTTGTTTGTCCATCCGTACGTCATACTTTCAGGATACTGATGGCTTTTATTTTGTATTTACAGTATGGCAGGGGATGTGTGTCACAGCACGCTTGTTTTAATCAGTTGAATCGGACGTTCATTCTCATCTCTTTTTCACTTTGCGGAACGTAAATAAATGCAATACATTCAGCAACATCCCCCGAAGCTGTTTGTTATTTCCTCATCTGTATACATGTATGGACTCAGATCTGGTACGATGGTCCCTCAGGTCTCATCGTTCATTTGAATTCCCAGCAGCAGATACAGTACTGTAGCTGGAACGGGCAGAAAGAGTTGCTTTTGGGTGACATATACCATTTGTCAGCTAATTAAAAATGAAAGATCCATGTTTGCCTCAGCGCTCATTATATTTTATTATACAGCGATTGAGAAGTTTCACCACTACAAAGAAACCTTGCATAAATCTCAGCATCTCATGAAAAACCTTGGCATAATGATCTTCTTTCATCTGTTGCACCAAAAAAATTCATTCTGATTTACAATTGCCTGCTGAGATTAAATACAGAGGCATCAAGAGCCGTCTGGTTTATTTGTGGCATAATGTTCAAGACTCAATGAAGACACAACCTTGATTTATTATGACATATTAAGTGATTTTATACTGTAAAATCATACGTTGTTTAGGATTTTAAAAACCAAATATAAAGTTTTTAACACAAAGAAAAGGAGAGGTGATACCTTTTTATTAGCCTAACTAAACAAGAATTCATCACCATTATGTTTTTAACAAATGTAACTCAAGTATTAATTTGATTTTTTTGGTATTTCTTTAAATGTTTCAAATTGAATCCTGTTCTGCATGACGGTTTCATGTTGTACTGCTGTGTTGATCATTCAGACGCTTTTGTGACCTTATTTGGCTGGGTCACCATTGTAAATGAAAACCTGCACTAAATGGTTAAATAAAGGAATTGATTTCTTGACTGGGCGTTGGAGAGAAGGGAAGAATGTATTGGATTTAAATTTGCCAGGTCGGGGGGAAGTTTCTCCAGTCCTACGTTTGATATGTACAGGAATTTAGACAGCAGATGGCACCTCCAGCACCAGCACCAAATAGCAGCGTGGTCTGTGTTCCTTTGAGGTCCTTTACAAGTATAAGCAGGCAGGGCTGAACTGAACCCAGGCTTATTCAGATTTCTAATCAATATTGTGATTAATCCCTGTAGAACAACTCAAAACTCAAAACTGAGGAAATAGCAAATGACAAACAAGATGCTGTACTCAAGCAAAAGCAGGCGTGTAATGTGTCTGTAAGTTTCACAAGGCAATCTCTCCCCACAACAGTGAAAGAAAATGTTTCTGTATATTACATTTCCTGGGCAATCAAATGGGAGATTATGCGAGGCTAGGTTTTTATGGAAGCCATTTTGCATCCAGTAGAATATTGTGAAACAGCCACTCACTCACTTGCTCACAATCTCGTATGCACATAACTGCATACTACAGTACAGATCAGTTCAATCCAAAATGGTGCCAGATGAAAGGCTTAGTACGTTCAGGATGACGTTTCTAATCTCCTCATTCTATGAACCTTGGGCCACATTTATCTACATTTTCACTCCAAAAAAAGCATAACTAGTAAACAATCTAGACACACTTTTGAAACCTTAAACTAAGCTTACAAGTTGGGGCGTTACTTGCTTTTTAAGTGTAATATTTCTACTTGGTAAATTCTCTAATTGAATTGTAAGCAGTGGTTTATATTTGAAGTCACAGGTGCACTAAAGGACTTGCAAGCCCATTCTTTGATAGCGAGACATTGTGATGGACAGCGTCTCTGACAGGCCGTGATTGTAACAGGAGGTTACAGCTTTTTGCTCTGACTTGGCACCATAAATACTGCAACTCAAAGGAGTTTGGTTCTTGACACATAAAACTGCTGCCTATCATTTGAGCTGCTTACTGGTAGAATAAGATAACATGTAGCTATACTGACGGCTTCATTCATCTTCATTTCTTAGAATTTGTATTACAGTGTGGAAAGTCGCCTGTGTTAATTTGCTCTGGAGTACTGATGTACGTTATCCTTTTCATCGACAGTCTGTTAATAAATATGTATGCTGGATTTTACCTTTTATTTATTAGTGTACACGTCCATTCAGATTATTTTGTTAGTACTAAAATGTAACACAATCAGATTAATAAGTGTGACACACCCCTAATGCTTGGGCTTATCTCTGCTTCTCAGATCTGAACTCTGAATCCAAGTGGTTCTGGCTGTTCACAGGGTGGTTAATACTGCGAGGTTTATGGTGGGATAAACACTGATTATTAAGTTAACTACATAGTGTTTTTGGCAGTCAAAAACACACAAGCTTCATTTTCAGGATGCTGATTACAGTCCAAAAAATTCAGGATGGCTGATTAGCCTTTGAGGTTTTGACTGGTCTGCATTACATATTGTAAAATCTGGAAACTCTGAAGTAATACTGACCAAAACTTTAGGTAAAAGGGTATTGACAAGTAAACGCTAATAACATGTCTGGGGGTTAGATTTACAAAATGGGGACTGCCTTTATTATAGTTTACCACGGTAAATTGGCAGTTTTCCCATGTTTTTCCCATGGTTATACTATGCATTTACCATAGTTTACCATGTTTTTTTTTTAATATGCGTTACCATACCTTTTCTTTACCATGGTTTTACTATGCTTTAGTACACTTTTACTATGAGTAAAGCAACACCAGCACATTATACTAATTGTCCAGGTTGTAAAGTCACAGCTACACAACTGTCATTGCTCTTGTTAGAAGCAGTTAGAAGCAGTTTATATAAGTAGGTTATCTTCTTTGGCTTCCTAGCGGAAGGAATCCACACAATGCCATAAAAGAAGGGGGAAGTGGGTTGAACTTTTGATAATAAACTAATCAAATGGCTATTTCGATCATGACCCCCCCCCCCTCCCCCCCAAAATCAAAGCACCACCCTGGGGCCACTTTAGACTCTTCCTGACCCACTCCAGAGGGTCAAAAAAAAGCAATGAATAATGATGAAGTCAGGCAGTAATAAAGCTTGGATGCTGCCAGCAGGAACCAGGAAAGGCCTAGGCTCTGCTTCCTCCCAGAGGAGTTCGCTAGGCCTCACCTGGGGATGCTGTTTCCATGGCAACCCCCTCTAGTCGCTGGCTGGTGGAGAGTTTTATGGAGGTTGGGTGAAGGAAGCAGTAGCATGAATGTTTTATTTACAAGGGCGATGCAGGCAGTAAAATAAAAACAACTTTAAAGTTCATCGAGGGGGTGAAATACAGCCTGGGTGATGATGATTTCTTGACGTTTACAAAGGGTTTTAGCCTTGAAGGAACTGCCGTAAAATCAACTCAGTGATTGCCTTGGGGAGAGGCCAGCAGGGTATGTGGATAGGTTTATAATGGTCAAAACCTAGATCTTAATGGATATAAAAAACCTGAATACATCTAGTTTCTACACCTTCCCCTCAATTAACAGTTCAGACCAATTATGTAGAATGTACATACAGTACACATTTGTATTGCATTAGGAATTGCAAAAACAAGAAAAACAATTGATATCTTTATAAATATACAGACATTGTATTTACCTATACATCCATGTTAACGCTAGGGTAAATTTTCAAGTTAAGATGCAACTGGAAATGCAATTTTGAAGCTTACATACAGAATACAATTTTTTAAGCATAACCCAAGAGCCTTGAGTTCTAATCCCATTTCGGTTTCTTTAGAAAACTGGGACCACTGGACTAAACCTCAAGCTTGCTGCCTTAGTTTACGATGTAACACTGTCCATTGACAGATACAGCCGGTTTCATGGTGAGTTAATGGAATCTTACGTGAGTAATTTCCACCGTGTTTTTTTTTTCCAGCTGGGATCCCATTAACAGACAATTTCAAAGGTCCTGAGGTGGCAAAGGTGAAAGGTCAAGGCTGTAATGGATTGTGTGCTTTAAAGTGCACGTCAATGCTAACCTGTTTGTAGGGGGGGGGGGGGAGTGGTCATTTGACCAGCACCCAGTTCTAGATGTGTGACTGTTAATGTCTGCCAATAACAATATACAATACACACTGAGCCGCTTTTCTATCTGTAGCTCTTACAAACAAACCACGGCCATTTTCTTCACTTGTGTTTAAAGCTCAGTACTAGAAAAAATAAAGAGACATGGAAATTCAACCAAGGAATGAATGATAGAGACTCTGAACGGTTCATACAAAAAATAATAAAATTCAGAGACGCTTAAAAAAAAAACAGAAAAAAGAAACTGCATAACTGTGCATAACCACCTCGAGACATATATTACAGTGTTATAATATATTATGAACCATATATTATTACAGTTATGCTATACGATTGAATACAAATAATTAAACAGTGTAGCTAATTTTAATATTACAGAATTTCCATCCGATACAAACTATCTGATTCAAAGAAATTTCAAGAAATGAATATCAGGGTCTACTATATAATATACATCCTCACACACATGCATACATACATACAGTACCTACACAGGGTATCTACGCTGACAATTTGAAAAGGACATATAGTCTATGTATGTCTCTATATAAACTTCTTTTATGATCGCTTAGGCAAACATGAATAACACAGAGCATTTATGGTTACTCTACAGACACAATGTTGCCTGTTAACGTCTTCTGTCCTTTCCAGTTTTTAAACATGCAAACAAACCCTAACCTTGCTCTGTCTGCATCATGAATGCTGACGCATCACCTCCCTCATCCTTAAATGACATATTTGAATGCACACATAAACACAGACAAATAAGCAGGACAGAAACATAAGATTGATCGATGTACTGAGGATCAATAAGGCACATAGACAGATCAATCATTACGGTTTGTAGACAGGTTAGTCAATAAAGTTGATAAATAGATATCATTATCTTACTTTGGGTACTTCTCTGTCTACCTGAGCCAGTAAAATGAAACTCAGCTTCAGGGATATGAACTATGTGAAGCTGTGAAAAAAACACTCTTAACCCTGGATATCTGATAGGACATCCTGCCCCTCCATGGCGGTACATACACAATACAGCTATCTGTATACTGAGTCACCACGACCTCCAGCCCCTCTTACGCAGATGTTAAATATCAAGCAATTCTGATGTTTCTCCATAACTGCTTAAGAGTTTCCTAATAAATCGTACTCACAATTGGATAAGCGTTTCCTTATACAGTATATATAAAAAGTGTGCATACATACATAGAGATATACATATGGGTGTGTGCGCTATAACTCATAACTCACTGTGGGTTATCTTGTCCAAGTTTAAAAATAGATTCACTTTCTTTGTACATTAGGCACACAGTAAAGAGGTTACAATAGTTTAGTTTCTCAAAAAACAGCTGTACTTCAAGCTAACTGTATGTACTATGTAAGACCAAATTTAACACAGAGCATCCTCTTCCAAACCACTGTAGGACTGCTCTCCTATACTTTACACTGCAGCTTCAAGAGTCTCCCCCCTCCCCCCTTCCCTGCCAAGGCTGCTGCAGAGTCTCTCTCTCTCGAGTGCTGCAATTGGCTAGAAATTATGTCATTGTTTCAGGCTGTCAAAATGGCCTCTATTGGCTGCTTCTGCAGATGCTATCGTCAGCCCTGAAATGTCACTTTTATTCATGCAGGGGTGTGCTTTGTGTCAGCCGGGATGCTAATAAAAAGAAAAACGATAGTGATAACACAGACATTAACCCGTTGGGGACCTATTTCACACCTCTTCTCTCAGCAGCTGGCACTGTGAAGAAGAGCGGTGCACTGAATATGCGCTGAGCTCGCACTACAAAATATTTAACATTACAAAAGAAATATCTGGCTTTTTTAAATCCTCCCACACCTTCCAAACTAATCACTGAGCTACTCAAACCCACTCCCTTCCACACTGCAGCCCTGCACTCTATACACTGAGCTACTCAAACCCACTCCCTTCCACACTGCAGCCCTGCACTCTATACACTGAGCTGCTCAAACCCACTCCCTTCCACACTGCAGCCCTGCACTCTATACACTGAGCTACTTAAACCCACTCCCTTCCACACTGCAGCCCTGCACGCTATACACTGAGCTACTCAAACCCACTCCCTTCCACACTGCAGCCCTGCACTCTATACACTGAGCTACTCAAACCCACTCCCTTCCACACTGCAGCCCTGCACGCTATACACTGAGCTACTCAAACCCACTCCCTTCCACACTGCAGCCCTGCACTCTATACACTGAGCTACTTAAACCCACTCCCTTCCACACTGCAGCCCTGCACTCTATACACTGAGCTACTCAAACCCACTGCCTTCCACACTGCAGCCCTGCACTCTATACACTGAGCTACTCAAACCCACTCCCTTCCACACTGCAGCCCTGCACGCTATACACTGAGCTACTCAAACCCACTGCCTTCCACACTGCAGCCCTGCACTCTATACACTGAGCTACTCAAACCCACTCCCTTCCACACTGCAGCCCTGCACTCTATACACTGAGCTGCTCAAACCCACTCCCTTCCACACTGCAGCCCTGCACTCTATACACTGAGCTACTTAAACCCACTCCCTTCCACACTGCAGCCCTGCACGCTATACACTGAGCTACTCAAACCCACTCCCTTCCACACTGCAGCCCTGCACTCTATACACTGAGCTACTCAAACCCACTCCCTTCCACACTGCAGCCCTGCACGCTATACACTGAGCTACTCAAACCCACTGCCTTCCACACTGCAGCCCTGCACTCTATACACTGAGCTACTCAAACCCACTCCCTTCCACACTGCAGCCCTACACTCTATACACTGAGCTGCTCAAACCCACTGCCTTCCACACTGCAGCCCTGCACTCTATACACTGAGCTACTCAAACCCACTCCCTTCCACACTGCAGCCCTGCACTCTATACACTGAGCTACTCAAACCCACTCCCTTCCACACTGCTGCCCGCCCACCTGAAGGATATTTTCTTTGTCTTCATTCATTTTACAATATATGAAAGCATGTACAGCACACACGGTAGAACAGAACAAAGCCGCCTGTAATACCCTGTAAATTACTATGACACAGTGAACCTGCAAAACAGCAGTGTGGGCAAAATCTCAGCGGGACACGTTCTATAAACCCTAACCCTCTAAAACACTGAGTGGATGAAAATCAGCTTGTATCATACACACAGCATCCTGTCATATATTTAATATATCATTTAATAAAATTAATTAAACAGTACAACTAATTCTAATGTGACGTATATTCCATCTAATACAAAGACATTTCAGTGGGCTGTATCAAATCAATATCAAATCACGAATGAATCCAGATCAGTCTTTACTATATATTATATTGTATACCAATAACATACATACCCTACCATGCTGTAAATTCAAAATTCGAGCTGTAATTATCATGTACTTCACTAGGACCTGTAATAATGAGTAATGTATGTAATAAATGTATGTATGTAAGTACAGTATAATCAACATACCATGTATGTCTCTTTTCTTTATTCTGCTGTGAAATGTGTCTGTCTACCATGTACAGGTGAGTTAGGACCTCTGCCCTTTACCCTGCCTGTAAACATCCCTGTCAATACCCTCCCTGAGGCTCCAGCTTCAAGAACTGTGAGTACCCAAAGCACTGAGAACAGAGCTGAGAAAGACACTTGCTTCTGACTGAAATAACAGTCAATAGAGCCCTGACCACTGTCAATAGAGCCCTCTGCTATTCCACAGTTTAACAAGGTTAAGGAACTGCTGGTAAGGTACATCCTGAACATAATACAAGGTTTTTGTGCCAATAAGACACACAGAGTAAAACTAAAGCTACTACAAGTCATCTGTTACAAAGGTGTGTCAGTACCTGCAGGATATAAAGATCACATTACACATGTCATTACCTAGAACACGTAGATCACCGGGACCTAGACACATGTCTAATCTCATACAAATCTGAAAGTGGCTACCAAGATACAGCCTTGATTAGCCCAACCAATGCGAGGCCAGGGCTCATCCTGATCCCATCATGGTCTTTGGAACTTACTTGAATAACAATCAGATGAGATTTGAGCTTTCATCCATAACTACAGAACACTACACTGGTTGAAGATGCAGCAATACTGCAGTAGCTTTGTAAAGATTCTTTGACAAATGTTCTTGACTTGAAGGAACACAATGAGAAAGCCTTCTAACGCTTACTTTAGTAGAACACCTGTGGAGGAGTGGACAGCAACCTGGACAAACACATGAGGACAGTCCCCCTGGACACCCCTGCCATGGTCAGTTGGTGCATGTCTGAGATACGACTCTATTGGTAGCTCTGAACCTTGCCCTTTGTTTGTATGGTTCTCAAGTCCCCTCTTTATACCTACACACTAACAAAGAGGCTGGTTTTGTATCTGGGATACAAGTTCTACTAAAGGCATGAAACCAGCTTTAACTGTACAGCTCCAGGATAGAACGGGTTCCATTATTTGAGAAAAAGAGATGTGTCCCTCGCGGGTTGTATACACTTTCCTCGCTCACAGGGTTATTTTTTGCCTTGCTCATCACATTTCCTCCAGGTCTATTCTGTGAATTGAGGAGAACTGGTGCTGATGGCATGTGGCTCCAGCACGCAGAGGTCAGCTAGCCCCTCAGTCACACACTCATGAATGAATGGAGGGGTTTAACTTGACAAACAATGACCACATTAGAAAGGGATTAGACCATAGCTCTCACTGGGTCTGTAACGCTGAGACAGGACAGCTAGCACAGGCTGCGCACTTTGTTCAGTTTCTTTAACTGGCATTTTTTATTTTATTTAGTGTAAAGTCAGAGTGATTTTAGAAATATAACAGTTATAACTGCTAAGAACGAATACGGCATCCTACTGTCTGTCTGAATCACAGAGTGACATGAGGAAAGCAATCTCTGCAGCTGTCAGCATATGTACATTGCAATCACTGTGAGCGGCTCTGGGTTCTGTTGCTCCAATAAGGAGTTATTATCATTGTTCTCTAATTCTGCCTTTACCACCTTTACCAACTGCTTTACTCATTCCATTCAAATCATGGGACACTATGTATTTCAAAGCTGTCAGTCCCACCTACCTTCCATTTATATATCCAGAGAGAGTAGGAAATAAGGAGTAATATTTGTTCCAAAACTAAAGTACATAAAAGGTTTAAAAAAATAAATAAACAAATGGGCGGCCAGAGATACAGATGGATAAGAGGCAGATAGATAAGAGGCAGATGCTTTGATGACAAAAAGACGGATTCCTCCAGACGAGACTGAGAGGCAGATTGAGAGTGGCAGACTGCACGACTCAAACAGAGAAACGGGTAGACATAAAAAAATATATAAAAACAGAACGCTAGATATATTTAAAGAGACAGACAGACAAACAAATCCGTCGACAGAGACAATAAACGAAACAGATAAACAAACGGCCAGGCAGTTATTGAGGGGCAGTCTGGCGGATGGATAGTTCAGCACAGACATGCTGTGGAGATACAGCCTATACAATCAGTTTCCTTACACCCTAGCCAGGCTCTGAATGACTCAGTCGAGTGCGCAAGAGTAAAGCAGATGTCCCTTTGCACACTCACACACAAACTCCTCGTAAATGCTAAAACCTCAGGTCACCACTATGACCGTTGTTTAGTGCAATTCGTGTTACAGACCGTGTGAAGTTTACCCAGGATTGTATTTGCCCCAGCAACATTATCACTGGCCCCTTTTTTTCTTAAGTTGAAGATCTTCTGCTTCATATGCAGATATCTCAAACGCAACGCTGTTGCTCAAGTTTCTTCCTGCTACTTAATGAATTCCTGCGCTACGGTCTAGCTGCAATTAGATCATGTGACCTACAGCACAGAATGGGTTTAAGTACCAGGAAGCAGTAGTTATTTTAATAATGTAAGCATAAATGGAGAAGAAAAGAAGACCTGTTGTGGTCAAGCATGTGAGCGTCCTTTTCCACAGCCTTGGTGATCAGGCAGTGCAATGCATTGTGGATGGAACCCTTGAGTTCTTCCGTCACCGTGGCATTCCTGTCTCTTTAATGAGACTCCAGAGACTGCTGTTGCTCTGCGTGGTGGCTCTGGAATATTATTCTGTTGTGGAAGCACTGTAGATACCTCCACTCCAAGTAAAAATCTGACCACTGTACTATTCCACCTGTGCCACATATATAACACCCAAACAGCAATGTCATTATATTAAACTTCGAGAGATTTTATTTTATTTTAATAATGTTGTTCGGATAAGACTATTTGTGCGATCATTTAATTGGGGAAGGCAGTACAATTACACAGTGCAATTACACATTCCCCCAGGCATACGGTACATCATAAAACAAATCATTAAAATGGAAAATATCAGTATTCAAAATGGTCTATTAGGCACAATGTATCAGTAAAGCTATTCACAAAACCATTCAAATCTCTAACTGAAGCAGAGCTATTTACAGAGCACATCAGCGTGTCCCTGAATGCAAAGGAACAGTTGACAAGCCTTTACTTACATGCTTGGGGTGGAGGAGACACACAGCTTGCTGGTCAGGTAATCAGAAGACTGCTCAGTAACCCAGTTAAAGACAATGGCACTTTGAAGGATAAGCTGTCACAAGCAATAGTTAACCACCACACATCCAGTTTGGGAATGATCGTATGAAAATGAACCGAAACTATTAAACACCTGCATTAACGAAATTACAGACACTGCCTAAAAACGCAATATTTCAAAATGAACGACAGATCCTAAACAAGCACAGACTGCAGGAGTTTTGAATTCTTGCCTCAATTAATTCACTCCCAAGAAATTTAAACTTTACGGTGCACCATCTCGTTTATAACGGGGTCCCATGGAACAGCAGGATTCACTCACAATCAATTACTTTCATACTGTGCAATTTAAAAAATACATTTTCAAATATATTTTACAATCCAACTCAAACTAAAAGTGACATACGTGTACACATCTAGATTTTGCAGGGCCAATACAATCCTCTCATTATTTTTGCTTGCTTCGTTTACTTCTTATATTCTCTGGTGCGCTACTGTATATGAAGATGAAAGCTCACGGCACACTTGAATCGATCTCATTGCGTAGTGTTGGCTGTAGCTTCTTATGTCTCTTAGCTTAAACTGGCGAAGGCATTTCCAAAACATAGCTCAACTTGACTTAGTTTCTTATACGTTTTGGAAGAATTGGCTTCAAGATAAACTGGAACTTTACAGTCACGCACTCAAAGAGAAACATATACCAGGGAAATGTCTATCTGAAACATACACTCATCCAGTCTGTTGTATACAATGGAAGAGCAAACCTGCAGACAGCAATATTGTGCGCTACATCTAGTCTCAGCATTGCTGTCTTTGAAGCATACAAAAAACACAAGATACACGAAGATCAGCAAATTGATTTGCAAGTTTTAATTAATTGTAGGATGTGACATAAGATAAAATAACTGGTAATGATGGACAGTTTTGTTTAAGGTAAAACTTTAATAAGATATTGCAGTGGGATTGTTCATACCAATTCTCTAAAACACCTCATCAAGGAACTGGTTCTCTTACAGCGCATGTACTGTGGACCCCACTGGTTCTCTATAGAGCATGTGCTGTGGACCCCACTGGTTCTCTATAATGTACTGTGGACCCCACTGGTTGTCTATACAGCATGTGCTGTGGACCCCACTGGTTCTCTATAATGTACTGTGGACCCCACTGGTTCTCTATAGAGCATGTGCTGTGGACCCCACTGCTTCTCTATAATGTACTGTGGGCCACACTGGTTGTCTATACAGCATGTGCTGTGGACCCCACTGGTTCTCTATAATGTACTGTGGACCCCACTGGTTCTCTATAGAGCATGTGCTGTGGACCCCACTGCTTCTCTATAATGTACTGTGGGCCACACTGGTTCTCTATACAGCATGTGCTGTGGACCCCACTGCTTCTCTATAATGTACTGTGGACCCCACTGGTTCTCTATAATGTACTGTGGACCCCACTGGTTCTCTATAGAGCATGTGCTGTGGACCGCTTTTGCACCATTTTAAGGCATTCCTATTAATATGAGAACCTCTCACTCTTAGTTCAAGTTGCTTATGTGCACAGAGCTACAACTTGCCAATACATACGATGAACTGTCACAGAGGGCCATGTTATATATCTCAATTACCAGGAATTAAAGCTAGGCTAACCCTAAAAGTTTGCTGATCATTTGTCCATTATCCTCCAAATACTTAATTTCCACAATGAAGACTATGCTTCCCAGGTCCTTAGAAAGTCATGCTGTTATATCTGAATTAAACATAGTTAGAGGTTTTTCACCTACTCTTATACCTCTTATACAAAATGGTCTAAAATGATCCATACTTTTCAACAGGAAGATAATATGATCTTAATGCCCTGTCCCTCTGACAGATAATATTACTGAAAATCTAGTTCAAATAAATATATTCCTCTAAAGGGTGGAAGGTATCTATCATGTAATTTTTCTCACTTAAAAAAAAAAGATTAATTTACTTCCTTTTTCCTAGTGCACGCACACATATGCACACACACACACATGCTCCAGATCCCAGTACGCAGTGGGAGCTGGTTGCTAGCTAGTTTGCTTGCTGGTTGTTATGCCGGTAGGCTGGCATACTGGCACCTCTCTTACCTGCACCTGCATGAACGATCCCCGATAGAAACAGCAAGCTGCCGCTGAGATGGCACTCCACAGGCTGCAGCGCTCCGTCATGATGCTGGGGGAAAAAGGGGAGCTCAGCCGGCTAGAGGGGGTTGAATCCGCTCTCTATCAAATAATCCCGCTTCTGTCCACAGCTTGGGGTTCAGTAAAATCCCTGGCAAATCCCCTCACAAAAAGAGTGCTACTGTTTCTACTGCTCTTGCTGCTGCTGCTGCTGTCATCATAGGCAACTGAGATCTTTGATTCCCGGCTCCTGCTCACTCCCCTCCCTCTCCCTCTCCCTCTCGCACGCTTGCTCGCTCGCTTCAGAGGGGATGGGAGGAGGATTACCTCATCTTTTTCTGTTGAAAGGGAGGGGGGGTGGGAGGGAGATGGAGGGGGAGAGATGCTGAGAGGCAGCAGTGGTCTCCTAGATAGTAAAGACAGTCCCTCCCCCCTCTCTTTACAGAACAGCAAGACAATGCTGTAGTTCTATAGAGCTCCAGTGCTGAGCCAGGGATCTGGGGAGGGAAAGGGGCATTCACAGCTTCAGCACCTTCTCCGAGGAGCCTGGCTGTTTACAGCACAGCCAGAGCAGCTACAGGGAGCAAATACAGCACAGAGAGGCAGGAGGCGTAGGAGTAGTGTGTGTATGTGGTTGAGACAGACAGACAGGTATATAATACATAGCAAAGCAATACTGTAAATAAAAGGACATTTAAAATACTGTATAATCATGACTGTGTGTGGGAGAAATGTCTATACAGATCTGTGCTGGGGCTTATTTATTTAGAGTGGAAGAGGATGGAGGAATGGGGTCTACAGTAGAAATGCATCTACATGGCTTTTTGGTCTTTCAGCCTTGAAAACAATTCCTCTGTCACAAAATATCATGTCATAGAGTAATACAAATGTCCAAACATCTAGTAGTCTTTTGCATTTGCACTTATCCATAGCCAGGCAAGTGCTCCTGTCAATGTCAGTGAGATTTGCTCATACATGGATGTTGACGCATGGGCGGCTATGCAGTAGGAAGCCAACACAGAAAACGCAGAGTTTTCCAATATAAGTTAATGCATGTAGCATGATTATAAAGTACCTGTTTACGTGTGTGGTCACAAATGTCACAAAAAGATCACAAGTCAGTTCATATCAGTTAGCAACACTGAGTGCACATTACTGCATTGTACTTGCAATTTAAACTCACTGATACAATTGAACTGTTGTCAGCCCTGCACCTAGCCCTGTTTAAAGAACTTCCTTGAAATCCTAGAAATCTGAATTATACGTCTCCTGCTCTGAACAGACCAGTACAGTAAGAAGTCTCATGCGAGTCTGCAGGTCATCAATTCAATAATTGGAAGAGATCAAGACAACACCAGGAAGGGGGTCTACCTTAACCAGGTCAGAGCAGATTTAGCATGATCCTGAAGGCTTGGATCATTCCCACCTTATCATTTCAGTAACAAATCTGAAAAGACCCTTCCCATACTGTGCAATTGTGTATTCGCTAGGAGAGCCAAACCTTAAAGCAATGTAATCAATAGGAGGCAGCAGGGTTATGTTACAGTAAGTGCTGTGCAGCCCCTCTCCTCTCACACACCCCTCCCCCTCCCTCTCCGGGACGCCCCTCTCTCCCGCATGCACCAGCTGGGTTTGCAGCTCCTTATTCCCCTGGGTCCCTGGCCCACAGCGCTGTAATTAATGTTGCTGAGCAGGCAGTCAGCCGTTTGCAAGCGGTCCGTTAATTGTCACAAAATAAACCAGCCATCGACCACCACCCCCCACCCCGTAACAATGCAAATATAGGTCAGCTGCTGCTTAACCCCATTCCAAAAGTGAAAGGAAACAGTGGACTAATGAGGACCTCGCAGACCTGCTTGCTTCTGAAGCCGTCCCGGGATGAATCCAGTGCAGTGCATAAGAATGTGTGGAGGAGCACGCAGGAAGCTCCTTTCAGCCCTTAAAGTGATTGCAGCAAACAAAAAAAAACCTTTATAAATCTCACTAACTGGAGCACTTCCCCATTCATTATATAGAGAATATGATGACAATATGGCATATATTTTCATTTTAAAACATGACACCTGGTACTACTGTACACTGGCTAAAATAAATCTTAGTTTGCTGCCTTGCCGTCCAGGAAGTCTGTTACACTTGCACTTCCTAGGTCATTCGACCCCAGCAGTGTCTTTGGGGTCAAAGCCTCTTACTGGCTGCAAAGCATGTCATTAGGGAAAGCAGCTGGGAGGCTGCAGGTTAGAAGGCCCTGAAGGAGTAGGAACAATTTCAATCAGCAGGTGAAATGACCAAGTAAGTGCTACACTATCTGAAAGCTTTATCTGTAGTATCAGATATCATGTTTTAATAGGATTTTTGATAAAATATAGTGATATATTTATCCAGCAGCAAGTCTCATCAATCTACAAATCCTCCAGCTAGTGTTGAGTGGTTTTAATCTTTTATAGCCCCAGGTGAATGAACACTTTCCAAACATGTTTCATTTCTATAATCTTTTGCAATAGGATGTGTATTGAATTTTATTTGATTAATACTATGGATAAAACTTTTTTTTAAAGAAATGTACCTAGATCATACGACTGTGTCAAATAATTCACATAAAAATATCTTGCACAAACTACCGACACTCCTTCATACTCCGTGACCTCTTATTCACTGGAGCTCTTCGCTCTAGTTTCTGACCAGGCTCCAAATGAAACCGTAGTGCAGGTAGTCACATGTCTTTGTTAGCTCCAGATATTGCAGACCCAACATTCCCTGTAGATCCCTGTCCTCACCTCACACACAGCGGGCCCCTCCACCAGCACATTTCATTCCACAGCTTCAACTAGATTGTCTGGGGTTGAAGAAATCTGAAGGACAAGAAGTCCTTTTGAAGATCTGGCCCACAGCTCCTCTATATCCTCTGTGAGGAAATCTCTCCCCCCGCATTCCACAAGACTAACATTTGTAAGTGACACAGTTATGGTTTATAACATTGTGATACCACAGGTCTGTTAAAACATGCTACCACTGTGGTGGCATTTTACCAATGGGTCCCTATAGTGCCCAACAACTGCACTGTCAGTGTATATTTGATCAGAGTGCAGAAATGAATTAATGACAGGGAATGGATTTTAAAACCTTAGTTAGAACACCTTTAAGCGACCTGAAACTATCAGATTCTCCACAAGTTTGACCTTTTAAATCCCTTGAGAAACAATCAGACTGGCCTATCGGAATTACAGCAACACCCTCTTGCATCATTCCTTTCTAATGATTCTTATTGATCTGCTAAAGAATACAATACAGCAATACAGTGCCACTTAAAATACATATACTGATATAACTTTAAATATAATTATTTTATTTTAAATACCAATAAGAATTGAGTCAAGCATGTTCGGAATACACGTATATTTGCAACAAAGTTCTGATAACCAAGGCTTTAAAATCATTAAGGCTGGGTTGATGCATCGATCCAACATATTGTTTGATCACCATCGATGGTCGAGCATGTGCAGCATTTTTGTGTGCGTTTCTTTTGACACTGCTTCCTCTGCCTTTTTTTGAGTATTTTTAGAAGAGTTATGTATAACCTGATGTCATTTAATTGATGTAATAGTTTTCAATTATTAATAGCTATTCGGTATATTATCAGCAGCTCTAAATGTATTCTCTTAGGTTTGGTGACTTTTTTTAAGGACAGCAATGCATCGGCTGTTTTGGAAAACAATGCATTGATGGTAAAAAAGGAAGCATGGTCCCAGCCTCAGAAATCATTTCCCTCTACCTTACAGTTTTGCTGTTTATTTTGTTCCTTCTTTGACTCAGATGAAGCCCATGTACCCTGGCATGGCACGGTGTGTTTGATGGCAGTACTGGTTTTCCACCTTACAGGTAGGCAAAAGGAACTCACCTGACCCCACATAGTTTCCTAAGTGCAGCAATATAAGGCTTAGCTGGGGCCTGTTACCTGGAACACAGCCTTACAGGAAGAGAAGCTCAGTTTCAAGCAGCCAGATGTGATCCTGTACAACAGCAAGACATATAACAAACCATGAAGTAGTGTGGAAGCAGCCGGCCCACTGGAGTGTGTACTGAAGCACTCTCTATGACAGCAGCAATTGTAAAGATACGGATCCCTGCTCGTGGTCCCATTTAAAGACAGAGTCACAGAGCCTGGTGGGGGAGACATCAACAGCAATGAATAGCAATGACCACTGGGCTGGCCTGACACCCATCCTCTTAACAAGCACATTGCATCCCATTTCCATTCTCAGTGCAGAGAAACCAAGCATCCAATTTTCAGTGGATGTTGGTGAGCTAAAGATCTCTGGAGCCCAGTCCTCCAGGTGTCTGAGCTCAACGGGCGCCTAGCCTGTAGGGTCCGGTGTAACACGATGAGGAGAAACACTCTGCCACGCTAACCTGTGGGAGTACCAGAGCCCATGCAACATTCCCTGTTAAATCCCCAGCAACTTGGCATTGCCAGGATGCAAACCTGTGCTCCCCGGACTAGGTGACTCACCCTGCATACCATACAGCCATGTTTCTACCAGGACAGCCACTCAACTCTGCCACTCACCTATCTTGTGCAATGCAAAATTTTCCATTTTTGTTTTGTTGGTTTTGAGTTTAAAGCTTTTAAAATGTATATTTTGGACTGCTATTTAACCTATTGTAATTTGTAGAAATACCCAAATCCTATCAATCGTGCTAACAAAAAACAATGGTTATGAACTACTAAACAATAAAATGAGGCCTTTGTGCACTTTATCTCTTTACAAACATTTACAGACATTTGCTCAAGAAAGGACTTCTATGGTTCCAGGTATTCCTTTCAAAGAGAATCATTTATAACTAGTGTCCTGCTACCCTGTAAAATGAGTTGTGTACACAGCGCAGTCTGGTTCACTTGCTAACGAGGCTCGTTGTGTGGCTGGTGGTGCTGTGTATCAGTGTGCAGCTTCTCTTCTCAATGTGGATGCCTGTCTCCCCCAGGGCCTTCCTGAAGAGGAGATGCAGGATCTTATTTACTAGACTCCAGGTTCAACACGTTGTAAATAATTAAACACAAGGTTATTATTAGCTCCACACAGCAGTTCCTGCCTGTGTGACAATCTACCAGACTGTATTGAATGTGGAAATTCAGAGGAAAACTGCAGTACAAGATGAGGGTCATATTTTCAGCGTTTCACTCCTGTCTTTAATTTAAGTAGCTTGTCATTTAAATTGAGTTTTTTTTTTCTTTTGTATGATTTAAATTGAATGAAATGATGGTTCAATGTCTGGCAGTTAGAACTGTCCAAACAAGCGTGCCCTTTCACATAGTAAAAGCATTGCAAAGTGTAATAAAGCACAGTGGAAGCATGCTAACGTATACTTAAGCACTGTAAAACTCAGAGGTATATTTAAAGCATATAAAAAAAACAAAGGGAAGCATGGGAAAACTGTAAAATTACTTACAAATTACCGCTTATAAGTGTGGTAATTGAGAACAAATCTAATAACCCACACTGGACCAACAGATTGATTACAAACAAAACAAAATGAAAATGTGAAATGAAAATCAATTAAAATATTCCATAAGATGTTGGTTTATTGGTGGAGCATTGTTATACTCGACACACAGTGAGTGTTGCCTTTTCAAACTATGTGTATAAACTCTGCAACTCAATTCTAAACAGTATTGAGACCTGTGACAGGCTGGCTGGTGGTGGTGGTGATGTCAGCGCTCCGGAAGCAGTACTCAAACACAGGAACGCCAGGCAAAACGGCACTGCTGCGCGTATATTTACTTAATACAATAATCAATTAACAAAAGGCCTTTAAATAATAAAAGAAAACAGCTTGTGCCCATAATAAACAAACACAAATAAACAAACGATACAAGTACCTTTAGGATGGTTCAAAGTAAGTAGCAATCATTTTGTTCCTTTACACGTTACACTTTACAGTTTACAGTTTACAGTTTACATACAACTCAGACTCGCACACTCTGAGAGCGAGACCTTATATAGCAGGTGGTCAGGAGCTAATGAGACAATTGGCGATCATTTATCTCCTGACCACCTGCATTCCACACATGAA
Organism: Acipenser ruthenus; assembly: GCF_902713425.1. NCBI lineage: Eukaryota > Metazoa > Chordata > Actinopteri > Acipenseriformes > Acipenseridae > Acipenser > Acipenser ruthenus. The sequence goes on from NC_081219.1 coordinate 8,227,955, forward strand.
GGCAGGGGAAGGAAGTTAACCCTCTCCCTGCTAAATCAACACAATATTACACAGCGGACGGCTTTCGTCAAAACAGGGCTTTTCACTGTCATATTTTAAATATGATTATTAATAATAATAATAATAATAATAATAATAATAATAATAATAATAATAATAATAATAATAAATATTATGCACAGGGTCGGGGAGTACCCCATCACAGGACCCCTTAAAATCCTTCAAAATGGACTTCCCCTATTTTCATAGTCTGACCTTGGGCCTGTGTTTTATAATTGTGTTTCTATACAACGGTCTTGACATAAAAGTTCTTTAAGCGCTGTCATTTGCTGCTGTTGTCTGAAGCAGTGTGAATGGAGCGACTCTTTCAGCACAGAGACAGCGCATTGGTTTCTAAACCTGAATTACGGGATGCAATCCTTTTTTTTTTTGGAGAAGGCCTCTAAAAGTGCTGTAAGTGGGAATAACACATCACTAAGTCAAAAAACAAATCAATACTAAGTCTGGTCAGATAAACTCCCTGTGCAAACATCTGAAAGGAAGCCCTGAAACGCTAAACAAGATCAAAGGCTTTCCAAAACACCGTTCATTGTTTTTCATACAGAGCACAAATGAAAAGTGCATCGCTCCAGGGGAAAATCCTGATATTATTGTAATATTTTTCTCTATTAAGCATTTAAGCGTGGTCTATTCATTTAACTAAATAGTGATGGATCATGTTTGATTTACAAAGGCTTGCTACACAGACAGCTGGATTTCAATGTAAGCTGTGATCAGAGCGATTCAGTAGACCCAGGTGTGTTTTATTTTTCTTTATGAAATGGGGAGGGGGAGGAGTCCCCGCCATGCAGTGAATGTGAGACGTCTTCATTTCCCAGCCCGGTGGAAAGACCACTGTCTTTATTCAGGTTTTAACTGTTATTTTTCACAAGGTCACAAAACAGTTTCCTTTTAGGAGATTGCCTATTACAGTATTGTTAATCGCAGTGCTCTGAATGAAACTTATTGTGGGCATTTGCTTAATAAGAAGTATTTCCATTTTGTATTGTTCTTTAACCACTTAGTATGGACACATAGGTTGCTTTATGTGGGCAATTTGTTTAACCCAGGCACAGGATAGAAAATGTGTGTGTGCGATGTGAGTAATGCTGCTATTTTTAAACCAATTTCAAGTGCTGTAAGGCTGTAAACCAACAAATACGAATCCCAATTTGGTGCTAAATTGGGTTCTTTCAAAACAGTCGTAAACGTTGAAACTGTTTTCCGTTTTAACTACCAAAATGTAGTATTTATAGTCCTCTTTATATCTTCATTTTGTATTTGTGTCAAATATTTTATTGATTTTCACATGCAGCATTCAGCTACAGTGGTTTACAATACTTCAAGATATAAAAAATATGAACCTTTCTGAAAAAAAATACATTTAAATCAATGTACAATTCCCATAATGGTTAAACATTTAGTAAAATACAATGGCGTTTATTTACATGTTGCAATTATGATACAGTAAAAACGGATTATCCTGTTTGATTTGTGACGTGTGTGCATTTCTGCATGCAACATAAAAAATAAATTATTGTTGGACGTAATGCATTATTTATTTCTTGCACTTTAGTTTATTGTTGCGAGCAGTTTAATATGATCAAAGGTTTTTGTCCTGAGGTGTGGGAAAATGCTGTATTTTTTAGATGCAGCTCTGAACTGGAGTAATTAAACCCAGTCCCAGAGCGAGTGGGCTGGGTTCTGTGCAGACGCTCCCTGTTCACAGTATCTCTTCGACTTGCTGTTGCCACCTTCTGTGATTTGCATGTGAAAGACAGAGTGACTGGCAGGCAGGAAATCAATCCCTGTTCCATTACCCTGTTTTGAAATAAGAAAACAGAGAATCTCATGGGACTCTACAGTGGGGATAAATGAAGCAGGGAAGCAGGGTCCTTCTGGAAGCGGGTGGCAGTCAGGCCGGTGGTTATCAATTAGGGCTCAGCAACAGAGACCAGTGGCTGGGGAGAAACAGGAACAGGTGGGGAATTGACTTAGACACTAGCCTTCGGAGGCCCAGGTTTGAATACAGCAGCTCAGGTCACAATGAAATGAGTTTTGTGTTGCTGCCCCCAGTGGTTATTATCGACCTGGATATTGAAGATACTGCACAGTAAATCAGTACCCCCTAACTGCCATCTTTCTTCAAGAGTCTAAAGTGTCAGGAAGCCATTCCAAACACAGGCGCAGTCAAAAGGATTCGTATAAATGTGCAGTACTCAGGTAGTACATTCCACAAGTATTCATTCCCTTCAGTTTTTAGAAATGTGATGACATCATGAACATTAGATATTGGGACATTTTTCTGCTATCCAAAAACATGTCTCAATGAAGTTGTTATCTCTGCACATCAAAGTCATTTACATAAAACTCCATTACTGACTTTAATAATTGAATTTTTAACAGCTGCAATAGCTCTGATTGTGAAGCATCCACACTACAGTTTGACTGAGACTGAGAAAAAAAAGTATTTGCACTCTGCGGGACCTTTTCATGTTAGCCATTTTTTTAAAGTTTGATTTCAGGCAACGTTTTTAACATCAGAGATCATTAATCACCTTTATCGCATAAAACCAAACCTGTTGCGAGGAGGGTGTGAGCACCTGCTCATTATACCCCTATGGGTGCTTGAGCCCCGGAGCACCACGGAGCCGACACCTATGATTCCAAACACACCTTTATGCACACAACAAGCCGCTGTACAGCAAAAGCAGACTAACATCCCCTTGGGGAAGCACTGCATCTCAACTAGTCGGATAGGAAAAGGGACAGCTGACCTTAGAAACTGGTAGTGATCTCATTGCACGTCACATGATTGTGAAGTAATGGTGTTGAATATATACCTTGTGAACCTTATATCAGGTGCAGGACCCTGCTGCATCTTTTCTGCATCTCTGTGCTGAGTATTAAGAGCAGCCTCACTCACAATGGTTAACTGCTGAATGCTTTTGTGAAAAACACCCACCTGTATTCAGACACAAAGTCGAACCCTCCACGCCTACGCAAAGCCTAAACAGACAAACAGTGTGCTGTGCCTGCCTCGTTGTTAGACGGAACGAAGAAACCTTGAGTCCTCTGGGTTCAGTCCTCTTTTACAGACCCTGAACCCATCCCTGTGCTGTACCGTAACTGTGGACAGAGGGCTTCAGTCGCCAGTCTGTCCATTACTAATGTACTGCATCACTTAACAATCCCCAGACACACTACTAAACCCGTTTAGTAAATGCGCCGAATAATAGAGGCGACCAAAGTCTGCTGTGTGTTGGAGACACATCACCTGACATTCTTAGTTTGCAAACAACCCCAGTGCCTTGGAAACCACTCAAATCTGTTGCCTCAACTTGGATCTAGGAAGAAGGTCACTGACTCCTCCTTGTGGCATCTCAAGGTAATGTAATTTTAAGTAGCTTCAAAATACATTTGCTTGATTTTCTTTACTATCCTCTTTTTTATGTATTGCAATTACACCAACGTTGTTCGGTTTTATTTTAAGTCCTGAAGTGGATTTCATTAAAATTCTCATTAGAGTTCTGTTAAATATCTGGAGGCAGCTTTCTATGTTAAAAAAGTAAAATACACAAGTTCAAATGAAAAGTCATATTGGTATTGCAGCTGGTTAATGTAGTGTAAAGTAGGATAGCCATACAATAATGAGAAGATTTGTTTGCAAAATATTATTTTCTAAAATGTATCCTTCAATAGTGCAATCAATTAGGGGGACTGATTAAAAATGTCCATACTTTATATTGAAAGGTACTTGTGCAGTGATACTGTAGCAGTTTAAGCTATATTAAACTAGCGTATAAAGCTGTGGCCAGGAAGTCTAAAGCCACAGTCAAACTGCCTTATAACAACAATGTTAAGTGCAATTGAATTATGGGGCAAATGCAAGCCAAGACCCTAGTGCTTTCTAACCTGTTTAGTGTTAAATGTGCTTCCTTATACTGAAGGTGCACTGCAGTTCCTGTGATCTCTAGAATGTACCTATAAGCTCAGGTGTATCTAATTAGGATCCTAGTAAAACCTGAAACGCTGTTCTGCTATGCAATGGGAGTTAGACCGCTGTACAAGAAAACAACCAATGCATCTAACACGAAGCTCGACTCCGCTCGTAATTATTGTATAGGAATACTGAAGTGCTCCAATATGACAAAACATTTCCCTCTGAAACTACAGTAAAATAAATATGGGAACCTGCACCAGCTTGCATTATTGTGCTTCCCTCTAGTGGTGACAAAAGATATAGCATACAGGTTACAATGTGAACTGCACATTTTGTGGTATGCAAAGAAAAATGAATAAAAAAGAAAACGAGAAAAAGAACTAGAATGGTGGTTTGACTTTTCAGGGAACCCCCTTGTTCTATAGAAGCCATGCCTGCTGAGTGTTTCGTTAACACAGAGAGTTTGAAAGGGATACAGGCACTGGCAGGTGTTCCAGGAATCTGCTTGGACAGGGGTTTTCCAACCCTGGGGGGCCGCAGCACATACACAAATATCACCCCAGTGACCCTGACATCTGTTCCCCAGGCTGGGGGTGAAGATGTGGGCGATGTTATGAATGTAATACTTTCTACCTTGACTTCTGCAGAATTGTACCTTTCTATTCTTAATTTCCAATGCAGTAACAGGGGGATTGTAGGGGGGGAAACGTCACAATTCTATTTTTTTATTTAGTGACGGTCAGGGGACTTTGGGCCTAGAACGTTCTGTGAAACCAATAACACACGTCAGAGAGTTCCAATATAGTCCAATAACCGCATGCCTACGGGTGCTGTTTGGCGCAAGGCCAAACCAACTGTACAGTTTTTTGCAGTCTTCTTTTTTTATAGTATGAATGGGGGTGTTAAAAATCATGTATTCAGTTTTTAAAGATGGATCTAACAATAGAATATAAAGGGCAGATCACAAGATACTCGAATTGTTCCCTGCTGAGCATACCTGCAACTGCTTGGAATAGAACACACATTCTTTTAAATGTACCTTTACTGGTTACCCAGCTGGTCTATAAAACAGCACAGACTGACAGTAACTGAGTCTATTTAAGACACCCATAAATTCTCTTCACTGTTATTTTAAATACCATATTAAATAGATTATAAACATGAAGCCACTCAAAACAGAAGATTTTGGAATATTTCGGTACGTATTATTCTGCCATAATTTTCCAAAGACATAGATAACAGTACTATGTGTTTCTCTTTTACAAGAAAACCATGATAAGTTAATATGTACAGATGAGCCTCTTGTGGTCTTCTCGTTTGGCACTTCGGGTGACAGAAGTGCTCATGAAAAGTCAGCTGTACAAAAATGTGTCTTCCAGTTTGATTTTAATTCAAAGAGCTGTTCTAACAGTACTTGTGGTGCTGCCTTTGGCAAAAATACAGAGCATAACAAAGTTGTCCAGGAACACTTGTAATATTTTTTTCTAATGAGGAACAGTTCATTGTGAGCCTGCAGCACCCCACCCCCTGCACTCGCCAAGGCTTTGAACGCTGAAGGTTAGTTACCCGGGCAACTAGAAGCTGGACCAAACCAGATCACAAAAACAACAGCCCTCTCCTGACAGCAGCAATGACAAACAGCCAGGACTGCACACTGTTCAGCAGTTTCAGCTCCAGCAGTGGGGGTCCCGCCACACGATCAAAGGCTATCAAATACAAATACAAATCATACTGCCATCGCAAGCCACATCACTTCTGAAGCGGGCTCACATTTTTGTATATACCACAAGAAATCTCTTGAAAACAAAGATTAAAAGGGTGGGTGGTGGTTTTAAAAATATGACTTGTATAAAAAAACAAACATGTATTAAATGCTTGTCGCATTTGTGACTAGCAATATAAAGTCTAGCAGAACTACCACAACTAAATGTATAATCTTCCTAGCATAAATAACATTTAGACTTTTAAAATTAGAAAACTCCTGTTAAAAGTTACAAAAATAGAAACAAACTCTGCAGGTAATCGATATAAGGTATTTAGTTTAATTCGGTAACTTCAAAGGGCTCTTTGATACCTTCTGAAACCTACTTAGTATTAAAGTGCTATATTATTCATTTTTTCTCTTTGTTAATAAAATGAAAAGATATCCGAACATCAAACTTAATCGCCCCACCCCCACTAAATAGTATATTCTAACTATGACCTAAGAAACACGGAGCTGTGTTTTCATTGGTCTAAAATGAATGGGTAAAGTAAATATGGCCAGTAAAAACAAACACTATCACGTACCCCCCCACCCCCCTCGCTTCTCACTCTGTGTGCTGTCCTGATTAAAAGTATGAGCTCTCTCAGATCGGCCCATCACAATGAGGGGACGTGAATCAAGAATTAGAGAAACAATCGCCCAACTGTTTGCCGATCCAAAACCTTGTTTCCGTGGCGCTGACATCTAAAAGAGCTCCTCCCTTCCTCTCCCCCTCCTCTCTCATCCCCTCTTATTCAGGCCCCTGTCAGCTTTTCCAGCCCCGAAGCGGACCCAAAAAAGAGAGGATATGGGAACAAAGACGCCTTGTTCCGCTCTCAAGATGATGAAGAGCTCGCTAGCCTCTGCCTTCCGCAATTAAACCGATCCTCTGGGTGGCAACAGCTTCCTCCAGCCCTGTCAGTGCCTTTCATCACAGGCCTGGCAATAACAGTAGACAGCTAACGAAGCACTCAATGGTCTTGCTAAAGCAGCTCAGCTTTGGAATCAAGCTGGGAAACAAAAGTATGATTTGTACGGTAAAGAAATCTTTTAAAAATAAACATGGAACCCCATAAAATGACCTATTGAAGAAAGGAGAGGAAAGCTCTTCTGTGTAGTAGAATGTGTGTTGTTTATTTCAGAGGACAGTCATGCATTTTATTAATTTACATGATATAGTCATTTCTAACTTCTGTTATATGAATGAATACAAACAAGCGTGATATGTTAATGTGTTTGAAGGTATTGTAAGGATTTTGCTGCATTACTAGGCTGTGTGAGTCTGACACAGAAGGCTTCAGTCACTAATGTGGTCAGTCTTGCACTTTCATTGGCATAGGCGGCGTGTGAGTCTCGTTTGGGAAGGCTATTCCACACTTTCCCCCCTGCATTTATTGAACCCAACGATGTACAGTAAGATACACACACACATTATATATATAATTAAGACTTGCATTATTTTTTTATTACTCTGTTACCAGTGAGTCTGAAAAATAGTCAGCCTGACAGACACAAATAAAAGCTGTAAACCGGATTCATTCTCCTGCGTCTTTTTGAGAACTTGTATAATAATTTATAGCACAAAACAGACCTCGAAACCACTCAGGGATGCTACATATATATTTGACATTGTTTTTTTTCCAACATAAGGCGGCCAAATAAATGAAGTTTAATATAGCACTAGTTTGTAATTTAAAACATGTTATGCCTATTTAAGCAAATTAGAAAAACAGTAACAATAACCTGCTAAGCTGCAGTTTTTTAAAACCTTTAAATCCGTTAACCTGTTCTGCAGTCCCACAATACCTACACCAATTGTGAACACCATTTCCATCACTTCACACCAATTTAAATCAATTATTAATACTGACTATCCAAAAACTGTCTTTGGTAAACAAAGAATATCAGAATATTAAAATACGTTTTCATATTTAGAGTAGGACAGTAAGCAGGCAGATGCGGTTTTCTGCTTTCCTTGCAGACACTTTGTGAAGGACTGGAAAAATCTAAAAAAAAAAAACTTCAGAAACATTCATAATCTGGCACCACAAACAGTGTTCTGAAAGGCTGAATTTGTTCAAACAGTAAAAAAAAGCATGCTCTGACTGTAGCGTCACAGTTATCACATTCTCACAAAATGGTGGTGCGTGAAAACAGACAGTATGCTACAAAAATATTTTGCCACAAGTTCTGTAAAATCAGATTTGGATCAAGCTGTTGTATAAATAACAGCAATTCGAATAAATGTAGAAATTGTGAAGAGGATGTTCCAGGCAAAGGAATGAGTGAAAAGGATTCAGAGTTTTCGTCGGCTGCCTCCTGCAGCGGTATGGGGGGCTCAGATCGACGGGAAGAATTGACGTTAAACCAGCCAAGCGCTGTCTCCTCCAATGAAATTGAAATATCCCAGCTGCCCTAGCGGTCTGGCGGTTGCGCAGTAGGAAAACAAGAAATATGTTTTAGACCTGCTTTGTGTACTTGCGGGGAAAAACAATCAATCTTCTTCTCTTACAAATATTTTTTGTGTTAGTCAGAACAATTTCTTGTGAGGGTTTGGGCAATTTATTTTGGGCAGGCTTAGCCTCCCCAAGCTTCTGGAGCTGTGCTGTTTCTCTCCTCTCCTCTCTTTCAGCTGGCCTTGCCTGATTCAAGCACAACACAGAAAGCATTACCCATGGCAACTCAGCTCCCCAAAAACTATTTTCAAGGAGCTTCCAGATATCAGAACCATTTTATGTGTGTGACCCTAATCTAATTACAGCCTGGTCACTGTGCACTGAGGAGCTCAGCAATCCTCCTGAAGAAAGGAAACGTTCATAAACAACATTAGTGCAATCCTCACATTCCCTTCAGCAGGCAGGGGCACTCTACTTGTTGACAGAGGGAATCTGTTGGGTTTTAAAAAAACACTAAAGGGATTTTGTTTAATTTCTTCTGAAAGGTAATCGTGGTGGAAATTGATCAGAAGAGTTGATACTGTTGGTCCGATTAAGTATTGTATAAAAACACCAGCTTTGAACACCTCAAAAGTCTCTTCTTCAGGCTTTTGAAGTCTTGAAAGCTAGTGCTTAATTTCTTTTACATATTGGGAATCTATGCTGCCAATCAGAATAGTCTGATTGAGTTGAATGACTGCAAGATGAATGTGTAAAAGACTACATGACGAGTGTATATGACAAATGACTGCTGGCAATAGATACTGCATTTATATTAAAGAAAAATGTACTACTACATAAAACACGGCTACATTGACACTAGTTAAAGATTTAAGCTGTGATTCTATAATAAACGCATCTACTAGACATGTGCTTGTGTGTGATGGGTAGATAGTTCAAGAACCAGAAGACCAAGCTTCACAAATCCTCTTGTAAAAACTTCAGTATTACAATGTTAACTGCTTGATAGATTCACTGGTTAATTGAATCAACTGCTATTGTAATGTGAAATGACATTCCCTTTGCTATTCACCTAATACAAACCCTAGCGCTGCATTGAATTCACTGATTCATGTGATCACAATGAAGCTCTACAAAAACTGTACTCACATCAAGATCATCATCAAGAAAGACTGGCTTACCTTCACATACTCGCCTCTGGAATCCATATTGTCCAAGTGACTGGAACAAAAGAAAAGGAAGAAATTGAGACATATAATATATATATATATTATACCACCAGTGCTAGACTGCCGCATCTCACAACTATGTAATCGCACAGTATTTTCAAAGTGACTTTGGACCTTGGATAACATAGTGGAACTTGTTTCTGGTTAGCCCTTTGCGATCAATGAAAAGTCATAGAATGGTTACATACATAACCACATCAGGCCCAGTTAACTGATCTGCTGTGTTATTTTTAGAGGAGCAGTGTATAATTCACAAGCAAAATAGTTGAAAAACTCAGTTGCAACAAATAACAACATTAATGAATTGACCATCTCACTCTGTGTCTGTTGCAAGAAATGTTTTATTTTTATCTGGGAGTGTGAAAGAGGCTAGGAGTCTATAATAAAAGTATGGAGAAGATTCAAGGCAGTTTTTCATCATGCACAATCCGTGCGTCAGGGTCAACCTTTTTTTTGTAAGGCTGCAAACGTTTAACCAAAAATGTACTGGTTCATATATGCAAAAGTCAAACATAAAGATTATCCATGACTATTAAACACTCAATTGTGCTGAATGTACAAATGCTTTGAAGACATTGAAAAAGACTTCAAGACTAGTCGAAACGTTTTCCATTGAATTTAAGTTTCTTTCAGTATTTGTAGAAATATAAAAAGGACTATAAAACTAAATAAAGTCAAGCTTTTTCACTGAAAACTTCTATGATTATTACAAAAAAGAACAGCAAACGGACGTTTACACAGAAGGTTTAATATACGTAGATTTACAGCTTTCATTTTTAATGAAAATCCTAAACTGACCCAATTGGATTCTGTTTTAGTGTAATTGTCATTGGGAGACACAGTGAATTCTGGGATTTGTAGTTTATAAGGGGCGATGCAGCAGGCAGGAGATCCCCTGGGGGTGCTTGGCCATCTGTCTGATCAGTGCAGGCTACAGAGGAAGTCATTGCACAGGCTGAATGTGTTGTGTGAGCACATTCCCATGACCCCACCATCCGGGAGAATTCAATAGGTGGAAGCATTACATAATAACCCCCCCTCTCTCCAGACACTGCTCCCAACCCCCCCTCGCTGAAACCATCTAAGTGATACTGCTTGAATAGCTTTGTGTCAGCCCAGTCCCATTAGAAAAGGTTGTTAACCAAGTTTTTGGTTTCAGGCTGCTCTCCATTTCGCAAACCCTCACTCTCAGTGCCGCAACGGTGTATAAAATATAATAAGGCTGCTGTCCACTTCTCCCAGAACCCAGGTCTCCAGTGGTGAAAGTGTATCTATTGTCCCTGACTTCTGGGCTACAGCAGTTTTAATAGGTAGGTCTGAACAGCTTACAGAACATCGACTATTTATCCAAATGTAACGGGCAGTGTTGTGTGGCACACTGCCATAGCGAATTCTGTCCCTTGTCCGTGAGAGGAGATGAGGTTAAAAGCTCTAACCCCACAAATGCAGATGAGCCGGCTCTTTTTCATAGTGGTTGAGTCACTCGCTTGCAGTGTGTGTAGTCACCAGCCACCCAGCTGCCATCCTGATGCACAAGGAAATTTGCACTGCACCATTTTTGTTAATGGGGAGATGTCACAAAACCAGTGAGAAACAATGCCGATGGTTAATTTAAAGATTCTGTCTTCTGTTACACAAGAATATATTATAAAAACAGGACCATTGGCTTTTGAGTTCAGTGTGCAATTTGTGCTCTTTTTTCTGCAACAAAAAATGGACGAATGAGCAACAACTTCCAGTTCTGTACAGCCGTGCAAATGTGTGCATGTACAGTACTGGATTGTGTATAGCAGTTGTATTTCAAAACCACGGCAGCTATATGTAACAGGGCACAGGCTGGGTGCGAACTGACAACCCCACACACCGCCAGCAAACGTCTGAACCGCTATTCAAAATAGCATTCATGGTTATAGAGCTTTTACCCTCATCTCATCTCACACACGGGACAGGGTACAAGTTGTCAATTAGTTTCTTGTAAAAACGACATGCTGCTCTGCACTGTATCATTTTAAACGCTCCCTGATCCCAGCAAACCCAGGACATCTGGAATTCCTGTGCGAAGTCCCAGATTTGTGGTGCTGTTTCCCACCACCTTTCCCCATACCAGAGGGATCCCTGGAACTGAGCCAAAGCAGTTGCTGTCTGCAGCCGACCCCTCCCTGCCAATCCCAAAAAATCCAGACCAGCATTCCCGAAAATCCGCACATATCAGCAGAAATATTCAAATAACCTCGTCTTCATTGCAAATAGCCCAGGAAATATATCAATTATTTTTAATGTTAGGAAAGTACACAGACAATTTATTTTAATAATGTCAGTACTTTAGCCAAACTGTTGTTGTACTATACATACTGTACTTATTAAATCATGTTTAATACAGACAGGCCATGTAGCTAAAGTGCACAGTACAAAGCTGTTGACATTGTGGTTTAAAGATCTTTCATTGTCTTACCAGGATGATGATACCATACAAACATCCCAATTTCACTTCCATTTACAGCACTGATTTAAAGGAAGCAGTTTCGGAGCAGTATAATTGTGTTATTAGTTTTAAATCCCAAACTAACTAAATACAGGATATGAATGGTAAAAAAAATGTCCCGTTGTTTTTTTGTTTTACAACAGAGTAAAGACTAAAGGGAGAATTCCCCTTGTCAATGGTGGCTTCATCTACCCTACAGTAAAGTAAAGAAATCAAACTACAGGAGCTAAAATGAAGACCCCACCCAGTTATTCTGCATTGCTAGTGTAATGGATCACTTTTGGGATATAATTGCATTTATGGGCTGTCTTTCTTATTAAAGCATTTTACCTATTTTTGAGGCATGATGATCTATTCAAGGATAAACAGGCAAAAGGTCTGTGGGGTAAAACGAAGAAACAAACGTTCTGCACCAAACATCTCCAAATGAATTTCAAGACTTTTGGAGCCTTGTATGATAACTATTGAACTTGTAACACTGATCAACAACATATGAACAATGGAAACAGAAAGTTGAATTCCAAGGAATTTTAGCAAACCAGGATGGATGGTGTCCCAGTGAACTTGCCTCGTTGGTGCTGCATGTGGAGTGCAGGCTGTTCCCACACTGGGACACTCAGCACATTCCCGCACTGATTCCACACAGCTTTCAGAGGCATTCCTGAGGGACGCTTTCCATCTGGTTGTCAGTTGTTTCAATAAATGGCAACCGTCTTGCAGGAGCCGCATTCTAAACACTCACAGAATACCGGCTGGGGTTTACTGCAGCTCAAATGGCCCTGCTGTTTCAGCACACTTTCACTCATGGCATGGCACTGAACAGTGTGAACAAAGACACAGGCCAAAAGAGTTGAAAACGGACTTACTAGCCCACACTGCGTGACACAATGATTTGAGTGTCTGATCCAGTGTTTCTGTGGGCCACTCCAGCAGGTCGGTTTCTTGTAGGGTTGATCTGTCAAAATCCGCTTGCAACCAGAGCTGTGCTTTCTTTCCAGTGCTGGCTTTATGCAAACTTTGCCGTTGCAATAAGACTGTCTTGACTGACTCGTTGGGTTGACCGAAGGAGCTTGTTTATCATTGAGGAACAGTCACATATCCCAATTTAAACACCTTGCAGATTTGTCACACCAACACAGTGCCGTCCACAGACCCTTCACCCTATTGACAATGTTGGGATAGGTGTTTCTAATATATTTTCTAGCCCTGTACATAGTGCATGTATTGCTCTTCAGAGCACTTCACAGTCCTTTTTTAGCATATGCATTACCCTATTACCTCCCCTGTTCTTTACTATCATAGTATATCACAGTAAACCTTTATAAAACATCAAAAAATCGAATCCATCTGACTTACAGTGCCCTGTGAAACACAGTTAACACCCCTGGTAAATGCATCAAGTACAGTAGACATACTGTGTACCCTTGCACAGAGCAAACATGCTCTTTAAGTTTACCTTTCACACAGCATGTATACCGAGCACACCTGCATGCGTAGTGAGAACTTCTCTCAACGTCTTTTCCCATGTGAGTGCTCTGAGAATGTTTTCACGCTTGCAGTTCTTGTAACAGAAATTCTACACAATTATAGGCTGTTCTCTTTGCGGTGCATGCAGAATAAAGCTTGGAGCAGCAGTACAGTCTCCAATGAGCAGTGCACTTGTGTTTGTCCTGCACAGAGTCCCGTGTACATCGGCTCTTAACTAGTAAAGGAATCGTTTCTCTGCACGATTGCCTGGATCTCTTCAAGTAGGTAATTGAATCTAAATGAACTGCAGACATGAATAAGGAGGCTCTGCTTGGCTGTCTTGTGTAATAGATAGAGGAGCCTGAGGGCTCAGATTGCTGGTACCTAAATATACTGCAGTGCTGGGATGAATATTCAAATATTCGAAGCAACACAGCTTGAAATGTATTCAGTGGCATTGTGGACACAAATCTGTAAATGATGTCTGAAATAAAAAGCACCCATTCTACTGTACAGAAGAGTGTTTCTGTCCTTTCTTTAATAGGTCATTCTTTAATAGGTCTAATGAAAAAATGTAAGAACAATTGGATAATCGTTTAACCATGAAAACTCCATGTTTGTCTAAGCTCTAGACTATAATCATCTTGTACGGTATGTTTCCTCTTTGATCACCTGGAGGGGTGGCGATTGCTTTTACAGCCCATACTGTAGAGCTCGGTACACCACAGATCCAATACCGCACTGATCCGACAGAAAAGGTGCACAATTCGGAATGCAGCAGTAGAGGGATACAGTGTACCACTCAATCGTTCTTTTTTTAATATTCCCTAAGTGTAGAAGTTTTAAGTTACACTGCCAAGTCCAATAGAATGCTGATACCTATGCATTAGACCATGCCACTGTCTACATTCTTTCCATAGAAAATCCTGACTTGAAGGAAAATCAGGCAGAAAAGCCGTTTTGTGATGTGTTTCATTTCCTGGATTGCTGCTTGTGGTGTTCTGGGCTTGGCGTTGGAGGCTCTGTGGTTTCTTACTGTGGCTGGGTGATCAGCCGCTTGATTCCCTCAGACTGTGCTTCTCTAGTTCACATGGCAACCCCACAATCCCTCCCCTCTCTCTCTCTCTCTCTCTCTCTCTCTCTCTCTCTCTCTCTCTCTCTCTCTCTTTCTCTCTTTCTCTCTCTCTCAATCTCTCTCTCATCCTCTCTCTCTCTCTCATCCTCTCTCTCTCTCTCATCCTCTCTCTCTCATCCTCTCTCTCGCTCTCTCCCACCTCTCTCTCTCTTTCTCTCTCTCTCACAATATCTCTCTCTCTCGCTCTCTCTCTCACTCTCTCGCTCTCTCTCTCAATCTCTCTCTCTCCCCCCTCTCTCTCTCTTTCTCTCTCGCTCTCTCTCTCTCTCACTCTCTCTCCCCCTCTCTCATCCTCTCTCTCTCTCTGATCCTGGCTGGGAGGATGATGGAATGCATCCCACAGTGAAGCAGCATCCTGGGGGGTGAGGAATGAACACAAAGGTACATCCAGCTTATTCAGGAAACAGAACTGAGTGGGGACAGCTGGAATGAAATCTAAACCATTCGTTAGCACTGGAGGGAGGGCTGATAAATTGTGTTGATCACAAACAGCCAGTCGCAGTTTACATTCATAATTTGAATTACATTTTATTGCTAAGTTAATCAATATACAGTACCGACACAAATGACTGGGGGTGACAATTATATTGCCCTTTTTTCCTCACTCAGACCCTTTACTTACTAA
Source organism: Acipenser ruthenus (assembly GCF_902713425.1). NCBI lineage: Eukaryota > Metazoa > Chordata > Actinopteri > Acipenseriformes > Acipenseridae > Acipenser > Acipenser ruthenus. Next base: position 8,243,015 of record NC_081219.1, read on the forward strand.
ATAGCTTGGTACCCATGAATAGATAATCATGTCCTCTTTAAAAAATATGCAAAATATTGTAATGAGCAAGACATCTCACAAGCAGAACGGTAGCCAGAGATGTTCTCCCTTTTCTACTTTGGAAAGTTTTCAAAAGTAAGTATTTGTACTTGTGAAATCCTTAAAGATGAGTACAGAGTAAACATGGTTTTATTATTTAGGGACCCTGTTGTTACTTTTGTTATGCATGGAGCAAAACAAATGAACCTCTGACCACACTCTAGATTGCATTCCATTCATCCCACCACAGGTTTTCAAAAAACAAGATGAATATGTTTCCAGAGGCATGTGTCAGATAGAAACCATGTGTTTCTACCTGTGGTATGCTCAATCGAGATTAGGTTTGTTGTTTTCATACAATTTGGATATGTGTTCAGTTCTGGCAATAAAAACTGAAGCTAGTGAGTAACAGGGCTGCTTCGCTGGTAGAATAATAATTAATTCAGTCCAGGGGTCGTGTAATCCTATTGGAAAATTCCTTTGAGATTTCTCACAGGAGAGTTTTATAAAGACATTCTTTATGATCCTTTGGGAAGTGGCCTCAAGACTTGTGTCACTGTTTAACATACCAATGGAAAAACATTGTACTTGGCAAACTACTACAGTGAAATGTCTTGGACCACAATGTTTTCTTCGTTAAAGGTATAGAAATCCAAACGATGCTTCTTGTATTTGAAAAATGCCACAAAGACCCACGTAAGGCATAGTACAGCATAACGTTTTACTGTTCTCTTAGGCCTGAAATATTTACAAACATTGAACAGTAAATGTTTTTGATTAAGGAAATCTTTTTTTGTGCGAAACGTCTGATTAAGGCTTTCACAGCTTACGTTATTAACCATAAACTCAGTGATCCTTTAAATCTTTACAGCACATGCTTGGTCTACACAATAGAGTGTAGACTCTAGACTAGCTGAATCAAATCCAGCAGGTGCAGAATTGTGTGTGATAACAATAGCGCCCCAGTACAGCCTGCATCTCAAAGCATCTTTCAATCAAGGATTGAGTTATTTTATTTATTTCTTTATTTTATTTTATTAAAATGTATTGCAGTTAGTTGTGCAATGCCTAAACAATATGCCCAATTGCCAGTTGCCCTGAAAGCCTTTTGTGATTCGGTTTCTCTGGGCAATATAGAATAGTCTTCAGTGCAGAAATCCCTACCTACCTATCTGTAAAGTAAAAATGAACTATATTATCTGTGCAATAATGAACAAAAGGAGTAGTTAACAAATTAGCATGTTAATAGAACCAGATACTGGCTATCTTTTGGTGTAAAAACAAAACCAGTAGGTTCTCCCAGTAGTACTGAGAGAATTAAATTGTCATGTAAAGTCGGGTTGGGGCAGGTTGTCACATAGTTTTTGGAGTTGGTTGTCACATGTAAATCCTACAGGAAGAAGTCTTATATTTTTTCTTTCTATTTTTTTACACCAACATGTGGGATAGGTCACCATTTAATGCTTATTTAATTTATTTACTGTTTGTTCTCTGGTTCTGTGGAGGCTGTGGTATTATTTTGTAGGATGGGTCAACATTTCAAATATATATATATAGGTCTATATTTTTTATGTTCACATAAAAAGTAAAAATACAACTTTTTCTGTCATTGTACACAGTAGAAACTTTATGTTATTGTAAAACCAAGAACATACTTTGTGACAACAAAACCCCATATCGTGGGACAACCAACCCCAGTATGGGGCAGCTTGTGACAGGTGACCGGCGCATATTCAACTGTCTAAATATCATATTTGGAATAAAGTTATGCTGAAATAAAAAAACATCAATTTGTACGTGAAGAGTTCCTTCAATATAACGAGGAACAGAGCCTCGCAGAATGTCACTAGATTGAGGAAAATAATAAAGAGTAAAAAGTGTGACAACCAACCCCGGTCTCCCCTAAATATAATGACAAAATGAAAAAGGCGTTTCTGACAATATACATCAGAATTGCCTATAGTTTCCTGCTAGTGAAATGTTTTTTGTTTTGTTTTGTTTTTAACCAGTATCAAATTCTGAAACTCCAGAGGTACAATGAATGGGGTCAAGGTCAAACTGACCCATGCAGGAGTATTTGCATCATGTACCCCAGTGCTTATGGGTTATGAGGGCAGCAGTGTGGAGTAGTGGTTAGGGCTCTGGACTCTTGACCGGAGGGTTGTGGGTTCAATCCCCAGTGGGAGACACTGCTGTTGTACCCTTGAGCAAGGTACTTTACCTAGATTGCTCCAGTAAAAACCCAACTGTATAAATGGGTAATTGTATGTAAAATAATGTGATATCTGTATAATGTGAAATAATGTATAATGTGATATCTTGTAACAATTGTAAGTCGCCCTGGATAAGGGCGTCTGCTAAGAAATAAATAATAATAATAATTATGGGTTTGATCAAAGTAATCAGCAATTCGTACATGTCTTTCCAATCAGATTTCACATGCTTATGTCCAAATGTTGCTTTCTCCATGGATATTTAACTACCCAGCTTTTACTTAAGAACTTTACAAGTATGTCATTTTAATGAGAACTCAAACTGGAGATCCGTGGCCCAATCAAAATGACCATAGGAGGCAGAATCCCATCAGTCTGTGCAGCAATACATTCAATTGAAATCTTCTGCAGCAGCCAGTGCACTAGCGTGCAGCTGGGAATGTTGCGTGTTCTGTTGTTATAAGTGTAATTGAACTGTGTAGTAAATCTTGGCGTTATTCCTGCGCATTCTTTGTAAAATTATCCTAGGCCACTCTCAAGTAAGGTTAGAGTTTTATTTGTAATTACTGATTAACATGAAGGCTGAAGAAAGTGAAATACATACATTTTATTGGTCTTAAGGTTAGAGAAGGGAAAGGCTAGCTGTTGTAAACTGATATAGGTCACCCTCAGGTTTTGTTGCATTTTCCTTTAGCTTTTAACTGTGTAGTTATTTGTGCTACTAGATCATTGAGACACTACAGCCATACAGTGTTTAAAAAGTTTCATTTTAAATTCACTCAGCTGCTGTCAAGTTCAAGCCACTTCATTTCAAGGACTACAGACAGCGGACGTACAAGCCCTGAGAATGTCCTGTGGAGCGAAAATAAATGCTCTCCCTGCTGTCCAGAATTGAACTAACAGGATTTTTATTGCAAATGCTCTCTTTCGAACGTTTGTGTTACTATATTGTGCATATGATATTTTGTATGTATGCCCACATTTTTTATATTTACGTTTACTTGGTACTGTTTTACTGTACTACACTGCGTGTGAATCCCAATTAAAATGGCACTCCGCGTCATAATATTTAATAACCTAAATTTGACTGTTTTTCTACACAAATATTGTGAAAACAGACAGAGCTATAAACGTGCATGTGTGAAAAGTAGCTCAATGATTCTAGTTACAGCGTACGGACTCTGAAACCCGCTAACAATCAGCTGCTGTATTGTTCAAATGCATTTATATCCAGCGCACTTTCACAAGACGTCCATCAAGTTTTGCCAAGCATTTCTGTTTCTGCAAAATTGAAACCGAACCAATCAGCTTTTTTATTATTATTTCTTCATTCCAAAAGTTTTTTGTTTTTTTTTACAGTAGATGTAAGGTGAGGGACCATGGAGAGAGCACAATTTTCCCCGGGGAGACGCCTGTTGTAAAGTAAGGCGTCTTATGAGAAACCGTTCATTGTAACGAGTTGACATCCAACAAATAGCATTCAAAATTCTGCCTATCCTCTTCCCCGTGAACCCACGCATCAGAATAAAGAGCCCAGTCTTTGCATATCGGGAGCTCCCGACTTGCAGTACGCATTGCACAGCAATACATTTAAAGTTTAAAAGATAAAGTTCTGTAACGCTCACCTCAGACCCATAGTACAAAATTCACGTTAGTTTCGTCCATCCTCCAAGTCCAACCTTTATGTCCAACCTCCCCAGAACCACACGCAAGGTACCGTACTCCGTTACTTTAATTCAACAGCAACAGTGCGGCAAATGATGTACTCCGATCCCGCCGTGAGGATCTGACAGCCTCCTGGTCCCTCCCAGCTGAGGGAAAGGGAGTGGGAGGTGAGGCGAATCCCAGCCCAGACAGGGAGGGGCTTATTGGGAATGAATGAATACATCTTTGCAGTAGTACCTGCAAAACCATGATTCTCTGAGGGTTACCATTCAACCATGTGCACGGCTGCATTTTATCAATGTAGGTGAGTTTTGGCGATGAGCGGTTCAGAGTGATACATTAGTAACAGTGTCTCAAATGCATGTATGCACTTTATTATCGTGTTCATTAGGTGCTGGGTAAGTGCTGGAGAACTAAGAATGAACTGAGAGTGTTTTTTAAGATCTGTGAACTTTAAGGAATACTTTATATACCCTTGCATTTTTTGTCTTGTTATTTCCCCATGATACAGTATGAGTTACTATTAACAATGAATTACTATTTCTGTTCATTCTTAATGAAGTCCCCAAAATAGTTTTGGGCAGTCTGGGATCAAGCCTGAGCATAGTGGCATGGTTGAGTTTTGTTCTCATAAGAGGACAGGACCTTGGGGAAAGGACGACGATGTGGTTCCAACCCAGGAGCTGCTGTGATACCAGCGATTCATGTCCCCTGCAAACCAACACCAATGTTAATATAACCAACTGCGAGACAACATTAACTTTATCTCTAGTCTGAGGGGCTTTAGACAAGTCGAAGAGTTTAAAAAGACTAAAAATTATGAGAAAATGTATCCAATCACAGCAGTTGAAACCACACCCTCGTCCCTCCCCTAGGCCCTTTCCTCTTATGGCAACTAGCTTTGACCATAGTGGAATTTCTGAAAGGAAGCCAGTATAAAAATAAGAGGTGCACTTGGGCTGTACATCGGTAATTCCTTTCCCAGTGAATTTGTCAGATATTTTCCATTCATTGCACATCTATAACAAACTATTTTAGATAGTCTTGCACTTCTTAGGTTAGGCATTCCAGTCATTAGGAGACACCGCAGGGTGGTTAATGATAGCCTTCACCTAGTACCAAATATCACTTAAAAAATGCTTGCTTTAGCATGTGTTTCTCTCTCCATGTTTGTATGTAGGCATTAGAGTCCCCCAAACACAGGACAGTGTGCATTCAGAGTAAATAGCCTGCTTATCTTATGTTGAGTGAATTTTCCAACTATTTTAAACCAGCTGTGAGTTAGCCCGTTGCGCCGCCTAGCCCTCCGCTTTTTAAATTAGGCTCAGCCTTTGTTAGTTGCAGCTGTGGATGACAAGCACACATATCCTGAGCTGAGCTCTGACTGTCTGTGAATCGGTAAAGGACAGGATCTGCACCCTTCCCATCCTCTGTTATTTCTTACCGTAAAATTGGGGCATCAGTTGTGCTTGTGACATTATGGGAGTAAGCCAGATGCTGATTCTGCCAAACTCCCTTTCTATCAATACTGTGTCTGTAGGAAACTGGTTACGAAAGAAGGAAATGTGTGTTTGTCTTCAGATGCTTCTCTTGCTTTTGTATTGTTTATTGGGTAAATGGAAAGTAATATTAAGCTGTATTTTAGACCTATTTTTGTCTGCAGTCCACTGGAACCCACTGGCTTCCACGTTGCATCCCAGCACTCTAACCATGAGCTACTCAAACCCACTGCCTTCCACGCTGCAGCCCATCACTCTAACCACTGAGCTACTCAAACCCACTGCCTTCCACACTGCAGCCCAGCACTCTAACCTGTGAGCTACTCAAACCCACTGGCTTCCACACTGCAGCCCAGCACTCTAACCACTGAGCTACTCAAACCCACTGCCTTCCACACTGCAGCCCAGCACTCTAACCTGTGAGCTACTCAAACCCACTGCCTTCCACACTGCAGCCCAGCACTCTAACCTGTGAGCTACTCAAACCCACTGGCTTCCACACTGCAGCCCAGCACTCTAACCACTGAGCTACTCAAACCCACTGCCTTCCACACTGCAGCCCTGCACTCTAACCTGTGAGCTACTCAAACCCACTGCCTTCCACGCTGCAGCCCATCACTCTAACCACTGAGCTACACAAACCCACTGCCTTCCACACTGCAGCCCAGCACTCTAACCTGTGAGCTACTCAAACCCACTGCCTTCCACGCTGCATCCCAGCACTCTAACCACTGAGCTACTCAAACCCACTGCCTTCCACACTGCAGCCCAGCACTCTATACACTGAGCTACTCAAACCCACTGCCTTCCACGCTGCATCCCAGCACTCTAACCACTGAGCTACTCAAACCCACTGCCTTCCACACTGCAGCCCAGCACTCTATACACTGAGCTACTCAAACCCACTGCCTTCCACGCTGCAGCCCATCACTCTAACCACTGAGCTACTCAAACCCACTGCCTTCCACACTGCAGCCCAGCACTCTAACCTGTGAGCTACTCAAACCCACTGCCTTCCACGCTGCAGCCCATCACTCTAACCTGTGAGCTACTCAAACCCACTGGCTTCCATGCTGCAGCCCATTGCACTAGCAAAGCTTTTTGTGGGATGTAGCTCTTACACACACACACACACACACACACACACACACACACACACACTCTGAAACACACTCCAGATCGTTTCAATTAGAACACACTCCTACTCATTAGTGTGAGATTGTCTTACAATAAACCCTACAGCCACTGGAGCTGATAAGAATGATTTATTGTGTAGAAGGTGGAGCAAGACCAATTGGATTAGCCTGACTGAATGAGATGCTTTTTTCCTATCAGGCGCACAGTACAGTGTTGTTTATTAGACGACATAATCCTATTTTCACCTTTTCATGTAATTAAGGGCCCTCATTGTACGCTAATCCTATGTGTTATACGCTGGGGGTACATTGGCTGGGAAGCATGCTATGGGCTGGGAGAGCGACTCTTCTATAATAAGCAAGTCTCCTGGGTGAATCTGTGAACTGGCAATGGCAGGGGTAGGGTAAAACTTTAATGCAGTTCTTTGTTTCAATCAATTAATAGTCTAGTTTACTTATTGTAACACAGTCGCAATGGATGCATTATCATTCCAGATTCCTGCAACAGCAGAATTAGGATTACATCATTGTTCCTTAAAATAATTGTAGCAAACGAAACAATTCCATAAATATTACTCATTCTGCACTTAGCCCTTACCATTAGCTACATGTGCTCTCAAATGTGCAGATTTGAAAGAAACACATGCTACAGCACACATGTATTTTCATTTTAAAACCAGATATCTGGTACTACACTAGGTTAAAGGAAGATCTCAGTTTCTATGCCTTATTCTTGGATTATTTGTTTGCACTTGCACTTCTTGGGTCATTTACTTCAGCAGTGTCTTCTGGGTCAAAGCATCTTTCTCCCTAAAACCATGTCAGTCAATAGGTACTTGACAGGAAAGAAGCCAGTGAAGAGCTGGGGACAATTTCACTCTCCAGGTGAAATGAATCAGGAAATGTAAGACAGTTTAAAAGCATGGCTTGCAACAATGTAGTTTACCTAGAATAGTACTAGATATCATGTTTGCTGTAACATGTGTTTCTTTCAAAACTGTACCTATATAATGAATGGATGTGCATGGCAGAGAAATGTTATGGAACTATTAAGTTAGCTACAATTGCTTTTTTTTTATGAATACAGCACACATTTTGCAGGCCCTTACCTCTGGTCTGATTCTGACATCTCCTCACCCGCCTCCTCTACACTGATTGGTGTGGCCTGTTCCTCCCCTGCTTCAGTTTGCTCCAGAACGACACCTGAGTCAGTCTCTATGTCAGATTCTTCAGGCGTTGCCATGGCAGATTGTTTCTGTGGTGCTGCAGACTGTTTCTGTGGTGCAGCTGGTGTTTCTGTGGGGCAATATGGGGATACAGTCGACTGTGGTTTAGAGGTTGGTGTGCTGGGCTGGCTAGATCTGAGCTGGGACATAGTTTTATTTCTGTTGGGTAAAGCTGGTTTTCCTTGGTGGTCTGTATGTGGTTTATCTTGTGATTCTACAGCAATATTTGGCAACTGAGATTCCACGTTAGTGATAGCTGCTGATTCTTCCATTGTCTTTGGCAAAGCAGACTCTTTTGAATTCTCAGGTGCCGGTGGCGATTCTTTACTTTGGTTGGGTGGTGATTTTGGCTTGTCCTGGGTTGTGCCAGACATGGCACTTAAGAAAGGGGACTCAGCCACGGAATCGGGGCAGGACCTCTGGCTCTGCTTTCGACTGAGTTCCGCTTTTCCCTTTGACTTTCGGGAGCCCTTGTCCTTGGACTTGTCCTTGCGTGGCATGGTGCCTGTGTGACTGTACATGTCACAGGACCGGGCGTATGTCTGGCCCCGGGCACAGGTGTCCATGTCGTCCATGGTCTTGTTAAAGTTGCCTTCCTCAGGCAGGCTCCCATGGTGCCGCAGGGTCTCTGAAGACTTGTTCTCAGACCCGGAGGAGGAGCGTCTGAAGGAGAGGTTGCCCAGACTCCCAAACCACTTAAAGCCTGGAAGACAGAAACAAGATTCAGGAACTAGTTCCTTGCAAAAGGCTGATCACACAAGATTCTGGAAGAGCAGATCCTAAACTCTGGATACACATTTGGACCATTGGAATGTAGTATAACAAAAGTAGTAGTTTTATAAAGTAAATGCAGGTTTGTGCTTATAGGCAAGGTAAGTATTTGTTTCCAGCTATTATATTTAGAAATCTAAATACCTGTTTGCATGCTTTGTGTTGATTTCAAACCCTAGAATGTCAGACCCAAGTAAGGATGCACTAATAGTAGAATTAAAATGTGTTCAGTAAAAACAAAACTAAGTGCTAATGTGGGGTTTGTTTTGAAATCCAGACTCCATGCTGTAAATATTTTGTGTTTGCGTGAGTGCGGTAGCGTGCTTTGACTGGGATGTTGACATCGCTGTCTCAGAAATCAGGAGCCAGACCTCAGGTATTCTAATGAGCTGGGAGGCTGTAAGCGTAGGTGTGCAAAGCAGGGTGGGAGCTGACTGCAGTGCAGGAACACAGAGAGAGGGAGAGAGTAATATAGATGATACCAGAGTCACGTGAAAATACAGGTACTGCCCAATGCCAAGGGGTAATTGAATTTCCTGTCCTCTACTCCAGTGCATGTTTAAAAATACCTACCAGAAAACATTATAACATCAAAAAATGCTCACTCCATAGTAAATGCATGACATGGGAAATGTGGCAGTGAAACAGTTAGTATGTAATAATGTAATTGAGAAAATCATAAAATACAGCTATGTACCAAATATTACAACATGACACAAAACATGTGTCTTGTGTCTATGCCATTACCTTAATATTTCAACCAGGTCAATGTCATGGTCAGCAATGCGTTTAGCATACAGTGTTTACATAGTACTGCAATGCGAAGCACATTACTGAAATGATTCCTCAATGGCAGCCTTGTAAGATTCATGCTACAAAAGGGTTAATGTTTCTCTTTAAGTTCAGCTGGTACACCAGAGTGTAACCATTAACCTGCCCCCTTGAAACATTCTGTTCAATGTGGTATTTCTTACTGGTGTATTTTTTATACCCACAAGGTTGAAGCATTGCAGGGGGACCGGTTAATGGTTACACTCTGGTGTACTTGCTGTACTTAGAGAGGAGACATGTTTCAGAGCTCAATTGAGACCACAGGGGTGCTTTAAACTTCTGAGTTTTAGAAAGTCCCCAGGATGTGATGACTGAAACAGAAAATGATATACAAAGTGAATCTAAACAAGAAGGCGTCTCCATTAGTTTAGATAACTGCAATACCTCATGCCCTTGTCAAGCTGATCTTTAAAATGAAGAAAGAAAACAAAACATGGATGTATTAAAGTTTCTCCTCTACCCTTAGCACTTTGTTTTGCCTTTAACCAAAAAAAAAAAAAAATGGTGCAAACTTTTTACACAGTGGTAATTGCTATGCGAATATGGTCTTCTGTCTTACTAAATGCATGGGAGTCAAGACCGCAGTGGAGCTGCTGGATGAGAGTGGAATAGCAGTGTGATGAGTGAATGGCAATGACTCCCTCTGGGTTGCGGTTACCCGCAATGATGGCATTGCACTGGGAGAGGAATTCACGTGGCTGAGCTTCCCACTGAGTGATGTGAGAGAGGTTAAGAGGAGGGAAACTTGATAAGGGATCAGGTCAGTTAATTATTCCCACTGGAGGTGATGAAAAAACATTAAGTTACTGCAGCCAACTCAGGCTTGGCTCAGATTCCCTGTATAGACAGAACTCTACATTACACATTTTAAAGGAATTACTTAAGCACTGTCCAGCTCTTGAAACTTCGAAACTCTACATAGCTAAAACCAATTGTAAAATGGCAAGAACAGAGGGAGCAATCTCATTGGCTAACAAGTATTCCATCCTGTGCAAATATGTCACCATACCAGCACAGCTTAGAAACGCTGCCTGATTCACTTGACAACCAATTCATTTTGGGAGGGGTGGGGTAGGGTGGAGGTACCATAATATAAAGACCATAACACACTCCAGGGTGTTCAACTATATTGTATTTTTTTTCAACATGGTCACAAGGAATTATGGAAGCAGTTTCAGTGTTCTGTAGCCATTATATACACAATATACCATTCCTACCAACTTCATAAAGACTACATAACTCTACATAGTGTCTAATTCCAATAAAGTGTTTCCCATATTTCTTTCTTTTTAAAAGTCCCTGTAGGACCGGGGTGGCTAATCACCACCCTGGAGATCTATTCCACAGGGTTAACAGGTCCAATGAAATCATTACTACTTTAGGGTTGGATGGATGTGTAATTGGTTCAGTTAAACAATTTATAACAAGGTTTAAACAAAGAGCAGAACTGGAAGGGCCAACCCTGCTTCAGGGGTTCCTGAAATACTTTTTAGATTTTCATGATCATGGAAGTGTTATAGTCATAAAAATAAAACAAAAAAGGATGCTTAACTAAGCCGCTCCAATATTTTTTCACTCATTAAAAATGATTTATGTTGATTCACACATTCGTTTTTTGGGATTCTGACTTACAGATTGTCCAGCCTTCGCCTCTAAATCAAACAAGCCATTCTGTGGAACTCAGTGAGCCATATATGGCCCTGGTGCGTATTTGCCCATTACACTTCGACTGCCCTCTCAGTCCCAGCTGCTCGTGTGGAATGCTTTCTCTGCTTATCACTTCCATGGTCGTGATTTTTGGAAGGCTGCAGATTCTCTGTGGGAATGAGTGCCTGGGGAGAGAGTATGGCTGGCATCTCTGCAGTTAGAAAGCAAACTGCGCAACACTGCTGTTTACAGCTCCATAAGAAGATAAGCAAAAGCTGAGAACATGTGTGTCACAGAGATAGGAGATGCTGCGATACAGTATCTGCTCAAGTGAACAGGCTCATTTCTGCTTTGCACAGTGTAGTTGACACATAGCTGACAACCAAATCAAGCAACAGTTTTCATTAAAGTTTTTGCATTTTCATAAAGTTATTGCTTTTGCAGTTTGTTTTGCATGTTTGGTCATTTTGTTGCTTTTTTGAATTTTTTGTGCAGAAATTAAATGTCAGCTCATCAGTTGCCCAAAAGTACACCCCAGAGCTGTCAGCGATGTGCGATGACTCAATGAACCAGACAGCTGTGCGGGTGATGTGAGTCATGTGATTTAGCTTGCCTACACCACTGGCCAGCTGTCTTGGCTGTCATGACTGATATTGCAACTTTCATATCTTACTGAACACATGTCGGGGATGCCATGTGTATAACATGTCATGTAACACACAAAAGAATGTGCTACATATCCCAGGTGTATAAGTATTTAATGTGGCTAGGACTGTTTGAATTCCATCAAGAAAACTCAGCATTAATAAATAAAAAACGGTTGTTTGTTCATGTGCTAAAAAGTCTAGGAAACATTTGTATGTATATTTCACCCAAATAAGCTAATTACTATAGATAACTCTGCAGACAAAAATAGAAATGGGAGTTTTTGTGAACTGAAAAGAACAGGTTCCCCTGGTAACATGATCTAATGAGTATGACATATCAAATCGAACGGTTTGATACATGGAAATGTGTCATTCATATAGCCAGTGGCAGAGAAATGGTTAATTTATGCTGGATTGCCACCTGTAATGGAACTTTTTTAGAGAATACAGCATAGCAGAATACCAAGACTTTCTGAAACTGAGTGGTCTGCATGACTAATATGGTCAGAGATTAAACTAATGTAGCACTGAAATGGTTAATGCTCACAGGACACCCCCTGTAATGGAACTTTATTGAGGTAATAATGGAATAGAAATGTGCACCAACGATAAAGGGGATTGTTAACATGACCACATTAGGGCTAAGAGACGATCCCCTAGTTAGAATGTAAGGCCTTGTCCTGGGGGATTGTGGTCAGGCTGAGCTGGAAAGCACACTGGAATGTAAACATCTTGACTGAAACATGTGGTGGTGATTATGCTGCCATCTCTGGATTGTTTTATGAAGTGGCTGCTTGCATATATAAATACCAGGTGCCTGCCTCAGGGTAGGATGATGTGATGCTGAAACAATGTCTATGGATTGCATTGTTTTATACCATGAAAACGATTTGATCCGTCTCTGGAAATGTGTCTTTTAAATAGGGCCCATAGTTTTGTGGGAGGATGAAATCGAAGTGAGAATAAAGCCAGTGAAATAATGAGTTTCTTTTCTACTGGAAATGTCTTTTTTCATTCTTATTATTATTCCTTAAGGTAATTGCAGCTAACAAAATAATTCCATACATCTTTTTCACTTTCAGAATATAGGTTCCAATGATGCAGTTCTGAAAGAAATGCTTCTTATGGCAATTAACATGATATATGGTACTACTTTAGGTTAAAGAAATGTCGCAGTTTCTATACCTTGTTCTCAAGTGGGCTGTGATGCTTGCACTTCCACTTTGTGGATTATTTCACCTCAGTAGTGTCTTTTGTCCAAAGCATGGCTGAAAGCATGCTAAGTTCATGTGGATAGCATAGTTGGTTATAAGGACAGGAAAGAAACCAGTGAGGTGGACAGTTTCAACTCCTAAGTGAAATAACCAAGCAATTGTAACACTTACTGAAAGCATAGCTTGCAAACCGAGGTTTCTTTCACCAAGTGTAGTACCATGTATCATGTTTTAACATGTTTACCACAACATTATGTTTCTTTCAGATCTGGACATTTGAGACCTACTGTATATAACAAATACACGTTCACAACAGGCACGAGTTTTGGAATAATTGCGTTAGCTCCAGTCACTTTAACGGAGTGCTAACTCAAGTGTTTAAATGCATTGTCTCATTATTAGCTTTAGAAATACTAAGAGAAGCAATGGGAAAGGTTTAGACAAGTCTTCCTTTATGTCTTCGACTTCACGACATTCATGTATTTGTTTCTTCTACATTTCTAAATTGAGCACTGTTCAGTGTTTAACCCTTTCATTCATGGTGACCTCATACAGAGATGGATAGAAAAAACTCTCTTCTAGTATGGAGAGATATAGAAGTCACAAATGCATTATAGCCCCAGATGAGGCTAGGGGATAGTGTGTTACCTTTGTTACATGATAGCCTCAGATGAGGCTAGGGGATAGTGTGTTACCTTTGTTACATTATAGCCTCAGATGAGGCTAGGGGATAGTGTGTTACCTCTGTTGCATGATAACCTCACATGAGGCTAGGGGATAGTGTGTTACCTTTGTTGCATCCTCATAGGAGGATGCCATTTCCTCAGGAGGCTGTCTGGTCCAGTGGTTAAAGAACAGGGCTTGTAACCAGGAGGTCCCTGGTTCAAATCCCACCTCAGCCACTGACTCATTGTGTGACCCTGAGTAAGTCACTTAACCTCCTTGTGCTCCGTCTTTCGGGTGAGACGTAGTTGTAAGTGACAATGCTGCTGATGCATAGTTCACACACCCTAGTCTCTGTAAGTCGCCTTGGATAAAGGCCTCTGCTAAATAAAATAATAATAATAAAGCAATGAAAAAAAATTAAAACCATTTTCAATGAAAAATAAATTATTATTATTAATTTCTTAGCAGACACCCTTATCCAGGGCGACTTACAATTGTTACAAGATATCAAATTATTTTTACATACAATTACCCATTTATACAGTTGGGTTTTTACTGGAGCAATCTAGGTAAAGTACCTTGCTCAAGGGTACAGCAGCAGTGTCCTCCACCTCGGATAGAACCCACAACCCTCTGGTCAAGAGTCCAGAGCCCTGACCACTACTCCACACTGCTGCGTATGTATTTTCAATAATCTGTGCATGAATTATTCTTCTTATTATTAGCTTTCTTAACATTATTACTGCTTCCTCTCATATTGTGCTGAGAATCTTTTGGTACTTCACTTTTCGTAATGTGGATTCAAGATGCAAATATGTGTATGTAAATACAACACTGTACTGTGTCCTGGCTTGCTGTAGGTCACATGGTCTGAATGGGAGACCATTGTGGTGAGTTTAAACTACAACCCATGATTACAAGGAAGCAGGAGTCACGATATATTTACAGCATTGTCTTTACCTGCATATTTCAAATCGATGTGTACAATACAGTACAAGTCTCTTCAAGAGGAGGACATGGGGAGCAGAGGTAATATTGTTAGTGCTCCTTTACTATACAGCAACAAAAAAGTAGTTTCCTGGAATGTCACATACTTATTAGTAACTGTCGAGTTATTTTAGAAGATGTACTAAATTAGATTCTGCTCTCTTTATTGTGAGCTTTCCTGGCCCTGATCTGGATTCCCTCCCTCTGGATCTCCGTGGCGTGACTGAAAGTGACGGCAGCTCTCACTGTTTCGATTGTGAAAGTCTGTGATGTCTTGAACTGGTGCAACACAACACATTAAGTCATGTCTCTGGTCACAATGCCATCCTTTCATATTGTAGCTGATTCATTCAACTGAAAACTCCTCAACCCCACCCTGCTTCAAACCTGCTTGCAAGTGTATTTCTGTAAATATGAATGCTTCTGCCACGACTTGCAGCGTCAGGAGGTTAAAAGTTAAGCTTTTATATCTGTAAGGCAAATAAACAGTGGACAAGTTGAATTGTCTTTTCCCAAATAGTGCTTTCTAAGATGCTATAGGAACAGGCAGTACAGCTGATATTTTAACATGAGATTATCAGGTACAGTAGCAACAGTCTTCAATGTACAAGAAATCAACCAATTACTGTTAAGGATTTGTCAAAATTCTTCTCTTGTGTACAGAAGCCCTCTGATGAATAGAACATAATTCTAAAGTTAAAAGCTACATTTGTTTATGTTTTTTGTAGTTCCTGAATACAATGTTTGTTTTTGTGATTTATAATAAGTTATTACATCATGTGTGGGGTGTCTCTAATTATAACAGAACTCACTAATTACAATAAGAGATCCTGTGGCAGGGTGGAAGCCCTGCCAGTATAATGTGTGGCATGTGTGGGGAGTATTGGGTTGGCAGGGAGGGAGTTAAATTCCTCCCTGCCAGAAACACATGTGAGAATGTGGCTGGGGCTGAGAATTGAATAATTAGGGTCAGTCACAACTGTATATAAAGGGTAATCATAGGTATTAATCTCACAGTTGAATGTGAGCTGAGTGTGAGGTGAGTTAATGTATGTTAGTTGGTGTTACTCAGTGCTAGCTGCTGTTTAGGGGAGTGGAGACGTACAGTGTTGGGAAATGTATGATAGAATGAATGTGCAATAGTTTTGTTGAATGTTTCACCTGTTTGTTTTGGCCACTGTGCCTATTTGTTTGTTTTGTGTGCTTGTTAGTTGTTTGTTTTTGTAAACAAATGTGCACACAAGCAGCAGCTTCTGTCTCTGGGTCTGCTTCCTGGAAGTAACACGCCTTGCCACTGACGCTGCCCTTACCACAGACACTCTACACACAACGTATTCATTTATATATAAAAAAACAAAATGATGCCCTCCCTTATAAAGGGTTACCATGGGAACTTGTGCAGTGGTTTTGCAGCTTTGCCCATGGTTATACTATTTTTTTTACCATACCATACTTTTTAATATGCTTTACCTCTTCGGGCTTTAGAGCTCTTACCTGTTTCTAAAAGCTTATCTTTAGTGCTGACTGGTTAAACTTTAACATGTAACACCTTGTTACTTACAGAGTAAAGAATGTCTTCTCTGACTCACATTCTGTGTTTCTCTTTATAAACTGACAGTGAGTAACAATAGCATGAGGGGAGGAGGCTGGCTAGTATCTTTTGCAGAATATTGTTAACAAGCTGGAACTGTTTCCTGAAATCCTGCAGTTTCTGAGGGAGTTCAGAGAGAGAGTCTGGCTTGGATAGCTCAGTGAATTACTTAATACCCCCATTCTACAGTTTCATACAAGTGCAGGGCTGCAGCGTGGGTGATAGGAGGGTTACATAGTGCAGTGGTTTAAGTGCAGTGTAGTAGATTAGGTTTGAGTAGCTCAGTGGTTATAGTGTTGGGCTGCAGTGTGGAAGGTAGTGGGTGTGAGTAGCTCAGTGGTTAAGAGTGCTGGGCTGCAGTTTGAAATGTAATGCAGTAATTTTAGCCATTTGGTCAGGTATCATGAAAAAAACTCACCTACAATAAATACTACAACTGGTTAAATAAATGTTAATCATATTATCAAGTCCAGACAGCAGTATCTCCCCTATATTCCTGAGATCATAACAGAGAGGCACTTGTGATGCTTGTAAATGGTGGAGCCCATTGAATCCAGCACAGCTGGAGGTTGAAATAGAAGAACAAAACAACACGATGCAATCTTAACAGACCTCTTCAGTTCAAACACCTGCCGCTGGCAAGCGGTAACAAGGATATAGAGTTGAAACAGATCACTGGATAAATCTGTGAGAGGACCGACCTGTTTAAAACAGCCCTCAGCTAAGAAGATCATAGTTAAGTTATCAATAACACTTGATATCAGTGCACTTACTGGGTATAACACTGTGTAACTGTTAATGAACAACAGGGTAAGTAGACAGGCTATTGTAGAGAGTGTATACCCACATCTATCGCCTAACATTTAATGCAACCCTATTTATTTAAAAGGCCCAAACATATAATACAGTATTAGTACCACTATTAATGATTCTTATTTTCACTTTAATTTCATATTTTTAAGTAGATGGGAAGAAAGATTTGAAAGATAAATACATAATGAGGTTGAGCAAATAAACAAGGAAGATTAAAGCAGGCTAATGCAGAGTGTGTTCTTTCTGTTGCAACAGGGCAGAAGAGTTTTACATGCCCCAGTTTAGATAAGAGAGATGTTGTAATCAAGAGTTTACTGTAATACTCCCGGAGGGGGGAAACCGAAACAGGTGGTGATTCAGATGTAGGGTGTTGCTGAAACACTGAAAACCAAGGTCCAAAATAGAATACAAAATAGCTTAAAAAAACCAGTAATCTTGTATTTGTATTAGTTCCTCAATGCTAAACCAAGCCATGCTGTGAGTATTATAACTTCACTGTGCTAGCGGTCTCCACTTGCAGGTTTCTTTTTAAACACAATTGTTGTTTTGATATTTGTTGGGGTCTCATTCAAAATGTGCACGGATCTTGTCCGTCAGTCACGCTCTGCATGGTAAACATGATAACTGCTTGGAATCTTTCAAATAGACTGTGTGCTGCCTGCAGCAGGGGAAGCAAGCTGAGTTAACCACCCCTAAGAGTCACAAGACCCCCTAATAAGAAGTCCCTGCCCCTTCAATCTCTACCTCCGCAGAGAATGTGTATCACCATGAAGAAACATGGAAAAACATAGGCAAGGTACGTAGAAACACTGCAAAAATGATTGGGTTTACATATTCAAAGCTTACTTCCTGCACTCTGGGCTGGCCCCTGTAGCAGCTGGCAGTTTGCAGACTCGGTTCCTGAGTTGCACGCCAGCTGTGCGACTGAGCCCTCCCCCCCACTAAACTGGCATTTCCTACAAAAACAAAGCGGCCAGCCAAGAACAGCCTTCCTCTGCATTTCCAGAGAGTCCCGGAGCTTCAGGGATCTTCCAGTGGCTGTATTTCCTGGTTACACACCTCCTTCCCCTTTCAAAGTTTGCCAAGGTAAATTACAAGCACAGCATGAGGAAAGCATGTTATACTACAATATACAGTGCTGATTTATCTTGGTAAACTTTAATAAGGTTGGTGCTGATGTGTTGATCTTTTGGGGACAATGCATGTACAAAACAGCACACAGTTCCTTGAATTGATTTTTAGGAATTCCCTGTTACTATACAAAAAAAAAACATTTTTATGAAGTTCAGATGAGCGAATATGAAGAATGAAGAATATGAATGTATAGGTGCAAAATGCATTTTTCTAAAATCAACAATTTATCAAACTATCCAAATACAATTGGAAAAATCTATAGGAGGCTAGGAATGGATGATGAAGTTGTGGTGCAAGTTATCATGTTCACCTGGTAGAATGTGATACACAGACAGACGAAGGGAGAGTCTGACAGACAGGATCAGTGCATGTGGGTCCCTAATTTCTTTGAGGAGCCTATTAACAGGACCTAATTGAAAGACAGAACAATCCTACAGGGCTGCTTACTGCGAAGGAGAACCGGAGATTCCAAATACAGTCATTATTTTCAGTGGGTTTATCATATATTCAATAAATAGAGTCTAATAATATCTACTCAGCTGTCCTGTGGTGTGGTGTTGTTGCTCTGACAGGGCGTTCTCACAGGTTAGCAGCAGTCCTCACTTCTCACACTGAGATCTCAGCTAAATAAACCACACCACTGACTCGAGACCACATGTTCGAGCTGACTGAGAGATGATCACCAACCCCAGCCATGGGCTGGCTTCTACTAGGGCTTGGCACAGCATGCGGCTTGTCACTCTCACACTCGGGTTCTCGCTAATAAAGGTGCTGGGGAGCGAGATTAAAGAGAACGAAACAACTGTTTCAGTGCAGACAGCCTGGCTGTGCTGAATATCTAAGAATAGCTTGTTTTATACTCATTGGTAGGTGAAGGGTGAAAGTGCTGGAGAGCTGAGAATACAGTTTAGACAAGAGCTCATTATTAAGAAGCAGGGTAATGGCAGTGCTGGAGAGATGAGAATGGAGTGTTTAGACTAGGGGTCACTATTAAGAAGCAGGGTAATGGCAGTGCTGGAGAGATGAGAATGGAGTGTTTAGACTGGGTCATTATTGAGCTACAGGGTATTCATAGTACAAGGTGACCACAGAGAGAACACTGATGTAACGAGTTCCTGCAGTTAGACAATGCAGTGGCACTTAGCATTTTTGCTCAAAACAGCTTATTAAAAAGATTTTAAGCTATTCACAAAAAAGGCATTTATAGACGTGACTTGTCTAGCTCTCTGTTTCCAGGACCCCAACAATAACTGAAGATTTTTTGAGTTAAGTCAGGGAGGATCTTGGTAACCATGGAAAGTATTTAAGTGAAGTCTCCCCTCCAGAATGGCTTATAGAGTGATCTCTTTGAAGACTGTGCCTGCTGCTAGCAGACCGTATACTGTAACAGCACTGGCACTCCCTGCTGGAATAAACAACACACTCTGCCATGTTTTCAAAGCGTTTACTACAGTCTTTAATAACTCTTACTTTTTAAAAGGTAGATATCTGTTAATTTTAAGGTGTTTTGTATTCCATTTTGTAACATTAACATGATGAAACATTTTGAAAACCAAGCCCACCTGGTTTACACTTAAAGCGTCACCGCAGTAGGGTTTAACTTGCCATTACTTTACCACAGTCATTTATTTGCTTAAAAAGCTATATAGCAAAAAACATATCACTGTGTTCTCTATACTGCAGAGCAGAAAAATAAATCACCACTCAATCCTAAATGAAATATCAATGTATATATCAAAAAGTGAGGGCAGACAAGTGTTTCAGCTAGAGTGGTTTTTCTTCAGACACATAAAAAGTAAATACATAATCATTGAAAAACAGAAGCCCTGTAAATAAGATTAGTTAAACTTCTGGTCCATATTTTTTGTCTGAACTGTAGCAGATCGTATTACCGCTCGTCTCAAATTGATAACCCTGATTATCTGCAGTCCTCGTTCCCCTGTATCATTTATCAGAACATAAGAACGTTTTCGAATGAGAGGATACTATTCAGCCCCTCAGCCCATCCAGTTCCTAGTAGCTAATTGATCACAAATCTGTCAAGTCAGGTCTTAAAGAATCCCAGTGATGCAGCATCAACAACATGGCTAGGTAACCCATTCCATACCCTCTGTCCTACTGTATGTCTGTCTCCACCTCTGGTACAGGTTTCTGCGGTGAGTTTAAAGAGTTTAGCTAGAGTTTGTCAATTCCTTTTAAAATTTGAAAATGCATTTGTATGTTGTAATGTTAATACATGGATTCATGTGGAGGAAAACACCAGCAGGAATAACGCAGTTTAACGTGTCCCAGAACTCCCTGCAGGGTTTACAGTAAGGAGCGTGTTAACATGCGTGGCAATTCCCTGTGAAATTGGGATTACCAGATTTCCCTAGCGAGCAAGAAGAAACAGCGCTGTGACAAGATGCTGACAGGGTTACACTATATTACTCTGTAGCCCATTACAAAGAAACACAAACCAATCAGCAGCCTGGATTCACAGAACAGAGATCAAGGTAGAAGTCCCCCAGGCTCGCTGCTATTTCACTAAATAGGACTACATGACTTTCTCTGTGACAAAATGAAACAGTAGAATGATTTGTGTTTCATGCCTTCCGATAAATAGAATTGATTTTTATTATTTCCAATTGAACTTTGTTTTGTTTTTAGTTTTTGTCTTGAAAAGTGTCATTTTTAAATAAAAAACCATACTTCTACATTTGTTTTACTCAGATCTGGATACACTGCAGTGCTTAGAAGAAAAAAAACCTCTTTCTCCTAACGAACACTCCAGAGTAAAAATTGAACATGTAATTCCCGAGTTGATTTACCTATGATGTGTAAATAGTAAAATATTTAAACTTTCAGGAATATGTTGAAAAATATATTGCTATAGGATATAGAAAATATAAAGTAATGTGTTTCTTGTAAACACTGTGGGGGGAGGGGGGGCACACTTGGATTTCAACAGAATATTTGTACTGTATTATAATTTGTGATCAACACATCAGCTGTGTGGGAAAAAGCAAAAGTTACATGCTGCTAGTATTTTCATCCACTGCTGTTCACATTATTAAAACAAAGCCTATATTATAGACACCACAGGCTTAGATGCAATTCACTTAGCTCATAGGCCTTAAACTGCAAAACGATGGATGTAATGGATGTAAACCCGGTTCCCTGAAAGAGAAGACGACCAACAACAATACTTTTGGGATATGCCTGCCACAGGTCAGGTATTTGTTCAGCATTTTATGTCAGAGCTGCCGATAGGCCCCTCCGGGGAGTGACATCCTCGGTCCCGCCTACCGAGGGATTAAGTAGTCCCTCCGCGGAGATCACGTTCTCTTTTGCATCGAACCTGCGAATGCGTCTGAGAGCCCTAAGGTGGACAGATGGTCCCGTTCAGTTGCCAGACCCCACAGTTGGCGTCTGCCCGGTTCTGGGTGCCAGAGGGTGCCTTTCGCCTGGCTGAGGAGATCCATGCGCAGCGGGATCTCCAAGGGCTGGCCTCGCAGCAGCTGGCAGAGGTTTGCAAACCAGATTCTCCTGGGCCATCTGGGGGCCACCAGGAGAACTGCCGCCTCTTGTCTCCAAACTTTCTCTTGGAAGGGTGAGCCCCAGTCTCGCCGGATGCTCTGTCACAATCACCGTGTGGGCCACTGCTCCTTCCTGGTCTGGGATGGGGCAAAGACCCCCTTCCTTTTTGTCACCAGAAAGTATCTCGAGTAGAACCCCACCTTTTGAGAGGTGCGTTCTACAAGGCCTGAGGGCCAAGATCTGGAGAGGGTCGCTCACGGATGTAACCGTGATCCCTCGAGTCTGAGGTGCAATTGCGCCAGTATTGCATTTTGTGTTGTGAGAAGGGGTGGGTCTGAGGCCACATGCCTTCAGGGGCCCTGCTGGGGCTGCTGAGGCTGGGGTGGAGCCTGTCTTTGAGGCTGTCTAGGGTGGTTCCGTGGGAACTGTCTCCCGGAGTGCTGCTGCGTTGGGGCCCCATGTCCGGCGTTTCCATCCTTGCTGCCACGGAAGCCTGTGCCTCAGGTTGCCACGCGGCGCAGTGGGGATCGGAACTGTCCAGGTAACCATAGTTACGAGCGGATGCCAGCGCTTCGTCCTATCCCTTACCGAGCATGGGAAGGGAGCATCGCAGCCACCTGTCGAGATGCCTCCCGCTCTTAGTGGGAGGCGTCATCTCCTCCACCGCTGGCCCAAAAGTATGGCTAGGGGAGATAGGTGCGTCTAATAGGGCCTCCTTGTCCGCATTCAGGACCCTGGCCTGTGACAGCCAAAGCTGTCAGTGCGCCACTACAAGACCACCAGGCTTCTGCCCTTAGCAGCGAACCGGAGACTAAGCACAGCTCTGAGACTACCGGCTCAGGGAGAGGCGCCGATCGCAGGATGCCATCCAGGTAGGCCATTAGGAGACCTGCTGTGTTGGCCAGGTGCGTTACCTGTGCTTTGGCTGCATACGCTTTTTTGAGGTGGGCCTCTGTGATCCTGCATTGGCCATTAGGGCATACAGGATCCTTGGATAAACCTCCTACTGGAGGGGCTCACATCAGGGCCGCTATGGTGGAATCCACCGGTGGGAACTGCACTAGTCCTAGCGCTCCCGCACCTTCCAAGGAGGCCAGCGGGGCTGCATGCTTGGAGACACTCGGCGCCGAGGCCGGTCGGTGCCAGGAAGATTGTACCTCCTCCAGAAAATCCAGGAACACCGGAAATGGCTGGGGAGTTGAAGCTTTCGCCGGTCTGAATACAGAACGGCGCTGTTCTGGTGCTGCCTTCCAGGGAACCTGGAGGATATTGGAGGCTCGCTCCATACGCACTCGAACCGAGCTTGATGGAGGGGTAACACCAGTCTCTGAGGCCACCTCGGAGCTGGGACCCGTCTCTTGGGTCACTTCCTGGACTTCTGTCTCCTGCTGCTCTAAAGTCCCCATCCCAGGAAGCCGTGATCGAGATCTTGTCCTGGTCCTCCTCGCTCATTGCCTCGTCTCGGTCCGAGACGTCCACGACCGCCGGTGAAGGTGGGGTCGGTACCGGAGCAGGTGTCGGAGCAGGTGTCGGAGGCTGGGGCAAGAACAGAGAGCTGCTGCCTGACCAAATACTCAAGGACCTGGACCATCTGGTTCTTCAGGTCAGAGATATCCTTTGCCTGCCTGGCTGGCTCTGGGACACCGAAGGAACCGAAGCACCGAAGGAACCAAGGCTCTGAGGCACCGATGCAGGGAGCGCCTATTCATTTTTTTTAATGGAGCGCAGTTGCACAGGGTTTCAGCTCAGTTCCTCAAAAGCTGAGTTTCTGATTCCGGGGAAGTGGCAAGCCGACTTCCAGCAATAAATTGCAGCGGAATTAGCAAAAAAACTTGAAGTGAGAGCTCTTTTACAAAGAAACAATCACGCAATTGGAGAGGTTCGTTATACCGACCTTACCTATCTGATTGTGAGAAGCAGGGTTGCCAGATGCCACTCATAAAATCCCCCTATTGGAGAATTAATTTCCTCTTATTTTCCCCCCATTTACAATAATTCAGGTGTTGCTGTAATTAACTAAAATATTAGGCATCACTAAGAAAGTTTTCTAGGCAGTCCTCACTGCTAGAAATGCTTTAAATGTGGCTTGTGAATTTCTGGAGTATATGTGTAGTAGGCTGAAAGCAATCTTGTCCCCTCCACTGCAAGCCATATTTAACATCCAGGAGGCTTCCTGACTTCACTGACTTACAGCTTTGACTTCACTGCCTTCACTGACTGACAGCCTTGAGAAGGCATAGACAAGGATGATTAAAGCATTCATGACTCCTGTATATTTTGTGTGCTTTGTCAGTGTTGTTAGATAATTGAATAAACTGTATCATTATTTATGAGGCATTGTTAAATTTAACTAAACCA
Source organism: Acipenser ruthenus (assembly GCF_902713425.1). Taxonomy (NCBI): domain Eukaryota; kingdom Metazoa; phylum Chordata; class Actinopteri; order Acipenseriformes; family Acipenseridae; genus Acipenser; species Acipenser ruthenus. Next base: position 8,266,971 of record NC_081219.1, read on the forward strand.
TAAATGCAGTAGATTTCTTTTTTTTTTTTTTAAATGAAGCAACTTCTGTATATTTGTTTGTCAAAAACTAAAATTTTAGTTTGGATTTTCCTTTAAATACCAATGCTTCTCTACCACAATTAATTAAATAATTAATTAATTAATTAATTAATTAATTAATTAATTAATAATAATAATAATAATAATAATCTACTATATTCAATGCAGTGGGGGAGTGTGCGTGTGTGGATGGGGGAGAAGTCAAGTGTAAGGCGGGACTTATGGTAAAAGGCATGTACTATTGACTATTGCAGTAGGCCACTGTCAGAAGGCAGGGTTAATATTTTTAAAATACTTTTAGAACACTATGGGAAAGCCCCCTATTTGAAAAATATTTTCCCCCACGTTTTCCCCCATGCAAAAGAGAACTTAATCTCCGCAGAGTGACTACTTAATCCCTCAGTAGGCGGGACCGAGGACGTTACTCACCAGAGGAGCCTGTCGGCAGCTCTGACATAAAATGCTCAGTAAATACCTGACCTGTGGCAGGCATATCCCAAAAGTATTGTTGTTGGTCGTCTTCGAATTGAAAGGGAACTATAGGGGTCGATTGCAGTGTACTAGTGACATAGTCCGCACCAAGTGGACTAAAATGCGGTCTAGCAAATCTTGCAGATCTGTACTAAATTAGTCCTGATGGCAGCGTACCAAACAGATAATCCTGAAAATTGGTTTAGCTGACATGAACAAGTGGTACAAGTTAGACCGATAATGAGGACTAACCCATAATAAGCCATTACAAAATGCGGATGGAAAGTCACAATTAAAAGTGTAAAGACAAACTCAGACATTTACGTGCACAATGTCATTACTAGCATTTGATTAAAAAAAAACGGCATTGAAGATACTGAACCACCAAAAAAGTCAGAAATATGAAATGGTATGAAAAAAGCAAATAATACAGATATTAATGATACAATGGTAAAAGCGTTTTTATTACATTAGGCGTGATTCGGGCAAACACATTTAAGTAAGAGTACACCTATATTCATAATATAATTGTAGCCTTCTACATGTCTTTGTATGGACATTCCGCACACGGATCATACTTGCATTTTAACTTGCCGGTAGCCTATTGCTGCTTCACAATGAACGTTAAGTTCTACATGTTGTTTATATTTAATACACATTACACTTACATTTCAGGTTAAATTGAATACATCAAGCGTGCTGCTGTATTATTATTTAAATACACAGTAACTTATTGTGCAGCACTTTATTAAAATGTTTACAATATTTTAATGAAAAAAAAAACTAAACCAATCTCTTCAGAACACTTTGTTACTCAACCATAATAAAAAAGGAAAAGGGTGCCACATTGCTATAGTAGTTTATTTAAACTACCGTATACATTCTCTACCTAAGAAAATGAATAATTGCTTAATATAGTGTATCAACAATATATTAAGGTACATTATATCATTATATAGTGCAATTGTCAATTTTATTAAGGATAGTTCTGTGACTCGGAGAGCGAACCTTACTGAACCCTTTAAAGGTTTCATCTGAGGTTCCAAAGGCTTCACTTTTCACTTCACTAGTTTTTAGACACCATTTCAGAGAATAAAGGCACTCTCTTCGTGTTAAAATGTGCTATACAAACGTAGGACGTGCAAGCAAACTAAATTAGTCTTATACTTCATAGTTCTAACTTAGTCCTCCTGAACAGGATCACCTCACGTCCGATTTGGTACGCTGCAATCAGGATCTTGTTTAGTCCGATTTAGCGGATGATCCACCTGTGATGATTAACTTCTGGTACACTGCAATCGAGATTAACAAGTGTAATAACTTTAGTCCAAGCAAGTGGACTAAACCTGCTTAATCCGCTAGTTAGACGAATCAAGTGGACTAACTTTGGTACGCACAATCGACCCCTAGCACTCTTATCAGTTCCCCGTTGTAATCAGTGACTATGTTAATAAAGAATGGAAGTGACTTACTTAGTTTTCGAAAGCTCATGTTGCTGGTCAGTTTGGTTCCTTGGTACAGTTAGTAATCTTTAAAAACAGATCCTCTTCTCTCTCATTTCCAAAGTGACATGCTTAAAGTGTTTGCTCATAATTTGACATAAAACCCACATCCTGATGCACTTCTGCTAAAATGAAGGCGGTTCCAGTGGGTTTCGATATTATAGCTAGGTAGAGACTAGTTGTTGTACAACCTTGCCCTCAAAAAACAACAAAAAAACATGCAGTGGAGTTGGTAAACTGTAGACGTCCGAAAGCATTCATGAAGTTTGGGTGATTTCATGACTTCATGTCTTGGAAAGCTATTTTTATCCTCCATTTATACACTAGTCTGATGTCACGTTATAGTTTCAATTGGGTCTCCCCTTATATCAGGTTAAACTAGCATCATAATTTTATTGTTTGCAATGCTTTCTCCAGCATATAAGGGTCTCTCAAGCAGAAACTGCTACTTGTCACAAATTGTGTGTTGATTTTATGATGTGGACAGCTGTTTCGACAATTAAAATAGATTGAAGAACAAAGAAAAAAACACCAGTCTGTTCCATACTATGATATCAGGCATCAATTTAGCCAAAAATAAAAAGATAACTCGTTATAAACAGTTTCCCTAGCTTCGCTTTAACTGTGCTGTCAGAATGTCATAGTGGAGACATGGCAGCTAGTCTTTAGATTTCATTAGCACAGGGTTAGCTGAAGACCCCACAAGGAACATTGCAATAGCTCTGGTGCGACCCCACAAGGAACATTGCATTAGCTCTGGTGCTTCTCAGGCTGGGGAGGCAGGGTCTGTTCCTCTTCAGTGCACTCCAATATTAGTTAAGTTTCACTAGTTTGGTTTTCCTTCCCCTTGGTTAAATTGCAGTTGGTGTAAAGACCTTAATACATCACAAAACGTTCAGGAGTGTTTTGTGGAACATTTTGTTAATGACCAGTTTTCATTGAAACCCATTTCAACGATCCCATATAAAAGTGTACCATGGTAAATGCTCATGGTAATTCTGAATGGTTACCATGCTTTTTCCATGTACATTTACCATGATTGATGTTGGTGTTTACCATGCTTACACTTTGCTATGCTTTTATCACGGTGTCCTCATGACGTTCTACTCATGGAAATGTATCACATGAAGACTGAGCTACACCGTCAAGCTTGACTTAATAAATGACAGTCTTTTTCAATGTCTTCTTTTTCAATGACTTCAAGGACAGTCTTCTTTTAGAATTGTACTGTTGATATTTCAATTTAATACAGGCCTTATGCCTTCATACCATTGTTGAAAATGTATTTCAATCACATTAATGCTCCGCAATTAATTATGTTTATGAAACAGATCACATGAATTTGCTCCACTCATCAGAGCCTCAGTGTTTAATAAGACTTTAGCATTAACGGTTATTTTTTTCGCTTGACAGCTTCCTGCCTGAACCCTCACCTACATGGCAATGGTTGAGCATAAGGCAAGATGCTTCTGTCTGACGTCATATTTTCCGAATAGCATTTGTGGTTGACCTGCTTTCTACATATGCTTTTCCTGGTGTCACGGAAATTGTGTCAACTAAAACACTTTATCTGCTAAGCAAATGCGTAGGTGTCCCAGTGCAACACACTCACTTTAACAACGTGGGATGAAAACACTTTCAAGTGAGGCTTTTAATTAGGAGTCACTGTAATTACTTAGGCCATGTTATAAAGGATGGAGAAAAACTACAGAAACTAGCTATAGAGGACCAGCATTTATGGGAGATCTAGGATATTAATAAAAAAAGGTTGAAAAATGTCAAGCACTCACCAGACACCAGGGTTCATGCTTTCATGTTTTATTTACAAAAACGGAATTGTGCTAGAAGATTCGAAGAGGTGAATGCAGAAAAAGAGGCTTGTCTTCTTGTTTTGAATCTTCTAGCAGAATTCAGTTTATGAATAAAATATGAAAGAATGATTGTTAGTGTTTGGTGAATGCTTGGCATTTTTCATTTGTATTAATGTCTTGTGCCTTTAGCACCACAAAAAAAACATTATATACAATTTGACAGTGTGCTCTATCTTTGAACTAATATCTAGGGTATTGCCAGAGCTATCGCAGCTGTTTCAGCACCTTTCAAATGGCTTTTCCGGACAGCTCTGAACAATCACACATACAAAACAATATTATAAAGTGTTGCAGAACACCTGCAGTGCTTATGAAACGCATTGCTGTGCTGTATCCTGTGTTGTCCGTATTGCAGCAAGTTGTTTTTCAACAATTGTTTTGATATGTTTTTATTCACACATCATAAGCACAGTACATAAACTAGAGAAATTATTTTTTAATCTTTTACTCAAGAGCGTTCACCAGGAGAAAAAGAACATTTCTTCTGAACATCGCAGTGCATCCAGTTCATGCTCCCTCCTGGCGAACGCTCCCGAGTGAATGCTGAGAAACGTATAGCCCAGTTTATTTAAAAATGTCTAGAGTCAGAGTAATGTTTAAAATGGTAATGCCGCGATGTAGACAACACAGGGCACAGCAAAGCTAACCTAATGTCTTCCTTGTAAACACTGCAAGGTGTTCTGTAACACTTTCATAGCTGTGAATATATTAGAGATTTGTATTTATGTTGGTACAAGTTCCTACTACAATAAAAATGGGGGCCCAGTGTTCCAGGATACTTTGCTGTCTACATGACACAGTTCCTTATATGTTTTTACCTTATATCTTCTTTTTTAATTTTTTTAATTTAGTGTGTCCAGTTATAATCTTTCCCAATTTGGCATGCCCAATCGTTTTTCTTCACCGCAGCAATTCCCCACATGGCTCAGGAGGCCTGAAGATCCAGTGGACGTCCTCCGATCCCACGACCAAGCCAGCTTCCTTTTTCACCCAGGAACTCGAGAGCGGATGTCAGCGAGCTACCGACCTCTGTAGAGCCTGTAGGCTGGTGTCCCTCCTGGTTTTTGTTCTCTGTACACTTATTAATTGGAGCAATTCAGCTTCTAATAACACTTAATTGGTCTAATCAAGTAATTTAGCGTACAGTTGGAACAAAAACCATGAGGGACACTGGCCCTCCAGGACCAGGGTTGGAGACGATGGAGTGATGAGGAGAAACAGCCCCTGCCGGTTTTACCTCCTTTACCCACGGGAGCACCAACACCAATGTGACGCTCCCTTCAGAGTCCCCAGTGAAGACCGGCCTACTTCGCACAGCTATGACTCAGTGCTTCTACTAGGTGAGCCACTCGGGGACCCTTATCTTACATTGTGAGTGTTGAACTGGCACACCATGTACAAACATTTTAATACGGTCAGTCCACCCTTCCAATTGAATTTGACTGGGGCAAGGGCTTATCTGATATGCGCCCTGCCTGTGCAATTCAGTTCCAGTTGATATCAGAAAGGACAGCACATAACCTGCTGTTCACTTTCATTTGTTATATAGGTCTCAAATGCGTAATTTAGAAAGGAAGATATGTTACACTAAACATGTATTTCTTTTTAAACATGATAGTTGGTACCACACTTATAACGTTGCACTTCCTTGGTCATTTCACCTGGAGGATGACATTGTCCCCACCCCTTCAACAGCTTCTTTCCTTAACCAATCAGCTGCTTCCCCAATCCACATTCTTCTAGCCAGTAACAAGTCTTGACCCAGAAGACACTGCTGAAGTGAAATGACCTAGGAAGTGATATTGTGAAGCGCCGTGGGATGTCTCATTATGAAGAGCTTTAGTTAACTATATTCTGATTTATTCAGAATCTCTTGTATATAGTGTCCAGTATCTTTCCTATCATCATTGTTTCTGGGTTTTTTCTTGGTCATAAAAAGTAATGGCTTAATGTACAGAAATATTGTACTTATTTTGTCTCTCTCGGGTCCTATGTGTTTCATTACACTGAATGAACTCCCACCCTCCCCCAGACGGGATGGCCACCAAGCTTACATACTACTGGCAGTAGTTACACTTCTAGCATTTTCCATAGCAATGGTCTGATATCATAAACGTATAACAACAGCTCCCTCTGCTGGGGAGTTGATGTTATTGGAACTTATTGTTTCCCAGTCATTAGGAATTCAAGCAACTGCTGGTTTGCTGACTAATTTGGATCACCTGTCACTGAAAAAGACACAACTGAGTTGGTGCGTCTCAGGCAAACTTGATGATATTCAGATTTTCATATACAGCCTTTATACAGCGTGCACATTTAGATACACAGGACTTAAAAGTAGTTAAATTAACACACATTCAAAACGATGGCATTCATATTGATTCTCAATATGTGGCACAGTTGACCCAGTTTAACTGTATATGTAATACTAAACAGTGGACTAGATGGTGTCAGTGAAAACAATGGTATGTTGAAAGCTTTTTAATCTGATTAAATAAAAATGTTTTCTGAAAGGAAAAAAAAACATCAGCTTCAGAATACTTACAAGGATTATCTTCAAAGCACCACTCAGACATTTCATTTAAGCGCTTATAAGAGGTTTTACGTTTAAATTTATGTGTTTTATAATCACTGATTCACTTTACAAAATCAGAACCAAAATAAAGAATTTGAAAATAGGCCCCAGAGTGTCACAGTAAATTCCAGTCAATAGGTGGCACTGTGGTATTGCATGCTACCATTATTATTATTATTATTATTATTATTATTATTATTATTATTATTATGAGTTTATCTGGCAGACGCCTTTATCCAAGGCGACTTACAGGTGTAACAGGGCAATACAAGGTTACCGTGCCAAAGCAATATTTAAATACAGTGTGGTTTACAATAAGTGCAAATACTACTAGAATACAATATGAGATAACAATGAGATAGGATTCAGACAATTTGTATCTACAATGACATAATAGCAGTGCAGCAGTGCAAGGATAGTGCATCAGTGAGCATCCAGTATATATAGCTTGCTTGAGACATGTTTTCATTGCTGAGACACACGGATGTTTCACCACAGTAACCGGTCTTTCCAGTTGCTCATGGGAGACAGCTATTGCAAAGCCAGTAATGTAAAACCTCAGTGCAATTAACCTTGCATTATATCTACATACTTTGCACCAGGAAGGTCTTGATATGTCCAATGAAACAGATGCTTTTGGTTTCATTGAAATCTCTTTTTTCTCATAACAGCTTCCGCGTTGACTAGGAGAATTTTGAGCTTGTGTAACAGGGCGGTGACTGGGTGCAAACCAGCGACCTGCACGCTGAAATCAAGCGTCTTCACCACTATGCAAAAGAGCTGAGCTTGTCTGCATTCGTGGTTATAGAACTTTTAACCTCATCTCACCAGCAGAAGACACTCATGTGGGTTAGAAAGAAAATCATTTGGGCATACTCAAACTTTTTCAATGAATTATTCAACTCTTATAACATGGCAAGAGCAGAGAAAGCAATCTCATTGGCTATCAAGTGTTCCAATATATGTCACCATACCAGCACAGCTTGGAACATTCAGAACCATTCTGCCTGATTCACTTGACAACCAATTCCCTGTGGGAGGGGTGCCATTTTATAAGCACAATAACACCAGGGTGTTCAGATATGATGACTGCCCTATGCAGGCTGTAGAGAGCTTCCTCTATTTCAAGATATTTCAAATTTGGTAATTCACGGTTAGGGCATGTTGCAAGTAAATTGCACTATATTTGAATGTAAAAGGCCCTGTCACTAATTTGCTGTTTTCAATATTTTCTTTTTTTGATGTGCAGGACAGATAGGGACATTAAGAGGAAGCAGTGTAAATGGTGGGACCTGCTTCCAGAGCTGTAAAAAGGGAACATGGTGTTCCTGTTCCTCATTGCTGCCCTGCTGGAGCTCAGTGTTCTTCCAGTTCCAATTGGAAGAGTCAGCCTCCACGTCGGCTTGTCCATAAATTACACAACCAGGCTCTGACATAACATGCCGAGACACCCTTCCACTGGGAACAACAACAAATCCCACCCATTAGCCTCAAAACCAATTCTGTTGAATTGTAGGTTTAACCAGACTACCGGTGCTCTAAACTCTTCTAAAGCGAGAGGAGTAACAGAAAATAACATACAACGTGAATCTAAACAAGAAGAATACATTAGATCACATCCAAAACAAGCTGTGTTTTCAGTGCAATGCAATGCAAGGGAAAGCTCTGGAAGGTCTGGTTTGTGATCAGTTTGTAGTTAATCATGCTTGTGGGACACTGTTGCTTTCAAGCACAAAGAGGGACAGTCAGATAACTTGGAGTGCAGCACTGAATCAAAGTCAAGGAGGGCTGTGGATGGTTTCTGTCAGCTGCAGGGAAACACAAAGAGCTCCTTGGCACTGCGTACTGGAAGTGTTATCACAGAAACATGGGTCATGCAGCTCTTTGTGTGCTGTCAGCAGGAACAGAGTGCTTTTAAATGTGTAAGGAAGCCTGTACTGGGAATGGTGAATGGTACACTTTCTACACAGACAGCTGTGTGGAAAATGTAATGTGTGGAAAGCCACCCTGGCTTGCCTTTTCATGAATAACTTCTTCATTATCTGCCTGTCTCTAATGGGTCTGTGATGTTTGAACTCACCTGACACTGGCTAGAAGTTCCGGTGTTCAAGTAGAACAACAAAAAAAAAACTACAAATCATATTATCCAATGTGAAAGAAATCTTTGGTACGGGTATTAAATTCCACCATTATCTTGATGAATATACTGTATTCTTGTTTATAATCACTCTATACTATATTATTTTCTGTTTAAGTCATCAATAACAGCAATTCAGATTGATCTTTAAAGGACACTGACAGTTTTCAGATTGATGTAACAATCCTTAGAGGTAGAATAAATAGGGTGTACAAAATGAAGTCGTTTTCTTACTCACATATCATTTATTTTCAAATTCTTATATTTCTCCCTCATAATGGTTCATAGCAATGAGTTCTCTACTAAAGACCATTAAAACAAGTTCATCTTAAGGCTTGTTTCAAAGCTCTTTTCAAAATGTCTGCTCTAGTGCACTGATAGTGTAAGGATTATTGCCCACATTGTCAAACAGGTAACACAGCAATAACAAACCATGATGTGGTACGGAACAGAAAAACCAGAGCACTTGTTGTTATGGTTTTTTTTTATAGCTTTTAGACAGATCTCAAACCCCAGTACACTGGAGTGGACATTATGAAAATACCTTTGAAACAGACTTTAAAGTTATAAGTGTAAAAAGCTGTCAACAATGAAAAGAGAAATGACAGGTACATTATTTAAACAGTTGTAGCAACACGATGTGTAACGCTATATTTTACTGAACCCAGCTACTTACTCTTTAAGAGACAAAAGATAGCACAGGACAGTTGTTCTCAAACTCTGTTCAGTTGTCCGTGTTTTCCCTGGGTTGTCCTGGGATTGAGGAAGGTGCCCCGGGAATTGAATATGCCTTCCCAGGACACTAAATGCCAGTACCATGAATTGAGCACAAGTTAGAAAAATCATGATAAATTATTACTGCAATATACACACAATATGAATTGGTTGTCAATACTGAAGCAGTAATGCTTCCTATTGGATGAATAGAGGATCTCTAAAGAGAGTTTAAACTTTTAACAGCCCCCTTCTGTTCAGCGGTCTCGTTTTCTGTACCTCAGAGGTGGCAACCCTACCAGTTGGTGGACCTTTTAAGTGAATTTTGTCTGGTGCAACGTCTCCTAAAGCTAGATTTTTCTTAAACAGGAAATATATTAAAAACAAAGCAAAAACACATCCTCTGATATGCTTCAGTTTCAAAATGCAATGTGTGTTCTATAGAAGACCTGTTGCTGCACTGTAGCCATTGCGTATAGTGCGTATAGTACATTTGAACCGGGGACCTCCTGGTTACAAGGCCATTTCTTTAACCACTGGACCACACAGCCTCCTAAAACACACGCACGCACGCACGCACGCACGCACGCACGCACGCACGCACACGCACGCACACACACACACACACACACTTTTTGCTCAAAAGAGCCAACTTCCCAACATTTCAGTATGTTTACATGCCTTTGTCAAGGGAAAGTGTGTTTGGAAACAAATAGTGGAGGTATTTATAGGCTTTTGATGCCATGGTAACCACACTCACTTATTTCTATTTAAATCTATTCATGTGTTTATGATGTAATTTACTACATAATTAATGATGTAATGATCTACTATTCCTTTCTATTTAAACCTTCAGGCATCATGGTATTGATTCGATGTATCCATTTATTTTCCTTTATTCTGCTGTATTGTACATTATCTAATTGTATTTCCTCTAAAGCTACAATTGTAGGTATTCGTGTACTGTTCATTTTTTGTAAAGTGTTGAACTAGACATATATTCAGTAATTATGGAAAGATTTTTTGCAGCTCTTCAGCTCCCCAGTACATTCACAGATTCTTATATTTCTTAAACACATTGTAACACTTAGTTGCCATTTCAAAACCAAAACCTATCAACAAACTTAAATAAGTCTGTAATCAAAACCATAACACAAAGTTAATGCAAAAAGCTTTTATTAGGACAGTATAAAAAAGGATTAATACGCAGTATAAAGAAACAAGTGACACTATGCTAATATTATCACTGAGAAAGAAGTCAGTGCTGGGAAATGCCTACGATTATGGACTTTCAATTCCTTTAGTGGCCACAAGATGGCGGACAAATTTGTCTTTGAACATGCACTTTTCTCAGTGGCCACATAATGGCAGCAGCTCCTAACAGATGAACGAGGCTGAGCATTTTGAAGCGGACAACTTAGCTATGCTTTACTACAGCTTGCTTTCTTTTAAAGATTTTTCAGGTGGTTTATAATCAGGATACAGTAAAAAACCATTAAAGACAGCATTTCCATACAACCCTTCGTGGTCTGGCAACAACTCTAGATAAACTATGTCTCCACTTTTCAACTTCAAAAGTGAGGACCCAGAGGCGATATCTTCATCATGGCCATCAAATTGATCAAACCACTCAAGGACGGTTGAAGAATTGTGCTTCAGTTTGACATACAGCCTCTTATGATATATCTGCATCTGGAAAGAGAAGTAATACAGCCCCGGGGCCTTGCAGGTAAACAGGCCGGTTTCACAGTCATAGTCCCCATCCTCATTGTAGATAACCTTTGGAAACTTGATGGGCGTATTGGCAGGGGGGTGTACCCTTACATTGTACTGGACAGTGAAAGCGGAGCGGGTTCTTCTCTCCTGATTGTTGGATTCCAATGCTGTTTCATCTCCTCTTGTCGGATCTACAATTGAAACATTATGAATGAACAGTGAAACAGTGTCGTTACAGCCCTTGTAAAAGTTTACCATGATATTTTTACACAGTATTTTTACTGTTTTTCCATGCTTTTCCTATACATTTACCAAAGTTACACATGTTCGCTGTGTTTATTAATATGCTTTAATAGCTCACTATTCTTTACAATGCTTACCTATGCCTTTCACACATTTTAATATTCAACATACTTGAGAAGGTTGTCATCTCGCAGGCTGTGTTTTAAATTTACACTGTTAAGGTTTTTGAGCACAGATAGCCGTTCATTTATTACGCAGCAACAGCACCAACCCTAACCCACACCACGTAAATATACACCATGCAGTTATATTACAGCCCTAACCCTAACCCTAACCCACACCATGTAAATATACACCATACAGTTATACTCTAGCTATGCATTTATATTACAGCCCCTGATCACAACTGAATTAGATGCAATTTTGAGCCCAGGTTCAGTTCCAACACAGCAGTTTATAACTGAAGGTATATACCTTCCTCGGCACCCCTTCTTTGACCGGTATCTGCATCGTTTCTAAAAGTGCACGGACAGAAGGAACCAGAATAAACCTGAATGTACAAAGCATGTAAATAAGCAAGTATCATCCCATGCTAACCTCAGGAATGACTGCCCTTGCTCAGCGTCTAAATAGTGACTCGCTGTCCAGCCGCTGCTACTTGACGATTCATATACCATTACGTTTGTGGTTTCTGTGTATTCACTCTTTATCGAAATGCTCTTTGTTTTATTTACACTTTGTTTATATTTTACTTAAAATAAGATAGAAAAAGGTTTCCTTACCGCCGTTTCCGAGACTGAGTGTTTGCATAAAGTAGATAAAAACAAGGAACAAGGTAAATGTAGACCGTGGAGACTCCATTTTTCACACTGAAACAGAAAGAAACACATTATAACCTCCTCCCTGAGTATTGTGGATCTTTGCCTTTCCCCCTTTCTGGTAGACTGTTTGCAATTGTGCTGCTCCCACAGCTCTATGGTGCTGCAGGAATCACATGTCACATGATCAACCTCATTTTTACTTCAGGGTGACACCAAATGTAATCAGGTGAGACAGGTCCAAGGTGGTCTGGCAGTTTATATGTAATTGTTTTATGTTGAAGGATATCAATAATTGATTTGCCTGTTCTCATGGTTTGAGGAGAACCATTGTGGGACAAACACACAGGCTTTTATGCATGGAATGTTGCAGTGGAAAGAAATCTATACTTCAGACTGCTGAAAAGTCCAGTTTCCAGGGATGTGTTTAAAATGTGCTGGTAGGCATTGCAAAGCACACTGGACAATTAAGAAGACCTTGCTTGAAAATATACCCTAATTCTGCACCCACTAAATAAAAGAAGGATTCAATACAAATACACAGCGTCATAAAGCATGTTCTATGATCTATGGCGTTTTTCAATCCAATCTTGCTTGATCTTGTCAGATCTCTGGATGAGTCTGGTTATGCTTGGATGGGAGAATTCAATGGACCAGCCACTGTTTGACATACAGACAGACAATTATAATTCTCTCAAAAACTAACCAAGTTGCATCACAATTGGACAAGTGTGCCTGTAGATAGATACCTGTCACATACAGACAAACGGTCGGACAGACATACAGACATACTCATACACCCCCAGATTATGGTACACTCGATACCCAGAGTTAAAGAAGGTGCCTGCAAGTTGTATCAGAAATAGACAAGCAGTTCTGTAGATACATGTAAGCATTGTAACACGCTGACAGTCAGGAGAGGCAGACAGCCTCCATATACAGCAACCCTCATATTCTGATTATTAATCTTTATTAATGGACAAGTTATACTAGATGTATGCAAAACTGTGACATTTCTGTAGGCATTTCACTATATAAATGAATTACCATTTACTTAAATTTCAGTCGCAGCTGACATATTTTTAGGTCCCCCTAAAAACACCTAGAAAATAGATTTATACAAAGGTTTTTACAGTACTTCATAATGCTGACATGCACATAAAGGAGCTCCACAAACAAATACAATGTGTGCAACTTGAACTAAAGATAAAACAAACAGTAAACTGGGTCCATTAATAATCAATTTCTGCCACTATGCATGCAGTTTTATATTATGCTCATTTCATATTTTAATTAGAATTCTTCAACAAGAGTTTTATAGATCTTTCATAATGATATTAAAATAACATTTGCATTAAAATGTAAAAGCATATTTTGAACACATCTTTTGTTGTAAAACAGTGTACTTTACCTTAGCTGGTGCTTTCAAATGGTTCAAGGTTTCTGTTAGAGAATTCTGATCTATTGAGGTTTATATAGGTGCTAAATCTGCAAACTCTGCAATTTCTAAGAGCTAAAGAATGCTCATCAGAGAAAAACAAAGTGTTTAAAATATTTCAGTGATTTATGTTTTACATTATGTCAAAACACCCACTGGAATTTAGTCCTTCAGAGGCCGTGACCCAGCTAGTGGTTCAGGGAAGTGCTTAAATACAACGGGCTTGAACTATTGCGAATGAACCAAAAATAGTCAGTTGTATGTTTTCACAAAATAGAAGAGAATGGCTTAAGTTATTGTCTTCTATTTAAAAATGACCGTATGCACGTCCAACATCTGTAATTATTGCTATACTTCCTTTCTCGTTCATTTGAACATTAAATCTGTGTTGGGTCTGTAAGACTGCATTTGAAATGTCACAGACAGTAGTTTGAGGAGACAGAATGACTGGAGGACTGAGAGGAGAGATTTTTAAATTCTATAGGTATATTTTTCTGTACCGGTAGTGATTGTGCTACTGTAATTTTTCATTATTTTTCTTAATGAAACATCAATTTTACTAATATGGAGGAATTTACCCCCCTCCCTGCCACCCAATATTCCCCACACCTGTGCACCAACAGGGCTTTCACCCTGCCACCCTGCCACAGTAATTTTAATACTAATACTTCAAAATCTAAATCAGCATGCAATACACTTTATGCATAGTTACCAATTTTGGGGATGACAGAGTGTGCAGTCCTCATTCCTACTAAACAAGCCTTTTTATACCCAACCTGTGGTTACATCATTCCTTAACAATTCCTTCTTTTGTAACTGTTTTCCAGGATATCTTGATATCCTTTCGGTACTCACAATTCATTTTGTAACTGTTCTCCATTACAGTTGTGGTATCCCCTTGGTCCTTGTAATAAACATACCCACAAGTCATGCATTTAACACACACACACCCTGTTAATACGATATATTACTATAAGAGATTACAACAGAAGAATACCAGACACCAACAACCTCCACACCTAAATAAGTCCTTATCAGTAACTTTCCACAAGCTTGCCTTTGAGGAAATACACAGCCAAAGCATAGCAACATATAAAATAGAATAAAATTACAAAACAACACTTTTAACAAATGCTCCTCTTAACAGGAGACAGTTCTTCATGTACCATGACCCAGCAAATGCTTACTGGTATGTCCAGTTTGCATCCTCTTCTGCGAATAAATCACAGAATGTTGATGTTTGTGTGCTTCCCCTTTTCAAAATCCTCCCCGTTCATGAGAGGGATAGGTCTCATATTGAGAAGTATTTCCTTTTTTGTGTTCCACTTTTCTGCTCAGCAGTAACATGGGGTGGCTTTGTCCTCTCAGCCAGCGCTGTTGGTCAGTTGTGTGTAGCGAGCAGTAAATTATAATATTATTATTATACATACATAGAGCAATGTAAAGGTGTAACACAGCAAAGCTCATAGAACACAGTACAGAACAGCACTAACCAAAAGTCCTTTTGTCCTCCAATCCCACGACCAAGCCAATCGCCTCTTTACACCCAGGAACTCGAGAGCCGATGTCGGCAAGCTACTGCCCTCTGGAGGACCAAGGCCAGCCCTGCAGGCGTCCGCTTGAGCTCCCGTGGTACCTGGTCAGTATGGTCCATTGTAACGTGATGAAGAGCAATAGTGAGTGCTGACTTAGCCCCCACAAACCAGGTGAGCGCCAGAGCCAATGAGACGCTTCCTCTGGAACCCCCAGTGAAAAACAGCAACTTTACCCTGGTGGGCAACTTAATAGAGCTTACAAGAGCTACACAGTAGTAGTACACCTCTACTAAGGGTGGAATACAGCATACAGTCCATCATTTGTATTTATTTTCAATTTTATGGTATGCTCCCTAGAACTCAGTTGTTTTATTGATAGTTTTATAATAAAAAAGGCCAACCAAGGGCCTACTATCTATCAATGTCTGTCATCTGAATTGGCAAAAACATGTTCATACATTTATGAGATTACAGAATACTGTTTTCATTTCAGGATATACAGTATATATATATATATATATATATATATATATATATATATATATATATATATATATATATAAGATGATGTGACAGAGAGCGAATGAATCCTAGTCAACAATCTCCCTCCTGATCTGTGAGGGCGCTCACAATACCAGAAGTTATCACCCTAAAGCGGTACGCGATGTGTCAGTCATGGATTGGAGGGGATGTGATTGAACCAGCTATCGCAGGGGGCGTGGCTAAGGGTATAATTGGGGATGTGACGATGTAATCTGTTCCCTTGATGTGGTTATGAGAATGACCGAGAAAGGAAACGGACTGTGATAAGCGTATCATGAGTGTTAAGTGTTTTGTTTATTTCTAAATGTCTGTGCTTGTCATTATAGAAGGCTAACCTCTGGAAGCTGTAGCTAAACCACCAGCAATTAAACCCAGACTCCACTTCACCATTGTACATGAATTAACCTGTAAATCACCACTTCCACTAAGAGCACTCACCCTGGAGCTGTGACCGTGTTGTGTTTGTGTGTGTCTTGTTTAGTGTATTATTATTATTTCGGGACTGAACCCTGTGGTTTGCCTGAATGATACACATTGTTGTGTAGAGCCAGGTATTATTATTTGTCAGCAAATAAAGAGCTGCTTTTTCACCATGAACTGTCTTGTGTCTATCATTCCTGAGCACCTCATCACCAGTGCACCTATGCACTACAAACCACTTTGCCACAGATGATTATATGGAAAAATATGGAAATGGATATAATATAAACACTCTTAATTTGACATGTCAAAGACTACATTTCAGTTGTTTATTTATACTGTTTTCTAAATATTATTACAGTAAGGAACAGATTTTTTTGGAATCATAATTCCAAAGCTTGCAAAATGATGACTGCAGTGCAGTCCTGAAATCAGCCCCAGGAAGTTGAAAGTGACAGTGAAGCATGTTGTTAGTCAGAGCCAGGGCAGGCTTCAGAGCGGATAGAGATCTGGGCAAGGAGGGCATCAGTAAGCTGGAGTCCCAGTGGCACTGCTGCTTCACTTCAAGATCAGCTTGCAAGGAAAGCATTGTCAACACAGGAACCTATATAGCCAAGACAGAATATGGATTCAACCTCTGACATGGCAATCGTGTGCTTTAAATGTGCATGATTTAGGTAGGGTGGATAGCTCACAGAATAATACCGGTACACTACATACCAGTCTTTGTATGCAGTGGCGACTCCAGGATTCTGGAAGAGGGGAGGCGAAGGGGTGGTAGACAGATTCGTTTTTGTTTTAAAGGATAAGGGGAGGGAGACCCATGGAAGATAAATTAAGAAGCTCTAAAAAAGGACTGTAGCACTATTTTTGCTGCAGAATGTTTTCATGAATTTAGTAAACTAAAAATTACCAAGGTGACTGGCAATGTAATATTATATACTCACTGCCAATAAATTATATTCAAGAGATACCAATTGTTACCTTAGCTTATTGTGCTGTACACAGCAAACAGACAGGGAGAATGCCACACACACACACACACACACACACACACGCACACACACACACACGCACACTATCATGAAAGAAATAGGTGGGAAAAAAAACACTTGACAAAAACATCTTTCTGTATGATACATAGCTCTATTACTTACTGTAATGTATACAATACAATCTAATATTAATGCAATAAGATACACTTTAAACATAGTTTCACCTTACAGATAACAGATAATCAAAACATATCCAAGTGTACAGCAACACGCATAATATTTGCCCTACTTATCAGCTCTAGGTTGAGTTAAATAAGATATTAGAACAATAATTTTAAATGTCATTTTTCACCTCCAAAATCCCAGTGGCATCATAATTTTATAATAGATGTAGCTGAACACATGACATCTTATTTCTCTGAGAAGAATACATACCTGTGAAAAAATATTTCAGAAATATTTCCTCGGTTCTCAATATGCATGAAATGGTGTGTTAATGTAATGGTTTAGTTATGCAAAGAGTAATCAGCTTCTTAAAGTGTATTAAGTACGTGCTATTGGTTTCACTTTGATCTCATGGATCAAGCGAGGGCACGAGAGTTCGAGCACTTTTGTGCCTGTGGATGACTACAACGAAACGTGTCTCTACTGCTCTTATATCCAGCGTGTTGGGCTTTGCAGGCTCAAAGAAAACCGGACTTTAAAGAAACGACAAGAATCTAAAATCGAAATAGGGTCAAATTGAACAGCACAGCCCTACACATGAGCTTAAATCTCATTTTCAAATCTATGGCACATTTTCTTTAGAGCATAGATATATAAATAATTGTACCTGGGCATAAGCAATATTAAGTTTCTTCCACAAGTGAATGTCTAAAAAGTGCATCCTGTTTATAATGTCAAAAGTTCACATTTAAACCACAGCGATTAATAAATTAATAATAGCGTAAGTAATTTGTTAATAGCAATTTGCACCAATTGTCTTTCCCCCACCCCCACCTTTTTCTCTTTGTGATGAACGTGTTCGCTGGAACGGCCTGAGTAGACACTATAGTAGCGGAACTGCACACCTTTCCAGGCAGGTGTTGAATTGTCGTTTTAGAGAGAATGAGTTTGAAAAAGGCTTTTTACATGCCACTAAGGAATTTGGTATGTTTATACTGTTCAGTGTTTTAATACTAGTATTAATTAAACAGTTCATAGTGCCACTGTGTTCAGAAGCACCAT
This sequence comes from Acipenser ruthenus, assembly GCF_902713425.1. Classification (NCBI taxonomy): domain Eukaryota; kingdom Metazoa; phylum Chordata; class Actinopteri; order Acipenseriformes; family Acipenseridae; genus Acipenser; species Acipenser ruthenus. Next base: position 8,285,215 of record NC_081219.1, read on the forward strand.
GCACATGAAATGTGTGTGTTTATAAAGTAGGAGGGCCTGACTGTATGTATTGCATTGTTTTTTGCATGATTATTTATTGTGTGTTTTGTATTCCAGGAGGCTGATGTTGCCTTTTTAGCATTATAAGTGGTACTGGGCAGTGTAAGGGGAGTGGGTTTACCGCAATAAAGACGAGGAACACAGGAACTTTATATGAATCGCCACCCAGGTGCTAAGATGTATTTACAAGGGTTTAAAACAGCGTTTAGTTGACAGTTCTGGTGCAGTTGCTGGGTGCTGCCACTAGGATACCAGCAACAGTAACGCTAGCATGGGGGTGCTGTGGTAGTGCTCCCGTGGTATACCAACAATGGAAAGACCATTAATACACAGGCACCGTGTACTGGAAATAAACACAACATGCTAAATAAAATAAAGGTAAAAAATAAAATTTGTCCAAGTGCTACTCCACTAAAAAGGAGAATCCCGCTCCTTGAACCTGCTACACTGCACACCCCTCCCTATAACAGGATCGTACAATCCCCTAAACTAAACCTAATCCATTCGTGTTGCAAATGCCCCCGTTTACACTCAGTGAGTTTAAACCAATAAACAATAAACAAGCATTCTTATTGCTCTGCCAGTTTGCTCTGTCTGAGCACGTTTAGCTTCGTAGCCGATTGAATGCGATTCGAAAAAGAACAAAGGGATGTGTTTCACAGTTCCTATTAAAAGGTCCAGCACTCACTGTGACATGACCCCCCCCCCCCCCCCCTCCCCCAGTCAATCAGTCCCCGGCCAAGACTCCTTGCGGACTCCTGTCTCCCGTTGAGCATCCAAGCTCCCTTCTGCAGTGCTCTGTACAGAAACCTGACCCCGCCACAGGCAGTCATAACACAGTGTGGCTCTGGAATTATTACCCCATAGATGTTTGAATAGAGCTGCAGGAAACGCTCATGTGCTCGCTGCACACACAGCAAACCCAGCCATTACCATGTAACCTTTCACAGTCAGTGAATGCAGAGAAGGGATATAATACAGGGTGGGCAAGCAATTCATTAAAAAAAGTTTACCTTAGTGTGTAGCTATTCGAAGCAGCCTTTATCCAGTGCTTTCATTCTCTGCATGTTTATCCATTTAACCAGATGCTCCTGCACATTTCCAGTGGCCTAAAGCAAGATTAGCAGAGCAGTGCTGCTGGCAGTCCTCCAGGACTTGCTGGCAGCATTGAAGTAAGTATGTGGAAAGTGTTATTTGTCTCCCTTGCTGGGGATGCATATAGCTGTCAACAGACTTACATTTTTAAATCTGGAGAACCTCTTCACCAGTTGTGATAAACTTGGATACAGCATTCTTTACCACAAGTTCAGGAGATCAGAAAAAACACTCCACAACATAATTGAATTGATTTGTATTGATATTATGCTTGTTATTATACAGGCATTTTTTGTCTAGACCCCGCTAGGCAGAGGGACCATTGCTTGGCCATGTGGATGAGACAATCAGAACCTTCCCATGAGAATAAATAAGCCAAGGGGTAGCTGCAAAGGTGGCGATTGGGGAGGTGGAGGGATTTGAAATTATACGCAAAAGGAGGAGGGCATTGGCTGTTCATAGTCTCTAAGTAATGTGTGATCATGGTGGTCTTCTGCGTTTGTACTTAATGCTGTGGCAGGGGTGCATGTTAACTAATACCGAAGGGAGCCTTTATATTGTGGAATTTAACTTTAACAGGTGGTTACTCAAGTCTCTGGCCTGTGGTACTGGAGAAGATCATGGGGTCTACTGTATAGGGGCTCATGCAGCAAAACACTTTCATGTGGATTGCAGGGTGTCATGCGATCAGGAGTTTCTGAGTTTGAATCCTGGTGATGCTGAGTTGCCATTGGGGACCCTCAGAGAATGAATGTTCACCTCAACGCACTTCAGCCTCCCAGGCTGGGCCCTTGCCTCCAGGGTTCAGTAGCTTGGTAAAACCTGTTGCTTAGGCCTCCTGTTTTTTCACTAATTAAGTCCTGCCTATGCATCAGCTTTTAATGGCTTTTAATGGCTTCAAATTCAACACGACTAGATATTATGGAGCAATTCTTCTTTCCTAGCCCAAGGGTATACATGGCTCAGAGTTGCTCATCCACTATTAGCCCTCCAATTGTTGATACCGTTATAACTGCTGTAATTATCCTCGACTCATCGAAGAGCAGATGAACATAACTTTCAGTAACGCATTATAAGGACATGTTTCTAAATATAAGTAAAATAGGAACATGCATGACCAAAATGAATGATATAATGCAACTTGATTAGTATAAAGATGAATGTGTGTGTATATATATTGTGACAGGGCAGAGGCCCTGCACTCTGGGGAATGTATGTTTCGTGGCTGCTTTGCACAGCCACAGTTTAATTGTTTAATTGTTGTATTAATTTAATTAGGCACACCTGCTAGTAATTGAGGCAGGTGTATAAAACCAGGTCTGTAAGGTGCATCAGTGTCTGTGTGAAGGCTGAGGCCTGTGGAGACCTGTGTGGTTGGACCTGAGAAAAGGCGTTGTGTTGCAATACTTGTTTTGGTTACCAGTAAACAGCTTAGCCATCTGGCTGTAGATAAAACTGATACAAGTTTAGTTAGGCTTTTGTATTGTTTGTTTTGTGTTTGTAAATACAAATAAATATACAGGCACTGTCCTGTTTTCATTTAAATCTGCTGTGAGAGTTCTTCTTTAAACACAATAATTGTGAACGGTCCCGAAAGTGGTAAAGAATACCCCACTTTGCCACAAATTATATATATATAATGTATACCAATAGATAGATAGATAGATGCACTAAATAAGGAATGCGTTAAAAATGTACACACAAATGTTGTACACGTCTATATACAAAAGGTGAGTTAATGCACTGATTCCAAACATACAAATATTACAAGATTTTTTTTATTATTAAAAAAAGATGAAGTATCAAATGTATAATAATCTGCACAACATAACTACAGATGTCAGGACTGCCCAGTCCCTGACCACAGTCCCTGACCACATTCCGGCGCCTCCTTAAGACTCACCTATTCAAAGAGCACCTGTAGAACTCCTCTGTTTGTATCCTGGGACACTATCACCCTTCATGTAAATGTGCTTTATTTTGCTCTTATCAGCCCCTATTTTACTGCATTTAATCCTGTACTTCAGAATACTGTAATCTGCCAAGTTTTTAACCTGTAGTACTTTGTATTTACTCACATCCTGATGTAACTATCACTATTACCTGCTGTATTATTGAATTGTGGTTTGTTAAACTTGTACTTTACTTGAACAAAAGTTATTGTATTTCTTGCTCTTATTGTATTACTTGTATTGTAACGCTTGAAATGTTTTTGCTTACGATTGTAAGTCGCCCTGGATAAGGGCGTCTGCTAAGAAATAAATAATAATAATAATAATAATAACTACAAATACACATCAGACGCCTACTTTTGAATTCATATTTTTAACAGACATGTGGTGGGGTACACCCCACCCCCATGTGTATTTTGTATTAAGATTGATTAATTTATTACTAATCTGGAGACGGTCACATGTATAAAAATCAGCAGCTTTGGCTGAATATAATATCGAAAACAATTGCTACCCATGCTGGTTTTACACCTGCACGATACTTGTTTGTTCCGTGTCTGTTTTATCTGTTTATTTTGGCCACTGTGCCGTTTTGTTAGTTTTGTGACAGTGTTTTGTTTAAATCATTTATTTACTTTATAATAAATCAGTGCATCAGTGATTCACACCCCGCAGGACTGTCTGTGTCCATTCTCTTCCTGGTCTGACGTCACCCACAAGCCATCCTGGTTACAAGACACCACAAACATGTTTATAAATCACAGAAAATCACTTTCTGCTTAAGCTGCATTTTAAACAATGAACACGTAAACCTGCAAAGCGTATATCAAACACCCACAGGGCAAATAAGATACAAGACAGCTTAGTTATACAAGACACAATTAAAGCTAGTGTAGCACCCAAACCATCTCATTGTAACATTTTACTAAGAAACAGCCCTTCAAGAAATATTAGATTTACTATCAGTTACTACAAGACTTTGTGCTTAAGAATGATGGCAGGGAAAGATAAGCCTCAATTGTCTCTTGTTTAACTAATCCATTTAATACACGTTAATTATTTTATTTGTCCCTCTTTAGGCATGTTTAAAACCTGGCTTTCTGTATGTTTAATATTTTGGTCAGATACTATACAAAAGAAGCCCTGCTGGTTTGACCACAGCCTGCATCAAGTACCCATGGTAATTGTTATGTAATAGTAATCCTTAAACATAAAAAAAGAAATGCTGCACATACCGGTAACTTTCTACAGCACATTTGGCAAATAAAACCCCAAACCATTCTACACCCCAGTAACAATGGTACACACTGTCAGATGTGGCAGACATGTCTGGGTTATGCATTCTCCAGTGCTGGGTAACGAGACATTTTCACAGCGACATGACCATACACACCAGAAGCGATACAGAGGCAATGTGACAGGTTTGAAAACTGCCAGATCTATACAACTGTTCAAAATTGCTATTGACAAAACTATGCTCAAGACTGGGACATATTCATCAACATAATGGTATTCCAACATATATGGCATAAATCATACACACCAGGCTTATCCAGTTCCTTCAAAATGGACTCCCATATATTATCTTTCAAATCTGTGTCTTTATAATTGTGATACCGGTCGTGTTGCGTGTGGTGTGAAAGATACTTCTCAGAAGTATAGGCTCTATTCATTGGGATGCATCGCTGCACAGTGCTGCTTGCCGTATCACATCCGGTGGGTAGTAGCCTTTACTGTATTTTGGATTGTTATTGTTTCATTAATCTAAATGTATACTAATATATTTTAAATGTTCAGTTTGAACACTTTTTCATGAAAAGAGATATTATCCATTATCTTACTCGGATAATGGATAATATATGAAAATATGTAGTAATTTGTATAAAACATTCACCAAATGAAGGGCATACATTTAGATTATTAAAAAAAACAACAACATGTATTTAGATTATTAAAAACACATACTTAGATTAATACTTAGATACATATAGTTAGATTATTAAAAAAAAACATATTTGGAGACCACTGTTTGTTACATCTACTAACACATAAAATCCTTTTATGAAAAATACTGTACTATAAAATAGGACCAATTTTATAACCAATCTGCATATCATTTATATATGAACATATATGTATGCACATAAAACCAAATGAAGAAAAATAAGAGGCACATGAATGTAACATATATTGCATTAAATACAGTATATGTAAAATATAAGTTATTTTTTATTGTGTGTCCTGTGGCCTGAAGCCTGCATTTGTCGATATATCCCAAGCAACTTTATGCCAGACCTGTGGTTTCCAACCATCTCAGACACTTGGTTGCTATTCTGTTCACTGCTTAACAAATACAAATCGGAATTGGAATACATATTTTAAGGTTATTTGAGACGCTTCCTGCTTCTATTAAAATTGGGATTACAACAGCAATACCTGATTTATTTATATTCATACCGAATATACTATAAGCCCTCAATCGAATTTCTATTCATTTACACCCTTCACTGAAAAAAGGCTTTTCTGTCAGTGATTCTGCTTTCTTAACAAATGTATCTATCATGAAAGGGACAGCCCACAAGTGTGTGATGCACATATCACAGGTGCTTCTACTCTTTGTCCGAGGAAATGCCTTTTCATTGACAAAGCTGCGGGGGTGGGGGGGGTGGCACTTGGAGCTGCTAAATGGTGCTGAAGTCCCTTTTCACAGATGAATGGGTTTCCTTCTCTACATAGCTGTAGATAATCTTTGGCACAGCATTTGTTAGTATCAGGGGTTTGCCCTGGGATAATGCTTGAGCATAGCGCTGTGTAGTAAAAACACTCTCTGGAGCAACTTCCCTTCACACAGTACAGAGAGGCTCCGTGCTACGTGTAGTGCCATAGGGTAACACAGTCTCTGGAGGAGTGTTGGCTGCTATACCCTGGAATCACACAGCACTGTTTTCCAGAAAGGCAGATTTGACACTAGCTAAGGATGCATACTGGTTCATGTAGGGTAAAGCTGCCTTGAAGCAGTCTTCTACAAATCTCATGACAGGATTAGGAACATGACTGTATTCTGCATGTATCTGGGCAGTAGGAAGGCACAGATAAACGTGTCTTAGATAAGACAACTCACATTTGTATGGGCATATCAGTGCTGTAATTAAGTGTGGATCTGACATCAACATTTTCATAAAAATGTATATAGTGATATTCATAGCTACATGCTTGATGTTGCAGTGTTACCGTGCTGGTTAATCAGTGTGTTTTATGTTGCAGGCAGGACCTGCTCAGGCTGGGCTCATTTGAGGGTTGTTTCCAAATGGTTCGTTGGAGTGTAGCGTGATTAACCAGTGTTGGGCACGTTACTGAAAAAAGCAACTTTTATTACTCGTTACTCATTTCTTCAGAAAAAAATATAATGTCCTGACTTGTTACTTAATAATTAAGTAACGCGATATATTGCTTGTTATATTACTCGTTATATTTCTTTCTTGTTGTGACTATTGTCTACTGTTTAACTATATGTCGGGTAATTAAAACGTTTGTAGTAAAACAAACGATCTTAGCAATTGACTGGATATAGCAAGTAAATGGTAATCATTACAATACATACAGTATATGTATCATCTAGAATATTGTGTTCAGTTCTGGTCACCTCGTTACAAAAAGGATATTGCTGCTCTAGAAAGAGTGCAAAAAAGAGCGACCAGAATTATCTCAGATTTAAAAGGCATGTCGTATGCAGACAGGCTAAAAGAATTGAATATGTTCAGTCTTGAACAAAGAAGACTACACGGCGATCTGATTCAAACATTCAAAATCCTAAAATGTATAGACAGTGTTGATCCAGGGGACTTTTTTGACCTGAAAAAAGAAACCAGGGGTCACAAACGGAGATTAGATAAAGGGGCATTCAGAACAGAAAATAGGAGGGACTTTTTTACAGAGAATTGTGAAGGTCTGGAAACCAACTCCCCAGTAATGTTGTTGAAGCTGACACCTTGGGATCCTTCAAGAAGCTGCTTGATGAGATTCTGGGATCAATAAGTTACTAACAACCAAACGAGCAAGATGGGCCAATGGCCTCCTCTCGTTTGTAAACATTCTTATGTTCTTAATATTGCGTAAGTCATAGTGAAAATAATAATAAAAAAAGAAACTTACTGGTAAGTTGCATAAAAGTTTTTTATAACAGTGAGCATTAGTTGGGAAAAACAGACATATGGATATAAAACATTGTTAGATAATTACTTCACGTATTAGATACACATGTATTTTGTAGATACATACATATGCATCCATTATACTGTAGTATTTTTCTTATGCATGCAATTTGAGTTCTTCAAATCGTACATTCAGTCAAAGTTTTTTAAACGTTTTGTTTATAAATCTAAATAGTCTTTGTTGTGTCGCATCAAAAGCAGCTTAGGTTACAAAAGGAGAAGCTGTTATGTACCTGCCAGGATCTGTGTTCTTTATTATTAAGCTCTGTGCTCAAGCCACTTGATCCTGGTTGTAAGCACGCAGCCAATGAAAGCTGTGTTCAGGGTTTCCACGTGCTCAATAAACATAGCAGATACGCGTTTAGGGACTGTGTGTGGTGCTGACTGAAAATACAATAAACCATTTAGATGTACTGTAGTTGGTTTTGTTGGTACAGTACTATATTTTCAACAGAAGAAGTATTTTAATTCAGAACGATATGATTCTGAAAATATCACTTCGCCAAAAGAGATGATACGTGGACTGTAATACAGTACATACTTTTAATCCAGTACGTATTGTAGCAGTATGTTAAATTTCCCATTCACGACCCAACAGCAAAATGAAATAAAAAAATGTTACCCATTATTATTTAGCAGACACCTTTATCCAAGGCGATTTACAGAGACTAGGGTGTGTGAAATATGCATCAGCTGCAGAGTCACTTACAACTACGTTTCACCGAGGAGGTTAAGTGACTTGCTCAGGGTCACACAATGAGTCAGTGGCTGAGGTGGGATTTGAACCGGGGACCTCCTGGTTACAAGCCCCTTTTCTTTAACCACTGGACCACACAGCCTACTGTGGCAATGTGCCCCGCCCCTGTGTGCAATTGTGTGTTATGTGTTGTATGTTGCGTGTGTAAATGTTGGTGTATAGTCATTGGTACACGGGATATAAACGGGTCTGTGTTTCACGTGTATTTAAAAAGTGTATATTTGTATTTAGGCACGGGATTGCACATCACGCACGTGCATTTAAAATATAATGTGTGGCACGGGGTTGCACGTAATGAATTCACGTGCTGGGATTCAAGTGAATAATTAATTAGTAATTGAATCCCAGCACAAACAGTATAAATAGACGCACTTTTCTTGCAGTCGGGGTTAGGTGTTCGGTGAGTGGAGAACGGGATTGGAGACGGAGGTGAAATAATAATAATAATAGTAAAAGTAAAAGTAGTAGTTAACGTGTTTTCACTCACCGTGTTTGTTTGTCTCCGTGCACCGTTTGTCTGTGTAGTCCGTTTTGTTTGTCTATTTATTTTGGCGTGTAGTGCCGTGTCCAGTGTTTTTGTCTGTTCCAACCTTTTATTTTCTGTTCTGTTTATTAAATGCTGAACGCGATCACGCGTTCAGCCTCACCAAAACCCCATCTCTCTGTCGTTTGTGTTCCTGTTTCTGGTCTGACGCCACCCACTCCGGCCGTCTTTGTGACACCTACCCATGCACATAACTACATAAAATGTAAAAGGCAAATGATAAAAAAAAAAAAAAGTTTCCAGAATTAAAACAGTATCCAAAGTCAGAATTTAAAATTGCAGAATATAGTGCTCGATAAGGCCCTAATATCACAGTTCACACAGTGCACAAAAGCAACTGAGATCACTTTTTAAAAATGCATCACAGTATCTAAAACTGTTTAATGATTAACTGTTTTACACAGGGCTGGCCTTAGGCTGTGCAGGGCCCTAGGCAGTGATGATTAAGTGCGGGTCCAGAACATCAAATGAATGCTACAGTAGCAACCATATCTTAAAGTGAGTATACAAGTGCATCATGTAATCATATGCACCTACATATGCTAAGTTAAGAGAAGGTAAACAATATTAATGATATTAAAATGTTAATGAATACTTGTTTCCGTTCGTTTGTTAGACTATCATTTTATATAATTCATAACTTTAATACACTCAGAATTCCGGTCTACTTCAAACATATCACGCATTAATTTTCTCTAAAATGACCCTACCCCCATAGGCCTATTGAAAAATACTGTAATACGCAACTATAAATGGGTTATGACTGGTCGGAGGCAAGAATAACCAGGCAGAAATAAACACAAAAATAAATAATAACACTGCGTAACAATTATTTATTTTTTTTTGGTTCCTTGGTAGTAAGTGTTATTTCCTAATTGCTTATGCCTCAAATCAGCCCCCAAATGTAGTCTTTCACGAATCAGCCCCCAAATGTAGTCTCCCATCATGTTCTCGTTATACTGTCCTTCATTGACAGCTCATCCAGGAGCCTCAAAGCCGTGCTACTCCATAATGGTAACAAGTACCCGTCTCTTCCCCTGGCTCACTCGGTGCACCTCAAAAAGGATTACAACAGCATCAAGACCTTGCTGGACGCCTTGAAGTATGATGAGTATGGCTGGGACCCCCGGAAGGTGCTGTGCCACCACTGCACATCAAATTGGGCCTTATGAAACAATTTGTCGGAGCTCTAGATAAGGAGTCGGCAGCCTTCAAGTACCTTCAAGACTTCTTCCCTAAGCTGTCTGAGGCAAAGGTCAAAGCTGGTGTCTTCGTCGGACCACAGATAAAGAAGATCCTGGAGTGCAATGAATTCCCCAAGAAGCTCACTAGTAAGGAGAAAGCGGCTTGGAACAGCTTTGTCGCAGTGGTTCAGGGCTTCCTGGGCAATCACAAGGCCAAAAACTATGTGGAGCTGGTTGAGATTCTGGTGAAAAACTACGGCACAATGGGCTGTAGGATGTCCCTCAAAGTCCATATCCTTGATGCTCATCTTGATAAATTCAAGGAGAAAATGGGAGCATACTCGGAGGAGCAAGGCGAGCGCTTCCACCAGGATATACTGGACTTTGAACGCCGCTACCAAGGACAGTATAACGAGAACATGATGGGAGACTACTTTTGGGGGCTGATTCGTGAAAGTGATTTACAGTATAATCGTAAATCTCGAAAAAAACTACTCACTTCTAAATCTTTTGTAGTCATTTTTGTATTACTTTAGTATAAATACATGTTAATTTGGATTCATATGTTGTTTTTTTCTGACTTTATGTGAACGAAAAGACACAAATTCGCCCGTTTTCTCATTGGAAATAGGTACATTTCAAAATATCACTGTCCTGGTCACAAAAGCAAAGTTTGTGGGGAATAATAGCCATTTTCTATACTTTTGAGGCATAAGCAATTAGGAAATAACACTCACTACCCAGGAACAAAAACTGTGTTACATAGTGTAATAATAACAAAAAAATCCTTCTGACACTTGACACACTGTGTGCAATGCCATGTTTTACAAATTTTTTTTGTTTTGTTTTTTAACAAACGTACCCCTGGGCATTATCAAATAATTTTTTTTCATTTTTTTCTTGTAAATTATGTAAGAACATATATTACAAAGACATTTTCCTAGCTTTAGCGTCAGCAAAGTCCTTTATCAAATCTGAGTACTCTTGGCAACTTCGCTTTCATTTGACAGTATTGTTTTGTGTTAAAGTAAATATTTTTAACAAAATGTACCCCATATCGAATCACACCCATATTTGTAATATTTTGTAAAAAATAAATGTCTCTCATCCATGGCAAGACTCATAGCAGCCTGTAATGTCATTAACAAAGTCCACTTAGCAAACAAATCAAACGGAGACCACCTAAACAGGCAAATTAACTGAATTTGCTTCACTTGTTTAACTTTAATGAGAACAACAGGGAAACTCAAGCAAAATCACTATACACATTGACCTTTGTAGCTGTGAAGCAGAGGTGAGTAGCTGGCTGGTATGTAGTGTGACATAATGTTCCTCCCTTCTCACTCCTGAGTGTCAGTTCAAAAAGTTTTTGAGAAAGATATTTCTGCAGAAATAGATTGTACGCATGGTATATATGAATGACACAAACACACATAATAATAGCATATTCAACACTTAGTAAAAGTAATATAATTAAACCATAGGATAAAATCCTGGATGAATTCAATAAAGGTCAATAAAAGCCTATGCTGACTACTCCAGTTCTCAAAGGACACTCCATTACCGTACCTAAACCCCAGACGCCACTGTAAATGAGAACCTGTGGCAATGTGCCCCGCCCCTGTGTGCATTTGTGTGTTATATGTTGTATGTTGCGTGCGTGTGTTAATGTTGGCGTATAGTCATTGGTACACAGGATATAAACGGGTCTGTGTTTCACGTGTATTTAAAAAGTGTAAATTTGTATTTAGGCACGAGGAGGGCACAAATCACTTCACGTGCTGGTAAAATGTAATGTGTGGTCACGGGAGTACACTTAACTAATTCACGTGCTGGGATTCAAGTGAGTAATTAATTAGTAATTGAATCCCAGCACAACAGTATATATAGATGCACATTTCTTGCACTCGGGGTTGGGTGTTCGAGAGTGGAGAACGGGTGAGAGAGAAGGAGAACGTAAAGGAAAATAATAATCTATAAGTGTTTGTACTCACCGTGTTTGTTTGTCTCTCCGTGCACCATTTGTTAAGTGTTTAGTACGTTTTGTTTGTCTTTTTATTTTGGCGTGTAGTGCCGTGTCCCGTGTTTTTGTGTTTAAAGCCTTTTATTTTCTGTTCTGTTTATTAAATGCTGAGCACAATCACGTGCTCAGCCTCACCAAAACCCCAAGTCTCTGTTGTTTATTTCCTGGCTCTGGTCTGACGCCACCCACTCTGGCCGTCTTTGTGACAGAACCTCACTTGGTCCCATGTGCTTCTTTAAAGAATTGGAATTGAAGAGCAACTCAGTTGAAAGCTGTGCCCTACAAATCCTACTGGGGAGTTCCCAAGCTCACCAGCCATTCACCACCAATTAGCCAAGGTGAGCCTCCATTCTGCCATTCAGTGTATGCCATACACAATCACTTCTCTGCATTCCAGAATAACATGAACATGGCTAGCAGTGAGGAGACCTGTATAATAGCTCTTCAAACTGACATTGTGCTACACATGTGGGGCTGAAGCTGAAGGGTGCTGAGCTGACTGTGGTGGAAAACAATCATGAACAGATCATTGAGAGCAATTGAAGAATGCCATTGATATAGAAAAGACACAACTATGGCTAGGGATTTATTTTTGTTCACAGTAATAAATTGCTTTTTTCACTGCATTTTCACGGTCTAAAAATAGGTATTTCAAGATATTTCACGATTAAACATAATGTTTATTAAAGCAGAAGAAAATAGCATTGTCACTTTCAAAATGGACTATTATGCAAGAAATGTTCATAAATATTTAAATGCTTACCTGAAAAACAGTCAATGCTAAATTGTAAAATATTTAATTTTTTTATGTCCACCTTTTACAGCCATTCTATTTTCACTGTCATTGAACAAAATAATGTGTAAAAAATTCAGGATGGAGAATCCGCAATGTGGATGATTTAAATTGCAATTGAACAGATGAACTAATGGCAGATGATTAATTTGGCTGGAGACCTTGTCCATGGGTGCTGACAGCTGTCCGATATGCTGGCTGACTAGCGAATACAAGATGACATGCAGGCTAGTGCCGTGGATAGGAAGTGGCTTGTAGGGCCACCTCCCCCCAAAAGACAAAGCCTCCAAACCATGACTGGATAAAATGAAGATGATGAATGGTTAATGCAACGACAGTGCGCAATGCCACCTACCCCCAGAAAATAGAAAGGGATGAATGAAAAGTAAGCAGCTGAGACACAGGCCCACCCCCCAGAGCATGAAGTGCATTGAGGGAGAACCTGGCCTCTCCAGCCTGCCACGCACCCTGCAGAAACTAATTACGAACCGCTTGGCACTCAGGTAAGGAAAAACCCCTACTCGCTGGTAGGAGGAAACCTTAGGGAATCCATGGCTGAGGGTAGCCCTTCCTCCAGGCTCTAAAGACAGCTGTCTCCCTGTTTGGCCTCACCACGCGTGACTGAGAGGCCAAACAAAAGAAGCGACATGAAGGAAAGCCACACAAGAGTTTTTATGGCGCTTGGATATGACGTGTTGATTAGTGGGTGGATTCTCCTTCCAGAAATGCAACCAAGTTTTCCAGGCAAATGTTTGCTGTATTTATTTTTAAGTGATAATAAATGTGTATTTTTACACAGGAAATTTCACAGGGAACTGTATACAACAATGGGTACATTTCACAGAAATCGTGATAACTGTAATAACCATGAACAAAATACAGCCTTAACTATGGTCACTTTAAAATATCAAACATGCAAAATTGGTCCTGAACATGTTGTGCTGTCAACGTTCTGTTTTTTTATATATGTTATAATTGAGAATGTTATTTGGTGACCATGAACAGCAGAATATTTTCATTTCTGGGTTACTGATACATTTAGGGAATCACATTAAATGTTATATGTATTGCTGTTTAGGATTTTCTTTTTGCTGTCTGACAGATTTGTTTTATGGTTACAGCTAAAATATGGGTGTCTATACCTGTGCCAAAATACCCAGGGTTATTTATAAATGCTAAATTTTGATGCCATCCTAAAATCTGGGTGTCATACTCTGAATAACACTGAGACTACAGTCATTTTTCACAACTCCAATTTATTATTTATTTATTTATTTATTTAAATAAAGCAGTGTGTATTCATCTCGGGTCAGTGTCTGGAGCTGGGGAGGGGAGTATTTCTCTCCCCTAGTCTGATTCCATCAGTAAACTGCCACTCTGAGTATCCCACCAGCTCACAGCCAGCAGTGCAACAGCCCTTCTCTTATTATCTCCACAGGCGATTAAAACCCTGGGGATCAGGGGTATGCTGGAGGCAGATGTCACACATTTTCCCATCTATCTGGATAACAACAGTGCTGAAGCTTGATATTAACATTATTCAGCACACATTATTGAGGGTTTTAGATTCTGGATTTTATTGAGGTGCCTGTCTGTCCATACATTTGTCCATCTGTGTGCGACCCTTTATTGCATATATCTGGAACATTGCTTATTATATTGTGATTAAACTTGATGTTAACTACATTTAGCTACTTGCAGTATCAGATTTGGGGATACAGGGAAGTTTCATTTTGTACATCTGTCCGTCTGTATATCAAATTTTTATTTATTCAGAAATGATTCCACATACTGTAAATCACTCATTTTAATGTACTTTATTGTGATACTAACACTTCATTTGCTTACCTAATGACATCTAGGTCTTAAATACTGACTATCTGATTTTCATCAAACTATTCCTTGTTATTCTTGTTCTATACTATTCTGTCCACACTGTTTATAGGTCATGGTTATCATACTGATACACAGCTCTACTTTCACATCTACTGCATAACAGCAGAATGTTTATTCAGTCTTCAAAATAGGGTTACATGCAGCACATATGACATTTACTGCCATACTTGTCACAAGTCCATACTGATATTATAATGGTATAAAGGGCAGAGTAGCACTGTAAGCTTCCAGTCCACATCAGGCTTAAATAATAATGATGAGCATGAGTCTTAATATGTTACCTTACTTGGTATTATTTTATATTTAGAAACATCAAACGATTTTCAACTATTAAATATACTGTATATGTAAAGACTATTTTGTTGTATTTATTGCTCTTTTCTAATTTTTTTTGCCAACTTGCGTTAGGCTATGTGGCTTCTAATGAGCCTCGACAGCACTCCAGTTTAAATGAAGCTAAAATAGAAACAGTGCGTGCTTGGTTTGTTTTTCCATTGGGCTGTGAGCCTGCGATAGGCGCAGCTCTATACACTGTCGTACTGAAGTTCCGGCTCTGTGACACATGGGACCAGGGCCTTCCCTGAGGGGGTCCTGTGTGTGTTTTGTTTCTTCCTGTTGTTGTGGAGCCAGGTGAGAATACACAGTGCCGAAAAAAACGCACTGCTCTGTGTTTATCGTAAACCCAGTAGTATTAGTTGATTTTTGTTGAAAAAAGATCTCATATCCATGTAATTACGATAGACACTGTTCCTGAAACCAAAGAAAAAATGCTAAAATGTCCACTTGCAAGTCATGTGACCTAGTTTTTGGGAATGTGCATTTAATGTCAGGTGTTTACAGTAGGCATGTTGAATGCCACTTCTAAAAGTGTACTATTGCACCGTGCTATTGTTTTCCAATGAATTTGCTTTGTTTTAGCTTGGTTAACCACTGTTTTCACCACGTTGTACCATACTTATCTGTGACTGGCCAGGCTTGAGTAACGGGCAGTGTTGTGTGATGCACTGCCGATACGGATTCTGTCCCCTGTCGGTGAGATGAGGTTAAAAGCTGTATAACCATGAATGCAGGGGAGTCCGGCTGTTTTTGCACAGTGCTTAAATCGCTCGTTTGCAGTGTGCAAGGTTGCTGGTTGCTGTTTATTTCTTTTTCAAGAGCCAAAGAGTGGTTAGTCCAGTTTAGCTGTGCGGAAAAGTCATACGCTTGCATGCAAGAACCCTGGAAATAAGACTTGTAATGTCAGGGAGTAATTACCGCAGTTTAATGAAATCAATAAAAATAAGGAAATCATGTAAAATCAATTTTTTAATAATAAAAAAAAAATCACTTGGAGGTATACTACACTGCATTTATACAGTATTTATGGAAACAGTTTCTAAAAAAATTGATGGCAAAAAATTAAAATTGTGTATGCATGCATATATACTGGGGTGTAGCTATTTGTATTTATGGAAATGTTGTTTGTGCAGGGTTAAGCACTCGCAAGGGCATTGTCTCAATACTCCATATTCTCATACTCATGCCCATACAGTGTGACACAGTGTGACCTTCCCCAACCATGGCACTAACCAGATGGAATAACTTTTTGAGGTCACAAGAGGGATGTTGGAGCCATCCTCACAGTACCGTATTCATTCGAATTTAAGACGCAGCCCAAATTTAGCACCCTCAATTTAAGGAAAAAATAAAACATCAAATAAATATGCATTTACAAAGATACAACCTCAATTACGCTGTTGTAGCGTACAAAACTGACCCGAAACAGTGTTGTTGTAGATTAACCATGGAGCTTGTTTATTGTGCTGCGTACTGTATAATACTTAAGATGGCTTCTCTGTCGTACCCGCACCACTCACTCACTTACGGCATCACGCGTCAAGGAAACAGCAAGCATGACATGAGCATTTCCAATCTGTCCAAGCTGGTATTTTTTGTTGGAAATGCTGAAATTGTAAAAGTTTCTCTTGGTATTCCTCAGGAAGCTAATGACGCTTCTTTGAAAATGGCTGCCTGTATGTCATGGATGATTTGAGATCAGGCAGTAACTTTTGGTTTGTCTTTTCTCAGCAGTAAGTCACGTTGCTGCTTGTGTATTCAGGCAAACATCTTTGTCTTTTCTTGGCAGTCAGTCGCGTTGCTGTTTGCGTGCTCGGATAGTCACGTCTTTTGTTGGCAATATTAATACACGCATCACTATACTGTACTCAAATTTAAGACGCAGGCTATTTTTGAGAGGCAAAAAATGTTTAAAAAAGTGCGTCATAAATACGAAGGAATATGGTAAATGGTCTCAATGAGTTAAATGTGCCGTCTCAGTGGTTTTGTGACACAGACTATTCGAAGAGAAACCAGAATTATCCCAGGTTTAAAAGGCATGTCGTATGCAGACAGGCTAAAATAACTGAATCTATTCAGTCTTGATTCAAGTATTCAAAAATCCTAAAAGGTATAGACAATGTCGACCCAGGGGACTTTTTTGACCTTAAAAAAGAAACAAGGACCAGGGGTCACAAATGGAGATTAGATAAACAGGCATTCAGAACAGAAAATAGGAGTCACTTTTTTACACAGAGAATTGTGAGGGTCTGGAACCAACTCCCCAGTAATGTTGTTGAAGCTGACACCCTGGGATCCTTCAAGAAGCTGCTTGATGAGATTCTGGGATCAATAAGCTACTAACAACCAAACGAGCAAGATGGGCTGAATGGCCTCCTCTTGTTTATAAACTTTCTTATGTTCTTAATTTTAACCTCTTTGAATCTCACAGCAAGAGATTTGTATATTTTGTTTGTTTGTTTAAAAGGTGGTTTTAAACCACGGTTAGAAGCCTAATAGTGTGCATAGGGAGTGCTGCTATGTCCATGGATGGAGTGTAGACATGGACTTAATGACTGTCTCCTGTCTTTAGGATCCTGTCAATGAAAGTTTAGGCTTGTCTCATTACTGTTAGCTGTGGGCAGAGCAGCTATCTTGAAAAACACCCTGAAATGAAATGTGTGAAAAAAAGATCCTGACCCCACATTTACCCCCGTTTAGAATATCAAATTATCTTCCCTCACCATAGCAACTCCCCACAACAGCGCAGGAGAACTGAAGGTCAGTTGGTGTCCCTGATTCCACAACCAAGCCAGTCCCTCTTTACACCCAGGAGTTCAACAGCGGATGTCAGTGAGCTACCAGCCCCCCAAGGACAGAGGCCAGCCCTGTGTTCACTTTGAGCTTGTCTGTCCAGTAGGGTTTTCTGTAGTTCAGGGATGTGACTTAGTCCCTGTCGTGTGCCAGAGCCAATGCCACGCTCCCTCTGGAATCCCCAGGAAAGATGCAGCTTTGCACAGCCACGACATGAAGCTGCTCTTATTTGAGTGCATGACTCACCCTGCACACCTTTATCAGGTGAGCCACTTGGAGACCCCAATTTCAGAACCATTTTCACTGCTGGAGCACTGGCTGGATTGACTGCTGAACTGAAGTTGAGTATTTCCTCTGAAAGACTCTATTCTAAATATGTTAAACCATGGTTAGGTCTGTCTTTCAAAGAGGAGTAGGTCGTATAGAAATCCCAATCAGGGTTAATTCTCTACACTACTTCCCTTGCTATATTCTCCAGGTGCCTAGTGTAAAATACAACATGTTATACAGTAGTTGCATTTCGGATGTACCTGGCAGTGTTAACATCACAGTTAAGCAAACATGTTTAAGACAGTGAAAACAGCACTACTGACAATTGTAGTATGCCATTGTGCCACACAGTGGCAGAAGTGATGTATCCAATAGCAGTGCTCTTCTTCCTGAAGCACTGCTTAGTCTCTTTATGGAGCACAGCATGCAGATAACAAGCTTATTGATGTTTAATAATTGACCATTGGAAAACTCTTATTGACAAAGTAAAACCAAAGCCAATGCTAACAAATAAGCAACATCCTTGGTGTCATTAGATATCTTCCTGGGTGCTAAGTGAAAGGGCATTTAAGATTCATTGCTATTAAGATGTTAAGAGGTTTGAAATAATGCTTAGCCTGCTTAGTTTTAGAGATGGATCTCCAATTCTAGAACACCAAGCATTGCTGTACATAGAGTCTAATCCCGCCCTTATAAAGGTTTCCCATAGTAAAAGCACAGCAAAGTGTTTGAAAGGTAAAGCATGTGATTCTATTGTAAAGCCCAAAGAGGTATTGTAAAGCATATTAAAAAAAGCATGGCAAACCGTGGTAAACTATACTAAATGCATCGTGTAACCATGGGAAAAGCATGGGAAAACTGCACAATTACTGTGCACATTTACCATGGTAAACGTTTATATGGGGGACACAATTTCAATTTAAAACATTTTCAAAACTTAATAAAACATAAAAGCATACAGTGCCATTATTGCACTTGAAAATAACACCATGTCCACTTAGTCTTCTGAGTAGTTAGATTGACTTATGCAATGTTTAGTACCAAAAGAAAAACACTTTTAGGTGGCCTAATTATACAGCGGAAACAGTTACAGTGGGGTATGGTCACAGCTGCCCCAGATTTCACTGGCATGAGAATTCTTGTTATCGGAAGTAACGCAAATAGCACGGTCTTCTGTCTAAAATAATGTGTACAAAATCCTAATTATTCATCTGGTGTTCCATTTGAATTCATTGTGAATCTTTGTGGTTATTTCTTAAAATGATATTCAGAGCTGTCAAAATACCTTCTGCTATATTTTACATGCACTGTCCTAAATTGTATATGTTCTTATATCTCTAGGATTAGGTTTTCTGGTATATTTTGTTTGTGTTATATAGAATTGGTCAATCAAATAAATAAATAAATAATATCACTAATAATAAATGCTTCTGCTGGAGGACCAGGCCTGGCTCTAAGGAGAGAGAGGCCCCTACCTGTTTATGGTTTTCAATGAGTTTTCAAGGGGGGACACAACCGTAAAAACACCAATACAGGCGTCTGGCAAAGTGGGGTGTAGGAGTGATGCAATGCTCAAGACAAGGACAAACAAGAAAGTACTGGTGAAATGATGGTTTATTTATAATCCAAAGTCTGATGACAACAGTAAACAATAAAGAGAACAGGCAATACGCAGCGATGCGTATTTCTCCGTTAAATCCATGGGTTCAGTCCCGAAATAATATAGACGGTATTTAAACACACACTAATACAAAAAACATGGTCACAAGTCTAAAATGAGTGCTGTAGTGCTCATGGTGCAAATACAATTTATTGTGATCAAGGTGCAGTGTTGTGCGGGTTTGTGCTGGCCTGTAGTGACAGCCATCTAATAATAACAAACAAGTAGATTTTAGACACACAAAACAAACAAAATACTCATGATATATTTTACCTTCTCCTTCCAGTTCAGCATTTAACATACAAAGGAACGGATCACCTCGCTATGTCCCATTATATACCGTCAATCACGCACCCTTGGTTAACGATTGCAACCACTCCTCCAATCCGCAGCTGCCACATCGTTTCCCTTCCGGGTCGATGATTTAGTGTACCGTAGCTCCGCCCCATGTCCGACTTCCACCTAACCCTGGGAATGAATTGTTTGGCCACCCAGTCCAGGGTACTCTGTTCCCTTTACACAGCGCCCTCACAGGTCAGGATGGAGATTTATCACCAAGAATCATTCTGTCTCTGTCACAAGGCATTTCCATAATAAAAGGTTACCACAGTAAATTTGCACGGTATTTTTCCAGTTTTCCCATGGTTTGCCATACCTCTCTGGGCTTTACAATGCTTACCTATGTTTTATTATGCTTTCACTATGCTTTATTAAACTCTGCTATGGTTTTATTATGGTGAACTTTTATAAGGGTTATCACTTCTGAATTCCTTAACATACTGTACATAAATGTATAAAATACGGCAAATCCTATAATCTTGTTTGAATGTTTGTTCTCGGTACTTCTTCGAATGGCTAACTGGGGTTTTTGTCAAGCTGTGAATTTGTAGATCCACAGATTGCATCTTAAGATCCCTGTATTTGGACCCATTCTCAAGTAAGCACAGCTCTGCCTCTCCTTTCTGGGGTTGTTATTGAAGGGGTCCATGTGTAGTTTAAAATCTGAGGCGCTACAGTTGCATCAGGGTTGGGGGTAGGTTTGTTTTGAAGTAATCAGAGTTGTAAATGTCAATAGCACAACAGGGAATAGGATAGATAACAAAGCAGCGATCTGATAAAGTCATTTTCATACCACCAGCAAGCAATTGACTTCCACGCTGAAATTCTCCCTTTCTAATGTCACCATTTCGCTTAATGTTAAGCATGTCGTTAATTTTTTTTTCTATTCTCTTCAGAATATGTGATTGATCATTTTAACGACCCTAGCTGATTTGAAAAGGGGTTCTGAAATTAATTCAAATAGCAGCTGAACAGGCTAACAGAGCAACGCCATTCTAAATGGTTATGCATCGTTTATTCCATTACTTTGGGACAGTTCATGCTTTTCAGCTCACATCGCAATGCATTCTGGTGTGTTTTACCTGTTTCAGGTACCTTTCACAGCAGGACTGCACGTACCACAATGCATTGGGGTGGGTGTTGAAAAGCCTGAACTGCCCAAACTGTCCTAGTGCATATAGATTTACAGTATATGGTAACCCTATATGAAGATATGCTTACAAGAAGGAAGTTTGCAGCTTTAAATAGGGGTTGATTACACTAAGTTCAGTTTCCATTAATTAAGCATGTGTATACAGGAGTGGAATTAGGTCCTCTGGGGTATATCCACACATACTGGTTTGGGGTTCTATATGTGGATCTGTCCGGGAGTTTAAACTCATTGTCACATTAAAAGTTGAAAGCAAAACCTAAACAAACACATTGCACTGTTCTGCTGGATTCCGAATCACCACATCTGGTACTTATAAGACAGCAGATGGGTATTTAAGTTGATCCAAATTCCTAGTCCTTGTGCAGATGCAACGGGATTGTTTTAAGACACCGAAAGTGGAAGTGATTAAAAGACCCTTCTTGACATTTACCACATCTGTGAATTACTGTATTTTTGGCTAGAAAATCTATATTTAATAGTCAAGCATTTGGGAAGTTGTTTTTTTACCCATTAATCAAGTTGTATGTTGTCCAACTGATTTTAGAAGAACTATATATATACTGTATATATATATATTTTTTTTTTTCAGCAGGGGATGTTGGGAGACAGTCAGCATGGTTTTAGGAAAGGGAGATCGTGTCTAACTAACCTGCTTGATTTTTTTGAGGATGCAACATCGACAATGGATAACTGCAAAGCTTTTGACAAAGTCCCGCATAAAAGATTAATTCTCAAACTGAACGCAGTAGGGATTCAAGGAAATGCATGGATTATGGAGTAGTTAACATGTAAACCTCAAAATGGAGTGAAGTAACCAGTGGAGTACCACAGGGATCTCTATTAGGTCCTCTGCTATTCCTGATCTACATTAATGATTTAGATTCTGGTATAGTAAGCAAACTTGCTAAATATGCAGACGACACAAAAATAGGAGGAGTGGCAAACACCGTTGCAGCAGCAAAGGTCATTCAAAATGATATAAACAGCATTCAGAACTGGGCAGACACATGGCAAATTACATTTTATAGAGAAAAGTGTAAGGTACTGCACGCAGGCAATAAAAATGTGCATTATAAATATCACATGGGAGATACTGAAATTGAAGAAGGAATCTATGAAAATGACCTAGGAGTTTATGTTGACTCAGAAAAGTCTTCATCTAGACAGTGTGGGGAAGCTATAAAAAGGCCAACAAGATGCTCGGATATATAGTGAAAAGTGTTGAATTTAAATCAAGGGAAGTGATGTTAACTTCACAATGCATTAGTAAGACCTCATCTAGAATATTGTGTTCAGTTCTGGTCACCTCTCTACAAAAAGGATATTGCTACTCTAGAAAGAGTGCAAAGAAGAGCGACCAGAATTATCCTGGGTTTAAAAGGCATGTTGTATGCAGAAATTGAATCTATTCAGTCTTGAACAAAGAAGACTACGCGGCGATCTGATTCAAGCATTCAAATTTCTAAAAGGTATTGACAATGTTGACCCAGGGGACTTTTTTTACCTGAAAAAAGAAACAAGGACCAGGGGTCACAAATGGAGATTAGATAAAGGGGCATTCAGAACAGAAAACAGGAGGCACTTTTTTATACAGAAAATTGTGAGTGCCTGGAACCAACTCCCCAGTAATGTTGTTGAAGCTGACACCCTGGGATCCTTCAAGAAGCTGCTTGATGAGATTCTGGGATCAATAAGCTATGAAAGGTGCTATATAAAGATTATTATATATGTTATATTGTAAATATATTGTTTCTTTAAACTGTTCTGTTTCTAAAATTTAATTCACAAAACCTGCTTTATTAATAACAGCTTTAAAGGCCATTTTGATTAACCAAATCCAATTAGCAGTTCACAAAACCTCTTTTAGCTGTTTTATACGTTTATATATATATATCCAGCTGAAGAAGGACTTGTAGCCAAAACGTCCTGATATAATAGATTTTTTTAAATCAATTATTCACATTTCTGTGTAACTACATTACCTTTTTGATTTTGCACCTTCTGGTACACAGCAGTTTTCCTTTTTAAAATGATATACAGTTGTAGTCAAATGTTTGGATACCCCAATGGAAATGTATAATTTCTAGAAATTTCTTGAAAACAAAGAATTTTAGGAAAAATCTTTTGTAGCAAATGTTTGGCTTTTGTGGATGAGGAAAATAAGTTACAAGAAATAGATGTCTGCAATTATTTATTTCAGCAATTTTCTTGCAAAACTCCAAAAAATGCTAATTCAAAAGTATTCATACCCTGACAAGGAAAATGAAATTAATAGCTAGTTGAGGCTCCTTTAGCAATAATAACCTATTTTAAATGATTAAGATATTTGTCAATGAGCTTTTGGCATGATTCTTTTTTACAATTTTTCCGTGATTTTTTTTTACCATTCTTCAGCACAAAATTGTTCCAGTTCATTCAAATTCTGAGGACTTCTCTTGTGCACAGCCTTCTTCAACTCATACCAAAGATTCTCAATGGGATTTAGATTGGGACTTTGACTAGGCCATTCCAGAACCTTGATTTGATTCTTCTTTAACCATTCTGAAGTAGATTTTGATGTGTTCTTTGGAATGTTGTTGTGTTGGAACATCCAGTTGCTCTTTAAACCTTTAAAGTTTTGTAGTGGAAGGTTTCAGATGATTGGCCAATATCTTTCAGTAGGCTATGGAATCCATTTGACCATATATATATATATATATATATATATATATATATATATATATATATATATATATATATATATATATATATATATATATTCTTATTCCTGTTTTCCAAATAATTGTTTAGCCTAAGAACAGTGTATGAACAGTCCTTAAATAAAATATATGTTTTTATTCATTAATGTTATCATTTTATATTATGGAATGTAGTGTACTTACAAAGACCACTGTGTTCAGTGTGATTCATTTTCTAACTGTGACCAAAACATACATACAGTATTGCACTGAACTACTGCTCGTTCAGTTCAGCAGTGTGGAGTAGTGGGCAGCAGTGTGGAGTAGTGGTTAGGGCTCTGGACTCTTGACCAGAAGGTTGTGGGTTCAATCCCAGGTGGGGGACACTGCTGCTGTACCCTTGAGCAAGGTACTTTACCTAGTTTGCTCCAGCAAAAACCCAACTGTGTAAATGGGTAATTGTATGTAAAAAAATAATGTGATATCTGTATAATGTGAAATAGTGTATAATGTGATATCTTGTAACAATTCTAAGAAATAAATAATAATAAAAATAGTTGCTCATTGCCATGGAGAGATTCCTATGCACTAAGAAGGCTTCTTACTACAGGGGCTGTTATTTAACAGAGGCCACACTATCCACATGGAAGCAATGATTCAACCCATCGCAGTGTGCTTGTTTACCTTACCTGATGAAGCCAGCCTGTAAAAGAGAAGACTTGCACTGAGACTGTCGGGCGCTGTCTGACCACCCCCTCCCCCTGGCTTTGTATTTGCAAGTCATTAACCTTGAGGAGGACAGTGTCTCTTTAAAAGGTGCCACTCCCTTTGCCCTTGCTGGAAGTCACTGGCTCAGACAGCAATTAGCGATTGCAGGATACAGAAGCAGGGATGATCGCTGTC
The DNA here is from genome assembly GCF_902713425.1 of Acipenser ruthenus. Taxonomy (NCBI): domain Eukaryota; kingdom Metazoa; phylum Chordata; class Actinopteri; order Acipenseriformes; family Acipenseridae; genus Acipenser; species Acipenser ruthenus. The sequence continues at coordinate 8,309,841 of NC_081219.1, forward strand.
CCATGGGAGAGAGGCAGTGCTTCAAGGTAAAGAAATAGCAGAAGCCTGGAAAATCAGCTCCTGTCTGATGTCCTGAGGGAGGATTGATGCAAAAATCATTTCTTGGCAATATTTTTTTTTTTTTTTTTTAATGGAATATCCTAAATGTTTCCATTTAGACCGATAGTGAAACAATACAATCTGACACAAAGCGACTAAGGGTTACAGACTAGTTGTGATCAGTATTATGCCAAAGCAGTATGTAACATGTAATTCAGTGTGGTGTTATTGCTATTATGTCAGGTTATTAATGTAATTATATGTCAGGTTATTAATGTTATTATATGTCAGGGTATCGTTGCTATTATATGTCATTTTTTTAAGACATCTCACTGCTATTGCTAATATAGATTATTATTATTATTATTATTATTATTATTATTATTATTATTATTATTATTATTATTTTTATTATTATTATTTATTTCTTAGCAGACACCCTTATCTAGGGCGACTTACAATTGTTACAAGATATCACATTATATTTACATACAATTACCCATTTATACAGTTGGGTTTTTACTGAAGAAATCTAGGTAAAGTACCTTGCTCAAGGGTACAGCAGCAGTGTCCACCACCATGGGATTGAACCCATGACCCACCGGTCAAGAGTCCACAGCCCTAACTACTACTCCATAATGCTTGAATTTTTGCTACTTGAATTTCAAGGTTAATCTGTCTCATGTAAATATCAAAAGGCCAAGCCTGGGAAAAAAGAGGCTGTGTTATATACTGTGTTTTAGATTTTCTTGTTCCTACTTTGTTCTCCATGTTGTGTGTGTGTGTGTGTGTGTGGCCTTGCTATTACTTCAATAGTGTGCATTCCCATCTGTATTGATGAACAATGATCATGTGCTTGAATGGAACTTCATTTCCCAAATGTTCCGTGGGTCTAATTCAATTACAGTTTTTTAGCTGGGAAAAGGTGTTTTGGGAAATAGGTAATTCATGCAAGAAATAGCACATTGTAAACAAACAGAACTTGGAAAACTTTCCAAACATACTTTGCAATTACAGGTAACCTGTCTGAGACCTCTTCCCTATAACTCTGAGAGAGATACCCATATATGCAAACTGTACCAAATGACATCTCTTATACTGAGAGACACCCTAAACATGATGTGATAGCTTATCATTAATCACAAAACGATGACTGTACTCATACAGAGGAGGATATCTGTATACAGGAATATTAATAAACCTGTAACAGTGACTACTTGATTTCACATACATGATTGATAATCACAGTAATACCCAGTGTTGGAGTATATAGTCCCATGCATTGCATTGGATGGCTCACCATTTCACTGTTATTATTGTACACTGTAACTCTTAATATTTTTATTTTTTTATATGTGTAATTTTAGCAAGCTCAAAAGTGGACATATGCAGGGCTGGCCTTTGTGCTCCAGAAATCGGTTGCTCGCTGACGTCCGCTCTCGAGTTCCTGGGTGTAAAAGAGGCTCGGTCGTGGGATTGCAATAAAACATCATGTCTGAGCTGTGTGTGGAAGCTGCGGTGAAGGGAAAAAATGATTGGACATTCCAAATTGGGGCAAAAATCTGGGGTAAAATAATTGGGCAAAAAAAAAAAACATGGGGGCATTTTTAATTGTCAAGCTACTGGGTTGGGAAAATCTTGTATATATTTCCCAAGTTTATGACAATTAGGTCTGTCTTAGTCTAATACAGGGAGGCTGAGACACCTGACAGTTAGTAATGTCTGTTACGAATGCTGAAACCACTGCATATTTTTCCAAAAATAATAACATCTGTGTCTTTAGTTTCCACTTGCACCTAACGAAGAAGCTTTTTAGGGTCTTGAAACCTGAAGTTTAGTATATAACAGTTAATCGAATCAACTCTTCAAATAATGTATTACCATTACTGTGCAGAATTGCAAGACAAGCACCTCTAGTGTTTGTAGGTTTTAACCAGCAGCTGAAAACGGGTCATCTGATATTTTGGGGAAAGTGCTTTTCAGCCTAATTAATAATTTAGGGCGATATTTCCAAATGTCCTTGTTCTATTATTTGCCAATGGCGCATAGATCTTGATCATGTTTATGTGTTAAATGATCTCTAAATGGGTTTTAGAAACCTTGGAATGAAAAATCTATTAAGAGGGATACAGAGATGTAGCTCTATAGATAAGTAATCTTTGATAACATTAATACAGGTATTGTACCCTAAAGGACTTACAAATAGCTGCAACTAATTGAATGAGTTATAAGTAATGAGACAAATGTCAAAGTTGCATAATGATTGGATTTATCTTCAGCACAATATAAGATCTCCCTTATAAAAGTTTCCCATAAATCATACTGAAAGAATGGTAAAGCATAGGTAAGCATTGTGAAGCCCACGGAGGTATGGTAAAGAATATTAAAAAAACATGGAACTGCAAAAAGTACCATGCAAATTTACTGTGTTAAACTTTTATAAGGGTTCTTACTAAATGTAAGAGGATAAAGACCAGTGTGTCCATAAAATAACAATAAAAAAGAACAAATTATTTACTGGGGTACAATAGATTTCTTATGGAATATATTTTAAATGGTGATAGCTAATGAAATAATTCCACAAAGCTTACCTCTCATGTACTTTTGTTATGCAGATCTGCATTTTTCAACTGTACACGTACTCTAGTTTTTAGTATTTTTGTTCTAATATAAATGTGTACCTTTATCTATAATACCATAATAGGCTAAAAATATCGAAACGTCAACATAGTATGTGATAACTGAAACATAAAATGACACATCAAATGTGTGGATTTAAACTACAAGAATAATAAAATGTTAAAATGTAAAAGTCCTTATTTTTCAATATACCCTTTCAAGCATAACATATTGGACATAGGGGGGCATACTGTATTATTAAAACATTTGAGTCTCTAATTTACAGATCATGTTTGTGTTACTGTAAACCTTCATTTTCTTCATAAACCTGTATTTATTGACAATTTTTGCTTTTAACATTTCAAACAGATCATACAAAACATTTGCAATGGAATACAGTGAATTAAAGAAAAGCAATAATAATAATAATAATAATAATAATAATAATAATAATAATAATAACAATAATAAAGTTAACAAAAAAACAGAAAAACACTGAGACAAAAGGGAAATAAACAAACATCACTGGGATTAAAAAAAAAAAAAAAAAGATCCTTATTGAGTGCCTCTCAAGTTATTCAAACTGTTTGGACCGCAGGGCAATTTCTGATCACCATTATTATTTTTTTCAATATCAGCATCATTTCCATAGCTCAAAAATTGTATGAAGGTATCCCAAATATTCCGAAAGTCATCTGGTTTCCCCTTCACTATATATGTTAACTTTTCCATTGCAAGACATGAGGTCAGTTCCTTTAGCCATCGGCCCACTCTTGGTCTAGTCATATCTTTCCAATACAAAGCAATCATACATCTGGCGTAAAGCAAGCCTAAGTAAACCTTCATTTTAATCACTAGAGATTTATATACTGCTGTATTAAATAAACACCCAAAACTTCACACTCAATAATAGATTCTAAGAAAGAACTTACGTTGAGTCAACTTAGTTTACCATGGGATTCTTGCATTTACCATAGTTTACCCTGGTTTGCCATGCTTCTTCCTATGCTTTACCATACCTCGCAGGTCTTTTCAAAGCTTTGCTATGCATTACCATGCTTTCACTATGCTGTATTACACTTTGCTATCATAAACCTTTATAAGGTTCCACTCCACTTAGGCTTTCAGATCTCTTTCAATGTTGTCATACATAAAGATATATGGGAACTATTTCCTAATAATAATTTCCAAAACAGCCACAGACACTAGTTTGAAACAATATATATATATATATATATATATATATATATATATATATATATATATATATATTGGCATCCAGGAGTAATGCATGGAATGGTTTTAAGATTAGCTAAAGTAAAAGCTCTGGTGTATTGAAGAAGTATTGCAAATATTGTCTTCTCTAGCCTTCGACTTTGTGTCTTTCCATAAAGAAATATGAACTGTTCTGTAATGAGTTTATCTCAGATTGGTACTTCATTAGTAAATAGCTCTCTCCATTCTGCTGGGTGAAAGCTGACACATTCCTGTGTGGGTAGCTCTGTACTCTGAGTTCCTGTGACCACCAGGGAACATACTGAATGTAAATGAGGGCTGATTTCATATTTTAACAACAAAGATTAACTACAGGAAAAGAAACACAAATCTAGTGATTATATATTTAAAGGGTTAAATATCCCAACTACTGTTATCTGGGGCTAATTTATATCTATGGAAAATTACACAACTTCTGTGCACAGCGAGGACCAGGGATCAAATTAAAGTGATGCTTTTATCACAGATATTTTGTAAAGAACATCTAACAGACTTGATAGGTAATACTGTTACTGTTGTGTAGATTGGGTTTCTTCACGTAGTTTGGTTTCTATATAACAGGCAGCACTGTGGAGTAGTGGTTAGGGTTCTGGACTCTTGACCGGAGGGTAGTGGGTTCAATCCCAGGTGTGGGACACTGCTGCTGTACCCTTGAGCAAGGTACTTTACCTAGATTGCTCCAGTAAAAACCCAACTGTATAAATGGGTAATTGTATGTAAAAAGAATGTGATATCTTGTAACAATTGTAAGTCACCCTGGATAAGGGCGTCTGCTAAGAAATAAATAATAATAATAATAATATGTGCAGGGTGAGTCATACACTTACAGGAGCACAGGTGTGTGTCCTGGCTGTGCCAAGTTGCTGATCTTCGCTGGGGATTCCACAGGGAGCAGGGCCTGTTTCTCCTCATCGTGCTAAAGCAGCCCTCCTGGCTAGACAGTGACTGCCGGCCAGGTGAAAATGAACACGGTTGTATGCAATACACAGTACTTTATTTTGAGTTTCACAGCACTACATACAGACATAGATGATTCTTCTGCGTATGTTTCCTACTTGCAAAACGAATCAATAGCAGAGATCAGATTTTCTGTACAGCTCTCTTTTTGTGTTTTTTTTAGCAATATATTTTAATTAGGCAGTCCACTAAAGACTATAGTCTTCAAATAAATCTTATGCACAAACGACTTTGACAAGCACTTCTTGTCTAAAATGATTACTGCTGTAACATGTATAGGTTATATTTGATTAGAAAAAAATGTGAAAGCAAAATAATGAGACTAAGTGCAATGTTGAAATGTAAAATTACTTTTACACTTTGTTTTGGTCATAAAATATAAATATAAAATAGAAATGTTACACATTTTAGACTAATATTGCACAATGGACACTGCTACTGAGCATGTACAATTGTGGAAGAAGATAAGATTTCATGTGGGTGTGTGTGGCAGGGTGGCAGTGTGGCAGGGTGACAGGGTGGCAGGGTGAAAGCCCTGCCGGTGCACGGGTGTGTGTATATGTGGAGAATATTGGGTGGCAGGGAGGGGGGTAAAACACTTGGGAATGTGGCTGGAGCCGTGAAATCATTAAATGATGAATTAGGCTCCAGCCACAGGATCTTTGTTTAAAATTGGGATGGTGAAGGAACGATGCTGTGCTGAGTTGAGTTGAGTTGAGTTGAGTTGAGTTGAGTTGAGTAATGTTAGTTGTTTTTGTGTAATTGTAAATAAATGTGTGTGAGCATTTGAACTGCAGCATTGTGGTCTTTGAGTCTCCTTGCCGACGGTACCTGGTCAGAAAGAGATAGACAAAATAACAGTAAAGCCACAACTGAAGGATAACACATTGGTTGAAAATATTTCAGTGAAGTCATCCTTTGATCTTTTGTATTACTTGGTCGAAAACTTCCATGAAACCAACCACAAAGCCACCGAAGCCAACTGCATCTAATTGAAAGTCAGCCAATTACCTTTCAGAACTGGGACACACTAAAAAATACAGCTACATTAACTATAGTAGTTTCACTGTAATTAAGCATGCACTTCTGTGATCGTGAGTGTGGAACACAAAGTTATTTTGGAGTGATTTTTTCATATTTTTATATATAAATAGTACTTTCGCACCAAGGTCAAGAGCTACTCTTCAGTTCTATTTGCCTGCCATAGATGCAGTGGTGTAGTCAAGAAAGAATTCACATACTAATGCAATCAAAAACGCATTACGATGTTCTTCTATTACAAACTGCAACAGTGCATCGACTCTGATAAATGCATTACCTATTATGTGTGTTACTAGAAGTTTAGTATACAAATAGAATGTATCTATGTCTAAATCTGTATTTTATTGGTGTTCCAGTACCTTCAGATTTAGGTCTATACCACTGCATAGACTAGATCACCCAGAGTAAGCTCCATTTTGTGATCTTTGGATGAAGTTTCTTATTGCTTTGCTGGCAATACACAGCAGTGCATTCTACATACTGTATGTCTATGGCAGTCAGCTAGAACTGACGAGCTCCTGGACTCATAGTCAAAACACATTCATATATATATATATATATATATATATATATATATATATATATATATATATATATATATATATATATATATATATATATATATATTTATCAGAAAATACAAAGATAACAGCATTTGAGTAATTGGAATGCGAACCACTGAGAATGAGTGTCAACATTGTTAAAATGCACAGGGGACAGTAACATAAAACTGTGAAAATGTCATTTGAAATTACTTTCTGTTTAAAAAATGTAACACAAATAGAAAAAAGCTGCCGTGAATTTTGAAGAATGTTAACTCATTCCACCCACATTGTTTCTGCAGTGCCTCACAGTGCAGAGTTAAAACATCACTCTTATGTCCTTTCTTGTTTGAATACATGTATTGCCTTCCCATTCCAGTACCTATATTTCTATAGCAGAGTCTAGATTATCTTTTACTGGAATCTGTCCACAGTTCATACAGCTATTGAGTTCCCACACTGAAAGAATAAAAAGAGAGAACGTCTTTGTTCCTCCAAGTGGATAAAATCGAAGAAAACATTCCTCTAAATAATTACAGTGGTTTGAAACAGAAAAATTGCTGATGCCATCTGCCTGGTGTAAAGATTGTGAAGTCAGCTGGGAAGTATGGTGCTGTGGAAAACAAAACTGGTATCACTTTACATTACAGGGCATGAATAACTGTAATTACATTGCACTGACTGGGTAATTAACAGTGGGTTCTGCTCTGCTGTTTAATTACATGCTCTGTTGTGTAATTACATTGTATTGCCTGTGTAATTAACAGTGGGTTCTGCTCTGCTGTGTAATTACATTGTACTGACTGGGTAATCAACAGTGGGTTCTGCGCTGCTGTGTAATTACATTGTACTGACTGGGTAATTAACAGTGTGTTCTACTCTGTTGTGTAATTACATAGACATGTCCATGTAATTACACATTTAATACACTTTCGATTTTGACCATGTTATTACATGGTTACCGTATTTCCTTGAACTGTCTTTGAAGATGTCCTCGAATTTAAGACGCAGCCCACATTTACCACCCTCAATTTGAGGAAAAAAATAAAACATCAAATAAATATGCATTTACAAAGATACAACCTCAATTATGCTGTTGTAGAGTACAAAAATGACCCAAAACAGTGTTGTAGATTAACCATGGAGCTTGTTTATTGTGCTGTGTACTGTATAATACTTAAGATGGCTTCTCTATCGTACACACACCCCTCACTCACTTACGACATCACACATCCCGGCAACAGCAAGCACAACACAACACTCCACTACATCAGGCAACATGTAACCCAGCAACCACAACAGCACTGATCGCATTGCAAACACAACTGTCAAAATGGTATGGACAGTACCAGCAGAACATAACATAACATACGCATATGGAGATTATTCACCCCTTTTTTTCTCCCAATTTGTGCACTGTGGTATTGCTTGGCATGTCGAAAAATAGGGGAGTCTGATCAGCATCCAAGCTGGTACTGTTTGTTTGAAACGCTGAAACTGTAAAAGCTTCTTCAGGAAGCTAATGACGCTTCTTTGAAAATGGCTGCCTGTATGTCATGGATGATTCGAGATCAGGCAGTAACATTTTGGTTCATCTTTTCTCTGCAGTAAGTCACGTTGCTGCTTGTGTATTCAGGCAGTGACGTCTTTCTTCTTCTTTTCTCGGCAGTCAGTCACATTGCTGTTTCTGTACTCGGGTAGTCAGGTCTTTTGTTGGTGATTTTAACACATGCATCACTATACTGTACTCGAATGTATGATGCAGGCTATTTTTGAGAAGCAAAAATTGATAAAAAAGTGCATCTTAAATTCGAAGGAATACGGTATGTAGAATTTAGGTCAGCAGATTTTTTTTGTGCAGAACAGGACAAGCTGACAAAAAAAATCAACAGATAGCATCTTCAAATCTCAGCTCAATGTTATTCTATTTCTTCTATGTTTCAAGTACAGTACAATGTTACAGAAAATAGCTGATTATTTTCTACAGCAAACTTACGGGCCAGGTGCCCAAGCTTAAAGAGGATATCTGCAGGGCTGGCCTTTGTCCTCCAGGAGACATTCGCTGTAGCACTCCACGGTTAAAGCACTAATTGGTTTAGCTGTGGAATCAGAGGACGCCAGTGACCTTCAGTTCACCTGTTTTGGGGAGTTGCTTTGGCGAGGGAAGGCATTTAGGAGAAAAAAGGAGTTAAATAATTGGACTTTAAAAAAATGTGGCAACCCTCACCAAATACTCTTCAATGGTAACACAGTGGCACAACAATGGCAAAGCAAGGGCTCTGTACCCAGGGGTACAGTAACACAATGGTATGAGCCACTGTTCAAACAGTACCACAGTTCTAACTTTTTTATACAGTGACATGGTATGACAATGGTATTAACCAATATACGCTGATCTATAGCATTACAGTAGCACTACATTAGCACCACTGTGCAACTCTTTCGTGCACTCATTGCTGGTAATTCTGTGATCTGCAAATGGTTCTAGAAACGAGAGTTTCTCCAGTGCAATAAACTGAAATGCTAATAGAATTGTAATGATCTTTTTTTCTGCAAGGAAAGTCTGATTTATTCTCTTGTTTGGGTAGAATTAGAAGCACAGTATAAAATACATATTATGTTAATTATGCAGAGTTAGAACCTCAATTTTTTTTCATGTAGATTGAGACCTCAGAAATTAAGTCTTTGACAACACATAGTGATGACACAGTCCAGGGTTAATTATACTGATGGACGCTTAAACTCATTTGTTTCAAGTATAGTTTTGCTTATATTGTTTATTCATAATACTGAGTGTTGCATCCTCACTCTCTCAGGCTGCTGAGTAGTGGAGACGGGGGTTGAATAAGTGAAGTGCTTTTAGAATCCCATTATGTTGGTTTCAACAAGAAAGATTAAGTGTATCATCAACTGCTTAGTTATACTGAAGTAAAACAGGATGGTGCTTCAGTTCAGAAAAGGACAATATTGTACTGAAGTGCACATTTTCAAATATTCAAAAGCAACTCGGTTCTTACTAACCCTTTATTTATTTGATCCCAGATTTAGCAGGGTGCTTTATTTCAAATACAATACATTTATATGTCTAATTTGTAGTTCTCAATGAAAGCTGCTATCCACTAATCAAGAGGACTGAAGATTAACAAGCGATCTATGCTATTCCTGCTCTCAGGCCCATCGCCTCTTTTCACCTGACCAAGTGATGGATGTTGGCAAGCCACAGAACCAATGAGACAAGGTCCAGCCTATATTCATTGTGTGCCTGACCAGCAGTGGCCACTGTAGCTTGGTCAGGCAAACCTTCCCCATCTTAGTTTCCTGTGGGCCTCCAGCCAAGGTCAGCAACTCAGTGTGAATGGGATTGGAACCAATACACTCCAGATTGCTCAACTCACCCTGCACTCATACATAGTGCCTTTACCAAGTGAGCCATTGGGACCCAAAGGAAGTATATTAAAGACAATCCCCTCACAGCCACATTGAATTTCATCCCTTGCCAAAGCTGTCTTTCTTTATAAGTATGTTAAAATGGTGGTCAGCATTTTTTAAACTATTCATTTAAATAAAGAATAAAAATGAATTCTGTCAGTGTGTGTTTCTTCAGGACATTCTCTAAATAAAATGGCAAACTGCATGGCACATTTAGATGGTGGGAAATGTTGGTAATCATATCAGTTAAAGCTAATATTGCAATACCTACTTACCTCACAGTAAACCATTGAATAAACCAAGAATTAAGTCTTGTTAGCTATTCCAGCAAACAAGACTTAATTCTTAAGACTTATTTTCTGAAGTGAGATAGGGTAGCATTTTAGGGTTGCGCTGTGCTCTGAAGCCTGAAGCATTGTGCTCTGAAATCAGTGCAACACTGGTATGTCATCACCTCAAGATATCTTCCTTGGGGAGTCTTTTCAGAGCAATTTGTACTGATGTTAATAAGTGTAACAGGCAGTGTTACAGATCCTGACCCCTCTCAGTGTGATGGTTGCAAGTTATCACCCAACCTCTGCTCCCTGTTACATTGGTGTCATTACTCGGATCTCCTACCTTGGCTGCAACCAGTTACCAAGATTAAAGGGAGAGGAGTGTGCGGCGTGCATGGTCACCAGTTCACACACTGCCTTAATAATAAAGAACTTAATAATATATAAAGCAGATAAGAAATGTAATATTACAAAAAAGTAGGTGTATTCCTGTGACAGAAATACAATGAATTTTGGTTGTAAGTCTCCCTCCCGACCTGTGAGGGCGCTAAGCAGCGAAAGGGAAAGTCTTTGGACGGGCTGGCCTGACAGTTCTTTCCCTGGTACGGGAAGTCGGTCAGCCTGGAAGAAGGCGAGACTCCGTTGCAGGAATGTATTGACCCGGAAAGGAAACGAGGTAGCAGCTTTTGTTTGTTTGTAGCACTGTTAGTAATTGTCTTTTGTTTGTAAATTCACTAGACGGCTAACATGTCTCTGGAGCTGTCGCCTTGGGCCAGCACTACCCGGAACAACAACACCACAGTCACTGTTATTTGTTATCACCCACCTTGAGCACTGCTGCACGCACCCGGACTGGTGATTTGTGTTAGTAGTATTGTGGGAGCGGATAACACGTTATTATTTGTTTTGTTTACAAATCATTATTATCATTTTCCTGCCGAGCTTTACACCAGGGGTGTATTGCCGGAGGATTATTGTTTGGTCGCCAGACCAGGATTTGTGTTAAAAATAACATTTCCAAATTGGATTACAGTTTTCACTTGTGGTTATTTCTGCACTGCATCACCTCTGCACCTGTTCATCTCAGCAGCCACTTTGCCACAATTCCTTTCATGAAAAAACTAAATAAGTGAATATTCTTATTAAACCTTTATTTTACTAGGAAATCACACTGAGATTAAAACTTCTTTTTCAAGTGAGAACAAGAAAGATATGAATATGACTATGAGAAAATCAACTTTCATCAATTGAAAAAGAAGGCAACAAGAACCTACTTTGACTAAAAAAGTATTTTGCTAAATGAAAAATAAATCAATTTTGATTCTGAAATGAAGCCAGAAATTGCAAAGAACAAAGACTATAAAAATAAATGGGTTATAGACTACAAAATAAACGATTTATAAAATAAAAAAGCAGGATTGATAGTCTCTTAATATCAACATTATAAAGTGTGTAGAGTGCGCTGTGCTTTGGGCGTTCTGGTTTGTGCTGAGCTCTGTACAAATGCTGCATCCTTCTCCTGGGCAGCTGTTAGTGTTTAATGTATTGGATTATCATCCCCTCAGACTGATGTATACCTGTTTATCGGTTAGTATAATCTGCCAACATCAATTTGACATGCATGTCTCTGTTTACTGCAGGGAGTCTGACATGACTCAAGAGAGCTGCTATGAAATGACATGCAGGGAGTTGTCAGTCTGAAGTAGGATTGTCTGTCGTGGTATTACAGAGTCTGAAATTGAATCTTGGGGCTTGGTTTTGGTTGGTGGAAGGATTTCTCACATTTCTTAAGCATTTCCTACCAGTTTATACAGGACACACTCGATGATGGGATTTACTAGTAGCATCTGAGACTGGCTCATATAATTAGAACTTGCATCTTTCAACTGTTCCGGTGGTGGTGGTCACAAAATACTGTAATAATTCACCTCTTAGAGTACATATTTGACTGGAGTTCAATTAAACACCATCAAACCTGTTAATTATACAGTAGGTTTTGCCACTTTCAGTTTATGAGTTGTTTCTGAGCAGCTGAGCTGACAACACGCAGCGATTGGGTGGGGTGAACATACTGGTATCCACAGGCTAACATATGAAAGTAATGATTGACACTGTCGTAATGGGATTACATAATACCTTTTCCATTACTGGGTACCTGTACATGGACATAACTCTCCTTCTCCACAGGGGGGTTCCATTTGTTTTTAGATCTCTGAAGCAAGGAGCGGAGCTGTAACTGGGTTATGTCCTGAGTCTGTTAATAAAGAGTTTAAGTATATATGCCTACTTGAAAGTTATTACAGACACCTGCTTCATTTCCTGTGATTTTCCTTAGCTTGGATATCTCCGGCCACATTTGGTCAGCTGCTATCAGCAGCAAAGAATACATTAAACATTATTGCATTAAGTTGCAAAGCCCTGCAGTCTGTTGCACAATTACAGGTTTCAATAAATATTACTCCAGAAAGTGAGTGATTTATTACAGTATTTTGTATATTTAAAACATCCTTTGTGTATTTGTTTGAGCCATTCCAAATTTCAGAGAAAGTTTAATCTTATTCCATTTGTTAGACATATTTTGAGTACAGGTAATTTACAATAAGGTCTCACAGGAAAACCTGGAATGGCTCAAACTGTTATTCAATGGGTTTCCCTATATTAACTTGAAAAATGTTATGACAATCCTCTTTTTCATTTGTGTCTGCAGGAATCTGCAGGAGAACTGTTCAGTTCAGAGAGTGACGGAGCTGTGACAGAGCGCTTGTGTGGATGAAGGTAGTTTATGTAAACAACCTAGTTAGTCAACAAGATATGTAACCCAAGAGTGCAGAACCTTTGAATGAGAGTTGTGAACACTCACCTAAAAAACATATTTTACTATAAAATTGAACATGATTGTGGGAGTTTCTGTTGAATATTTCCAATGTGTTTGTTACATTTTGTTGACAGTTTAGTTTATTCCCAAACAGTTATCAAGGTATTATTTCCATTGCATTTCTCCTTGATACAGTCTGCTTCCCTCTTTCAACTGCATTAGCTGAGAGTGTGTCTCCCCTTCCCCCTTCACAGTAAAGCAGCGGTGTCTCACATTCTGAGGACTGTGGCTTTTAATGAGTCCCTCTTGGGAGCCAGCAAGACCTTGAACGAAATCTGAAGGTGAACTTGTTGACCGTCAGACAAAAAAATAACAGTTAAATGAGGTGGTTAAGCAGAACTCTGAGGTCTTTAAGAAAGGAGTTCTGCTTTACAGCCTCACTAATTCATGATCGCAAAATAGAAAGCTACCACCACAAGCCTCTGCTTAATTAATGGCAATAACATCCCATTTAATTGCTGCCAGTTAGGCCGCAGCCACCACAGTAAATTTGGAAGGATTACTGGAGAGATGTCATGGTTAAGCACTTCACAGAGAAGCTGGGTGTTCTAATGATGTAGATGCTACTTTTCTGTGAAATGATTGATGTTCAGGGTCAACTAGATACCTTTAAGCCAGAGAAACAATCATTACTGGCTTGTTAAAGCCTCAGGAACAAGACACAGATTCAAACTTTTTTAATGCCTTTCTTCCAGAAAATCCTGCCTTTTAAAAAAACTTATTTTGTCAATAGCAAGCAACCGGTCAAATGAGCCCTGAGGTGCCACTTGGTGAAGCAACCTCAACATGAATATTGAAAGAGATTTCGCTGTCCAAAAGAGTACTTCAAGTACTTTGTGACCTCAGTTTTCAGGTAATCTAGCAGAACAGTACTTCAAGTGCTTTGTGACCTCAGTTTTCAGGTAATCTAGTATCCGACTGACACCTGACTTCCTGCCTGTTGAGTTGCTTGGGTTTTTATACAAGGCTATTTAATAGATCTAAACAGAGGCTGATCTAAGTACAGCTAATGTTTCAATAATACAATAGGACCAAATCGATTGTTTTCCTTTACTTTTAAAAACAAAAATAGGTTATTTTGAGGCAGTGACCGAAACAAAAAATTATTTACAAAGTGATTCTAAACCAGAAGAAGTCTTTAGGGCACCCCGAACCATCACAGAACCCATCTCCCTTGGCACATTGCGGGGTGGAGACTAAGAGGATATTGCCTATACCCGTCCATCGTATATGCCGTTATTCCTGACCAGATAACCTATTGCAATTGATCATGCTTCCAGGGTTTTATTATTGTCAGAAATGACACGCCGTTCCGTGCCAGCTGTTGAGGATGACACTGCTCTTTCCAAGGTTGTATTGGTTCAAATCCCACCTCAGCCACTGACTCATTGTGTGACTCTGAGCAAGTCACTTATGCTCTGTCTTTCGGGTGAGACACACTTGTAAGTGACTCTGCAGCTGATGCATAGTTCACACACCCTAGTCTCTGTAAGTCACCTTGGATAAAGGCGTCTGCTAAATAAACAAATAATAAAAAATGTATCATTTTCTCTACAGTTATTATACAACAAATGTTCCTATATATTAAAATGCTTACAAAAACAGTAAAGGCTAAACTATAGCATAATTCTTTTTTTTATGTCCACCAATCTGTGAATTATCAAACAAAATAAAAACATGAATAAAAGTAAAAATAATAACAGACATGTGAAATGTCCCCTTCTTGTGCTGGACAGAGCGATCTTTAGCAGCTGTGTGTCATTTTAAACAAATCGTACAGCTCTATGCAATGTGTTCAATAGGTACATCGTGAAATCCGTGATAACTGTGAAAAAATGTAGCCTTAGTTATATACAGGTCCCTGACACCCTACTGCTGTCTGTTGAAAGTCATAGGGAGGATACGTCCTGGTACAAATTGGAGTGGCGTTCTTACATTCTTGGTAGGCAATGACCCTTCTACATCTGGGATTACCAGAGAATACAGGCGGTTTTGTAAAGTACTCCCCAACCCGGTCCAATGTCCCTGCCAAGTGGGGGTAGTGTTGCTTAACTGACATGCAAGGATATCTGTTATCTATACAACAGGATCAATCTGTGGGAGCTAATGGAAAGAACAAACATTATTAGCATAGCTCGAAGTATAGGAGGGAGCACAAGGTTTCTACACTAAGCACAGGATCTTTTTCAGAGAAGAGCAAAAGCAATCAACACACTGAGGCACAAAAGCATTATATTTCTAGGCTGAGAGCTATATTTAGCTTTCACACCCCAACAAGCCCACTCACTTGTAAGTAACAGTACACTGCGGTTGCTATGCAGGGAACAAAAGGTTTTTCCATGTTGCTCTTAACACCATCATAAAACCCAGTATTACACCTGCCCTGGTATTGATTTAAGGAGAGATTCTTTCACCTTTTCTGTTTTTAATGATTTCCCTCCCTGGACAGTTTATATGCCAGGATACTGCAGGAGTACAAAACTTCCAGAATCGGGCTATAGAAATAACATTGCTAAATAGAGCATGCTATCAGTAACTTCTATTTCACATTGTCAGAATGCACACGTTCTTCTTTTTATATATGCTCTGAGCACACTCTTAAACTCAGGGGAGACGTTTAAGGAGGACAGAGATGTTTTAAACTCCTTGTGGCGGAGTGTCCCGCCTCTATGTATTATTATTTGTATTTTTGTTTGCGGCGCGTCTTTTATTATATATTTAAAACCACCGTGAGGATGCATGGCTGATCAGCTACTGATTATTTAACTAGCTGACAGTCATGCATCCTTACCAAACGCGTGCAGACTCTGGCCGAGGGATAATAAGATAATTAACAACTAGTTAATCCCTCGGCCAGAGTATGTAAACCTGCAGCTCTCTGCACTTGAGGTTGGGTGTAGAGAGGAGAGTACGGGGAGTGGAGAGAAAGAAGGAAAGTTCAAAACAATTGCTAAAACGTGCTGGAGTATCCAGCACGACACTTACTTGTTTGTTTATTCGTTTGGCCCTCGTGCCCTTTTGTTTTGTGTTTTGTTGTTTTGTTTAAATCTTTTGTTTTGTTTGTTATTAAATACGCTGAGTGCAATAGCATTCAGCTTCACCCGCCCATCCACTGTTTTGGTGTCAGTTACTTCCTGGTCCGTGACGTCATCCACTTCACCACTGCGAGCCAGACTGTCACACTCCTGTAAGTGGTTTTGTTTGTGTCACACAACTTTTTAATAATCAAGAAAATCTCACAGAATCATTTAATTTGAAGTCCTAATGAATCAGAGCAGTAGTAGTGCTTTTTCGGTTTATTAAATGCTTTAAAAAATGGATTGGTTGGTTGCGCAGACCACCGTAAATCCCAAGTAATAAGCAATCTGGGTGGTCCAGTGCCTTTACAGGTTTAACAGCATTAGTACTTCAATACAGTAATACAGATATGGTTATTATATGCTTAGCCTTCAGGCTAGCCATGCAAAAAGCTAGAGCACCCGCAGCTACCTTCTAAAACATTAAATATATCACTCTCTTAAAACTAAAACATAATTATTATTATTTATTAGCAGACACCCTTATCCAGGGCGACTTACAATTGTTACAAGATATCACATTATTTTTTTTTTTACATACAATTACCCATTTATACAGGGGTTTTTACTGGAGCAATCTAGGTAAAGTACCTTGTTCTAGGGTACAGCAGCAGTGACCCCTACCAGGGATTGAACCCACGACCCTCTGGTTAAGAGCCCTACCCACTACTCCACACTGCTGCCCTATACCTTATAGCAATGCATCCTATACCTTATAGCAATGCATCCAATATAAACGAGATATAAATTCAAATATCTGCTTACCTTACAGTATATGAAAGTGTAGTGTAGGATATATGAAAAATAAGAACTGTCTTGTGCATGTAATACAAACTAATGTACACCCACCTTAGTAAGCAAATGTTATTTTATAGTACAGTCCCGACAGACAACCCAAGATGAACTACTTACAGCACAGCAGTCCTTCACGTCACTTTTTTTTTCCAGCAGAGTTCAGTGCCAACACAGCAGGGGATAAAACAAAGGCTGTCTGTTTACCTCGTCGTCAGCTTGGATGGTGAAAACTTAAACTCAAAGAGCTTTGACGTTCACTCTAAGTGCTATCCGAAAGCTGGCTGAAGATATCTTCTTGTAGGGGTTTAGTTGTTTTGTTTTTTATTCAATTGGAATTTTACTCAGTCCTATACAATTATATATATATATATACAAATATATATATATATATATATATATATATATATATATATATATATATATATATATATATATATATATATACTTGCTTACTATCTATGAGAAGATTTAGTTTTGGTTTCTCTTACAGAGAAATTACAAACAAGCAGGTAAATTACAGTGAGAAAAAAAAAAACAGAGTAGGAAATGTTTTAGTTTTAACAGAAATCAAACCGATATTCAGAGGTAATATTTTTCGTTAAGAAAAACAACTGCATCACACTCAACTACCGTTCTCTCTCCTCTTCTTGTCCCACCCCATAGCAACCAATACACACTCCTGATTCGCTGGTACAATACTCCTCTGACTTCTCAACTCCCACCTAATAGGCTCTCATTAACTGTCAGTAAATGTACTGTATTCAAGCCCCAGAAACACACAAGAGTATAGTGCTGCAGATCGGAGCCTCTCATGGCACTGTTTCTAAAATGCCTTAAATTATTTAATAAAATATTGCAGCGTTTGTAAAGCATAGTATTATTAATAAAGGCCGCCCTCGTATAATCGCCACCCTCGTTTAAGGGCAGCAGTCATTTTGATCAATTTTAAATAAACTCTGCGGCACCAAATTGAAGTAATTCGGTATATTTAACATTATCTCAAATTGTCTTAACAATTTGTTTACAACATCAGTCAATGTCAAGCAGATCAACTCTTCTGTTATAATAGACTTTTAATATGTTCTTTCAACAGTTTAACATTAAATGATTTTATAACATGTATTTTTTCATGTATTAATTCAAATACTTCAATATAGCAATCTCTTTTATAAATTGTAATTTTATTTTACTTCATTGGTATACACAGAAGGCAAAAGGTTAATTTTAATTAGGCACCTGCTTGGCAGCAAATGTAACCTTGCATATTAAAACTTAGGACTGCTCATACATTTACTTAATGTTATTATATTAGGTTTCTTATTTATTTAAATACTTTTGTTTTTTCTTACTGTAATCGGCCCACATACCTATCCTAGTTCGATTGCTTCTGGCATATTAACTCTGTTCCATAGAGTTTGCCATTCTGCTCTCACTGTATCAGAATGTTTTAAGGTTCTGAGTCTAATTAAAAAAGATGCTTTTGCCTGATAAGGGAGGTTTGGAACTTTCAGCAGGCCAGCCTGACCTTCAGTGCAATGAACCTCTTCACACAGGCCTTACACAGATCTGCTAATAACATTTTCTACTAGTTTTATCTTCTTTAAAACACATTACAGTCATTACAATATGTGTTGCAGTTTCACAAATGTTCAATTTGTATCCCAAAGATCGTCCTGCTTCCAGTAGCGGTGACAGTCTTTAAAAGAATAATACCTGCAAAAACTTAAATCTTGTTAGCTGGGCTCCCATCTCTACATCCTCATTCTCATCATCAGTGGGCAAACACATTTCAACTGAATCTGGGTCCATCAAAGAACCGCACACCCTTGCAACCGAGGCCTTCCATGCAAAAGGATCTAATGACTTATAGCATAAAAGAGACGTGCCAGAACCGTCTGTGACAACATTCTGTGTTGCTTTTAAGGTGTTGGTGCTTTCTTATGGTGCACTATGCAGCTCATGGGTTTTATTTTAGTTTTTTTAAATTTAATTTAATTGTAAAGCACTTCAATGGGTTCCATAATGACCATGATGTTGGTTTAATGTTTTATTGTGAAGTGCATTAGTATTAGTGAGGGTCAGCCAGGAAGGTTTGACATGTTTTTACGCTGAAGGGACATTTCTGTGTGTCAAAGAATGTTCAAGTTTCACTTCATTACCGGAGGGGATAGGGATTACTATAATGACAATAATGGGCTTTGCTGACATAATCAAAATGGTAAATGATGCCATTAAAAATTATGAAAGTGAGCAATTTATTTGTTCTGCAAAAAAGGCCCAAGGAAAGAGAAAAACAAAAATCTTTACCTAATTTTAGAAATGATTTGTTTTCTAAAAAAAATGACTGCAATTCTTGAACTGATTGTGAATCATTTGGAATTTGCAATTAACAGGCGCTAAGCATTGACCTCCTCTGTATGTGTGAATAAATACATCAAATACTGTTCAAATGGTTACTGTTGCTTCTGCTCTCTTTAACAAACATTCAGGGAGATTCCAAATATTTACTAACAGCAATGATTCAGCCATGGCTTATTGACAAGATGACAGCATGGGCAATTGTCTGCAATGATGCCCCATACTCTATCACCTTGCAATGTTACCGTATAACACTAATTAACTGTGGACTTCTTTGAGGTACAGCGTGGCTGACTGTGGGGATGCGGGATACACTGGGAGTCACTTTGGTGCCAGAAGCACCAGGTGTTAGAGGTTATTTTTGGCTTTATTTTATCTTTTTATTTATTTAATCTGCATGTATACCAGAGTCCCTGTTTAAAATGGGAGGATGGACCGCAAGCGGTATTTGCATGACAGACCTTTATACTTTGAGTGATCTGCACTTACATGTTTTTATTACTTTCCTGGAAACATTAAAATGTCAATTTTTACTGTTACCTGGGGAAACGTGAAATGTATTTACAGTCTGTACATATTAATCTTGCTAGTGTTTTCCACAAAGGTTAATGCACTACTTATAAAAAATACATGAGGTCAGCAAAAGCGCAGTTCTAGGCAGTGGTATTATATCAGTAAAATAGACCTGAAAGTCTCTCAGTTTGTTAGTTTCCCAGTTTTAACATTCTGTTTTCTTGGGGTCCACGAGAGGCTCACTTGGTAAAGACATGACCATGTGGTGTGTAGAGTAAGTCATACAGTCAAGGGAGCGCAGGGTTGCATCCTGTCTGTGCCAAGTTACCAGTCTTCACTGGGAATTCCTGAGGGATTGTTGCAAAATTGACAGGGACTGTTTCTCCACATCAGTGGTGTAGTGCTAAATCTGAAAGTACCGGAACGCCAATTAAAATATTGATGCACTTTTTCAGTCTTCTTCGTCAGCATTTTTACTAAAAAAAAAAAGTTTTAGACTTCTTAAACTTTAGTACTTTAGTTTGTAATAGAAGTTCCTAATGTTATCTTCATTGCATCACAAGGATAACTGAATCCGACAGTTGTTCAGGAATCGAGAGATGTGTGTGACTCTTGACTGCAAACATTTAAAATGCAAGCCGGTTATGACGACTGATTCATGTACCATCAGAAGTGGCACATAGGGAATCGGACGCTGATTTTTTTGTTCCTAGTGCTTATTCAATTGTGCAGAAAGACTCATTTTAATTCCCCACAGAAAAGAGATTTCTTCAACGGTGCCAAGTTAGAGAGGACGGGTGCTATACATGCATTTTTATACCAAATCTGTAAAGATTCTTAAGTTAATTCTTAAGTCAAGGTTCTGCACATTCCGGCTCAACTACACCAGTGCTCCTCACAGTGCTACTCCTGACCCTATTAGCCAGGTGCTTGTCTACATCCTCTGTAGAGCAAGAGGTAATTGTTATTATAGTTATTTCAAAGGACATCCACTGACCTTCAGTTATCCTAAGTTGTTATGGAGATTTATGTGCTGAGGGAATGTAACTGGACTTTCTAAACTTGGGTGAAAAACTTGCCTTTGTTTAAAATGGTGATAGTTCAGGTTTTTATAACTCACATCCTAAAGCATTCAGGTACCTTTTTCCTATAGGACTACAAGTACCAGAATGTATTGCAATTACACACCTGTCTGAATTTTGAAAAAACCCCAAGCAGCTTAACTGCGGTAGGGAGCAGATAAGCTCCTGGCTTGCTTTATTTTTCGAGCTAACGTTGTACTTTAAAATAAAGCTAGCATATTTTGAAGTTGTAATGATCTGCATGAAAATCACCTAAACATGCAATTAATTTAGGGATAGAATTTGGTCAAACTGTCCACACTTTCAGAAGGACCATCTGTAACGCCACCACTAGTCGTAATTGTAAACTAGTTGTATTGATTCAATAAGAAATGAGAGCCATATTTATTTATTTGGTACAGAAATGGCATGGGGAGTATGCTTCCACAATCACCTTTCATGACATCTTTATGTATGTGTCTGGGTCTATAAATGTTAAATCAATTGTGTTACTCGTTTCCTTTTTTCAAAAACAGAGGCAACATATGCTTCCTCTTTTACTCCTGTCTGTCACAAACTGGTTCTTTCTCATGCAGCAAAAAACTCACTTGCAGTTCTTAATCTGAAACAAAAGCTGAGTGAATCTTTTTTATTTACTGCTGTATCAGCTAACCTTGCTCACCCTTGCTTCTTGTGGAAAAAGACTGTGTAGTGCTTCAGATTTTTAGCATGGGAAAAAATCTTGTAGCCTATAATAACTCCAACTTTTGTTTACAGTCCTATTTTCCACTCAAATATACAGTGCCGTGAAAAAGTATTTCCCCCCCTGTCTGATTTTCTGCATTTTTGCACATTTTTCACATTGTATTTGGTCAGATTTTTTTGTGGGCTGTTGTAGTTGTATATAGAGGGAGTCTGAGAGAAAAAATGACACCAAAGTTTGGTGCTGCTTTAATTTGTTTGGTGTGCAAGGTAATCAAACATGCAATCTTCAGGTGTGAAAAAGTTATTGCCCCCCCCCTAGATAATTCAACCCAATTAAAGGGATAATTAGGGTCAGCTGTTTGAGTACTTTGGTTAACAACCAGGCCTGATTTGGGCCAGCCCTGCCCAATATAAATCTGACTAACTTTGACCCTTACCATCAGAGTTGTCAGCACAAAGGTTCTAGAGGCACATCATGCCACGAACAAAAGAAATTCCTGAAGACTCCGGAAAAAAGTTGTTGATGCCTATCAGTCTGGAAAGGGTTACAAAGCCATTTCTAAGGCTCTGGGGCTCCACCAAACCACAGTCAGAGCCATATTGTCCAAATGGTGAAAGTTTGGGACAGTAGTGAATCTTCCCAGGAGTGGCCGTCCTGCCAAAATCTCTCCAAGAGCAAGGTGTAAAATCGTCCAGGAAGTCTTGGCTAAGGTCAGTGTTCATGACTCCACCATCAGAAAGACACTGGGCAAAAATGGGATTCATGGCAGAGGAGCAAGGCGGAAACCATTGCTCACTAAGAAGAACATGAATGCTCGTCTCAAGTTTGCCAAAAAGCACCTGGATGATCCTCAAGAGTTCTAGAACAATGTTATATGGATAGATGAGTCAAAAGTGGAACTTTTTGGCCGACGTGGGCCCCGTTATGCCTGGCAAAAACCAAACACTGCATTCCACAGTAAGAACCTCATACCAACGGTCAAGCATGGTGGTGGTAGTGTCATGGTTTGGGGATGCTTTGCTGCATCAGAACCTGGACGCCTTGCCATCACTGAAGGAACCATGAATTCTGCTCTGTATCAGAGAATTCTACAGGAGAATGTCAGGCCATCCGTCCATGAGCTGAAGCTGAAGCGCAGCTGGCTCATGCAGCAAGACAATGATCCGAAGCAAGTCTACATCAGAATGGTTGAACAAGAAATTTAAAGTTTTGGAATCGCCTAGTCAAAGTCCAGACCTAAACCCCACTGAGATGTTGTGGCAGGGCCTGAAATGAGCAGTTCATGTTCGAAAACCCACAAATGTCACTGAGTTGAAGCAGTTCTGCATGGAGGAGTGGGCCAAAATTCCTCTACAGCGCTGTGAGAGACTAATCAATAACTACAGGAATCGTTTGGTTGCAGTTATTGCTGCTAAAGGTGGCGTAACCAGTTATTGAGTCTAAGGGGGCGATTACTTTTTCACACGGGGGCATAACTTTCTTTAATAAATAAATTAAATATGTGTCAAATTTTTGTGTTATTTGTTCATTCAGGGTCCCTTTTATTTAATATTAGGTTTTGGTTGAAGATTTGATAACATTCAGTATCAAAAATATACAACAATGCAGAAAATCAGACAGGGGCAAATACTTTTTCACGGCACTGTATGCTAAATATTAATATTTGTTTAAAATTAAACTACATGGCTCTATGTTGTATTTGATAGAAAACTAGCTAGGGAGCATAGGGTCTGCTGTAATGCGATGAGGAGAAACAGTTCAAGCTGATTTTGCCTCCCCAACTCACGGGAGCGCCACAGCCAACACGACGCTCCCTTCAATGAAGACCGGTGACTTCACACAGCCAGGACGCAAACCTGCCCCCCTCCTTATGTTATGACTCACTTTGTCCACCACGCAGCCGTACTTTTACCAGGGGAGCCACTCGGGCAACCTTCATTTTGTTGTTTTTTTGTGAGTCTGTTTTGTGAAAGTGTGTATGAAGCCTTAGAACATTGTGTTTACCATTAGTAGCACCACATACGCATTCCTTATGTTGAAGTTACAGCTTGTTACATGTATTCAAATATCTGTGATTTGTGTAAAAACAGCATGGGCATCTGAGCTGCATTTCAAATACTGCTGTCCCGTACCATCTTCACCAGCCGATCCTGCAACCCTTCTACAGTGGCACAGTGGGTTCATTCACTGGTCTCTGGTTCTCTTCACCACGGAGGCAGGGTTACAATGCGGCTCAGGTGAATGAGTGTGCAGGGCAGGATTCAGGTTTGCTTTCAGAGCTGATATGGGAAGCTCTCCTGGCGCCTGTCAGCAATGTCCTTGACTTGCAGCCAGTGACATTGTCCCTCAGTTTCCATGAGCAATAAATCACAAGCACCAACAATAAAAAAAAAAGGAAAAGTAACTTATCAGCACACATAACAAGGGAAAATAACCTACTGGTGTAGAAAACATTATGTTCATTTAGGCTCCCATCTGAGCCAGTTGTGCTTTAGGGGTGTAGCAGGACAGCCACAGCTGCATTTCTTTTAGCATTTTACAGCACCAGGGAAACCATCATTCTGTAGGAGAATAACCACAGGTAGGTGGTTCATTCCCTGTGCTGTCAACTTCTCAAATAAATGCAGTTGTGGCTTGCCCTGCCAGGGTATAGGTTGATCAAATCAATCCTGTAGTAGTTTGATGTTTATAAGAATTCCCACTGGTATTGAGCCCTAATATAAACACTTGGGCAATCAGGTCTTTTGTACTGTACTGTTTATTACATGTTGGATCTTCTAACTGTGAGTGCTTTTCTCAAAAGTACAAATGACCTAGAATCTGTTTTCGTGCAAAAAAAGGCAAACATAATTATTGCAAATGCAGTTTATTGTGATATTGGCACATTAAATATATGACTTTTTGTTTGAGCCATAGTTGTATTCTCCATCATATAATAAAACATACTACACCCGTTTAATTAATCAGTATCACATAGCAGAATCCAGGAACCATAATATTGTTTTTGTTTTTATTGAATTATTTATTCTAGAATATAGCTCTGGTATGGACGCAAACTATTTTGAAATACAGTAACAAAATTATTCTTGTGGAATAGTATCATTTTTGCTTGTAGTTGATAAATAATCATTGCGAAATAATGCAATAATATATCTTGCAACAAGATATATTAAACAGTATTTCTTCTTCATGGTGCTAATAAGCTTTTAAGTACATTTATTTTTGGACTGGAAACATTTACAAGGGAGGGGGGTAAGTTTATTGACCCAGACTACAGCTAATATTGAATAAACCCCAGTGTTTCCTAAGCCTTCCTATCTGTCTCAATTAGCAAGAGGCACCACTCAAAGCTGTCAACACAAACATTGCTATTTTATCTTTAAAAAATCAATCATTCAGATTTCATCTGCACGGAACTGCATACAGTACCCATGTCCATGGGAATGCAATGCACACAGTATCACATATCGACTGCATACATTCGGAGGGGTTCTTTCTGTATAATAGGTTCTCTGCTAAGAAATAAATAATAATAATAATATGATGCCCAGGGCAAAACTGCAATCTGCATATCTCCATAAAGTTAAAAAAGCAACTAAATTATCTTCCAGATAACAATAAGAGGGCCAGTGATGATGATGCAAATGCTAATACAAGGTAAGAAAATAGGTAGCACTTTATCAAGCCTATAATATTTCATTAGGAATACATTTGTAACAATTATTGAAAAACTGAGTTCTAAATACTCAATTATGAATTGTATTGTGCTAAATGAAAAATTAAATATGCACTTATTTAACTAAGAATACATATTATTTGACCCCAGTGTAGAATATCCAATAACGTTCCCTCACTGCAGCAATTCCCCACAACAGCTCAGGAGAACTGAAAGTCAGTGGGCGTCCTTTGAACTCACAACCAAGGCAATTACCAAGGAGAGATGTTGGCAAGGTATCAACCACTGGAGGACAAAGGCCAGTCCTGCAGGTTTGCACTGACCTTACCAGTAGGGTCCGCTGTAGCGTGATGAGGAGAAACAGCCTCTGACGATTTTGCCTCCATAAACAGCACAAGGGTCAGAGCCAATGCAACATTCCCTGCAGAATCCCCATCGAAGACTGGCAATTTCAAACAAGCAGGACATGAGCCAGCACTCCCCTGACTGTAGGAATCACCCAGCACACTACCTGGCTATATCTTTACCAGTATATTATGTTAATGAGCCTGTTTACTAATGGTGACATTCCACTGTGGTATGAAATCCCAAATGTAAGATTTTGACATTGTTAGAAATTGTAATGCCTTTATAAATACATTTTTGTTTACGCATTAAGTAATTGTAACATTTTATAACCTCATGTTTTTTAACTTCAGTTTGGAATAGGCAAACATTTCAAAGCTAATCCCACAAAAGTATAAAATGCTATAGAAGTTTCGCAAACTTCCTGGTACAAAAAAGTAACTTCCTTTGTTGCAGCTCAGTCTGGCTGCATGCAAACCCACCACACAGGAAGTGTTTCGATCTACATTATAGCATTAAATCTGTATAGCCTGAATTAGTAACCAAAAGATATTCAATACAAGAAAATGAAAAATGTAAAAAATTCAAGAAGAAACTCAAATACAATTTCCATAAGATTTCAGTGTCTTTTCCATTATATTTATGTAGTTATTATTTTACCATATTTCAGTAGCCATACCATGTTTAATCCAGGCATTTAACAATACATATCCTCATGGAACTATTTGTAATGCAGTAACACAATAATTGAAGTGTAGTACTTTGCTTTGCTTGTTATAGTGCAATAAACATTGCAAAATAATGCAAGAACATATCTTGTAGCAAAAACCTGTATCTGTTCTTCATAATGCTCATGAGCTTCCTTAAGAACGTTACAGTTTACACACTCGTACCTGAACTGTAAGACTGTTTACAGGGAGTGACAGAAACCCTTCCTTTGAAACAAAAATGTTGTTTTTCAAGTAAATCAAGAAAGGCTTTTTGGCTTCCTTAGCTGATCTCCACCCTGGAATTCGGCTTCTGTTTCTTGTGCCTGAATCGTGCTGTTGTTTTTGGAACAGAAAGTCTGGGGTTTCTGGTTCTAGGTTTTAACTGATAAGCACTGATAAAACATCAGAAAAATGTTTATTCCATAAACATAGAAAGAACACAGAAGCCTCCTACTTATTTTGTGTTCACTCCCCCTCTGTTCATTGCTGTTGCAATAGAGGTACAGCAAGCAATGTAAGTCTGATCTGTGCTGTTATTCGATTTGAGTAATGAACTGGAATCCCAGCCGATTGCACTGAATGGAAAGGAGGTAAGTGTGTGTTTTTTGCTGATGTCAGTATTAGTAACAACAGCCGCTAGGAGGAGATCCATTACATTCCCCCCTGCTTATGAAAGCTTCAATTGTAAACACAAGTGCATTCATGGAGTTTCACCATCTGTCTCAAAACCACTGTCTCCCAGGATCCAAAGCAACTTTAAACAACCGTGCGTCTCTGTGGCAAAGTGCTAGTTAGTGCGCAGGTGTACAGCAGGTGCAGTGCAGGTGCAGTAATCCAATGATATTACATTACATTACATTATTTATTTCTTAGCAGACGCCCTTATCCAGGGCGACTTACAATTGTTAAAAGATATCACATTATTTTTACATACAATTGCATTATTTTTTATACATTATTTTTACATACAATTACCCATTTATACTGTTGGGTTTTTATTGGAGCAATCTAGGTAAAGGACCTTGCTCAAGGGTACAGCAGCAGTGTCCCCCACCTGGGATTGAACCCACGACCCTCCGGTCAAGAGTCCAGAGCCCTAACCACTACTCCACACTGCTGCTCTATGATACAGACAGACAACAAAGTACGGGTGAAATGGTTTCTTTTATTTATAATCCAATGGTCTGATGACCAAGCAGTAAATAATAGATGGCTGGCAATACACAGCAATGTGTATTGCTCAATAATAATAAAGGGTTGCAGTCCCACAAATAACACTATGTAACACAATTTTTGTTCCTGGGTAGTAAGTGTTATTTCCTAATTGCTTATGCCTCAAAAGTATAGAAAATGGCTATTATTCCCCACAAACTTTGCTTTTGTGACCAGACAGTGATATTTTGAAATTTACCTATTTCCAATGAGAAAACGGGCGAATTTGTGTCTTTTCGTTCACATAAAGTCAGAAAAAAACAACATATGAATCCAAATTAACATGTATTTATACTAAAGTAATACAAAAATGACTACAAAAGATTTAGAAGCGAGTAGTTTTTCGAGATTTACGATTATACTGTAAATCACTTTCACGAATCAGCCCCCAAATGTAGTCTCCCATCATGTTCTCGTTATACTGTCCTTGGTAGCGGCGTTCAAAGTCCAGTATATCCTGGTGGAAGCGCTCGCCTTGCTCCTCCGAGTACGCTCCCATGTTCTCCTTGAATTTATCAAGATGAGCATCAAGGATATGGACTTTGAGGGACATCCTACAGCCCATTGTGCCGTAGTTCTTCACCAGAGTCTCAACCAGCTCCACATAGTTTTTGGCCTTGTGATTGCCCAGGAAGCCCCGAACCACTGTGACAAAGCTGTTCCAAGCCGCTTTCTCCTTACTAGTTGGCTTCTTGGGGAATTCATTGCACTCCAGGATCTTCTTTATCTGTGGTCCGACGAAGACACCGGCTTTGACCTTTGCCTCAGACAGCTTAGGGAAGAAGTCTTGAAGGTACTTGAAGGCTGCCGACTCCTTATCTAGAGCTCTGACAAATTGTTTCATAAGGCCCAGTTTGATGTGCAGTGGTGGCATCAGCACCTTCCGGGGGTCCACCAGTGGCTCCCACTTGACGTTGTTCCTCCCCACAGAGAACTCGGTCCGCTGTGGCCAGTCCCGCCTGTGGTAGTGCGCCTTGGTGTCCCTGCTGTCCCAAAGGCAAAGATAGCAGGGAAACTTGGTAAAACCACCTTGGAGACCCATCAGGAATGCCACTATTGCAGCATCTAGATGCCATCTCAGAAAAATGCAGATATGTATCCACTTAGGCAGCTGGAACTAAACTGAACTGGTGGGCTTAAGGCCTCTGTATTTATACTACTATTTATATTACTGGAAAGTTCTAGAAAGTTCTAGAAGTTACTCCAAGTTTACTCAGCACTGAATCTATCTGGAATGTTCTGGAAAATAGGTAAATTTCAAAATATCACTGTCCTGGTCACAAAAGCAAAGTTTGTGGGGAATAATAGCCATTTTCTATACTTTTGAGGCATAAGCAATTAGGAAATAACACTTACTACCCAGGAACCAAAAAAAAAACAAAAATTTGTTACACGGTGTAATTAACACAGTGCTAAACACAATTAGACACACACACAGTGACAAGTCCACATCGAGTGCTTCAGTGCTTGTGGTGGAGTACCGTTTATTACATGACACAATGGTGCAGTGATGTCCAGGTTTTTGTGCTGGCCCTAAGCGACAGCTCCGGAACGTGTTAGCCATCTAGTCTTAAACAAACAAACAAACAGGTTTTAGACAGACTGAACAAACAAGCAAAACACTCACGGTCCTTCCGGGTTTAGCGTAACCATACAAAGGAACAGATCACATCACTACTTAGTGTATCGTAACTCCGCCCCCTTTCTAGATGGCCGACTTCCGCCAAACCCTGGGAATGAATTGTTGGGCCATCCAGTCCAGGGTACTCCTTCCCTTTACACAGCGCCCTCACAAGACGGGAGGGAGATCTAATACCAAGAATCATTCTTTCTCTGTCACAGTCTCGTATGCCAGCATACAGGCTATAGCTATAATGTAACACACATGGATATTTTATTACCTGTTCAACCACAGGATTATTTTCCATAGGGTGCCACTGTAATGAACTGGCATGTCAGTCTATTGAATTGAATGGAAAGGCAAAGGCTGGACTCGAACCACAAACCATACTGGTCAAAGACGAGCGTGTTACCATTCAACCGAAGAGCCAGCTCTGTAGTGGAGAGAAAGATCTGGTATATTTACGGTATAAAAATAAAAGCCCTGATAAACACAGATTTTTGGCCATCTACAAAAAGCCAGTAAATAAACACCGACAAACAGAAGTCCCAAGTATGTCACACTGATGAAAAAAAAAAATTTGTAAAAGATGAAACTATAGTGAGGGGGCCTCCTTGTAAATGAGATGTTGAACATTTAGAATGAGTTAATTAAATGCAATAAATGTGTCGGTCAGGGTCATAGCTGTGTGCACAATTGATTGATTTAACTAACTGTAAACAACCTTTTCATGGAAATGTTTAATTCATTGTTTGTTTCTATAGTGAACAGCATGTGTTTATTGTTTAATTGTCTGCATCACACAGTTTCCTCAGAAAGTTTAATCAATAAATAGCATTAGTGAAGTACAGTATAAGCAGGAGTTCACATCACTTGTATCATTAGGTTCTCACGTGAGTATCAGTAGAAATGGTTCGGTATGCACCAGAATTAGGGGTCATCATCTATTCACTGTCTAGCTCCACCTCCTCAAACAATTAGAATGGCAGTGTCAGAGACCACCCTGGAATTCAAAAGCAAAACCCCTGTCACTTTATTAGTGTTGTTGAACACGTTAGTTTGACGACACAGCAGTATTTATATCGGGGGGAAAAATATATTATTTTAAGTAATAATGTAACAGCTTTCATACATTGACACCTCCTCTCACCCGCGCTCAGTTTGGGAAGCGAAGCGTTAGTGAGCTTCCACAATGCCACTCCCGGTAACTGCATCCCTCTTCACTGAGTCGACGGCTCAATTGAAATCCCTGCTATCATGTGTTGTTTTAAGTGGCCATTACAAGAACATTATTGATGTTATGAACTGGAGTGGTTCCACCTATCACTCTCCATTTTTTAATAAAAACTTGAAGCAGCCAATGATAGCGCTAGCAAGCAGGGACTGTAGTTAAATTGTAACCCTCTAGTCTTAAGTGAAATATGGGGACTGGAATTGAATTATGGTCAGTGACAATCATTTCAGTTACCTGGAGATCATTAACAGAGCCCGGAAACCCTGAGACAGGGGAAAATCCTGAGGTTTGGCAGGTATGGATCACAGCCACATAATACTCTTGATCTTGCAAACGTGAGCACCCTCGCTGCCTTTATGAAAAATGTAGTAACGGTACAACTTTGCATCTTAAAAAACAGTAATTAGAGACAAAGTGTTACCCATTTGTGCAGTCTTTGACACAGGAGAACTGAGAGCTACAATCATCCCTATATCAAAGCATGTGACTGATCTACTGTTCTACTGCTCAATAGATATTTTTATTAAGATCGGAGACCCTCATGTAAGTCTACAGGAATCTGTAAAGGTGTCGAGGAGGAGGTGGTGAAGGGAGGATGATGCTAGTACAAGCATGATGGACTGACTGTAAATGAGGATTTTATACAGTAATAAGAGTGAGGTAGTGGTGGAGCTATCTCTCTTCCTGAATTATGCTAATGTACAAAAGAATGTGCCTCATATTAAAAAGGTTTCCAAATGGTTTCTTTCATCCCCTGTATTTCTTTCTTCCTCTCCTTCTTTAGCATTGCTTTGGAGTCTTCTGTTTCTGCAGCACTTCAATAGCCTAAGGAAGATTTAGCTACAATACACGATTGACCTTACACTCAAAGAAGACATTTGTGACCTTATTTAAAAGGCAAATTAAAGCTTAGACTTGCAAAAACAAGAAGTTTCTGTTAAAGATCGCTGGCTGATTAAATTGGTTGGAAGCCTGTTTTAAACCTTGTGGTGTTTTTTTTTTTTTTCACAGATTTCCTGACTGGCAGTTGAAATCTGCTGCTTTCAGAAGAGTGCGAAAAACAACAGTTTATTAAAAGACGGTTGATTTTCTAGAACAGACTTTAATAACAACAAAATATTTAGAACGCCAATCAAAGTGTTCGAAGCAGTCATTCCATATGGTCTGTTGTTATCTAAAACAGAATTAATTATATTTTATGTTTTATGATTTTTGAAGGGCTCCAAAGACATGGCAGCTCAATCTGACGCTGAGGAGCTGAGCTCTGCAAGGCTGTGGGAGGCTGCTTTTAGATTTCTTCAGGAAGGTGTCAGTTTGCTTTTCATTACCTCTGTGAAAGGCTGTTGTGTGAGCATGCAAAGAGAAGAAGTGCCACATTTTCAAATATTATGAGCCACGCGTTGTCTATAATGCAACTGAAAAGATAATTATTAGAAAGTTGTTTGATGCAACCAAAACAGGATATCAACCACTTCACCCTTTGGAACGAACTGGCATTTCAAACCAATTGAATGGGAAGGCAAGGGCTGGATGCAAAGTACAAACCGTACGAAGTAAAATGCAAGCTCTGTAGTTGAAGAGCAAGTGTGTGTCTTATGCCAATGTCAGTATTATTAACTCATCAGCCGCTAGGAGCAGATCCGTTACACATTGAGCCCATTTGTGCAAAATATTTTTGATCATTCTCACCTTTGACCTGGGTAAGAAGCTGGCTAGTATGAAGGTCCTCGAGGGGCTTACCTGGTAAAAGCATGTCCACATGATGCAGGGTGAGGCACACAGTCAGCACAGATTCGCGTCCTGGCCATATAAAGTCGGTGGTCTTCGCTGGTGATTAATCGTGGCTTTTTAAGAGTGGGTGCAAATGCAGCTGTTCTAGGCTGTTTTTAAAAAAAAGACAACAGTTTTAATACATTTCATGTATATCAACATTTATTCAATCGATTCAAACCATTTAAATAACTCAAGCTTTGTGAATAGTAGGCAATCATACCAAGTGAATATGTAGACAATGCTTTAGAAGGCCTAATTGTAAAGATGTCAAATATCTTTTCAGTGACTGGGCTTGAAGTTGTAAAATTTGAATTAGAGTAAGATTTTGCCACATCTATTTAAATATATAGACAGAAATACAATTCGAAAATAAAACAAAGGAAATGTGTTTTCTAGTGCCTTGCCAATATTTCCTGTCCAACAGACTTCATAGCTTTCGTCTTGATTAGTTCTAGCAATGAAAGGGCAGCATGCAGTTTAAAAAAATATTACCTTTCAGTCTTTGACAAGTCAAAATATAATGGCTGTAAAATGTAAAAGTGTTATGTATTACTGAGTTGTAACTCAGTGTATAACTCGCCATCAAGATTTGTAAAGCCACTTCAAGCCAATCTCTCCTTGGCATGTCCCATATTCTTCATGGCATTGATTAGCCTATCACATTTCTAGTTCACAGTTCTCCTCGTTATTTAATTGTTTCTTTTATGATGTGGACCAGTGGATAAAGCGGAAATCTGGAGCTGGGGGGCCCAGTGCCTAACCCATAGGGTCTTCCTTCTTTCGGTCTTTCAAATGTAGTCCTTCTAATCTGGCGCATGGAATTGTAGTTCATTTTTAATTTCTAGAAAATATATATATATATTTATATATATGTATGTGTATATATATATATATTCAATATACATTAATATGTTTTAGTGGTGGTCTGTTACTTGTTTTATTTAAACAACCGTTGTTAAGATTATCTCACACAATGACAATTCAACTACAGTTTTCACGTATAATCATATGCTCCTCATTGTAGTTCCACCACAAACTTTCAATTATCCTTTACTATTATATTGGTACTGGCACGTCCCAATGTAAACCACTTTGCCTGATCTAGCCCTGCTTTCTATGCCATGCAACTAGAACTGAAGAGTAGCTCCTGAACCCTGAGGAAGCACCTTACCACAGGCTTATCAAAAAAGAAACCAATAACTACACAAAGAACCGCTTCGATGGTTTGCAAACATTATAACAGTGAAGGAACAATTAAACCAAAAAAGAAAAAAAGGTATTTGAAGCTAATATAAGACTGTGGAAAAGTGGTGAGTGAATACAGGTGAGTGCAGTGTAGAGCGGATACAAAACAGACAGACAATGATTTCCAGGTGCAAGGGTGTTTATTGATTTAATTAATACTGTCCAGAGCCTTATGGCGAACACCTGTAAATAATAATGTTGGACTGATTCAGCGGCGTGTATCACTCGGTATCTGTAATTCCTTGGGTTTGACCTGTAACCAAAAGTCCAGTTTTACACACCAACACTAAACACAAAACACAAACACAGTTCTTAGTGATAGTGAATACGTGCAAGTGGTGTAATACAGTTCTCCGTGATATGCAGGGGTGAAAGTGATGTCCGGGGTTATGCTGGCTTTCGCTACAACTCTGGATGGTGCAGCTGGTAGTCTATTAAAAAACAGACAACAGTTAACAAAAAACTAACAAACACAAGACAAAACTCATGATTCATGCAACAGCACACAGAATCCTTGTTGGTTTTCAACACTAACCATTTACCAAGGAACAGATCACGTCAGCTATGACCCCTATTTATATCCTCGCTCATGACCCCTAGGTTAACGAGCGCATCCGCTCCTCCAATCCTCAGATGCCACACCGTTTACCATCGAGTTTGGATACTGTAGCTAAATTGTTATGCCATTTAGTTAAGGGTACTCTGTTCCCGTTACACAGTGCCCTCACAGGTCGAGAGGGAGATCTAACACCAAGCACCATTCGATCTCTGTCACAAAGACTGAAACAGAAAATTATGAGTTCTGTGAATCTAAATAACAGGAGTACATTAGTCAAGATAATTTACACCCAAACCTATATGTTCTTTGAATATTAATACATCATGGTGAGATTTTTTTTCTCCCAGTTATTAGTAAGATTGTTCCCACCAATTTTCTTATGGTATTCATTTGTAAAAATAAACATTTCCAGTTGCTTTTAGCTGTGTATAATCAGTGAAGATTAGGATCTGAGGCACATTATAAGATCACTTTATTTTCAATCACTGTTTGATCTCTATGGGAAATCTCAAGAAAAGTAGTACAGTTTAACAGATTTAAAATAGGAGATGCTATTGTTTACAGTTTTCAGTGAAAAAAATATTTGGTAGAGACTTGATCAAGTGTCTGATTCAAGAAATTAGAACCATTTTAAATGTAGAAAACACATTTTAAAGTCTTATTTATTAACCATAGCTGAAGAAAGGCTACATTACAGCAGTACAAATTAGGGGTCTAGATATTTTATCTTTAAACTGTAGCATTGTGGTTTTTCTGTCTGTAAAATGAAGCTATTTAGAGCAAATGTATAAACCTGTACTAATCGGAAGGAGATAAGAGCCTGGGTTATTTGACCTTAAAGACATGTAGTCCTTCAGCTGAGGCTAGTATTGAGCATTGCTGTAGCCCTCATGACAGGATTCTAGTAGGAGATTAATGAGCTGCAGAATCACAGGAACACTCATGTAGCTTCATACAGTGTACATCCTTGGGCTCAGAAATAGCTGTATATCAAGGGCAAGGTAAACAAATAAACAGATCAATCACCTGCTAGTAGAACTGTAACAGGGCTGTTTAATTTAGCCTGGTATTGATCACATCAGCTATGATTTCAGGGCTTACAGAATCCCATCCATTTGTGGAGAGATCACGTGACCAAGACCTACCCCCCGAGAACAGATACGATTGCTGGTTCAGAAGCAGCACGTAATCCAGCTGCCTCAGCAACTTTGCTACAGAGCATTTTCAATTGAGGTCCTCCTTAGAAGGACTAGCCAAAGGTTAAATTACACTGTGGCTTGGGCTGGTATTAGTTCCTACTTTTTCTAACGCTCTTTTAGGCTCATTTTCTTTTTTGATCAGAGAGATCAAAAGAAAATATCTTACTGTTTGTAAGTTTCCTAGCTCTGTTTGATTTGTTCATAGTTAAGGTGAGGCTACTGAATTCAGATTTTGCAGGTCTTATCGAATAGCGTCTGTGTGAAATGTCAGCTGATGATCAAGTGTATAAACACGCTTGTGCACTTTTATTTACAACAAACAAATGGTTAAACGAAATACAAACTTAATTCGAAGGTTGTTAAAGCATGGGGCAGTTCCTTTTATCTCAGGCACCCAGAAATACTCCTCATGTGTGTCGACACTTTTCATCCACACCAGGCTGACTGCAGCCTTTTATGATTACCTGCCTTACAGGTGAATCAATATGTTTGTTTCTAAATTGAATATGTATTTATTGGCCAACCAATCAAGGTGCTGGTTTCCTCTATTTGTCACATTCCCACATGGCTAGAATAGAGAGGACCAGAAAGACCATTTTCATGCAGGGTTAGGAAATGTCAAACCTATCCCTGCCAAACTACAGTCAGCACTCACATATCCGACCCTATGAAATGTTGACTTCAGTGAAGGGTAAACGAGTGTGACGCAGATGTGATTATTTCATTTTGGCCCGTTCCAACCCTTGTCCGTTTTTCAGGGGGCACAAAAAAGATACAATGTCAAAAATACATAGCTGAAAGGACTGTGTTTTAAAATAAGTAGGCTGTACTGTAGTTGGTTTTGTTGGTAAAGTACTATATTTTCAAAGAAAAAGTATTTTAATTCAGAACGATTCTGAAAATATCACTTGCCAAAAGAGACGATGCATGGACTGTAATACAGCACCTACATTTAAATCCGGTACATATTGTAGCAGTATGTAAAATTCCCCATTAACGACCCAACAACAAAATCAAATCAAAATGCTAAAACGTAAAAGGTAATGCAATTTAGCAAAAGATTTTTTAAAAAAAGTTTCCAGAATTAAAACAGTATGCAAACTCAGTATTCAAAATTGCAGAATATAGTGCTTGATAAGGCCCTAATGTCACAGTTCACTTGCAAATGAAAATGCACAAAAGCAAGTAAAGATCACAGATTTAAAAAAAAAATACATTTAAAACTGTTTAATGACTAACTTTTTTACATTACCGTAGCTTGTCTCGTTCTCTTTGTTTTGGCTGCATTTTCATCATGTGAAACTGGAGGAAGAGCTCTATAACTGCACAATAAAAACAGACTTATTTGGCATGCGAGAAAATAAATAAATAAATAAATGAACGTGGGCTGTGATGGATAATCAAATAAATTGTAACACTGAAGAGATGGGTTTTGTATCAGAAAACTGGTGACAGTCGGAAATCGCGTGTGACGGTTAAGTGCAATAATTTGTTACATATATATATAATGGGAATTGATTTGTTTCTTAATTCAAGAATGGTAACGTGACTGACATGTATCTGAGTATATCCGAGTGCTGACTGTACTACCTAAACCCAAATTGGACACTAATAATTTGACAGGGTACACCTCGCCCTGCCAGTCTGTACATGTGTCCTCAGGGAACCATCACAGAACCACCTCACACTTTGGCACAGATTCGAAGTATCTGCTTGAGACTGAATGTCAGGGGGTGTTCAGGTCAGGATTGGGGTAAGAGCTGTGAGAGGAAGCTCTTGTGACACCTGGCAGTATGCTTGACCATAGCCAGTGCCATTGTCCAGGATGTTCAACACTCACTTAGTTGTGTTTAAAATGCCCCTTTAGTTCAAAATGCCAGTTTCAGAGCCGGCTTTAGGGGCTAGCAACCAGGTCTTAACCTAGTGGGGCCCAGGGCAATGTTTATTATATTTTGGAACTTCTTATTTGATAAAGGCAGTGAAGAAGTGTGGAGATACACCAGTAGGCAGATTTCTAGAGGAAACATTTGTCATTTAATTTATTAAGTATTTTTAGTATTTCTAAATTCAGCATTATTGAGCACTGTTTAATAGTCATGGACACAGTAGATCAAGTAAACAAGCGTTTCAACTGTGCTCAGATTAGCAAGTGGTTATTACACATTCTGAATACAAATACTCGGGCTGATAAATAACCATGACTCATTATTGCTCTACTCAGTAAACGACTTCTACAAGACATGACAATGAGATGGTGCAAATTAATTGTTGGAAGCGCTGTTTGGAATGGACACAAACATCACGCCGACACGCTGGTAAGCATGTCAGACAGCCAGAACAGCGTGCACGTGAGGTGTATCTGGTTAATATATTTGGGGTGATTGAAAGTGAAGGCTCACCTTGTATTTACAGCTAATGAGCCCCGTATGTTAACACTGATTTTCACCCCTTACAAAATAGTTTGAAAATGGAACCTTAGCAATTTACTTTACAGTGATCTTGATATGGTACCACGATGTTGTGTGTGTTGGTTCCTTCCATTTGGATATCATTGGTAGCTCAAGATATGAAATGTAGTACTATTTTGATGGTTCATACCATTGTAGCAGCCCTGAGGTTACAATTGCCCCAATGTACAGAACCGTTTCATTGCAATTTCGTGACCATTGTAGTGCCACTGTATTGACATTACAGATCCTCTGGTAAGGCAAGCTTGCAATATAGACTCTCATAAGCAGAGGTCCCTCTGCCCCAGCTAACTCTCAACTCAGTCCCAATTAATAGGGTCATTTAACTGTTCTATCCTCTGTTAAAGTAGTCAAGTTGACCTACTTTTTCTTATTGTTGTATTAATAATGAACATATTTTCTCATGCTTTTACTGTGCATTTACAATAGCTTGTTCTTTTTGTTTTCTTTAACAATGACGTACCTAAGTGTGGTTTACCACAAGTATGCTTTAACATTTATTTATCAAGTTGACATTCACCCAGGGTGATTTACTGCACCTGATATTAACATCTTTAAAATACAGTGAGAAGTCGTCTGTGGTACAGCCTTTTAATGAGTTTTGGAGCAGCAATTTTAAGATCCACCCGTGTCTGGATCATGAGAACAGACTCCAGTATTTTTAAATATAAAATCTGTCACTGCAATCTATTCTTATATAGATCAGCTATAGAGCCGGGAAGGCAGTATTGATCATGATGTCCTTGACTGGAATAAGTATGACATGGAACTAATCTCCACCTGTTCAATATTACACAATAGACACTCAAACTCCCATCAATATCACTGTGCCAGTGCTGTACTGTACCTGTGTACATAAGGTGGTATAATTGATCTATTGAGGGATATCAAATGTCTTTTATGTCTTCGGGCACTGTTTAGTTGGCTGGCCATCTGTGTCACTATTGTTTTTTTTTATTATACTGGAACCTTTGTTGAAAGCTTTAGAGTGACTATACCTGTGTGGCTCTTATATAACATTGGTATGGTTTTCTTTTAAAAGTAACTTTGAGTATCGCATAACAGACCTGCACAAAAGATACCACTGTTGTCTAACGTGGACGTCCATGGAACTAAGTGATGCATCATTTTTAGTTTGGGGAATCTGCAGGTTTCTTTATATCCGGATCAATCAAATTCTGTAACTCCATACTTTTGTTTCTGCATGGACTCACATTATAGTGGTGTTTGATAGTTCTGGTATAATTACTTCATTACGAATTAAAAATACTCAGAGGGCAAAGGCGACTTTCCATGCAGTTTTGAGATAAGGAAAACATATTGGAGGTTAAATTAATGTTTCATGAAGATTTATATAGGTGACCAAAAAAAACTTCACCTGGACAAAAACAGACAAGTTAGACAAAAGGGATCTGCCATATAAATATGTGATATCTACAAAAGAGAACATATAATGGGGCTAAACTACTAGCAACATGATGAAAAGGAGTGGGGAACAAGGTATTAGCTATTAGTCTGTTAATTATTTAAACAATAACCTTTCAAACCTGATATAGAATAGGCCCCTGAACTAAATAATAAGTCTACCATCTAATACAAATATATGTACAGTGGCCAAGTAAGAACAATTACACTAATTACAAACCATGCTGTCAGCTGCACTGATCATTTCTTAAATAAACATCTTAACCTCACGGATAGAGCCACAATGAACTGGGCAGGGCTTGTGTGTCTCACTGACAGAGCCACAATGAACTGGGCAGGGCTTGTGTGTCTCACTGACAGAGCCACAATGAACTGGGCAGGGCTTGTGTGCCTCACTAGCAGAGTCACAATGAACTGGGCAGGGCTTGTGTGTCTCACTGACAGAGCCACAATGAACTGGGCAGGGCTTGTGTGCCT
Source organism: Acipenser ruthenus (assembly GCF_902713425.1). Taxonomy (NCBI): domain Eukaryota; kingdom Metazoa; phylum Chordata; class Actinopteri; order Acipenseriformes; family Acipenseridae; genus Acipenser; species Acipenser ruthenus. The sequence goes on from NC_081219.1 coordinate 8,349,347, forward strand.
CACTAGCAGAGTCACAATGAACTGGGCAGGGCTTGTGTGCCTCTGTCACAAAGACGGCCGGAGTGGGTGGCGTCAGACCAGCAGCAGGAAATAAACAGAGACTTGGGGTTTTGATGAAGCTGAGCGCGTGATCGCGCTCAGCATTTAATAATTAAACAGAACAGAAAATAAAAGGTTTGAAACAAACAACACAAAACAGGACACGGCACTTGCGGCCAAAATAAACAGGTAAACAAAAACGAACAGACACTTAACAAACGGTGAATGGACAGACAAACGGTTAGTGAGCAAAACAAACGTTTCTTTCTTTCTTTCTTTCTTTCTTTCTTTCTTTCTTTCTTTCTTTCTTTCTTCTCTCTCTCTCTCCCGTTCTCCACTCACGAACACCCAACCACCAGTGAGTGAAAACATGCAGCTTTTATGCAGTTGTACCGAGACTCGATTGCTAGTCAATCATTCAATTGGAATCTCGGTACAACTGCACGTGAATTAATTAAAGTGCAATTCCCCGTGCTCACATATTATTACTTTTTACTTGCACGTGATGTGATGTGCCATCCCCGTGCCTAATACAAATATACAATTTACACACACGTGAAACACAAACCCGCTTATATCCCGTGTACCAATGCCTATACACCAACATTTACACACAACACGTAACATATAACATACACAGGGGGGCACTTTGCCACAGCCTCACTAGCAGAGTCACAATGAACTGTGTTCTTAATTGTTTAATTGAACCAGTTCAAGTTTCATCCAGCTCTCAAAGCAGGCAGCTATATCCCTCCATCTGTTAGACCTGGAATAGATGGCCCTCCAGGACCGGAGCTGCCCACCCTTGCAATTAAACTACAGCTCATAGAAGTACAGCAGCATCCTCTTTATTCATTGCAGCTTTTCAACATTCAAGAGGTGACACAGAGCAGCACAATCCTCAGTGGATGCAGTATTTAAATGTACACACACGACTCTATCTTCATAAGTACAAATAAGGGAAAAACACCCACAAAAAGGCTCCAAGAGCAAGCCCTCTGTAGTGAAGATATAATCAGCGACGCTTGCAAGTACAGGTTACACTCCTAAACTGACATGCCAAAGTGCCTTCAGCACTCCCAGAGATCAGGTACTTCTGATATGCAACCAAACATGAAGAACCAGTAATTGCACATGCTTTGGAAAATCTCTCTCAACAACAAAAAAACAAACACAAAGAACAAGCTGGAGACATCCTTATAAAAACTTGCTATGGTACATTTGCACGTTCATTTTGAAGTTTATCATGATTGTTTTCCCATGCTGTGCATTTACTGTGCTTTTTTATTGTTTTGCTTTACAGTGTGCTTTCCCATATTTTTCAGTGTGATTCCATGGTACACTTTTACCAAGGGGTACCACAGTAAATGATTATAATGGAGGGAGATCAATAAAGGAATGATAACAAAGGTTTATATACATTTTATTACCCCTATTAGCAGTAGCAACAATATCACTGAATCCATTTATAGTGTGCTATATATTGGTCAACCCCTTATAGTGGTCCTTTTTACTTGCTTGTAGATTTATAAATTACATGTTTAAACTTCTGCTTTATACGGTACCTGGTCACTTCCTCTGCTGTAGGTCACATGTTTGAATAACCTGGTTTACCCTAGTATGTCCTAGAAAAGAGGAACCAAAAGACCTTAAGCGCATGCAAATGAGGCAATAATGTTACTACTGCTAATAAGAGGTATGAAAAATATATTTTAAAGCTGTGGTTATTACTCCTTTAATGGTGAACTGATATTAATATGAAACTGGTCACAAGTTGAGAGTTTACACTTGACTGTAAGGGGAAAGAAACAGCTCATAACAAAAGACACAAAGGATCTAGAATGCCTGTCAAAAAGGAGAATGCTTGTTTCATCAAAGGAGAAAATAGATACAGATGCTGCAAACAGTCAGCTCAGTAAGAATTGCAGCCTGTTGACACACCACAGCTGGAATGCATGGTCAAAATAAGTCTCTCATTTGGAAAAGACCATAGTATAAGCATAGCAAAGTGTAATAAAGCATATAGAGAACGCATGGTAAAGCATAGGTAAGCATTTTAAACCCAGAGGTACGGTAAAGCATATTAAAATTGCAAACCATGGTAAACTTTGATGAATGCATACTATAATCATGGGAAAAGCATGGGAAAACTACAAAATGACTGTGCTAATTTATTGTGGTAAACTGTTTTGATGGATTTAATTAAGTTTACTACTTTGTAATATGATTGATTTGCACATGTGCAGCCAATTGCCTAGAAGTGGCCTGCTTTCATTATTTACTTGTCAGCTTTTACTACAACCAAATACATTCTATTTTACAAGGGTCCTGGCAAGCTCGATGGACACATAACCCACTGCTATTGTGCAGATAGACACATAACCCACTGCTACTGTGCAGATAGACACATAACCCACTGCTACTGTGCAGATAGACACATAACCCACTGCTACTGTGCAGACAGACACATAACCCACTGCTACTGTGCAGACAGACACATAACCCACTGCTACTGTGCAGATAGACACATAACCCACTGCTACTGTGCAGATAGACACATAACCCACTGCTACTGTGCAGAGAGCTGGGAGGAATCGGGAAACAATGTGGCTGACCAGAGACATCACAACGTCTCTTGGTTCTCAATGACTTACTTTGACACGTAGTTTTGCTAAATGTTTTGTTGTCCATTTAAGAATGCTGTATTAAGCATGGGCGGTCTTGTATCTGAATGGGTTCTCCATGGTAAGATATTCATGAGAAATACATCTGGTCATCCATTCCACATAGTGGATTCAGTGGTGAAATGACATGACCCAGGTATGCTTGTCTAACTGTTTGGAAAACTATCCCCAGGTTAGCTCCACCAGAAGAAGACACAGTGGAATATTCAATTGATCTAAAAATCACTGTCAGTTGTATCATTAAAAGTAAGGTCCTTTGTGAAAACTGTGGCCAGCAGTCTTTTTGTGTTGCTGGTCTTTAAGTAAAACCCTTTTAATATCGCTTCAAAGGGATTGAGCAGAAATGGTGACAACGCAGTGGAGTTCACCAATACCCTAGCTAAATAAGCATTATAACACAATGGAGTTCACCAATACCCTGGCTAAATAAGCATTATAACACAGTGGGGTTCACCAATACCCTGGCTAAATAAGCATTATAACACAGTGGAGTTCACCAATACCCTGGCTAAATAAGCATTATAACACAGTGGAGTTCACCAATACCCTGGCTAAATAAGCATTATAACACAGTGGAGTTCACCAATACCCTGGCTAAATAAGCATTATAACACAGTGGAGTTCACCAATACCCTGGCTAAATAAGCATTATAACACAGTGGAGTTCACCAATACCCTGGCTAAATAAGCATTATAACACAGTGGAGTTCACCAATACCCTGGCTAAATAAGCATTATAACACAGTGGAGTTCACCAATACCCTGGCTAAATAAGCATTATAACGCAGTGGAGTTCACCAATACCCTGGCTAAATAAGCATTATAACACAGTGGATTTCACCAATACCCTGGCTAAATAAGCATTATAACACAGTAGAGTTCACCAATACCCTGGCTAAATAAGCATTATAACACAGTGGAGTTCACCAATACCCTGGCTAAATAAGCATTACAAAACAGAAGAAGTGTTAAGACAACAAATGTGTGGAATATAATACTAGATATTGCATTGATTACAGTAATGTTCATTGGTAACACTTATTTTCAATGTACAGTCTATTAAACTGTCCATATACAACACATTGTAATATTTGTAATACCTGGGCCGGATGAGATCCTCCCAGTAGTACTCAAAGAAATAAAAGAAGTTATTTACAAACTGCTAACCAAGATCATGCAACAGTCTCTTGACACAGGGGTTGTACCGACAGACTGTAAAATTGCAAATGTAATACCGATCCACAAAAAGGGAGACAAAACCGAACCAGGTAACTACAGACCAATAAGCCTGACTTCTATTATATGTAAACTTATGGAAACTATAATAAGATCCAAAATGGAAAATTACCTATATGGTAACAATATCCTGGGAGACAGTCAGCATGGTTTTAGGAAAGGGAGATCGTGTCTAACTAACCTGCTTGATTTTTTTGAGGATGCAACATCGACAATGGATAATTGCAAAGCATACGACATGGTTTATTTAGATTTCCAGAAATCTTTTGACAAAGTCCCACATAAAAGATTAATTCTCAAACTGAATGCAGTAAGGATTCAAGGAAATTCATGCACATGGATTAGGGAGTGGTTAACATGTAGAAAACAGGAAGTACTGATTAGAGGAGAAACCTCAAAATGGAGTGAGGTAACCAGTGGTGTACCACAGGGGTCAGTATTAGGTCCTCTGCTATTCCTAATCTACATTAATGATTTAGATTCTGGTATAGTAAGCAAACTTGTTAAATTTGCAGACGACACAAAAATAGGAGGAGTGACAAACACTGTTACAGCAGCAAAGGTCATTCAAAATGATCTAGACAGCATTCAGAACTGGGCAGACTCATGGTAAATTACATTTAATAGAAAAAAGTGTAAAGTATTGCACGCAGGCAATTAAAATGTGCATTATAAATATCATATGGGAGATACTGAAATTGAAGAAGGGATCTATGAAAAAGACCTAGGAGTTTGTGTTGAAATGTCTTCATCTAGACAATGTGGGAAAGCTATAAAAAAGGCCAACAAGATGCTCGGATATATTGTGAGAAGTGTTGAATTTAAATCAAGGGAAGTAATGTTAAAACTTTACAATGCATTAGTAAGACCTCACCTGAAATATTGTGTTCAGTTCTGGTCACCTCGCTACAAAAAGGATATTGCTGCTCTAGAAAGAGTGCGAAGAAGAGCAACCAGAATTATCCCGGGTTTAAAAGGTATGTCATATGCAGACAGGCTAAAAGAATTGAATCTATTCAGTCTTGAACAAAGAAGACACGGTGATCTGATTCAAGCACTCAAAATTCTTAAAGGTATTGACAATGTCGACCCAGGGGACTTTTTTGACCTGAAAAAAGAAGAACAGAAGATTCAGAACAGAAAATAGGAGGCACTTTTTTACACAGAGTATTGTGAGGGTATGGAACCAACTCCCCAGTAATGTTGTTGAAGCTGACACCCTGGGATCCTTCAAGAAGCTGCTTGATGAGATTCTGGGATCAATAAGCTACTAACAACCAAACGAGCAAGATGGGCTGAATGGCCTCCTCTCGTTTGTAAACTTTCTTATGTTCTTATGTTCTTAATTAAAACAATTCTGTAAACATGTTGCAGTGTTCTGCATGCTTGTGCTACAAATCTTATGCTTTTATTAAGTGATATTAAGTGGGTGGAAATCACTTGTATGACTCATAAATGTGAGTGTGTGAATAACCAAAGTGATATTATCAGCAGCTTGTCCCTATTGACTCCCATTATATTGTGGCTGGGAATGTCAATGTAATGATAATACATGGAGGATGAAATTACCAGGAGGGATATTAAGAGAATTTGACTGTAAATAAAATGCCACGGTAAGTTTTTACATCAGCCACTATTTAATCATGAAATATTTAAATCAATTAAATAGTCCCCATTATCTTTTGGCGGGAGCCACACACCAGGCATTTAAAATGTATTTCCTTTACAGAAGCATTTGCACAGAAACTGGTAGTTGTATATATGTTTAGTTCCAAGGGGGAGGTGGCAGAATTAATTACTCTAATGTATTACCTGATACAGGTATACATGAATTGTCCAACACAGGTGTGCTTGATTTGATTTCTATGCTGTGCAGATATAGGACCATCTCTGAACTGTCCCTCTAAAGGGTCAGGATATTAAAATGATATGTCGCTCACGTCCAAAAATTTTAATTGGGATCTCAGCAAGATTAACTTGCTGTGCCTTCTGAACAGAATTGAATGAAAGGGATGTGCAGGAGGCATGCATATTTAATGTTTTGCACATAGTTATTATTTTTAATCTTCTGCTTTTATGCTCTTATGACTTGTTATTAAACGGTGTTGTACAATGAAAGGGGCTGTACAACTGAGACCATTACAACTGCACCAGTTACATTAACCAAGGGTGTTCCAATTGTCTCCAAGTCCAGACTGAAAGAGGCTGACAGAGAGGGGGTTTTATGGTGAACTGGTCTTTCTATGTAACTAGTTTTATTTTGTCTCTTTGCACAATCAAGACAATTAAAAAAACAAAAAAAACAGAAAGATTGTGGTTACCAAGGGTATAATTAACTGACTATGGGAGAAGCCGCCTAACAAGTACTGTCAATTTTACTGGGAACATTTTAATTTGAACAAAATCAGTTGGTTTGGTTTGTTTTTTTCGCCAAAGGAGGCTGACTGATCAAGCTGCATTAATCTATTTTATTTAAGAACAAGCACTAAGGCCTACGTTAACTCACGTTTTCCTGTATTTTAAATTGGTGTTTTTTTGCTACAGCTACCATTTCAATGATAACTTAAATTGAACCTTTTCACATGTATATATAGTATGTTTCGAAGACTTTACAACCACAACACTACGATTATTGCATGTCTGTGCGGTATCGCTGTATTATGCGCCAGATAGAAGGTGTATAAAGCAGGTGTGCACATTTGTTAAAACCGATTTTCAGCGTTACAGTTCACTTACGAACAGCCTCCATTTCCAAATTGGAATGAACATGAATTGAAATACCCCGGCTTTCCGATACCCTATCCCTTAGTTCTGCTGGACTGCAAGAACGAATCCACCACTAACTATTCCCAAGGTGGAGGGTTCGGTTAAGGAATACACACTCAATCAAACACAAAATTTAGAAATGCATTACTGTATACTGTGTGAATATTAGTAAAATGTGTACTTTCTGCATAAGAATATAAGTATAAACAAAATCTAAAACAGTGTTCAAATGCATAAATAGAAACGTCCTTCTGTTTTACCGCATTCGATCTTTGGGGAGATTTTTTTTAAAGCTATATTTTTTTTCGTCATTAGCAACATCTGCGAAGTTATGCACTGTAGTATTTTATTGGTCCAGTCAGTTAGCTCTGCAATACGCTGCCCCTGAGTGCTATAATACTGGAGACCACTGATATCCCACAGCAACTAACCGTATATAATCACGGGGTTTGTTGATCAGTCAGCCTTTTTCACATTCAGGTGCAGAGAAAGGGGGGAGTGGACTGTGTCTTATCGTCTCTTGAGTTCCTCCAATAGTGAAAGCTCACATTGTCACGTGTATAGATCTACTGTCAAACCAGTCGGAGTAGAGGGAGAGAACGAGAAAGGGGCTGACTTGGGAGGTAGCAAACAGGGAAACTCGGGTAGGTAAATTAAATATTACTTTTAATTGGTAAATACGGTAAAATGGGAAATTAAATGCTGCGTTGTTTTTAAAAAAATGCAAATACGTCAGCATTTTATTTTAAGATGCTATGGTAATCTGTCTATAGACACAGTATTAGAGGACACTGTCGGTCTGTTTTGGGAATATAACATGCAACCCGAGTGATAGTGGTGCATTTATTACTTATTGCTCACCACAGCAGCTGGAATCTCCCTTTTTTTAATATTTATATTTGTGAAAGTGTGAGTTTCGGTTTCATTGCGTGTAACTGTTTTGCGTTTTGAGGTTGAAATAGATTGCGTTTGCGGGCTACTTGAATTATTTATAAGAGGCTGACTGCAAGAAATGTCAAAACATTAAAGCTGCACTCGTTCGTTTCGGTAGACGTCTCAGATGACACGGATGCTTCTGCAAGTATTGTATTAAATGTACTTGTAATAAACTTTTTCAACGTAAACCTTCAATTTATTTTTCTATGACAGAAAACAAACAGGTTGTGCCAGTGTTGGCATGCATTTAAAGCAATTGTGAAATGCCAAGTTTGCAAAATGCAACGTGCTGCAGAAAGTAACCTTTGTCTGTTCTTTGCTAGTTGTCATTCTGTTGTATGCGTGCAGACCCCGTCCGCATGTTGCTCTGTTTGGTCTCCAGTCCCTGCTGCTAAATAGTGCTCCCACACTGTGAATATTGCTAGGTGGTGTGCACGCGTGCGCACATTGTGCTCAGACAGGTTTCCTGCCAGATGGTGTCCGCAAAAGACCAGCAGGCGACTCGCGTTGTAGTAAGGGGCAACTGAAGAGAGTGGAGCAGTTTGGCGAATCGAAATACAACTTTTATTTCATACAATAGATTTGGAATTGGAACACATCGTATGTAAGTACGAGTAAGTCTTTTTTTAATGAACGGATAATGTTTAAATGGTTTTGTTAAATTCCAAACTGCTAGAACAGCACGTTTTCGACAGTAGCCGGTCAGAGAGCTGGCGTCGCTCGGATATACAGTTTGCCACATTAAAAAACTAAACGGCTTTTAGCGCTGCAAGTTGTGCTTATTAAAAAGGTGCTGTTGACAGTTCGGATATTTTAATATGTGAAGTGTGGTGTGTTTTGGATAGTTTATCGGAAAAGCCAGGCATTACTGGTGTGTATATCCTGTTTCTCAAGAGTTGCAAAGTGAGTAATTTGTTCAACACGGTACGGTCAGCACAGGAATTATTTTCTTGGTATGTCGAAGAAATGTTATTGCATTTTAATATTAAGCTTGTACTGCGGCTTTACTTAAGAATATGAGCTAGAAAATGAATCTTTTCACAATTAAGTTTATAGTCGCTGTCACTTGTCAGGTGAGACCCAGGCTGTATTTGTTGGTCTCTAAAATTAAGATTGTTTGTCTGATATTCCGTGTTGTAAATTATTTTGTTGTGTTTGCCCTTGTTCCTTTCCTATCCCTCCATATTAAATTAGAGATTGTTGCGGGATTTTGATTAAAAAAACAAAACCTATACTAAACGCTTCTGTTAACTTTTTTCGTTTTGTTGAAATCAGCAGCCAACTCCCCTTGTTTAAAGTTTAAACACTACATCGCTGAGAAGGTGGCGTTCTCTCTCAAATTTCTAATTTAATGCTCCTGTTTCGATTTATCTCTATGTGTGTGCCTTATTTTATTTGTTTATTTTTTTTATTCTGAAACGGCTCAGGTAACGACGTTTTAGAATCCAGAGTTTAATAGTTACAGAGAGATAGCTTGGAGGAAGTACCCTTTTCATTTAGAGGTGTATGCCGCATTGCCTGTCGTGTTTGCTCTGTTTTGGCACTCCGATAGCAGGTGCTTTTTCAGGCATGTTACAGCATGTGAGTAAATATAAACTGTCTGACGCTGTTGTAAAACTACACACTCTTTAAATATAGTGATACTTCTATGTCATTTTGGCGCATTGTCCTTGATTGAACTTGTAGCACCCTGTAGATTCTGCTGACATACATTTTCATCTGCTAATTACATCTTTATAACACTAGGCTACGTTGTACAATAATAAACGACTGTGGTGTTTGTAGATGGGAAGCAGTAACATTTCTGTCTGTATCTAAAACATACTTTAAGATATTGTACACAAACTATAATGGATAGGGAGCCTATACTATTTGCATGCATTAGCAAACTAAAGCAGTTGTCCCGTGTCCACTGTGCAGTCAAATACTGCCCTGCTGAATGCAAAAAATTAAACAAAAACATACTTCAAACTATCTGAGCAGCTTTGCTTGTCAGTATCTTTATAATGAAAACTGAAAAGGCATTTTTAGGGAGCAAACAATTCAAAATATGACTTGATGGCAATTGAGTGCTACATTACTGCACTTCTAAAATCTCAAATGAAACCGTTTAAAAGATTACATTGGCATGGTTGGACGTTTTGTCCAGAAATTCTTTTGAGCAGTGTTGCTGGAGTAATGTAATGTTGAAGTTTTCTTTAGTTCAATACCTTTTCCATTTAGCACATACCCGTTTCTCAGCATACAGTGACTTCTTGTTATAGCAAAAGACATTTACATTTCCTCAACCCCCCAGTGAGCAAACTGCCAGTATGAATGTTGATTGCTGTTTGGCGTTTGCTGTTGATTATGAAGACTCTTGGCTTGGCACCGTGCTGAGTGCATTGTCCAGTTTGTTCAGTAATCTTCAAGCTGTGTTAACACTCATTATTAATAAACTAGTAGCCACACTGAAGAAGGCTGCAGCTGAAACATTTGTCTGCTTGACTTTGTTTCCTATTGTTTTAAAACGTGGGTGGCAGGGACAAGCTCAAACATCTAGTTGATATTTTGTGTCAATACTGTATATTTACCAGCCGTTGTGCAGTTTTTTCCAATATACCACCCTCCTTCCAAAATAGCTTTTTGTTATGAAGCCTGACCTGTTAGCACCTTCCCATTTGGTTTTCAGACCCCCAGCTCTGACTTGAAAACAATTGTAAGGGTGATGGGATAGCGAACAAAGAGGGGTTCCAACACAGGTAGCTTTTTCTATACATATTAAGCTATGCTATGGCAATTTATGATCATGTAAACAAATACACTTTATGGCTAAAGCAGAACTGTCCTGGAAAGTGGCAACCAGAAGTCTCAATATCAAATTTAAAGCAGCTTTAAAACATGCAGTCACCATCATTAGGCTTTAGATGTGGTGGTTAATTTGAAGGTTTAAGTTTGATCTTCATTTCCAGGACAGGATTTTTGAACTGCACACACATAGTCATTCAAAATCCATTCTTTATACATACAAGAATTACTGGTTAGAAGGACTAGAAATCTTATAGATTGCAAAATGTACATGACAGTCTGAAACTTTACCTTCTGGTTTCTAGAGGACTCGAATACCTTTGTTCTCAGGTACTGCACCGGGTAATTGCAAAGCACAACTGAACACAATGCATTTTAAAAGAATGGGATTGTTTTCTCAGATTGCTTTTTGTTCCTTGCGAGTTTTGAAATAACAGATGGATGACTTACTAAAGTACCAGTCAGTAATATGCTTGGCTGTGTGTTCCAGGAAACATTAGCTAAACTTTTCCTTGATTATGCAGGAAGTTTATAGTGGCCGTGACTAGGGCTGTGTTCAAAGGTTGTTCTAAGCCGTTGAAGGTTCGGCAGGCGGCATTCACGCTCTGTATGTGTCATTTGACAATGTGTGAATACTGTAAAGCACACATTAAATGTCACTTGCATGCAAAATTCTATCTTTTGATTTGTATAATGCATATTACTAAAACAAAAGTTGTTGTATTACAATCCACTATCAAATCGTTATACGTAGCAACTCTATATGGTGCCGCTGCCGTGCATTGGAGCAGGGTATATTATGCCAAAGCACTGGGGGGAGGGTACCTAATGTGATTGTATTGCTTGTAAAATATGTAGTCTACTGAATACCTAGTGTACAAGACATTGTAAGAGAAGTGCTGTGGTAGAATAAGTAAGGAACACTAACACTAATAATTTTAATTATGAAAACTGACCAACCCCCCTTCTTATTATCCAGAGGCAGAACTTTAATTTCTTCATGCGCCATCTCGACAGCAAAGCATTGTATGGTGTAAGCAGTATTGATAGAAATGTCTCAAACCCTCTGCTGTTTGGGATTATTGTTAAATGTCCATACAATGAAAAAAAGTTGAATGCAAACTGAGCAAGCGACCTGTATCATGGAGGCACAACCAATCTCTTATTCCATTTATATGGATTACCTGTATGATAATAGGAATTTCAATCAAATATAAACTAGTAGCAATGGTGATGTCGCCAGTAAATTATGCAAATGAGTACCATCGAAGATTCGAACCTTCCTCAGTAATGTTCAGAACCTTCAGATGTCAAAATGTACCCTTCGTTACAGCCCTAGTCGTAATGGACCTACTGTGCACCTCTCTCAACTTCTGGAAATTGTGTTGTGTAAATTGAAGCTTAGGTAATAGCTAAAAAGATACATGTCTTGCGCACTCTGTGGCTTTCCGTTTAGTAACTGTATTCTGGCTACATTTATTTATTTATTTATGAGAATATAATAAAGGAACCTGACATATCTGTGCTTGTAAAACTGTTCCACATAATAAAACATAAATTATGGATGGTATATCTGAAATACTTACTGATATCACAAGCATGTACTGTAATTTGTGTAAAACAGCAGGGGTCAGTTGCTTAAAACTACATTAGACTAGTCTAAACAACTAGACCGGTCTTAGTTTTGTCACTTGGACTAGTCTAATGCAAGTTAACCAGTAGCATAAAAATTAAGACTAAGTCTTAGCCTAAAAAGTTAGCCTGTTCACCCCCAGGCTAACTTAGAATTTAGGTCTATGTTTCCATGGAAACCATTAACTGAGAGAAATAATGGCCTCCCACCATAATCTCTGGCTGTATGAACACTGTCTGAGGAGAGAGAGAGAGTGTTTAAAGACAAACAATCCACTGGAAGTGTACTCTGATACTGAGGTAATTGAAAGGCTTTGTTCACCAAGGCAAACCATTTTAACATTAGCAGAAGATCTAAAGGATATATTGAAGCCTGCCAAGGACAGAAACCATAGTGTCCCTGAGGTGTTACAGGTTTGCTGGGCACTTAGATTTTATACGACAGGTTTTTGTTTTTTTTATTGTGTGGGTGATTTCATGGGTTTGCATAAATCCACCGCCTCAGTCTACAGTGTGTCGAAGGAACTTGCAACAAGACTGCCAGTGTTTCCTGAAGAGTCAACTGTTCTGAACAGATTGAAAAGTGACTTATTTGCTATTGCTGGAATTCCAAATGTTGTGGGAGCAGTTGATGGGACAGTAGATGGAAGTGCCTTCAGCTGATGAACACCTGTATGTGAACAGGAAAGAATACCACAGCATAAATGTGCAAATGATATGTGATGCTAACCTGAAAATGATCAACTGTGTTGCACGATGGCCTGGCTCAACCCATGATTCCTGCATCCTGCATCCTGAGGCAGTCAGTTATACATGAAGCTTTTGAAGGTGGCGCAATACCTGGAGTACTGCTCGGATATCAGCTGAAACCTTGGTTACTTACACCACTCATCAACCCAACAAATGAAGCCCATACTCGCTATAACACACAAAATCAAGAAATGTGATAGAGAGTGTTTTGGTGTGCTAAAGAGAAGGTTCCACTGCCTACATGGAGAATTGAGGATGGTGCCTGAGTGAGTCTGTAACATCAGCTGTGCTGGTGTAGTCCTGCATAACATTGCAAGGTAAGAGCAAATGTGTGTTCATGTTAATTCTCCCATTATGACAGGTGTAATCACATTTAAATGTGTAGTTTGTCTTTAGTTAACTATTTGTACAGATACTGCAATAAGTATAAATAACTAATTATAATAAATATTGTGGAAAATAAAATGTTGCTTACTTTTTTCAGTGCAATACAGCAGGGATGGGACTGTATAAAATTTGCATGGTATGATAACCGTTAAATAAAACACTGGTAACCTTAATATCACGGTATACAGTACATCATGCAAGTTATAAAATAAGGCTAAAAAAATGAAGAGACTAATGTAAATCACTTAAATTACAGTAATTCACAAAAAGTAAAACCAACAAATCACTCTTCCTATCATGGAATGATTTAAACATTTGGTATTTAGTATTTTACTATGCCAAATAACTTGGTATGTTTCTTTTTTATAAAGACAATCAGAATTAAAGTTGTACACTCTCTGTTATACTACAACAGTATTAAGATCTTAAATGACGTGGTGCTGTAGTTTGTTAAATCATTTTAACGTATAAAATTAAATAAATAAATAAATACTTTGTTTAGCTGATGGGAAATAGAATTGGAAATGATCGGTCTTATTGCTTAAAACACAAACAAGTACCACAGGTTATTATTTAAGAGCAGAGATTAGTTGTTTATAGTTTCAACCGGATAAATAAAGGGAGGCTGGCTGTGGCTGTGAACCAAAGGGACGATGCAGAGATCATGAGTGACCTTTTCATCGTAATGCAAATAACCACTAAAACTACTGCTGCCACCTTGTTAGCGGAGGCGAACGACGTTTTATCATTATGCAGTGAAGCCGTGAACAGCCTTGTCAACGCTATATTAAATAAATAAATCAATTATTTGAACAAACATAATGTATTAAATGGGTGATAAGTGATGTATAATTTTACAATAAAGTTAATGTTAATCAATTACATTAAACTGACTGTTGATAATCCAGACAAAATATAGCACGTTGAAAATGTGTGCTGCGCTGCAAGGTTTGGAGAAGGTGTTTCTCTAAAAGCTGCGTGTGACGTCAGAAAAACACCAGTTAAGAGCAGCCGGCGGAGCAGGCTCTGGGTAACAGAACACAACCACTGAAACGTGTATCCTGTGTCGTTTGACAGTTTCCTTCAAAACCATTATCAAAATACAGTATCCGTTCACAAAAAGATCTTCCTCAGACACTTTGCTAAGGCTGCAAGTACCATCGCTTGATTTAGAAGAAGCGTGTTTGCAGTTGAAAAAATGTGTTAACCGGTGTATAAAGGAATTACAATAATTGTGGTGTAGAATAAAAGGAACGGTATTAATACCGTAATGTACCTAAATAGCGGTAAACCGAAAAACCGGTATACCGGCCCATCCCTACAATACATAAGGTTCGGAACACATTACCGAAGGAAGGTTCGAACCTTTTTTGGTACTTATTTGCTTAATTTATTGGTGACGTCACCATACTACTTGTTTATATTTGATTGAAAATCATGTTTTACAGGCATTCCATTTTAATGGAATAAAACATTCACATGTAGTTTAAAAATATGTTTTATTAGAACAATAATCATGTTTTTATAATTTAAATAAAAATACACATTATTTATTTACACGCAATTGAGCCTGCTTGCGATATATACAGTAAGGATTGCACCAACTGCAGCGGACAAAGCTTTATTTAACAGTCATCATTCCAAGCAGGTTATCAGTCACATTTTACTACTACTAAAAATATTAATAATACTAATAATAATAATATGACCTTATGCTTATTGCTATTTCCATGTGTAGCTTTTTTTTTCTAAGTCTAATTTTTCTATTTCTAAATTGTTTCCTCTCCTCAAGAATTAAATTGTGGTATTGTTTCTCCATTATCATAGCCACGGTGATGTTTCTCGTTTCTCGTCTCTCTCCCTCTGCCGGTGCTGCACTCGGGTTGCTCCTGTACAGCTCGCTGTATTGGGACCTCGCTTTCTTGCTCTAAGTTTACTGAGATATGTGGAGTGAAAAAAATAGCTTACTTTAGTAAAGCTGTTCTTGTGTGGCTAAAAAACCCCAGATGTAAGTGATTGTATTCATACACAGTATTTGAAAAAGATAACCGATTAGGATGGGTCTGTTCAATGGGTCTTATTGGTAGTGCATACCATTACTGTTAAGATCACTAAAAAAAAAAAAAAAAAAAGTGCCAAGGACACGAAAAGAAGATTTTTTTTTTTTTTTTGTCAAATCAAAGTGTGTATTTTTTATTGCATATATTTAATGTGGTTTGTTTCACGGTGTAGCTGCCTTTACCTTTTGTCATCCGCTTATCACTTTAGAAGCAGTTTGCCAGCTTTGGTTATAATTCGTGAAGCAAAACACAAGATAAACTTAATGACATTTTTGTTTAGAATTTCACAATTTCGTTGTGGGGGAGGGACAATTTGTAAAACCATTAATTTGAATAGCTGTATGTTCTGCTAAATTGTTGTTTACGTCAGTGGCATTTGTGTACCAACATTTAAGCACAGCTATAGTCAAATATATAGGTGCATTAAGTCTTATAATGTAATTCTGTATTGTCAAAAAGGGTTTCAGAATAGGAGGGTATTGTGTATCAAACTCCTAGAGATTGGTAACGGGATAAGCAGGATCCATGCTTTTATATGTTTGTTTTTTTTTAACGTAGTGCTCACAGCAGGATTAGTAAACTTAACCTCTGCAGACATTTGTTTTTGGATACTACGAACAGGTGACAGGATATATTATTTTTTTGCGAATTGCTTTCAGTACAGTGTGATTTGAACTGCATAACAACAAAACTGCATAGAAGAGAAAGATTTGTTTTACGGCAGACTAAAAATGCTGCCTAAAAACCGGAATTAATGTGATCTCATGGTAGTTTCATTTGAGTTCATGACAACTAGTCTTGATGCATCAGCCACTACGTTTATTTATTTAACACCTAATTTTAAAATACTCTTATGTACTGCTACCTAAAATGTGAAGCAACAGTATGTTTGTGGTTTGCTTAATTGAAAGGAGCTTTATGAAAGTATAAAACCAAGCCAAGACTGTAATATGTTGAAAGAAATGAGTTGCCTGTCTTGTTGGTATTTTTCCAGTGTTAATGAGCCCTTGAGAGAGCAGCCGCAGACCAGTTACAGGCCTGGGTTTCTATAAACATCCATTCCAGTAGTGGAAGATATGTTTGTAAGAAATAAGGAAGATTACAAGATAATAAACATTGATGCTACAGTAGTTATATTAGAGGTGCAATCGAATATAGGACAGGTAGTAACAATCATTGAGATGCATTAAGAACTTTATTAATCAAAAGTAAGAAGCATAATACACATTGAAACATTATTATATAATATAAATACATGCATTGTGTAAACTTTATTAAAGCAAGAACAGACATGTGAGGCTCCAAATAGGGCATCAGGTTGATTAATTGATCAATGAATGTTTAGTTAAGGCTTACAAACTAAAAGCTGCAGTGATCAGTAGTTGATTAATTGATACATTCAGAGATTGCGTTAGCTTTTTTGTTAATATGTTCCTGTCCAAAGTTGTATGTCCCATCCATCAGAATTTGCCTTTCAATATTAATCAGTTTTGTACAAACGGCAAGCCTAACTAATATAGGCTAATACCGCTATATACATATTAGCAGATGTGTTTAGATTTCTAACCAAATAAACTTAATATGCAAGAAAATTATTACAACACAAAACTGTAAAAAACACTCGCCAAGCTCTCTTGAGGGTCTGATCGTGGAATGTTTGTCACTGTGTCCTGTATTTCTTAATTAGAAATGTTCTCTTGAGTCAACGAAGAAAATCCTATCTGATAGCTTTCACAAAATATCACAATTGTATTCTTAATGAAAAGAGTGTGTATAGAACAGATTAGCTGCATTGTTCTTCTTTCTTAGCAACAATGGTGCATGTAATAGGGAAAAAAAAATGTGAGCAAAATCCTTTAAAACAGTCAAAGTACATCAGTGTATTATGAATGTTCATTCTTTTTTTGCCTGCGTCCTGTGAAATGTAAGACAAAATATTTTCCTGTCCATTGGATTTAATATACGTCTAGGACGCAACATTTTGCATTAACTCAACCTCTGTACATTGTTGCATTTCTGTGATGTACAGTGTACCTGGCCATTGACCAGTTTTTACTCTGCACTCATAACCCGAAATATTTAGCTTCTAGCTTATTGTTCTAATTAAATGAGATGGTAAATTGCACAAACCTCTTATTTGTGTATTAATAGTGACTTTACTGTTTTTTAAAACAAGCCTATTACAGATTTAATATGAACAATTCTTCATTTCATGTGACTAATGGATGCATTGACCTATTTTACTGTTTACCACCAATAGTAAGGCAAACAGACCCAAAGATATATAATGTTTTAATTTCAAGTTTCATGGTGACATGATGGTGCTGAAAATGTGACATTATCTATAGTAATATAATGTAATGCTGCATATGATTCCACTAACACTGACTTTAACGAGAAAGTGATGTTCTGAACTAAATTGCACTTTTAACATAGAGCACCACAGTAGTGAATTTAATTGATAAACTAGCCCAAATAAGTCTGAAAGTTTGGAAGATTGAATTTTAAAGATATATATATGTGTGTGTGTGTGTGTGTGTCTTGGGTCAGTTCACTGCCAGATGAAACCTTTCAAAAATAATCTTTTTATTAAACTCTGTGAAGATCAGATTTTTGTGCCCGATTTGAATTGGACTTGCTTGTGGAGGATAAAAATAGTTTGTATTGTTTTCAGAGGTGAAGTTATCCTTATGTGGATTTTATTTCTGTCGATTTTTATCTGTCTGTGTGTGGGCATTGAAACTCAGTCCCCTTAGGAACTTTCACAAACAGATTTGTTCAGACGGTCTCATCTTATCTTGAAAGAACTCTTATTCAGCAATTCTCATATTTCCTTTAGAGAATCCGCTGTCTGTTCAGCAGTAACCAGATCACCCTGCAAATCTCCAAAGTAATCAGTAAGCTGCAGTACATGTAAAGCAAGCTTTTTCATGCACAGCCCATTTGAAACCAGCCTTGCGTACTTTTTAAATGGTACTTGGTGTATGTATGTAGCGATGCAGTGTGTAAAGTGTTTTATGCTTGGTCTTAAAATCCATATGACTTGATTTTAGCCTATGTATCTTAATTCACTCCTCTTTTCTCCAGCACTCCAGACTGCTCTAATCTAGTATCTACTGTAACTGTCTCCAGCAGTTATCATTTGTAAATGCTTTAGGCCAGCTTAAAGCAAGTTCAGTATTCGAACACTGATTTTACATTTGGTATTGCTTCACTACATTCTTTCATAATTTAGCATTATGTGCATTCTATTACCTATTATAAAAAGGCAAGACTAGTGGGAGTGTCATTTTTATAAGCGCAGTAACACACTGCAGAATGTTCTGATATGGTCTAAAATCCACAAGCCTACTGTAGGCTGTTTAACAGCACTTGGCTTTGCCTTGGGCCAAACACCCCTCCTAGTCGTACAGATATTGAAGCAGGGCATCTGTCGTTAGGCAGTGCTTTCTTATTGTTTAGAGTACATTTGTTTCGAGGCAGGATCTAATAAAATTCATAACTCTTTACTGGAAATCCCTGTAGCTTCATTTTTTCAACATAGGCTTAAACAACATTCTGAAAATTGTAAAAATAATGTTGGTGCTCTTGTAGAACATTCTGTACTTTGGGCTTTGGATATACAGCAGTGCCCTTACTCTGTTTATTTGATATACATTATAAACTAAAGAATTGCAGCTCTTGGTATTTATTTGGCAATGATGTATTTTGTTGTGCATTGTGTTTTGTTTAACAAAGGGAAGTTTACATGTTATGATAGTTAATATAGCAAAGTATTGCAATAAATAAATGTCTTGGAAGTACCTTCGTACCTCATAACCTTCCAAAACTAAAGAAGACCCATTCTTTCGAACCCTATAGTGGGTTTTGTTTTATTTGTTTCAGCCATTGGTTGCAGTTCAGAAATTACGAAGTGGCAGTCATATTCCGCACAAGAAGTTATTTTTGTTTTTATATACGGGCTAACTTCACTATAACAAACCCTTCTATAATGAACACCCGTATTTTAACGATTCCAACAGCACAAACCGATTTTTTCAATGCAAATTAGCCTTATTAGAATGATCATGTATAGGATCCACCCAGATACAACGATCTCAGTACTGACTGACACTGAACTTTCTCCCGTGTCAAGTGTGTTATTCTCTCAGTGAAAACCATGGTTGACGAATTTAAAGAAAGAACCAATTTAGTGTTGGTGTAATTTATATGTGGAAACAGGTTTGTTTTGTGTGCTTTTTGTAGTTATGTTTCATCAAATGATTGTTTACAGATGGGTGCTCGATTGAGACTTGCTGCCTGCCTGTCTTCTGTGTGTGTCCTCTGTGCATTACCATCGTTGGTAGCATCACATGACCTGTTTTGTTTACTTTCTGTTTTGTGTTTAGTAAATCCTGCGCGCCTGTGCTGGCGTTTCAACTCCAACTCCCATGTCTCTTTGTCTTGTAGTGCGGTTACCCACACACGTGACACAAGTACCTTGTCACAATAGCGTTTAAATTTTGATACAGAAAAATGCCAAACCCTATTATAGTGAACTCCCTGATATAACGAACATTTCTCCAGGTCCCATTTTAAACAACAGTTTCTTGTAGTACTATTGATTTCACTGTTAAAGAATAAGGGGTATGTAAATTATATTAAATATATTTAGGAAAGAGACTATTGAATCATGTTTAACAACATAAATGAACATTAAGAAAAGGACCCTGTAATCAGCATGTCTAAGTAATAAACTCAGAGTATGTGGAATTGTGTGTATGCAGTAATAAATAAAACTGCCTATGTTGCTGCTTCTACAGTATAGATTTATATCCCATTAGAAAGCAGGGTTTCATATACAAACACTGCCTACTTCAATAATTTAATGTATGCCTAAATTGTTTCTGCAGTGTAGCAGCAGCACCTTGCATTAATAGCAGGTTTCTTTCACTTCTGCCAGGAAGCATTAACTAATACAATTCTACACTAACCGCTATATGAACAGTAATGTAATTGACTTGTATAAAACTGTACAAGTTGGCTAAAACTACACTGGGCAGCTTACAGTATGTTAATATGTAATATTACTTTAAATTATCTGTTCTCACAAATGTATTTTCATACTACTATTCAGGTCAGATGTGATGCCTTCCTGTTTTCTTTTATTCCCAAGGTAATTGACTGCTATTGTTTGGCCCAGTTGTTTTCTTAATTATAACGTACATCTCACCCAAGTTCAGAGCCAGACTACCATATTTCTATTCTCTCTATGTTTGGAGTTACCGTCCCATTCAGGAGGTGCGAAGTTTAAAGTCTATAATTCATGTCACGCTTATTAAATAGAAAGCTAATGCCTTTAACACATGGGCTGCGGGGTGCGCACGGTGTAAAACCTTGTTATGGATGATATATGAGAAGGCTGTTCACCAGCTTCCTCTAATAACACACATAACTAATGTTAGAATATGCATGATCTGTCCTGCTGGGGCAGAATGTCCTTTTTTTTAAAGGCTGTTTTTAGGCCAAGGTAAATGCATGCATGCATAGCAGGTGAGATCAGGAAACTGAAACAGCAGGCCACTCTCACTAGAGATTTGGTTTGGTTATTTATTTATTTTTTTAGGGGCAGTTCAGGGTCGCAATTCCTTCTTGCTGATACTTTGTTTATTTTCAGCACATCACTAATTAACCCTTTCGCTTATCCAACCAGTTGTGATGTTAACGTTTCAGGACCAAACAACAATACAATGTAATTAATCTGCCTTTGTGCAAATTGACACTTTGAATTTACTGTTCTGTTCTGGTTTATTGTAGGACCAATCTGCAGCAGACACTTCTTGATACACAAGGGAGGTATCAGAAATAAGCAGTTCCAGAGGTAAAGGGCAGAAAATGCCAGCATCTAATAAAGCGTGTTGGCCCACTGTTTACTTTAACGCTAATTTAAAGCAGGTCTTTCCTCTGCTGGTTGAGAGTGCTAGTCCACTGTGAAAATGATGAGCTGTCTCAAGGATGAATGAGAACGATCCTGTTGTTGGCCACTATTTATCAGCGGTTGTCAATTTCCCTGGCAACATTGTATACTGGCCCGATGCCAGCTTGCTAGTGGCAGATTCAGGACCTTGGCCGGCTCTCATAGTTGACAGAACCTGGTGTAGTATTAAAACGGGAGACTGCGAGATTCAGTAGGCTGCTTTTTTTTTTTTTTTTTTTTTTTTTTTTCAGAAGAACCTTTTGGAAAATAACTTGGATAGGAAATATAAAAAATGCTCTGGTTCTAAATCTAATGCAAATGTCCTTAATCTATGAGCTTGAATAATATTCATGAGCACATTATTTAAATAATATCTCCTGCATAGAGTTGCAAGCTTAATATCATTTTCCCAATCCCATTAAGTGAAGATGATTTTTTAATGAGTGGCCTTAGGTGAGGTTTGTAGAGAGCTATTACACGCACAACAAACCTGACACAGCTACACTACAGTATAGCTGCTTCTATAATTAAAACTAAGAGGGGTGTGGTTGCTCTTATAACAGCTTCTTGAGATTTTTGTGACCAAGACTTGTGGGGTATAGAGCAAGTATTGTGAATCGTTGTTCAGGATGACTTGGTTAGTTTCTGAAGTGCTGTGTTTGTTGGCTACCTGCAGTAGTTCATTTTGTTTTAAATGATTATCTGGCATTGATAGTACACTGTATGGACATATCTGTCTGTGGTTTCATTGCCTTGTGATTTAGTATTTTTTGCGTTTAGTGAGAAGATTGTGATGAAATGAATTAAACAAATCACACCTTTTTGTATTGCAATCAGCAGTTGCATATTAAACCCCTCCTTTTCCTTTTCTCGACTGGATTACCTAAATATCAGGTTCTCTGCGCTTATTTCAGAACTTGGCTCTTTGTAGAAAATATCAGTAGCAGGCGCTTACAAAAAAATGTTCTGTGACTTTAAATGTCCCGCTTTGAAATTCTATCCATTATATCCATTAATTGACAAAAGAAAATGCTCAGTATTTCTTGCCTGATCTGTACATGCAGTCAGGACATCGTTCTCATTGGAGTTCTTATGAATTATAGTCTTTGACAGCTTATCTTGTGGGTCGAGATGACCTAGAAATACATTAAAAACACCTTTTTATTTTCACCTAGAAACCAATCCTTTAATACGCTCATAAATACTGTTACAAGGGGATACTGATCTTGAGATTCAGTTTGACATTATTTACAGTCTTGTTTTATGGGGAACAAAAATGTTCTGGAATTCAGTTATCCTGTCAGTTTGGCTGTCTAGCTCTGTATGCGAAATGGAAATGAGCTCCCAATGGGTTACCCATGTTTGCTGTTTATCATCCATAACTATTAAACACTCAATAGTGCTGAATTTAGAAATACTAAAAGAACCTAAATTCAAGGACAAGTGTTTCGACTTGAAGTCTATTTCAGTGTCAAATGAAATGTTTGCCATTGTACGTTTCTTTTAGTATTTCTAAGTTCTGCTTTAAGTAATGCTTACTTATCCAAATGAAGGGTTTATTACTGTTTTCTAAGTTGCCCTACTGTAAAGACAAATCTTGCAGTTATGTGGAAAATAAGTTTTTCCCGCTGTCACAACTTTATATAAACTGATGGATTTTGGCTGCAGTAAATTCTATGATTGGGACTTTTACTTATTAAAGAGTAAAGATGGTAAAGGTATACATTTTGAGGTGTCATCAAATTTTTACAAAATCTGCCTGTGGGATTGGGCTGAACAACTCCATGTCAACAGTCTGAACAGTTGCCATTTACATTCAGTAATGTATACAGAACTTCTCGTAAGAATTACAGATTTTTATTTATTTCCTCATGTTGTCGGCTATGTTACGGTACACTCTCTACAAATGATCACTAATGTTCTTAGTTAACTTACTTTTTTCTTTTTTTTTAATGAATTGCTTAGTGTATCGGAGGTGGCCAGCAATTAATCGCACACATACAGTAGAATACAATAGACAAAGCAAGCTAAACACTGGTCACAAGGGCTGCATTAGAATTATACCTACAGGAATAACTGGTAGTCATGGTAACAGAACTACCGTAAAAGATCATAATGAGAAGTGTCTAAATTGTTTGAGGTTCAAGCAGCTGTTTTTATTCTTGCTAAAAATCCATTTGTACATTTATTATTATTATTATTATTATTATTATTATTATTATTATTATTATTATTATTATATATATTTTTTAATCATCCACAATTGTTTTTTTTTTTTTTTAAATTTAGTCGTTGCCAATTAGTTTTTATTATTTTCTCCCCAATTTGAAATGCCCAATTATTTTTAGGCTTAGCTCACCGCTACCACCCCTGCGCTGACTCGGGAGGGGCGAAGATGAACACACGCTGTCCTCCGAAGCGTGTGCCGTCAGCTGCCCGCTTTACACTCTGCAGACTCACCGTGCAGCCGCCTCAGAGCTGCAGCGTCGGAGGACAACGCAGCTCTGGGCAGTTTACAGACAAGCCTGCAGGCGCCCGGCCAGACTACAGGGGTCGCTGGTGCGCGGTGAGCCAAGGACACCCTGGCCGACCTAACCCTCCCTCCCCCCGAGCGACACTCGGCCAATTGAGCACCGCCCCCTGGGAGCGCCCACCCACGGTCGGCTGTGGAATAGCCTGGACACAAACTCGCGACTTCCAGGCTATAGAGCGCATCCTTTTACTGGATGCGCCACTCGGGAGCCCCACAGTTGTTTTTAAAACAACCATCTGTGGTCCACATAATACCTTCCTGTTTGGAGTGCCCTAATCTGGATAAGCACTGCAGAGTGGTCTTGGTTTATATATATATATATATATATATATATATATATATATTAGCTCAAAGAGCCAGCTGCCCAACGTATGTATGTATGTATGTGTGTATGTATGTATGTATATCTATAAATAATATAAAATGAGACTTCCATTAAATTAATTGTTTTAAATCTTTGATATTTTTGTGTGGGTCAACTGTCTACACTTTAGGATTTTCCAAATACGCTAGCAGATGGAAAGTGGAAAGATTTAAAGTAAATATTTTGGTCTGTGGTGGTGAGAGAATGTATAAGATTGTACACAGTGAGGTATAGTTAGTGGAAGAGGTGAGGCCAGCTCTAGAGGTCAGTACAGGGTTTTTAAGATTTCATGGGGTAACAAAGTACTCTCTGTATAAAACTCAACGATAAAAAGGGATCAGTCTTCTCAGAGACTTGATTTGGGTCCACTGATCTCCATACAAAGTCAATGCTGAATGATCTCTTTGTTGTTGGGATGGAGTTAAAAAAGAGTTGATGTATAGATCGTGATGGTTAAATTTGCTTAACTTGAAATTACATTTGCAAGCAGTCACATTTCCCTGCTGTTTTATCAGGTGAATTGGAAGCAGAAAGAAAATTGATGTCCTTTTAACAGGAGCTTAAAACGTGGTAATTCAATATCAGTGAAAACATGTAAATCGTACCTTTTTTTTAACCTTTTTTTGTATTTTTTTTTACTGTTCTGTCCAACTAATTATAGCTTTTTACCCTGTCGCTTCCAGTGAAGTGAACATCAGTTTTCCCCTGGTAAGATCTTGTTGAACAGGACTTTCTGGGGGGCTGAAGGAATTCTGTTTGTGGCCTGGAGCTGTCTTTGGGGGCTTATGACTTCGTAACCAATCACCCTGTGACACTGACATTATTATTATTATTTATTATTATTATTATTATTATTTATTTCTTAGCAGACGCCCTTATCCAGAGCGACTTACAATTGTTACAAGATATCACATTATTTTTACATACAATTATCCATTTTACAGTTGGGTTTTTACTGGTGCAATCTAGGTAAAGTACCTTGCTCAAGGGTACAGCAGCAGTGTCCCCACTGGGGATTGAACCCACAACCCTCCGGTCAAGAGTCCAGAGCCCTAACCACTACTCCACACTGCTGCCCCATTGCCTATGTAGTCTGGTATTGTTAGAAAAACTACAGAGAAGGTGATAAGTACAGTGGTTCAGGAGTTCTCAGAAGTACAATTGGTGTCATTGCACTTCTACATTTGGCTCCATCGCATTAACATCTATGGTCATCAATAGGTAATATGTTGACACATACACTAAACTAAAAGTATGAAGGAGGTATCTTGAATACCCTAACCCTACCCAAGACCTGACCTCTGAAACATGCCCCATTTCGGCGCTTGTTTTCATGTGTCACGGGCACTCCCACATTATAGCCCATAACTTAAATGTGTTGAGAGCTAATATTTTAGCATTCTTCCTTCTTCCTAAAATCCTTCAGGGTACTTACATATGCAATATGTAAAGAATCTGAGAGATGCTGAGGTGGGTAAGATCCCAAAATGTAATCAATGTGAAAATGACCCTTGTGACAGGGTAGCGTCACAGCCCAGGCTGGTTACCTGCAGGAATTAGACCCAGAGACAGAAAGCTGCAGTTTTAAAGCATGGTTGCACACATCATTAAACAAAAATAAAATAAACCAAATACAAAAATTTGCAAATCAGTACAAAGATCTCCGTACAAGTACTACCCCTCTCCCCCGAAAACTCTTCTGTCAAGCAAACATTTTTGCTTCCTTTTATACATGTGGCCATTCCCTAATTAGCATCAATTACTTAACTGGGGAATGGCCACACCTGTGATTGCTGGCAGGGGCAGATTTAACCCTATCCCTGCCAACCTTACATTGCCACACACACACTATTTACACCAGCAGGGCTTTTGCACTGCCACACAACCCTGTTGCATTTTCTGATCAATTTGAAAAACGCCACTGAAAGACCCAATCAGAGCTAGTTTGCTGCCATTTAAAAGATGCAATCTGATACCCTGAGTTCTACAGTAGCAGGTTGGGCCCCTTTGCATTATGTCTCTTTCTTAATTTTTTTTTGGGCGAAGCTGATTGTGAATGAACCTGGAGCTGTTGAGCTGTCTGTGCTTACATAAGTATTTCTGCATATACTATACAACTGGTAAAGCAGCACACATGTTTGTTCTGTATGTGCAATTGTACCTTTTAAAAGTGCAAGCCTGTTGTGGTGCTTGCATCTGCTCTTGATACTGTACAGAATCTCTGTCTCATAACAATTGCATCCATGACATGCCCCTGCTGTTTCTCTCAAGGTACTGTATACACATTGACATTTACTGTGGAACCTGTTTAAAGAAGTGGGGCACAAGACTTTGTTACTCTTCAGAATGAAGCTGAGATGCCTGAATATGGTTAAATATACAGTACTTGGAGGTTACTTTTAAAGTCTTATCTATTTGGAGCAAACTATGCAAGTGTTTATGATGAATGGTGGGGGTGGGGACCCTGGTACTGATATGTATGCTTAGAAAGTTAATATGTCACATTTTAATCTATTTTTTACTATTTTCATTTCTAACACTGGCCTATTTGCAACCGCATTAAGTAGAGTGTTTCGAAGATATGAAAATATTGCATATGAACCCTTTTTAAAATTAATACAGTATCCATTTCTAGTTTTCATTCGGGCTTTTTCACAACCTGATTTCAGTTTCACAGATTTCCCTAAAACACAATGGAACATGTCCTGCTTATTAATTCAAGCTGTTATCCCTTGGATCATTGCTTTTACTGTCAAAAACAGGATTTGCCTGGTATTCTGTGACTCTGTCAGTCCTTCATTATTATTATTATTATTATTATTATTATTATTTATTTCTTAGCAGACGCCCTTATCCAGGGCGACTTACAATCGCAAGCAAATACAAATACATTCAAGTGTTACAATATAAGTCATACAATAGAACAAGAAATACAATAATTCTCAAGTGTGACAAACCACAATTCAATAATACAGCAGATAATAGTGAAAGTTACATCAGGATATGATTAAGTAGTGATAGTTACATCAGGATATGATTAAGTACAAAATACTACAGATTAAACACTTGGGAGATTACAATATTCTGAGGTACAGGATTAAATGCAGTAAAATAGGGGGCAGATAAGAGCAAAATAAAGCATATTTAAATGAAGGGTGATAGTGTCCCAGGATACAACAGAGGAGTTCTACAGGTGCTGTTTGAAGAGGTGAGTCTTAAGGAGGCGCCGGAATGTGGTCAGGGACTGGGCAGTCCTGACATCTGTAGGAAGGTCGTTCCACCACTGCGGAGCAAGGGTGGAGAAGGAGCGGGCTCGGGAGGCAGGGGAGCGTAGCGGAGGTAGAGCCAGTCTTCTAGTGCAGGCGGAGCGGAGAGATCGAGTGGGGGTGTAGGGAGAGATGAGGGTCTGGAGGTAGCTGGGTGCAGTCTGATCAAGGCATCTGTAGGCTAGTACAAGAGTCTTGAACTGGATGCGAGCGGTGATCGGGAGCCAGTGGAGCGAGCGGAGTAGTGGAGTAGCGTGGGCGAAGCGAGGTAGAGAGAACACCAGGCGAGCAGCAGAGTTCTGGATGAGCTGGAGCGGACGGGTGGCGGACGCAGGGAGGCCAGCCAGGAGGGAGTTGCAGTAGTCTAGGCGGGAGAGTACCAGGGCCTGGACCAGGAGCTGGGTAGCATAGTTGGTGAGGAAGGGTCGGATTCTTCGGATGTTGCTCAGGAAGAATCTGCAAGTGCGTGCCAGAGTGGAGATGTGCTGGGAATAAGAGAGGCAGGGGTCCAGGGTGACTCCAAGGTTTTTAGCTGAGGAAGAGGGAGAGAGTGTGGTAGATTCCAGAGGAACAGAGATAGAGAGATCAGAGGAGGGGGAGGAGGAGGGAAAGAAAAGGAGGTCAGATTTAGAGAGGTTGAGTTTGAGGTGATGCGAGTGCATCCAGGAGGAAATAGCAGACAGACAGGTAGAGATACGGGAGGAGATGGTGGAGTCAGAGGTGGGGAAGGAGAGGAAAATCTGAGCATCATCAGCATAGAAATGGTATGAGAAACCATAGGATGCGATGAGGGGGCCCAGGGAGCGGGTGTAGAGAGAGAACAGGAGAGGACCCAAGACTGACCCTTGGGGGACTCCAGTCAAGAGAGGGTGAGGTGTGGAGGTTGCTCCACGCCAGGTTACCTGGTAAGTGCGGTTGGAGAGGTAGGAGGAGAACCAGGCCAGAGCAGTGCCAGAGATCCCCAGGTCAGCAAGAGATGATAGTAGAATAGAGTGATCAACAGTGTCAAAGGCAGCAGAGAGGTCGAGGAGAATTAGGACAGAGGAGAGAGAGGCAGCTCGGGCACACTTAAGTGAGTTGGTGACAGAGAGAAGGGCGGTTTCAGTGGAGTGAGCAGCGGAAGCCAGATTGGAGAGGGTCAAGCAGAGAGTGGTTGGACAGGAAAGCAGAGAGCTGGCGGTGTACAGTCCGCTCGAGGGTTTTGGAGAGGAAGGGTAGGAGGGAGACAGGACGGTAGCTCTGGAGGGAGGTGGGGTCGAGGGTAGGTTTTTTGAGGAGGGGAGTGATAGAGGCTTTTTTGAAGGCAGAGGGGAAGATGCCAGAAAGTAGAGAGGTGTTGAGGAGGGAGGAGATGAAGGGGAGTAGAGCAGGAGCAGCAGCTTGAAAGAGGTGAGTGGGGAGGGGGTCCAAGGCACACGTGGTGGGTTTGTGACCCTGGAGCAGGGAGGAGAGGTCAGAGTCTGAGAGGGGCAAGAAGGTGGAGAGGGAGGGCGAGTTAGTAGGGGATGTAATGGGTGTAGGGGTTGGAGCAGGAGGGGGTGCGGGGGAGGGAGAGGTGTTAAAGAGTTTGCGGATATCTGAGATTTTAGAAGAGAAGAAGGAGGCAAAGTCGTCAGGGGAGATAGAGGAGGGAGGAGGAGGGGGGGGAGGGTTTAGGAGGGAGGAGAAGGTAGAGAATAGTTTACGTGGGTTGTTAGTGGAGGCTTGGATTACAGATTGGAAATAAGCACATTTAGCAGAGGAGAGAGTAGAGGAGAAGGAGGAGAGAAGAGTGCGGTAAAGGTCTAGGGCAGCAGGGAGTTTGGTTCTCTTCCATTTCTTTTCAGCAGATCGCAGTGTGATTCTTGCCGAGCGGAGCACAGAGGAGAGCCAGGGATGGGGAGGGGAGGGGCGAGCGGGTCGGGAGGTGAGGGGACAGAGGGAGTCGAGGGAGGAGGTGAGTGAGGAGAAGAGGGTGGAGGTAGCAGAGTCTACGGAGAGTTGTGAAAAGGAGTCGATAGGAGGGAGGTGAGAGAGAGCAGTGGAGGCAAGGACAGAGGGGGAGAGAGAGCGGAGGTTACGGCGAGAGGTGACAGTGGGGGTAGGAGGAGCAGGGAGAGGGGGGAGAGACAGAGAAAAAGAGATGAAATAGTGATCAGAGAGGTCCAGGGGGGTGATTTTAGGTGATTTTAGGTGTCCAAGATTTAAAGAGCAAGTAAAAGTTATATGTGTCTATCAAAAGTAATTGCAAAATTATGTATTTATATTAGAATTTTAAAACCACAAACTTGTCTTAGCACACAGTAAATTTCAAAGTCCAGACATTTAAGCAAACTGTTTGGTTTTGCAATAATTTCTTACAAACAGACAAAAGTGAGGACAGAAAGACAATCATATTTTTTGTGTTTTCTATCAGTTTGTAGTTTTTAAAATGCATCTAAGTGAGGTTTTGGTAGTTTCAAGTGTGTCACTGTAACAAATAAATCTAAGTTCCACCTGGAAGTTCATAATCCCTTGGTTCCAAGCTACTACTACTGGAACACACCCTGTCACTTTTTACTGTAGATCTAACCCAAGACGATGCAATATTGAAGAATAACGGCAGTTTGGTTAGGACTATGTGGTACTTTTAGCCTCAACAAAGCAGTGTTTGCTCCAGGACTTACAGACTGAGGGTCAGTGTGGCCCCCTCTCAATTTTAGGGGGACATTTTCTTCAGTGAGGGGGTCAATATGTTTGATTCAGAACATGCCAACAGTTTACTGACCTTTTGTTTCAGAACAAAACCAAGGTGTGTGTACAATACTCACGGTCACTTTTGGGGAAAATACTGGGAAATGTGTCACAGTGTATCACTGAGTAGAGGATATTCATTGTACCAAATCGTATTAGAACAGGGGTTTTCAATCTTAAGATGCGTACCCCTTTCCAAAAAATGTAGTCCACTACGTACCCCCATCTGAGATAGTCATAATAAAATGAAAACAGAAAAAAAATCTGTACAATAATATGATACAACAAAACGCACATGCCTTGGAGTGTGTGATGGATACAGTTGACCTCATTACGAGTAGTGTCCTAGTACTGAGCAAAAAAATCCATATTTTTTCACTGGATTGAAAGCTGAAAACTCTTACTCTCACACCAGACATAACAGCTTGTCAAATTAGACCGCATGGCAATACTTCGGTTTCTGATTGGCCATACATTCTATATTCTGAAATTAACCAATAGTACTTAAATTACAAAAAACTTTAATCTGGTCACTGAAAAAAATAAATATCGATTTGCAGGCACGAACGCAAAACACAGGAAATAAAATGAGTTAAAGACTAGGCTTTTAGTTTTTTAAAAAATGTATTTTTTTGTATCCCAAAGACAGACTGCAGTAACCGCCCAACTGTTTAAATAACATTGAAACAACAGGGCTTATTTAAAATGTAGGCCTACATATTTAATATGCAAATTAATCATGTGTGCACTGAACGCTCTGTCACAGCATAGGTGTTAGCGATTAAACTTTGATTTCATGACAAAAGTTTGCAATAGATTGGCAAGTGGTACTAAATAAATATTTTGGACTGTTTTCAAAACAATTTATGCTTTATTTTTACAACACACGATGTTGTTGATATGATAAACACGTATATCTGCTTCCGGTACTGTATTTAATTTTTTTCAAGGTTAAACGATGGCCCGTGTTACACAGATGTCAAATATACAAAATGTATTTTGTTGGTTTTGTGGATTTGTTTTTTTAACATATATTAATACTGCACATAATGGTATGGTTTTGAAAATGCTACTTACCAAAACTGTGACTGAACGTGAACTGTATTACATAATAATTTCCTTTATTCCGATTCCAATGGTGTTTTATCAATGCAAAATATATTGTATACAGTGCTGTATAAAATCACATACACTCCTGCTTCTCAAAAGCCCTATTCATTACAAGTAGAACGAGGTGCTACACGTGGTGGTAGCGTCTAAGTTGAGCCTGGGGTGAATTTTCTGGTCAGGATCATTTTTTTTCACTTTAGGTTGACCTTTCCAGGTCACAGCTTGAAGGGGAAATAAAAATAAAATTAAAAAAATAGATTAGCGTTTCTGAACTCAGCGGGCATGAAAACCCCAGGTGAATTTTTCTAGCAAAATCTGAGATGGTCGGGCAACGGCTCTGGTTGAGTTGGTATGGAAATGACCCATTTCAGGCACAAAAACACACAATGTCACATTATGTAGATACCATAATACCAAGTGAGACAGGAGAGAAAAATTTCTGAATTAAAGACTTAAGTTAAGAAGCAGTCTTAATTGGTAGTACATTTGAATACAGAAAAGGTAAGCCATAAGCTGTGTTTTGTTTTCTATTTTTTCATGTATTCCATTTTTTCTTTTGGATTTATACAAAAAAAAAAACCACCGGCAACCATCAGCTGTGCTGGGTTTGGAGGGATTCTAAATCGAAGCACTGACTGTTTATGAAATGATTTAAACAAGCCCAGGCGCACAGTTTCTATGTATTTAAACATATCTTGGTTTTAATAAGCACTAAAGCAAATTGGTAAAAGTCAGGTTTTACAGTCTGAAGTTGCTCTGAAAGTGGTCTGACAGACTGCGATGCCATTTCAACTCGTAAAGAGAGGCTTGCAGTGAAACCCCTTGCATGAGAACGATACATTATGCATCAGCAGATTTCCTTTACTGTACATGTATTTCATATCAGGAAGAATACTTTTGCACGGTAGGAAGCAGTGTGTGCAAACTGTATCCTTCAGGACACATATTGCTGCTGTCATTGTTTTGTGATCTTCAACGTTCAGATGTTGCATTCAAATATACCTACAACACAGGTCTGCTGGGTGTTGTCTTTGTTGAACAAAATATTGTGTATTTTGGTATTTGCATGTTGTGCTTGTGAATTCTTTAAACATTCTGATTGACAGTACAAGATACAGTACAGTCAAATTCTAACCATAGCATTCAAATGAGCTGGCAGCCAGCCAACATGTTGTACATTATACAAAAGCTGCAATTTTCCCCACATGTACTGTGCTACCTTAGCACTATACGACAGCATACTCAAGTAAAAACAAATTATTAATTAACACGTTTTAGACAGATTACTCCAGCCTTCGCAGCCAAGCTTGGTTTCCTGTATGTTAAGGCATGTTTTTATCTTGACTTGTAACTTGTTGCAGTAATCCAGTTACAGCAGGAGACTGGTATTCCACTGTGTTGCTTCTCTTCTGTGATAATGATAACTAGTTTAATTGAAATCGGTGTTTTTGTTTTAGCTCTTGATGTTCAAGTCAAGGCATTTTTCAGGTCATTAATCTGCCCCTAATAAGCGAAGACAAATTTGAGGTAATTTTCTGTAATTACAAAAAGATAATGTCTAGAAATTCCCAATAACAATAGTAATCTCTAAACTGAGCAGGAATTTCAGATTTTATTATTGTCTTTTAAGAACATAAAGTTTACAAACGAGAGGAGGCCATTGGCCCATCTTGCTCGTTTGGTTGTTAGTAGTTTATTGATCCCAAAATCTCATCAAGCAGCTTCTTGAAGGATCCCACGGTGTCGGCTTCAACAACATTACTGGGGAGTTGGTTCCAGATTCCCACAATTCTCTGTGTAAAAAAGTGCCTCCTATTTTCTGTTCTGAATGCCTCTTATCTAATCTCCACTTGTGACCACTGGTCCTCTCTTTTTTCAGGTTGAAAAAGTCTCTTGGGTCGACATTGTCTGTACCTTTTAGAATTTTGAATGCTTGCATCATGTCACCGCGTAGTCTTCTTTGTTCAAGACTGAACAGATTCAATTCTTTGAGCCTGTCTGCATACGACATGCCTTTTAAACCCGGGATAATTCTGGTTGCTCTTCTTTGCACTCTTTCTAGAGCAGCAATATCTTTTTTTTTTTAACGAGGTGACCAGAACTGAACACAGTATTCTAGATGAGGTCTTACTAATGCATTGTAAAGTTTTAACATTACTTCCCTTGATTTAAATTCAACACTTCTCACAATATATCCAAGCATCTTGTTGGCCTTTTTTTATAGCTTCCCCACATTGTCTAGATGAAGACATTTCTGAGTCAACATAAACGCCTAGGTCTTTTTCATAGATTCCTTCTTCAATTTCAGTATCTCCCATATGATATTTATAATGCACATTTTTATTGCCTGTGTGCAGTACCTTACACTTTTTTTTTTAATTTGCCATGGGTCTGCCCAGTTCTGAATGCTGTCTAGATCATTTTGAATGACCTTTGCTGCTGCAACAGTGTTTGCCACTCCTCCTATTTTTGTGTCGTCGCAATGCCTGCTGAGCAACACCCTGCTTTTACATACCCTCGTCTTGACAGTGTTTAGATTTGCTTGTTTTTAGTCAAAACCATCCAAAACCGTGAGAACATAAGGAAGTCCTGATGAACGTTAATCCAGAGGTGTACAGCTTCCTTATCTTCATTCTTTATTTTAAAACATCTGTATCTGAGTCATTTGTAGTAAAGATATCACACATCCTAGATAGAAAACATAAACAACTCAACCGCCATGCTACAGGAAGCATGTTACCACAGTTGTGTGGTTCAACCAGTTCAAGAAATATCACTTGCAAAACACCAGGCTTGGTAAGCAGGCTCAACTGGCTCATCTGGTTGAATGGCTTTGTGTTGACTGAAACAAATGAATTATAATTTGATAATGAATCCTTCTTGCAGCATTCCAAGTAAACCCTTAGGCAATTGAGACATTATAACCTAAATAAGTGAGCAGGGGGACCTTGGGAAGAAGCAGCAGAGCAGATGCCTCATTTTTCATGAGAGTAAAGCTTTGGGATTCTGGGTGTTAGTGACAGCGCATTCATATTTTAGACTGGGAATTATTAACCACAGTATCCAGATAGAGGGATGCTGTTTTTTAATTGATTTAAGGCTAAGCTTAGCGTTCTGCTTCAGCAACAAAATAATTTCAAACAGCCTTCAGTAGTAATAAAAACCGTGAAATACAAGCCAAGCAGATTTATCTTCTAAGTTAATCATGTTGTCATCTTACTGAGGTGTGTTGTGTGTTTTTTTTTAAACTGGCCGACAAATTAATAAAGTGATCCATGACTACTTCTGAGGTAAAATTTAGATACCACTCGGTTACAGCAACTGCACGGGCCATTGAATATTTATTATGCGAAGAAGGATAATGAGGGGAATGCGGCTCCTAATAGAGGGTGTTGAGTCACCTGAAATTAAATTCTTAAATAAAAATGGCAAAGGCTTAAAAATATACTCTTGCGTGCAGTATGTGTTATCAGTATAGTAACCCGGATGTAGCCTTCACTATAAAACAGACAATGTCAGGGTTTGATTTTAAGGCTTGTCCGTTTGCCCGGGACAGTCCATTTGGACGGACGAGTGCTTCCAACGCATTCAGTTGTCCGTAAGACAAGTGTTTCATAAATATATTTTAATAATACTTTGTGTAATGAAAGCTGATGCTTCCTGTTTGGTGTGTGCTGGCACCTACACAGTATTAGTAGCTAAAGATCAGA
Organism: Acipenser ruthenus; assembly: GCF_902713425.1. Classification (NCBI taxonomy): domain Eukaryota; kingdom Metazoa; phylum Chordata; class Actinopteri; order Acipenseriformes; family Acipenseridae; genus Acipenser; species Acipenser ruthenus. The sequence goes on from NC_081219.1 coordinate 8,384,275, forward strand.
GTGCAGGTGGCAGAAATGCCTTACCACCACCAACTTCAATCTGGTCGCCAAGTCCTTTTTTTTTTTTCGGGGGAGGGGGTCAACAAAATCTACAGGCATTCGTCATTTTTTTTTTTTTTTTTTTATAACTGAACAATTGCTTATAAATTGAAGAGCCTTAATCTCATGAAAAGACTTGTATTTGCCCTTTTATTATTGTTTTTGTTATTACTTCAAAACAAGTGAGTCAAATAAAATATCTAGCGTTTTATTATATTTAAGACAAACTCGCTCCATGCAACACTTATATAAAGGAAAGTGGGGGAGGGGGGGATAATACTACTAAATAACAACGTAACACTTATTTAGTAATAATCCCGGATCCCAACGGAACCCTCACTTTTCTAATCAATTAAAAAATTATAATTCAATGACTGTATAGAACTAGCGAAGAAAAATTACCACATAAACATCTCTCTCTCTTTGTCTCGTGTTTTTTGCGTTACTCTTAAAATTTGAATAATATTTAATCGGTTGTACTGCAGTTGCAATATTTATTTGGTGTATGAGAACATAGAATGGCAAAACAAAATAAAAAAAGGAAATTATTTGTGTATTTCAACCCTGAATAACAAAGGAGGGAAACGAATTCCCTTTCAAATAATACACACCCTTAAAATAAACAAGATAGAAGTGTCATGAAATATGTGGTAAACGCCAATGGACTTTTTCAAAGAATACTAAAGATTTTATTTCACAATTCACTTCAGAAGTAAACAGATTCTAACTGCTATAATACTCACAACTTCCTGAAACCACTTGACCAAGCTCCTGCTCCTTCCGCAGGGAACCAGCGAACACCACTTCTGCAATGTACATAGCAACAGACTTTTTGTGTCTTGCCAATGACATTGCAGTTTCAGTCAGCCGAGCGCAGTGCTATTATGGGATGTAGATATGCGTCCTGCAGGGGACCTGTACATCTAGAGTTTGAGTTCCTCGTTGAGGGATGCATGGTAATAGGTATGCATGCTTTATATGTATTTGGTGTTCCTGAAAGTCAAGTGAATACAAATATTTTCTGTACACGTTTCGTTGCCCCAGACCCGTTTTTTGGACCTTTGTTTCAGGTACAGTACCGGTAGTAATAAACAGGCCTGCATACATACATTATAGTTGCCTACAGGCTTTTACATTTTGAACTGCAGATTTAACAAAAATCCACAAAGTTCTTGGGGGAAATAATTATTCAGAATAGTTAACAAGTTGTGTTTGTGTTTTCTGTTAGGCATTGTATGACACGAACATGTTTGATGCACATTGCTGTTTCTTTGTAGTCTTTTTGTACTATTTATGTACTCCAAATATTTAAAAATAAAAAAGGTTTTGCTTGTCTTTTAATATTTGTAGTAGTATGCTAGTTTTTCATGGTAAACACTGTTTCATGTTTTGAAATGTTAAACAGGAGTGCAATGTAAATAATGAAATTTAAATTTGTAAAAATGTCAAGCTTGAATTTAGATTTATAAAATGTAGCCTAGGTTTTACTGTAGCTTAAAGTGTCAAATTACAATTTCAAGTGATGATTTACAATTGTGTTATTAATGAAAAAAAAAATTTGTATCAGAACCTGTATCTGCCATTTTATTGATGTGGAATATCAGTAATCGGAATCATCCCCAAAAAACACAATCGGTGCATCCCGAGTTTAAAGGGCCTGTCACCTTAAGCTATGCAAGCTGTGTGGTTTGCAGTGCTGTTCTTTAGAAACAAACTTTTAAACACTACATAATGTACTATAATACTGTACATTTGCATGTTAGTTCAGTTTATATCTACAGTTATATATGTACATTTTTACATTTTGTGCTGCGGACAACCAGTGATCTGCCTTGCACTTGTCCGTGGGACAATCAGAAAAAATCCCTTAAAATCTGGCCCAAACCAAGGTGTGCAGGAGAAGAGGGCAAGGAACAATTTTATAGATTTAGATTACAGGCTATGCTATTACTGAGAGTCACTGATCAAGAGTTCATTTATTACTGAGGAACATGGCCTAGCTATATTATTACCTGTTGTTCTTTTCTGATACTTTTCTAAATATTCATGTTACTTCTGTAGACCCAAGAGGCTGCATTAAGGAAGACCTTTTTTTTTATTAAAGATTTGATTAACGAGTGTCGCATCACAGCCCTGCTTTATTTTCTGTTACATTACTGAGAAGTAACCGGATTCCCATAGACTGCAGGTAGACCAATGTCCAACGTATAATAAATGATAATTCTGCAGTTTTGTTTTCTTAGCTGCATTACAGCTGTCTGGCTGTTCGGAATCCTATAACACAGTTCAGTCCAAGCCTAACAAAGGCCATAAATGATTATCCTACAGCACAGGAAGACTAATGTTGTATTAGAGGCCAGGGATCTGTGCCAGACTTCCTATCTTCATTGCCTTGAATGGAATTTGTAGTCCTCCTATAGTCAACAAATACAGGGAGTAGGTGCCTGTCAGAAAAATGCATGAATCCTTATATAGCTGTACATAAGCTGTTAGAGGGAAGCTGAAGAGAGAGATGATGGATAATTCCAGCAGCTGAACCAGTCACTGTACATCACTTCAAAGCGGGACTGTGCTAAACATCACGATTTATAACCTTTTGCACAGAATAAACCTTTGAAATATTCAAGCCAACTTAACAAATGATAGATGGATCCTTAAAAAGGGCTCTAGTATTCTGTCATAATTCATTTACGATATGCAAATTTAAAATTCACAATTAAGTGGTCCTAACTGTGGTTTGTATTATGTGAGGCCTTGGGTGGCCTTTTTGGCAAATCCCAGTTTGTGTTGTGACAGACCACGGATTATTCACAGCAGTCTGAAGTATAGGTGTCATTAGAAAGTGACCTTGGATTAAAGTAATATTGAAATACATAAAAGTTGGAATTTTTTTCCCCCTCCGGTGAAAGCACAGTAATGTAATGTCACAAGTATTTTTCACATTGGTGCAGAAAAGTCTTAACTTGGCCCCAGCAGGCGCCTGACCTTGCTGACATTGGTGTACATCATTTGTGTGATTAAGATGCGAGGCACACAAAAAGCCGCTCTGTGTGAGGTGCAGACCGGTTTAGACGAGTGTACAGTCAGGAGGAAGAGACAGGAATTCTGTCAGACGCCATTGCGATTGTTTTAGGGGCCCGTGAGCCTCTTGAAAACTTGCACGACTTTTTTTTCAAAATGAGCACGGTGCATATAGGTGGCTGGTATTTGGGATAAGTAACCTAAAACGAGGCATATAATATAGAGGGATGTGTATCTAGATATCTAGATAAGGAGGCTGTGTGGTCCAGTGGCTAAAGCAAAGGGGCTTGTAACCAGGAGGTCTCCGGTTCAAATCCCACCTCAGCCACTGACTCATTGTGTGACCCTGAGCAAGTCACTTAACCTTCTTGTGCTCCGTCTTTTGGGTGAGACGTAATTGTAAGTGACTCTGCAGCTGGTGCATAGTTCACACACCCTAGTCTCTGTAAGTCGCCTTGGATAAAGGCGTCTGCTAAATAAACAAATAATAATAATAATACATGTGATGGCCCTGATGGACTATTTGTATGATGCATAAAAAGATCAAATGATCACTAAATGAGATACTGTAGTGTAGCATAGAAACAATACAGATATCAATAAAGCACCATGTAACTTCAAATACACACTTCAAAATAACAGCAAGTAGTGAATAAAAACGACAGACAAAGCACCATATAAACTTTTATATACTGAATTGTAAACACGGTTTCATTAGTATAAACGTTGCTAAAATACGAGTTTGCAATTCGAGTTTAGTATACAATAGCTATATCTACTAAATATATTATAGATAGACAACAAGCACACAAATCAATAATAAAAACGACGCTGGTTCTGCAGCTTTGAAACAGCCGCTAATACACAAGGGGGATTTATTACACAGTACTCCTACTTGAGGGGAGATCGCACTTAGATAGATCCAAACAAACTACCAAGGTGTAAATATAACTTTAACTGGAAACGGCAATAGTCAAAGAGAAGGGATTACGAAAGACCAGTTTCATTTTGTTTAGACTTGACCTATACTAAACGGCTACCACAGTCTGAGAGCATGAGGGTTAATTTACCAAACCACTCTAATATAGAGTGGACCAAACTATTCAATATGAATAGCAAACGTTTAACTCTAACACCTAGCGCCCCAGCCTATTTCCAGCACATGCAAGCAATAAAGTTTCAGCAAACAATCTTACCAAACGGCAGTTCACCGACCGGTGCTCTCCACTCACAATTCAGAAACCCGGTAGCTCTACTTTGTTTAACCTACATGTCTTTTTATACACCTGAACAAATTAAAAATTAGCACTGCAGTTTCTATGGAGACTCAAACCTTTTGGGCGATTTAAAGGGACAACACCAAATGATTTAAACTTTAAAGCAGACTTTATAAATCACACAAAAAGGTCAGTAAATTAAATGTATAAAAATCATGACAAAAATGACACAAGAAATGAAATAAATCACATTTCACATCAATTACAGTAGGTATGTACTGTAGGTATTTATACCATCTAATAAACTTTATTCATTTGAAGAACCATTTGGTCAATTACAGTGAGCTAAGTTGTGCTTTTGGTCTTGTATCGCAATACAAAAGATACATACATCTTATAAGAACATAAGAAAGTGTATAAACGAGAGGAGGCCATTCAGCCCATTTTGCTAGTTTGGTTGTTAGTAGCTTATTGATCCCAGAATTTCATCAAGCAGCTTCTTGAAGGATCCCAGGGTGTCGGCTTCAACTACATTACTGGGGAGTTGATACGGTGTATTGTGTAAAGATGAATTGTTCTACCCCTATTCACTACCAATAAAAGCATTTTGAATATGCATATAGTGCATTCTGCACTAAAATATAATTGTAGAATTTTAGATAATGCTACTGGTTTTGGAAATAGAATGTGATAAGTTACAAGGACGTGCATAAATGACAAAAAAATGTAATTTTCCCCATGTCTTCCCACTCAGATCTGACACAGTAGAGTGGATTTATGTGAGAAACTTAAACTCAGATGCCATACATCCTTTAGACAAAAAGACACACACAGGGTAAATGGATTAATGTTGCTGCAGGTTTATATATATAGCTCTCTCAGTAGGCTAGACATGCTTTTTCCCTCTTTTGTGTAGTGCAAGGCTAAAACCACACAGTGTTTAAAATCTTTAAAATGAATTATCGTGTGTTCGTCTTCGCCGCTCCCGAGTCAGCGCGGGGGTGGTAGCGGTGAGCTGAGCCTAAAAATAATTGGCTATTCTAAATTGGGAGAGAAAATGAGAAAAAAAACAATTGGCGACTACTAAATAAAAAATAAATAAATAAAAAAAAGAATTATTACTCCAAACACCAGATTAACATGACATGCTTTCTGCTGTAAAAGAATTGCTCAACGAAAGAGCTTGTTGAAATAGATTTGCTAACACACAACAATAATTTCAGCTGAGCCTTGACTAGCATTCCAAAATGTACAGTATTGTCATGGGGCAGGGTGATTTAATGTGGAAGTATAAAACCGTGTCCTAAAGATCTCAATAAGAACAGTATGGGTTTAGCCTGACAGCTGTCTTTTTGAAGTAACAATTTCAACTACTTCCTGCCCACAAACAATGGAACTCTGCTGTCTACCTCTGTGGTAGCTCCTAAATCTGTTTAATTAATTACATCTGGGAACAGATGGTTTTGTAAATATTTATATGCATTTTAAAACGTGTGAGGAAACTAAATTCCCCCTAAAACTTTTATTTGTCATGAAAAAATAAAGTGATAATTTGAACATCCTTTTATCACCAATACCTGTACCGTACATTGCTAGTTTGCACTGTAAAAGCTGTGAGATGTTTGAAGTCATTTCTGGTATGTGCAAAGAGTTATTCTTATCGAAACCCCAGTTAGATTTTGTAGGTTAGTTGTTCTACATGTACTGCAGGATTTAACTGATTTTGTAGTAAATCCCCCTGTAATGCCACTGCAGGTCAAGCACAGCTACCTCCACCAGCACATGCCTATATAGTGACCAATAGTTTTTCATCTTTATGAAGTAGAAACAGTAGTAGGCCTACATTTCCTGTAGCAAGTTACCTGAGGGAAAGCACGTCTGTGAAATACCTGAAAGCAATGCAACACAAAGCTCCTTAATACAAAACTGTACTTGTAAGCTCTGTTTTAGGTACAACTAATTGTATAATGTAATTATTAAAATGTGTATTTTGCGATTTTAAGGAAACGTATTAATACTTTTGGTTTCTTTTCCTTTAGCTCGCAAGTTCAGTCTATTTTCGGGGCCTTAAAAAGCCGATGAACGTGAAGGATCTGGAAGGACAGAAACAGAAAAGAAAGGTAAGGTGGATAAGGTAGCCACTAAAGACATTGACTGCAGATTTATCACTGTAGGACTGGGTTGAAAAAAGAACAGCGAGTAAGCAGTTTATAAAGCTACATGCACATGCAGAAACAAGCCATCTAAAAGACAAGGGTCAGTTCTGTGGGGAACAAATAAAGAATTAAAACAATATGCAACAAACTATGAACATACATATTAAAAGGAACAACTGGTATACATGGGTTAATGACTACAATCGCATGAATTTATTTTGTTACTGGCAGTGAAAACCTTCTAACTCAAATAGTTTAAAAGCTAGTATTTTTCTTGTATCGCAGCTCTTTTCTAGTCAGTGACACACCTTTTTAATGCTATGTTTTGTTTTTTTTAAGTGACAGTAACAAATGTAAAGTAAAGGAAATGGATGATTGAAGTTTCTTCTGTATGTAATAAATGCACCAGTGCAGAGACAGTTCACTTGTAAATGTCACACAGTAGAGATAGAAGCTAGGGTTATGTGTCCTGCGAACACTGTGTACTTGTAGCTTACAGTAGTCAGGTTTTGGTTATAGGTGTCTGAGCATGACTGTCTCTCAGTTAAGCTGACAGGGTCTTGGTGAATGTAAAAGATTGTGGAAATGGATGCTGTTCAGTTCCTCATCTGAAGCAGGCAGGGATAAACTAATGGTTCATGATACTGTACTGTGCAACTCTGTCTGCACAGCAGTTAGGAGCCCTTGGTTTCTCTCTGGGCCATTAGATACCAAACTGGTTGTTCATTTCTGGTAACGACCACTTTAGGGGATTGGGCAAGTGTCTGTTATACATCCTGGAATTTTAAATTGAGCACATATATTCAAATCTGCTTTGCTTCTTTCATACTTTTTTTGTTAGTGTGAAAAACATTGAGAAATCCTATTTCTTGTTGCATTTTGAGATTCTCTGTTTCAAGCTTGTAATCAAGAGAAAAATACTTTCAGATGGTATAACTAACTTTTATAATGCCATCTGTTTTTTGTTTTGTGTTTTTCAACAAAAAAGGGGGATCCTTATGCGCTGATGATGTCTGTCACACACTCCATGGTAAACATGGTAACTGCCTTGATTTTGTACCCAGTGTTCACTTTTATCATACATTCCTAGCCTCCCATAGATGTTTCGGATTGCATGGTTATTTGATAAACTCTTGAGACATTGATTCTTTCACCTTTATTACCTTGCACTTCCATTCAAACTGTTGCTGCGTCTCTGCCTCACTCTGGGATGTCGGTTAACCCTTTGCGGTCCTATGTCGGACCTGGTCCGACATTGCAATTTTCCCTTTCCGGTCCAATGTCGGACCCTGTCCGACATCATCAAAAAGATAGTCGTTTTTTCTCCGGAAAAAGCCGAGAAAACCATTCAGTGGCCGAGGTGAGATCGATAGAAGCCGAAAAAAAAATAAGGGGGCGTATCTCATGAATACAGCTAGCCCCTGCATTACATAGATAATACGGACAAGATAGCTGCTTCTGCATCCAGCGCTCAAAGAATATCACAGACATTTGCAGAGCTTTTTTTATATGTTATGGTAATAAAATAATGACTTGGATCGCATTATTGCGGAATTTGGTGATAAAACGAGTGACCAGGAGACAATTTATCGGTATGCACTACTATCAAGAGGTATGTGGAAAAAACAGCGAACGAGGGGTGGGGCGGGGCTGGAGATGCAGTACTGAGTGTCCTGTTGATATGCAGTGCCTTTTAAACCTGTTTTACTGTGAAAAAAAATACTTTTAAACAGCGTGTCTAAAATAAACTGCACGTGTGAAAATAAATTTGACCTGACGCCCTGAATAAATGGACCGCAAAGGGTTAAGATATTTTATCCTTCCACATACTTTTGCATTTGAGACTATTTTAGATAAGTTGCTCTTGTCACTGTTGTGCTTTTCAAAGTATTCACATTTTTGACTGGGTTAGCACTTCGTAACGTTTGCATAGAGCTTGTAGTGGGTATTATTTCCATGTTTGTATCTGTATCCATGCAGTGCTTTACTCATTCAGTACAATGCAGTACAGCATGATTACCCTCAGGGTCAGGGTCATGTCTCCTCTCTCCCTGACTCATGGATTCATTGTGTTATTAAGCTCTGTTGTTTCATAGTGCAAGAAAGGCAACAGTTTACTTCCGCAAATAGGTCAGAGCCGGTCAGACGGCTTGTTAATATATTCTCTCATGCTAGGGTTTGATGTGCTTGTGGATTTCTGGCTAGGGGGGGAAGAATTTGAACCAGGATTGCTCCAGGAGTTCATATGCCTTTACTGAGCCAGACATCTAGTGATGACTCTTTAAAATCGCAGAGTCCACACACTCCGCCCAAAAAACATGACCACCCCACCACACCTTGGCAGAATTAATTCTATAAACGGAATGCTTGTTGCATACACACTGTACTGTTGCTGGAATAGAATAGTTAGTGCTGGGACAAACACGGCCTGAAATGTATTCGGTGGCACAATTGTACTTTCTGTACATTACATTCACTTCTGTGGTTGTATAGACTTTTCACTTTTACACCATTCTGTTCTCATATTTTTAACCAATTTGTACCACAAAGTTCATATTGCACCGTATGTGATCTGCAGGCCTAAAATTTGTACAGTATTATAACAGCATTGAACCGTTTTAGTTACCTATCCAGTTGTGAAGCTTTTCAGTGTTTTACTTCCTAAAGTGAGTTTTTTCCTTTCAGTAGCTTGAGCCGGTATATGCAGAAAGGCCCCTAGATGGCTACTTTAGTGACGAAATGTAATTCAGCTTAGTAACAAGTCATTCTATTTCTCCAGTATTCACGTCTCATGCTTAGAGGTGTTTCTGAATAACTTGTTTCTAGGGCTATAACAAAGGGTACATTTTAACCTTCAAAGGTTTGGAACACATTACAGAACGAAGGTTCGAACCTTCAATGGCACTAATGATTTGATTGAAAATCCTGTTCTTCCAGGTAATCCATATAAATGGAATAAAACAATCATTATAAATTCAGTAAAAATACATGCTGTTTACGTACAAGTAATTGATGCTGCTTGCGGTATGTACAGTAAGCTTGCATTGCAGCAGCACCTTAATGCAGCCAATTAAAAGAACTGCAGCTGACTACTAATAATAATAATATGAACTTACGCTTGTCAAGTGACCCTGGAGATTGGTTGAGGACAGGCAGGAACACGTTCGGAGGAGAAGGGCAAGACGAAGAAGACCTTTGTCTGTTTGTTTTTTCAGGGAACATGTCAGAGATACAATGTCAAAAATATATAGCTGAAAGGACTGTGTTTTAAAATAAGTAGGCATTCATTTTTATGTACTGTAGTTGGTTTTGTTGGTACAATATATTTAACAGAAGTATTTTAATTCAGAACAATATTATTCTGAAAATATCACTTGCCAAAAGAGAGAACGGTGGACACGTGGACTGTAATACAGTATATACTTTTAAATCAGGTACGTATTGTAGCAGTATGTAAAATTCCCCATTAACGACCCAACCGGCAAAATGAAATCAAAATGTTACCCATGCACAGAAAAAATTAAAAGGCAATGCAATTTAGCAAAAAAAAATTCTGAATTAATTTGTATCAGAAAACTGGTGACGGAGTCAGAAATCGCATGTGACGGGAAAGTGCATAAGTTTGTTACATATACAGACATGCTCAAATTTGTTGGTACCCTTACAGCTCATTGAAATAATGCTTCATTCCTCCTGAAAAGTGATGAAATTAAAAGCTATTTTATCATGTATACTTGCATGCCTTTGGTAAGTCATAGAATAAAGCAAAGAAGCTGTGAAAAGAGAGGAATTATTGCTTATTCTACAAAGATATTCTAAAATGGCCTGGACACATTTGTTGGTACCCCTTAGAAAAGATAATAAATAATTGGATTATAGTGATATTTCAAACTAATTAGTTTCTTTAATTAGTATCACACGTGTCTCCAATCTTGTAATCAGTCATTCAGCCTATTTAAATGGAGAAAAGTAGTCACTGTGCTGTTTGGTATCATTGTGTGCACCACACTGAACATGGACCAGAGAAAGCAAAGGAGAGAGTTGTCTGAGGAGATCAGAAAGAAAATAATAGACAAGCATGGTAAAGGCAAAGGCTACAAGACCATCTCCAAGCAGCTTGATGCTCCTGTGACAACAGTTGCAAATATTATTAAGAAGTTTAAGGTCCATGGAACTGTAGCCAACCTCCCTGGGCGCAGCCACAAGAGGAAAATCAACCCCAGGTTGAACAGAAGGATAGTGCGAATGGTAGAAAAAGAACCAAGGATAACTGCCAAAGAGATACAAGCTGAACTCCAAGGTGAAGGTACATCAGTTTCTGATCGCACCATCCGTCGCTTTTTGAGCGAAAGTGGGATCCATGGAAGAAGACCCAGGAGGACTCCACTTTTGAAAGAAAAACATAAAAAAGCCAGACTGGAATTTGCTAAAATGCATATTGACAAGCCACAATCCTTCTGGGAGAATGTTCTTTGGACAGATGAGTCAAAACTGGAGCTTTTTGGCAAGTCACATCAGCTCTATGTTCACAGACGAAAAAATGAAGCTTTCAAAGAAAAGAACACCATACCTACAGTGAAACACGGAGGAGGCTCGGTTATGTTTTGGGGCTGCTTTGCTGCGCCTGGCACAGGGTGCCTTGAATCTGTGCAGGGCACAATGAAATCTCAAGACTATCAAGGCATTCTGGAGTGAAACGTACTACCCAGTGTCAGAAAGCTCTGTCTCAGTCGCAGGTCATGGGTCCTCCAATAGGATAATGAGCCAAAACACACAGCTAAAAGCACCCAAGAATGGATAAGAACAAAACATTCGACTATTCTGAAGTGGCCTTCTATGAGTCCTGATCTGAATCCTATCAAACATCTATGGAAAGAGCTGAAACTTGCAGTCTGGAGAAGGCACCCATCAAACCTGAGACAGCTGGAGCAGTTTGCTCAGGAAGAGTGGGCCAAACTACCTGTTAACAGGTGCAGAAGTCTCATTGAGAGCTACAGAAAACGTTTGATTGCAGTGATTGCCTCTAAAGGTTATGCAACAAAATATTAGGTTTGGGGTCCCATCATTTTTGTCCATGGCATTTTCATTTGTTTTATTATTTACAATATTATGTTGAATAAAAAATCAAAAGCAAAGTCTGATTTCTATTAAATATGGAATAAACAATGGTGGATGCCAATTACTTTTGTCAGTTTCAAGTTATTTCAGAGAAAATTGTGCATTCTTCGTTTTTTGTGGAGGGGTACCAACAAATTTGAGCACGTCTGTATATAATGGGGATTTATTTTATTCTTCAAACAAGGGCGGTAAAATGCGACTGCCGTGTATCTGGGTAACGGATATTCGAGTGCTGACTGTAGTCACACATTGCCAAACGGTTTCTGTTAACAGAAAAGAAAAAACATAGTGTATGAATGCTGCCTTACGAACCTTTGAAGGCTTAGAACTACCTTTTGAATTCCTGGCTAGCGAACGAACCATTGAACACAGCCCTACTTAGTTCTGATGCTTGATATGCTGATTTACTGTTCAGAGTTACTTTAAGTTGGCTTTAAGTAATCTGCAGACATTGCTTTTTGCATCACTGAGATCTCCGATGATTTGTGTTCGGGCAGAAGTGTTCTCTTTGTTGAAATCGGAGCACTTTTGAGGTCCCTGAGAAAGGACTGAAAGTTTAATTGAACATCTGTGCATTTTAATTGATTTTTGTCAGTGAAAGGAAAGAACAAACAAGAAGGTGGTTGCTGATGCGATCTAAATGGAAGAAGCAAGGATGTCCCTGGAGTTGTGCCTTATTCGATTTCATTACACATCAGCAGCCTTGGTCTGGCTTTACCGCCTGTCTATTGCATTTTAAATTGATATACTTCTCAAATGTATTATAAAGCGTAGAAGGTTTATCTGCATTAACATTTTAGGAATATTCTAAAGACAGCAACATGGTAAGTAGGGGTTTATTCATTTTCCAAACAGACTATATGTTTTAAAGTATTTTATTGTGCTGAGGTTTAAAAATGGCAGAATTGATTTTAGTGTTTCAGAACAGTAATATTGCTTTTGTATTGTATTCAATGTTTTATAAAATGGTGTGTTGAGCTAACCATACATGTTTTAAACAGCATAAATCTGCTTTCTCTAAGCCTTCTGGATTGAACAAGCTATTCTAATTAATATGTTACTAGCTATTCTAAGTAGTTGAATGTAAAGTACAGAGATCAAATGTTCCTGACAAAGCAATATTTTAATTGGACATACTTGGCTGTTTTATCATATTTTTAATATCTGCAGTAGCAATTGTCTTGAGTGCCAAAAAAGTATTGATGCTGCATTTTCTCTGATGGAGGTGATGCTAAAAATATCAGAAGACATTAGGAGCAGGTTTAAAGTCATTGTATGATCTTGGCTGTATGGTTACTCCCAGATGTCTCGGCAGCATGATGACATGGAGCAAGCTACTGCACAATATTCCAGTGTTGGTTTTTATTCACTGCAGTGCCCTTGAAAACCAATGATTTTGTCTGCCTGTGCTTGCAGATTTCAAGGTAAAGTGGCTAGTACTGTAGTCCATCAGGCAACCGTACAATCTGCACATTCTTCATTCCCTCCAATTTATAGATATCTTGAGGCGACACTGAAGTGTGTGAATTATATATGTAACAGATTACATTAAGGACAGCCAGTGCAGGCACCTTGTAGTGCATCGTTTGCATTGACTGTCTGCTTTCAGAGTTCGTATCGCTGCACAGCTGTTCCGGTCAGGATCCAGATCTAATGGACTAATCCAACACATTACCAATGAATTCCTGCATGGCAAACTGTCTGGGCTCTATTGTGGTATTATGTTCCAGGATTAGTATAGCGATTTGCTGCTTAACGTTTCAAAATGTTGCTCTATTTGGAAGGGGATCAGACAAGTAATGCATAACAGGCACTACACAGTAGCTGCAATGGCTAGAAATATGTCTAAAATGTAATAATGTTCTTATTTAGGCAGGTGGTGAGTGAGTTATTAGCCTTTGTCTTGATTTACAACTGGTATGGGAAATGTATTTCCTGGATTACTGTGCTCTGATTAGACACGTACCACCCAAGCTCTACTGTTTTAGACCAGAAGGTGCTGTAGTGCACTGCTGTCATATAGTGCATGTGGAAATTAATTGTCATGCTGTTCTGTAATAAAATAAATACAGGACTTTCTGTAAGCTGTGTATTTTCGTGATGTCTTGTTCAGATTTGTGGTGGGGAAATGTATTGTACATTAGCAAGTGTATGAACTTGATCACAGTCTGTTAACCACTTATGGGGATCAGTTTTTACATAGAGACCTGCTCATCCAATACCACAAGTTCTTCACTATCAGAATATATATTTAGGGAGCTGACCACTCTGATTTTGTGTTCACAGCTCCAGTTTTGGATCGATGTTACCTTGTTATGATGTTTGCTCTGAGTGGGTCTGGTGTTTTCTCAAATAATAAGTTCTATTGATTTATAAAGCTGGCGTTAGGTCTTTCAAGCTGTTTTGAAATTGCAAGCTCAGACACGTTGCCAGAAGTGTCTGTCTCTCTTAGCTTGCCCTATTCCTTTAAAAACTGCCTGCATGGCTACCATTAAACAAGCCTAAAGTATTTATAAGATTGCACATTAGTACAGTATTTGCTGTTTTCCTATGCAATTCTATCTGCTCATTTATACAGTAAAATACATTTTATATTCAGTGGGAGTCTTTTGGATTCACTACTTTTATAGTAACAAAGTTGTATTAATCACAGTGTGTGCATTGGACATTAGACAGAGTCATTAATATGCCTATATACAATAGAACCGGTTATTAGCAACCCTGATAAAGACAACTTTCAGTTAACAACATTTTCCCAGGAACCAATCCCGTCCCATAGACTTTAATGTTAATGGAAATCTGATATTAGCAACTGCACGCCACTTATTGACAGCTTTACTGCTTTTATAACACACTGACCAAGCAACTGCAGATTTCTGGTGGACTGAGGCAGAATTGTGGCTTTGAAACTGGCTATGAAGCTGCACGCAAAAATTGAGATGGATTTACAGCGGGAGGTGGTACATTGTAAAAAGCAGACAATGTTGGACAATTTCTTATTGTAAAATTGTTCTGTAGAATTGATTGTAAGTTCACCACATATATTTTATGTTTGCTTTACTCATTGTAAGGACAATTGTAATACGTTGTTGTATTTTATTTGTTTGTTTTACACATGCATGATTTGGGTATTTCGTGTTTCTCGTTAATTTTTTAACACTAACATTTAAAACGCATGTATTTCAGTGCCATATGTGTACAACCACAGTATAGGCCTATATCGTTGTTCCATATAAATACACTTGAAAACTGTTTTTTCGCTTATTGGCAACTTTTGGTTAATGACAACTTTTTGCTGGGAACCAAGATGTTGTTAATGAGCGGCATCTACTGTATTGTAATTGTATGCAACCTGAATGAAAACTCAATGTCACAGAATAGTAATATATCCAGAACAAATTGCAATAGTGGCAAAATAGTGACTTAATGATAATTGCATGTCTGTTCAAGACATAGAGCCGTGGTAATTGGGTCTTTGAGTCTGTAGCTATTGAGGGCCTTATTTACTGTATAACTCCTTCATGCTTTATGTACCCAGCTTGATGTAAGTCAGATTGTGAAAGTGCATGAAACAGAGCCTTGCTTTAATCACAACAGCATCCTGGCTCAAAGGGGTGCTTCATCTAGGTATCACTGTTACAGTCTCAGGGTGCATATTTCCACCTAAAGGAAATTAACATCATATTTAGACAACCAATGTTTTAATTGTGTTCAGAAATTGGTTTGAAACCTCAATGCTCCAAACTTGTTGTTTTTTTCCTTATTACTGGTGTCCATCTCCCCACTTTGTTTCATAAGCAGCAGTAACGGTTTCTCTGTAAAATCCCAGAGTGTGAATGAATGAATATGTAACTGTGTAATTAATACATCACTGCCTGAAACCACAAAACAGATGTGTTCCCTGAAATGCTTCCAAGGCTCCTTGCATATGATATAAAAACAGGATTTATATTTAAATTGTCCACAAATGACTTAATCAAAGTAAACGCTGGGATTCACATTTCATGCTGTGTTGATGATTATTTATTTCCTTCATGCGATAAACACACTGTATGTAAAAGTGGCATTGGTGGTTTTTTTTTTTCTTTTGTTTTTTTTCTTCCTGTGTTATTTGGACTTGAATCAGTCACACAGTTGATCATGTTGTTCGTGATTGTAAGTGAATAGCTGGAAAACCTGCAAGCTTAAATGCCTGATAACCTGTTCTGAGACTTAATCACCAGAAGCCGACGAGCATTGATGGGCTGAATGGCCTCCTGTTAAGAAACTGCTTTTCTGCCAGCAGAATTCTAATGCTTCAAAACTAAAAATAACAGATATGTCTTCCCGTCTTGTGTAAATATTTGTTCAGTGGGTGCTGTTTATGCCGTAGAATCAACATAGTACTGCATTATCAAAGACTTTATTTATTTATTTATTTATTTATTTATTTATTTATTTATTTATTTATTGGTCCCATGAAATTCGTCTTTGCGAGAATTGACTGTATTACTGAACTCAGGCTCATTTGTGTGCACCCCCCCCCCCCCCCCCCAAGAAAAAATAAAACAGTCCACAATCTGGATATTTCCTGTGTTGAGCATTATTGCTAAAAATGTGTTCACAATCAGATCACAATTTACATAGTGTAATTAATCTAGTGACTGGAAATAAAAAACAGCTACTACCTCAACCAAAGTGTGCATTAAGGGATAAGAGTTTAATATCTTGTCAGACTCAGGAGTAAAGTCAGTGTTGCATGTTGTTAAACTCAATGTTGAGAGAATTTCTGTAGCAACATTATTTATATGTTTTTTTGCAGGTAGAGTTGTACCTGCTTAGCACACGGTAATACACATTGTTAAAAGAAAAACTGCCATCAGTTCTAGGAATCCTCCTTACAATAAATCTCTTCATTCTTGTCGTTAATTTTCTCCTGTGGTGCTTGCTGAAGATAATCCACTTGAAACCCAGCCTGTGTACCTGAAGTCATTTTTATTCTTTGATGCAGCCTTAATAACCTAGTCCCTGCTGACTGAGTCTTAAAATGTCTTGATGTGGGGGATGCATAATGCAGTATTATTAGAGATGTGTATTGCCTACTGTTTGCTGACTTAGGCTGAATTTCATCCTGCCGCCTTTTTTTTTTCCTATGTCGTCTTTTACTGCCAAGCTTGCATGTTCGTGAGCGTGCGTGTGTCAGCTGGCCCCCACAGACTCCCTACTGCTGCAGACCCTAATGGAGACTTTTGATCAGCGCAGTGCCAAATTTACAGTGCGTTTCCAGAGCAGTCTCATTTCTTTTGTGTGATAATGATTGATTTAGAAACTATGTTGGTAACATACTGTACATTCCTTGCTGGGCTGTAAACACAAAATTTAGAGATTCATTATCATTTAAAAAAAAAAAAAAAGACCTTGTCTGAACTCCTGGTCTCCGTGTTGCCTGGTCAGGAGGAAACAAGCTGATCTTTTCCCCAGAGATCATTGATGTAATTCTTTTCGGTGCCAATGCCCATGTCACTTCCTCCATAAAAGCCCACGACATAACCAATCATTGTCAAAATTTCTCCTGCATTTGCTTTGGTATGGAGGAAGTATAGGTGTTTTTATTGTTTGTTTTATCAAAGTGTAAATAAATAATATATATTTTGCTATATTTGCATCCTGAGCCATTCGGGGGGAAAAAAAGGCATAATGCCACAGTAGTGATAATTCCGCTAGAGGAAAATATACTTGAACTTTGACCCATTAGACTCCTGGAGACCATCACTTTTTCAAAGCAAACACAAAATGTCTCATTTTCAATCACTCGACAGCACCAACAGTACAGAAATGTTCATTAATGATCAACAAAATGAGAATAAGTTTAAAAAAAAAAAAGAAAAAAAAATAATAATAATGTAACGCTGGTACATTCGTATCTCAGAAAAACTGGAGAGGAACGGGAAATTTAAAACAAAGTAAATAATCATCCAAATAAAAGCTGAAGCAGTAACAGATAACATAGAACGTCTGTACAGCACTGAAATACTACGTTTAAAAAAAAAAAAAAAAAAAAAAACTGTACTGCTGAACCTCGTCTTCTTTAATATTAGCATCAAAAGGGTATCCATGTATTATAAAAAATAATAGATGGGCCTCTTCAGTGAGTTACAGGAACAGGAAAACAATTCCATCTCAGGTTTCTGTGACAGTTTATAAATTACTTGACCTTCGGTCTCATAATTTATGATGTCACTGAAACCCTAGATGAAATTATTTTCCTGTAACTCACTGTAGCCCATCTATTTTATATATATATATATATATATATATATATATATACACATATATATATATATATATATATATATATATATATATATATATATATATATGTGTATATATATATATATATGTGTATATATATATATATATATATATATATATATATATATATATATATATATATATGTTTATTTAGCAGATGCCTTTATCCAAGGCGACTTACAGAGACTAGGGTGTGTGAACTATGCATCAGCTGCAGAGTCACTTACAGTTACATCTCACCCGAAAGATGGAGCACAAGGAGGTTAAGTGACTTGCTCAGGGTCACACAATGAGTCAGTGGCTGAGCCGGGATTTGAACCGGGGACCTCCTGGTTACAAGCCCTTTTCTTTAACCACTGGACCACACAGCCTCCTAAATATAAATAAATTGTAATAAAGTATGGGGGAAGGTAGTGGATGGGAGGTATACAGGACCACATTTATTACAGAACCCATGTCTAGTATAAGGAACATACAGTATAGTCATGTTTATATAAAGCCCAGAAAGGAAACTACATCTCCCAGAAGACCCAGCGGAGAGAACAGAATTAAGGCACACCTGTTGGGAATTAAGGGATATATATATATATATATATATATATATATATATATATATATATATTAGTGGGAGAGAGGAGGTCGAGAGGAGAGAAACGGGAGGTGAGCTTAGGGGTGAGAAGGATGGAGAGAAAAGTAAGAACATTAAAAAAAAAAAAAAAACCCAAAGGAAAAGAAGAAAGTTTGGGGGAAATCTGAAAACGAGTTAGCCGTTGGTTAGATAGCGCTCCTAAAGGAGTTAGTCATTTGTTTTGTTTTGTTTACCTTTATTGTTTGTTGTATAAATAAAAAAATACAGGCCCTGCCCTGTTTTGAACCCCGTACTGTTGGTGGAGTTTTTTTTTAAGAACACAGTGACGGTGGAAAAATGTCCCATTATTTATATATATATATATATATATATATATATATATATATATATATATATATATATATATATATACACACACACACACATATAGAATAATAGATGGGCTTCAGTGAGTTACAGGAAAATAATTCCATCGTGGGAGGTGGGAGGTGGCCAGCATACCTGATGAGATGGGTAATGTTGCCGTAATGTCCATTGTCATCAACATTGTCCATAATAAAGTATTTTCGTTTCGGTAAATGTAGTGTTACTAAGTTTATTTTTATTTATTCATTCATTTATTTTGCTATCAATCAGTCTTTCTGTCATATGTCTGATATCTGCCTGTTTGACGGTTGGCATGTTTTGATTTGAGACTTTAGCAGCTAGTTTTACACTGAATTTGCCAGGTGAATTTATTGACGTTGCTTGTAAACAGTGATGTGACTTTCTGATATGTATCGTTTTTCACCTCAGAAAACCTTCAAAAGTGGCGACTTTTCAGGCAGTGATTCTAGTATCCTTTGGAAAGGGAAGCCAGTTCCAATGGGGCATGGATGCTGATCTTTTCTATAGCCAGAATAAGGAAATAGGCAAGCTTTATTTCCTGATATTTCTACCTCTACCCCACTTTCTGGCAAGCTGGCAAAATATGCATTCACTCCCTCTGGTCCTGGAAATTAAATTGACCCAGCTACCCCACAGGATAAATAGCCAACAACATTGAGAACAGTGTAACACCAGCGACGGATATATCCACACACTGAGAACTGGTTACGCTAGAGAGTTTTACAAAAGATCCAAGCCATGCTCTCGTTCTTTCAGGTATCTGTTGTGTTTTATTAGAGTTTGGGTCTGAACACTACATTTGTCAGGATGGCACCACCAGCACCACTGTCATCAAGGCAGTCCTCCCAGGAGACTGACAGTTTCCAATAGATCTGTAGGAGAGCCATCTCCATTTACATAAGGACTGCAGCAATATCTCTCTCTCTCTCTCTCTCTCTCTCTCTCTCTCTCTCTCTCTCTCTCTCTCTCTCTCTCTCTCTCTCTCTCTCTCTCTCTCTCTCTCTCTCTCTCTCTCTCTCTCTCTCTCTCTCTCTCTCTCTCTCTCTCTCTCTCTCTCTCTCTCTCTCTCTCTCTCTCTCTCTCTCTCTCTCTCTCAAAAAAAAAGACGACGGTAAACCCTGGAGCACAGTAAGAAAACTCGTCTACAGGGAAATATGACCTCTCTCTACAGCATACTATCTGCATTTCTAGGATCCCAATTATATACACTTGCAGGAAGAGTGTATCCTAGAGTGTATTTCACATAGGAGAGGATGGTCACAAACCATCAGCTGTCAAGCCTGCTAGATAGGGGCCAGGCCAACAGCAGTTATTTCAGCAGTTTCTGGGCACTAGCAGCAGTAATCTCCTTGGTAAGAGAAGCAAAACTACAGGCAACACGCATAGGGGTGTCCTCATTTTTTTCTTTTAACTATCATCCCAGTTTCCCATGGCATCAAGCCTTTGGGAGCTACAACAGGAACCACAAGGTGACAACTATCACCTTCACTGAAATCATCACAACTTTCAGCAATCTGCTGTGCGCTGAAAACCCTTTGCCCACTTAAAACAAGGGCATACTTCAATCAGTAAGACAAAGGACATCACAATCCAGACAACCTACTTGCTGGACTTACCAGTAGCTTCCGGGATATATTCGGCACAGAGGGTACCCCACGAGTAACAAATCCATCACGTGCTACGCTACAGGGCATATTCAGCTACTAGTTTACAAGAGTAGCCATTTTTTTCACACAACAGGAGAACACCAGCTACCACTTTAATTGCTCCAGTTTTCAGCGGGGAGCAGCCATGGCACAAAATCCAACCCATTTCTTTGTTGACTGACATTTGTAGGCATACTTGTCCCTGACAATAGGCCAACAATATTTGGATAGTAAACTGAGAGGGAGCCAGTCTTGTTCTTAGCCCCACACTGGGCCTTAAGGTTTAGATTTCTGAGATCCCTATTATCATACCTCAGCCACCTGTTTTAAGGGTTCTACCTACTCTCCATCAACGTTCACATTGCTGCAATCTCCATGGGGTGGCTAGGGTGTTTGGTGGGGCTACCACTTAAGTTCTGTTGGAAGGAAACCATCTTCAGGATCCATCAAAACCCACAGGGTAAAGTCTGGTTAATATAGGGGCAAAACTAAAATCTACCCAATACAATACTGTCACCATGCTACCTGGGCCTCCTCTGAGACCTTTATTAGCGCTACAACTTGAATGTATCTTGATTTCTGTGTCTTCCTCTACTAACTTTTTCCAACCACCCTCTTGTCTTTAAATGCTTTGGTGTGGTTCACTCTGTGTGGAGCTCATCAGACGAGGTAAGACGACGAAGATTACCTGTAATATGGTTTCTTCGTAGGATGATGAAAGTTTCACACACCTATATCCTACCCTCCTTTACTGTTTTTTATTCTTTTGATCAGTTTGATCCTGGTGTCAGTTTTTAAAGAAATTTCCTGGAAGACTGCACACAAACCCACTCATTCAGTTACATACAAATGACAAATGATCTAGTCACTATTTGACTTGAGTTATTTCTGGTAATGAAACTCTTAAAATAACATATTGACCTTGTTAATTGACTACTTAAATGTCTTGGCACTGGGCAGTAAGGTTGCATCAGGTTTTAAGTGAACTCTATGTAGAGGATATTTAGGGGACTGGCTGTATCATTAATACTGGATACTCACTTATAGCGGTGCTAAGATGCAAAGAGAACATGCTGATACATTTCTTGCGTGTCATGTACGGCACGGGACTGTAACAGATGGTGTAGCAAGGTCTTTCATAACTGCTCTGCAAGGTTGATGTTGTATATGGAAACTGCAAGTAGCAATTTTGCATGCAAATGATCTCTGCTTTAATAAGATGACTTACTGGTCCAAAGTTAATTGTATTTGTTACGAAAATAGGAATTGGCAGATTGGTGTACAGCTCCAGTTCTTTCGAATCTTATTAAAGTTTGTCTAATCCATATTTAGACAAGCTAAAGTACAGAAGAGTGCAGCGATGCATAATGTGGCAACAGTACTGTCAATAATGGCTAATCTACTAATCCAGATACAGATATCATCAAGATTATACTACATTTGTTTGTAAAGTGAATCCAAAAAGCTCTTCTTGCTGTGAAGTGTTTTTTTCTTCTACTTTACTGGTCCCTTTTTCATTGCTCTTCTTTTGTTTAGTTTGAACTTACATTTTTGCATACTGTACGTCTGCAGAACCACTTATCCTGTTTCATGAAACATTTTTTTAACGTTTAAAGTATTATTCTGGGGATATGTCCATTCATCTATCCTTCTATCTGTATGTCTTATTTTGCATATGTTTAGAGATTCACAAATGTGATTAAACATCTGATTACTTATTCTATACTATACTGTTCTGTACATACTGTTGATATATATCATGGTTGTACTGCTTTGTAATTTGACATACACTTAACAAAAACTGACATTTGAAAAATGTGACATTTTGAAATCGAACATGAAATACTGTACTAATATTTAAATGATGTTCATATAGTGTTTATTTTTTATATGGTCTCAATCCATTAAACGATGATGCACAACTTTTGGCCATAGCTGTACATAGAGAAAGTGCTTTAGATGAAGTCATGTCTTTGTTTTGTCTGCCTGAAAAACATCTTATGTTTCATAATATTTCTCTGCTCTACTCCATTTTTTTCCTGTATTGGAATTAATTGGTATTTTTAGGGTTCTTCACTTTCCATTTTTTATTTTGGTGGGGAAAAAATCAGGTCAGTGATGTTTGGGGAATGAATCTCTATTTATAATTCTCAACAATGTGTGTACTGTACCTTGTCAAAATACAAATAAAAGGCAACATACGTGTCTAGCATTATTTAAGTGAATTCAACAATTGATCAATAGCCTTTTATATTTTAAGCGTATCAATGAAGTTCAACATTTAAGCACACTTAGTATTGCTATCTCACATTATGTTATTTTGAAACCGAGTAGTGTTATTTCTACAGTGTTGCGCTAATAAAATCCAAAACTTGGCAAAATACACTGGTACATGGGGCTAAAACACTTTGAGAGCAGGTCATTTTTAAACAAACACAAACCAGCCGCATAACTTAAATATGTTCACCTAAAGCATCTTATAAAATAAATACATAAATAGAATATATAACCATGATACGGTGTGAATAATGTTTTAGCCACAACATACTTGCAGACAGTCAATAAATACAGCTTTTTTTTTTTTTACATATAAATTTCCCGTTGACTGTAAATGGTTGAAGGTTATGTATACTAAACTAAACCTGCCATGACTGAGCAAACCTGACAAGTGCATTGTCTACACACTACGCATCAAAATGAATTGCACTGCTAGTGGTTTTAAGTGACTGCATCTGGAGGACCAAGATTAAGCAAGTTAAAATCAGTGATTTAAAAAAAAAAAAAAAAAAAAAAAAAAAAAAAAAAAGTGGGAATTTATCTGTAAAATAATTTAAAAAAAAAAGAAGAACCCTATTTTTATTGTATGTTTCAAATCTACAAAATATTTCTTCAGTTGGGCAGACTGGTGCAGTGCTGTGCTTCATTGGTCAATGGCTGAATACAACAGAGATGTATAGGCCTATATCCCCCAGATAAACAAATTTACAGATCCTACCCTTGTTTAATTTACTGTATTTACATGCTGTAGGAATGTTGTGATGGAAGTGTTCAATTTTAGCTCCTTATAATGTACAGTGCAGCTAAGGTGCATTGTGTTGAGCTATACTTCCCTAGTGCTGTATTATTAGCTATGGTGTCCCAATGCGAAATGTGAAGGTGGTTTTCATGTTGTAACTCATAATTGTTTTTGCTTAATGCAGTTTCAATATTCTAAATCCCCACTGACTTTACTCTCCTAAATAAAATAACGATCACCCTTTTACTTGGAACTTCATTGTCTGAATATGAAATGTTGAATATAAACAGAACCTATTGGAATGAATTTAAAAGTGAAGTTAACCAGTACTGTATATTGAAGTTTGCAGTGTATGCTCCTACAGTATCTGGTCGATACCCAAATGCCTTTACAATGTTGGTGAATGGCTTGATAATAATTGCATAAAAAAAAGCTAACGTACAGTTGTGATGACTATGCAGCCTTTTAGAAGCGCTTGAATATGAAGAGAGCTGGTGATTATTTTTCTATTGATTAGCAGGTGAGAAACGTAGACCAAAAATGCAAACCTAAGCTGAAATGCTAGAATCAATAATAAAATACCCAGTTTTGCACTTATGGGACATAATACTTTCTTGGGGGGGGGAAATTTTTTAATTGTAGTAATGCATTAAACTGTGGAACACGTCCATTAATGTATTAATAAAGTCTTTAATCCTTTAAAAAAAAAGGGCTTTACTTTTAAGATGGGTTTTACATTTTATTATGATTTTTTTGCAGCTTATATCATTTCTTTTTTTTAATACAAAGAAAAATACATTATCATTGGTAAGGCCTTTCTGTGGATATATTGGGTTTTCATTGCTGGTTTAAGGTTGCCAAACTGCAAGCGCTAAGACACCCAGTGGTCATATTCATGCCTGTATATGGTTATTCTGTTTAGGCAGGAAAGGGTTAATACAGAACTCAATGAAACTTGTACCAAGATGCAGTTCAGCAGCAACGTCACAGCGTATATCTCTTCCAATCAAAGCTGCAGAACAGTACAAAACAGAGTACCAAATAATCATTTGTGCTGTATTCAGAATAAAATAACTCCTTTCCAAGTATCTTGCTTGTTCTTATTCATTGCGTTGTTCTGCTTATCATTCAGTATGTGTTTATATTCATCAAAGTTACATTGGCTTTCTAATTTCAATGCTACCCAAGTTTGGCTTCCTTCTTTTAGCACTTGTTATATACATTATTTTATTTTGTTTACAAATTTAAAGTCCGCCAGTGCCATGCATCCGGAAATTGTTTCATGACTGACTAGCAACAGCTGTAGAAACTGCGGTGTGCCGTCATTACAAGGGAACTCAAGCTGGGATCTTTAGAATTTCTAATCACAAATTTATTATTAAAAGCATACATCTGAGTAGGAATTTCAGATTGGGGAGTGCCTGTAGTGTTGTCTTTGGGGGAATGCCTGTGGTGGTGTCTTTGTTACTTACACAACGCTTGCACAATATGTACTTTGTTTTTGCAAATCTATTTTTGCAAGTGCGGTTGAAACTTGTAATATTTAGCTGGTTAAAAAAAAAAAATTGACCCTCAACAAACAGTCTCATCTTTTTATATAGAGGCTAATCGCTCACTAACAATTCAAGGAAATCCATCCAGCTGCTTTGAAGCTATTGTGGTACAGTCGCCACCGCTTAGAACAGGCATGTTTTTGTGTTAACATAAGTAAGTGATGGACGGTATAAACTCCAACACAATAACCTGACATTCAAAATGTCCCCCAGACTCCAGACTCCAGACAGACTTGTTCAGACTCCAGACAGGTAACTTTTTCAGTTTGTTCTTGGCTTTTGATTTGAATTCAGCGGTCTCCATTGTGTTATCCAACAGATTTTTGAAAAGTATGAACAGCAAACTTTGTCAGCGTTTTCTAAAAAAAAATCACAATTCGGCTCTATATCCGGATGCTGCTTCATAGCACGCCGCAGTGTTAAAAGCACAGCATGCACATATGTAGCCATTCAGAAACAAATTCCCCAGTCATCCAGGCGGTTCTGTTTGCTGGTAAACCACAGGCAGGTGGGGAACTCCTCCTAAAACAACGTGGGGTTTTCAATTTGTCAATCACATTTTTCACTGCCATCCATATTACAGCAAAGCAGGACTGAAATTCTTTCCTTTTCTCTTTCCAGCCATGCTTGCTTACAGTTGCAGTCAGTACTATTTTTTTAAACCTGTAAACCCGACATTGCGTACTGGGATTAAATAGCCAAGGTACAATACAGGGGTAAGAACTCAGTAACGAGGTGCAAACAGCTGATTGATTGATTAATTGATTGATTGATTGATCTGTCAACCTTTTACTCCAGTAAAGTGCTGCCTTTTGTATTGAAATCTGTGAATGATAAGGTAACGAGGTGAAAACAGCTGATTGGTGGATTAGTAAGAGCGATTACTACAGTAATAAGCAGTGCATTTGTTATTTAAATCTATGTGAATGGTACATAACGAGATCCAAACAGCTGAGTTTGCCTGAAATATACGACGTGCTTAACACGGTATAAACGATGCCTGTTATTGAAATCAATGGGAATGGCAAACAAACGCTATTTGTCCGATATAAACGGCTGCCTGAAATAACCCTGTACGGTGTAAGTGGTGGATACTGTAATGGGAAAAACTGTGCTAGACAGCTACTTGGAAAGGAAGTAAAAGTCGAGATATCTCTACCAATTACCCAAAGGTGGTTGTTACAGCAAGGTTTCAGAGATACAGAAGAATAGAACATCATCTATCACTGCATGAGAAGCCATTGACTGGAGTGGCACGTGGCAGTATGCAGTAGGTTAAAAAAGATGAAAACTGCTACTAGCAACTAATATAAGAGAGCAGTATGTAGCTTGTCACTGTGTTTGGGTCTTGCTGTATTGACTTGAAACGTGACTAGTAAAGCAATCACCCAAGGGGGGGATTTGTAACCAATGCGACTGCCTGGTGACCATGTTTGCAGCTTTCCAGCTACCAGGATTGCTTTAAAAGAGCGGAATAGGTTTCCTTTACATTTCATTTGCGCTTAGAAGAGAATCCAGTCAGAAATAAGACTGGTGTCCACTGTTGATTTGTTTTTGTATACATGGTTGTATATACCTAATATAATATTGGCATACAGCAGGTGATGTTGGCATACAGCAGAAAAGGCTTTCAGGGGACAGCTTTGTCCCTGTACCTTTTCATTGTGTTGCTTTATTATTGCCTTCTGACTGTGTAGAGTATGGTGATGTTGTTTAAGTAGTTCTTGCTGAGCTGTGTGTGACTGCAAGTCTGCACTCGCCCATCTCATCAGCACCCGGAAGGGCCTATCCAAAAGGGAGAGGGGGAGGGGTGGTCAGTTTACATACCAAGTACTGAGCTCCTGCTGAATCATTACATTGTGTTTATTTTAAGAGCTGTCCAAAATCGTAGAATGCTGCTAGATTAAAGAATTGATGACTTGCTATTATCCAGAACTGGAGGCTTAAAGTTGGAAGGCTGCTCAGTTGTGGCCTCTGTGCAATTCAGCAGTTCTTAATTTAGACATGGATAGTACATTTCTGCTGCTGTTAAGTGTCATTGTTAAAACATAAAACAGCGAAATAAAGAAAAGGTGCATTTTGTTTAAAATGGGCTGATGTGATCCGGTCGGTGTGACATCTCTGCCACATCTTTGACCTGTTGAGCCATTTTCTGAAATGCAATCTGTCAGCAAATGGAAAGAGCAGTGTTCTCACAACAGATTTTATGTTTTATAGATACCTGATGTAATTGACCAAAAAGACACAATCAAATGTAGTGTATCCGCCTGCGAGTCCCTGATTTAATCTGGAGTGAGATGGGAAGAGGGTTAGTGTGGATTGAGCTCTGCTTGAGATGATTGCTGTTAAAATCATAGGAAAGATGATCTAAAGAACTGTGACCCTCTTGCTGTGGCTGGTATTTATACAGTTCATTTTCCAGAGCTCCTATTTAAAATATGCAACTGGACAAATTAGTGTAAGTAAGAAGACTAGGCTGTTTTCCATTCCTGTCTGTTGAACAGCTTTACATAAACAGAACATTTATTTTAGGCTTGCTCCTGATGCAGTTTCCAAGTTGGGATTTGGGACAATGCTATTGAAGTTGATGTATATGTCAGATAAAATCAGCAAAATGGCTAAAATACCAGGCAAAAGGAATTTCCATGCTTTCATCAGTCTGGTCAGTGTCTGCTCTGGCCTCTGAGAAGGATTCAAGTTCTTCATTCCATTTTAATTTATTAAATTTTTAAAAGGTTTATAGTTTTAAAATATATAGTTAAACATTGAGAGGTTTTTAAATAAGTAGGTTTCTATAAATTACTCGATGAATATATATGCCTATAAATAGGTTTTCTGATTTTCGGCGTTTTACCTCAGCTTTTCTACCCTCCTTAAAAAATGCAGTTGATGGACCTGTTAAGCCATTCGTGTGTCTCAATCATAGCTGAGAAATGCATTAATATTAAAATGTATTTTTTAAATGTGCTTTTAATTCTTAGTCTTTCATTTAAATGCAGATGCGACTCATCTTTATTAAAATAAATACAGATTGTAATAATGTGTCCAGCAAAATACTTTATTTTTCATTGTAGCTTTATTAAAGATTAGTCACTTGTCAACATGTCCCGATCTGGTTTGTACATTCTGCTTGTAAATGAAAAATTAAGGCTTGACCTATTTAAAAGCCCATTAAGTTGTTTGACAGAAAGCAAAAAAAAACCCCAAAAACTAAGCCCTATATATAAATAACATATAACGTATATAATGGTCTGTTTTGATACTGGGTGAGTATTAATTGCATTATTACAGAAATGTTATGCAGTCTAATTATTCTAACAATTTACTAATAGCAATAGTTTGTACTTGTCTGACTGGCAGCAGTAGGAAAAAAAGACCAAAAAATAAACATAACATAAGCAATCTTCTTCTCTCTTTAAAAAGAAAAAAACAAAAAACTAACACGTATTAAACATCGCTCGAGTCTCACTCCCAGAATAGCAGTTGCAAACCAAACCGACATCTCCCTCGATATAGGGTGCAAAAAATAAAAAATAAAATGGTCATTCTGTAATCTGGCTCAACAAAATACATGAACTTGTTGAATCCAGTATCCTCCACAATTGAAATTGGTTGCAGGTCAGTTGAGATCATCTCCAATAAATCAATGTGCTTTGTTTTCAGCCTGAGTTTTATCACATTTCCTAGCACTACCAGCAATACACTTGCATTGTTGTTTGTCTGGGCCCCAATCCGTGCTAGATCCAGCACCAGTAGTAGAAACAGACATCGTATGTACAGGATGCTTTATTTTCATGTGCTTTAACATTGTTCATGTACTGCCACTGTAATCACAATATGCCCAGACAAGGCTTTGCTCAATTCGCGCTCCCGAAAATGACCTTGATAGTCACGTGAGCAAAAGCATGCTGGCCATTGGGAGGTGAATATCCAGGGACAATGATGCCACGTGACAAAGGGAGGAAGTAGACAACGAAAAAAAAACAACCCCTTGAAGCCGTTGTTTGCAGACACCCTCTTGTTCTTAATATTTGACCTGCACATTTGACGTTTAACGATTTTAAGCAAAATGAAATGCGTTTTTGACATTTTGCAAACTTTTAAATGTTTAAACTCTAAATGAATAACACCCCTAATTCAAGTACAGTGTACTAAATAAAAACGTCTGCATCTGAATATCATTGAAGCGCATGTAGTGTGCAGTATGTCCACATTGGCATTTATCCCATTGAGAGTAGGTTATTATCCCCAGCATGGGGTGCAGTCGTAGATATAGTGTAGTATATGTGGAGGCGATTGTATGTACTGTATGTTACACAGCTTTTCATATACCTGGAAAACTGCTTAGCATAAGTTATTGAGAGTATCACATTTTGGATATACCTGGTGATGTCTGTCTGTCCATACAGTCGTGTGTGTGTGTGTGTGTGTGTGTGTACATACAGTACAAGTATCTTAAGAACACAACTTATTTCACATACTGTAAATCGATCATTATAATATACCATAATACAAACCACTTGTTTGCTTACATAATGACATCAAGATCTTAAATGTCACTTATCTAATTTACAATCAAATTATTCATTGGCATTTCTTGATCTATACTATTGGAAATATATGTTACTGACATACTTGTTAGTTTGGTCATGATATTCTAAACACCTGGTACCTATAAAGCAAAGTTTCCAAAGCTGTGGTCTCAGTTATTCCCAATTTTGTTTTCCATTTCTACACACTGAAACCGTGAATCTGCTTCATCTCATGTCTCTAACAACCTCCTAGTGCCTATGTTTATCTGTCTGCTCCAAGCACTGACATATATTTTTTAAATCTAAAATCCGCCGTTGCTAAAATATAATCACAAGCTGCTGTTTTCCAATTACAGTTCAGTTCGCACCGCATGAAAAGCTGCAGTTTTAATATGGTTTCTTTGGAATGACCTTTTTCCCCTCTCTCTGTTGCTAGCCTTGATACTAAGTAGCCTGTCCCTGACTGTCTCTCCAGTGCTTAGCTAATTAATGGATTGCTTATCTTGTGATCTAAGGACATATAGTCTCTCCTAAAGTCTCTCCATTTTACTTACTGACACATACATTTATAAGAAGCGCAGCATGCTTAATTGGATGGAGGGCTGCTGTGTTAGTGGCTCCATGCATCAAAAAGGAATGTTTGAACCTTATCCTGAAAAAGGTTACCATGCTGTTTGATATCTGACGAGGCTGCAAATGAATTAAACTGTCAGTTTCAGGTGGTGCTGAAGATAAGTACTGCAACACTCTAACATAGTAACCCTGAGCCTAAGATGGCCAGCAAGTTATAGGACCATCAGGCGTGGTGCTTCAGTCTGAATGATTATAGATGTAGATCACAACATATTGTTAACTTCTTATACTTACATTTTTGATGCACGCACACACCCTTTTATGTATTGAAATGTACAGGGTGTAACTAGACAGATCCAGTTACTACTGTAAATATACACCAAAGATACAGCCATAGCAATCACTGTTATACAGAAGACCCAAGCAAAGACCATGAGATTATAGTCTCTGAATGTTTTTGTTATGATGTGTTAAAACAAGCCGTTTGGAAATAGCCAACCATTGTCCTAGCGTAAAGAGGGTGCAATTAGAGACGGGCTGCTTATAACGAGGATGGACTGTACATTACATTAACAACGATTACTCCTTAAAACCCTGCCATTTGGAAAAATAATTTAGATTATTTGATTAAAACTAATCTACAGATTAATGGAGAATAGCCACGTAAATTGCTCTATTCATTCCCTTTAATGTCACCCTGTTGCATGGTAGTGTTTGTATTTCAAATATGTTCTTACTCATTGCAAGGTGTCCTGTTGCGTTTATTACCTTCACAGCAGTTCAGTGAAATGTCACTCATGTGCCAGTAGCAGCTGCTTCCTCTTTTCTTTCTAGAAATGGTTACAGGCACAACTTTTACAGCCTCTTGTTTTAATCTACCAGCTTGTCAAAAAAATGTAAGGTTAGTTTAGATGCATGAGAAACAAATATACATGTGGTTCCAGATAAGACTACTCTTATCAGTCATGTATCTACAAATATTAAAAACAGTTGGCTTTATCAGTTGTTCATTAATCAGCATGTCATAGTTAAGGTTTATTGGATTATAAAAAACAATTATGTATTTTTGTATGTAGCCTAATATGTTTGGAAAGGATAGTCCTAAAATGGGGGAAGTTCTCACAAAAGAATTAAGCTACTGTATAGACCTGATGCGTTAATTTTGACTGTTTCTTATCCATTAACATGACATTGCAGTGAAAGTTCCTTTACAGGAACAGAGAAAGGAACTTGTAGGTCACGTGACCCATGGAAGGGATGCACTGCATTGCCTGATTTTAGATTGAAACAGCATCACAGGCTTTTGCATCTTCATGTGTGCTGAATGGAAATGCACAAGGTGAACCTGTCCTGCTAATTAAAGATGTTACACAGCTTCCTAGCTGGGCTATACTGGGGTAAATACGTACAGCACATGGAACCATATAGAATTACATTAACAAATGATACAGAATTGCTCAGCTGTTCCTGTTCATTGGCATTTCAAGTCCTGCTCTCCTGATAACACGGCACGTTTGGATAAACAAACCTGTACACTGCAGTATTTGTTTACTGGGACAGTAACATTCGGTTGCATGGTTGGAGCTGTCTGATGTAAAAGACTGACTTCAGTTGTTTGTTTGGTGGCTGTCTCAGCATAGACCTGAACTACTGTGATATCCTGTT
This sequence comes from Acipenser ruthenus, assembly GCF_902713425.1. Classification (NCBI taxonomy): domain Eukaryota; kingdom Metazoa; phylum Chordata; class Actinopteri; order Acipenseriformes; family Acipenseridae; genus Acipenser; species Acipenser ruthenus. The sequence goes on from NC_081219.1 coordinate 8,416,078, forward strand.
TAAATGATATCTCTTGGAAATCTTTTATATTCAGGTTTCTATTCAGACAGCATCCTTCAGGCAGTCAAGAACAGGGCTCACTATTGTGCCATGTCTTGATCTAGTAGATAATCAATTGGGAATTTCAGCAATAAATTAGTGTGCATCAAACAAGAAAAACATGTATGGTAATGCGCTTTTTAGTTAAGTTTATTCGTTAGTTTCTAATGACTTTCATACAGTAATTTCATATTTAAAAATGATTAATGTAAATCATATACATAGACTGCACTGGATATATTAATTGATCTTCTATAATAATAGAGTGAGAGCTTCTAGTTCTGTTAATTAGTTTATGTTGTTCAAGCTATGTTGACAGCCGATGATAAAGTGGCACTGGAATTCGATGTTGTTTACATACTTTTTTAATTTTGATGATGGATTTCAGTGCATTCAGCAGGTGAAACACGGCTCAGGAGAATAAGCCGTCCATCTGTTCAGACCAGCACAGCCATGTGGGTACTGATCCCTGAATTAACCACTCCTTCCAAAGGGGCATTCGGCATGGACATGTAAACCGTGTGTGCCAGTAGAGAAAGGACCATCAAACCAGGGGTGTCAGTAACCCTAAAATACAAGCATGAGTGAGAAATAAAAGCAGTTGCCACTTTCTGGAGATCAAGTGGGAACTTGTCAGGAAGACTCTTAAGCATCTCGTATCTCACTGTGAAATGCTGCTTTAAGAAGTATTTTGAAACACTAAAAGTTTGGTCTTTTGTGGTTTTGTGAATATCCCTTTCAAATTCACATTGCATATTTTAGGGTGTTGACTATGCATGCAGACAGGGTTTTCTTGTTGAATATATCAAATGTATTTATTCACATTCTAATGGAAGATATTTGAATTTATTTCACATGCGTTGCAGTTACTGTATGTGCCATCCTTCTACAGGTGTACATGTCAACTGCCTTGAATCTTCCCCAAACCTGTCATAGACTCATAGCATCCTGTAGACCTTTTGGATTTAATTAGCCTAATGTTACAAAAAGCCTGTTTTATACAGCTACGAGTACACTGTGTGTGCACTGGATGTAGTCAGTCGTATGGGTTTGAGTATTATCCTGCAGGGAGCTGTTAGTTTGCTGTAAATGTAAACAATATTTATTTAGTAGAGGAATACCGCAAATGGAGAGTTTTAAGATATCTGAAAATAATTATTAATCAATATGCTTTTGCACATAATGATAAATGAATACATTTGTTATTTGGTTCAACATTAAATTATCTGCAATAAACTAGTCATTGGTTATTTTCAACTGTAACATTTTACATTTAAGTTGAATTAAACCACCCTATTTAAAATGATAGCTGGTGATTGTTTATTAATTGTTGCTTCAGGGATATGACTGATTTGTAAGCATTGTCTAAGTTTAAATGCATGCTTAAGGAAACTGTCTGAAAAAAACTATGAGGGCAGAACTATTGAATCTGTAACATTCACTTTGAAGAACTGCTCCAGTATATGAACGATTTAACCAAGCATTATTCATTCAGTAAAGTCTGATACCCATCAGTACAATACACCCCAACACTACATCCAGGTAGTGAGGCCGCTGTATAACCCTGAACACAGTGCAAGATTCACAGGATTAGGGGTGCAAGTTTTGTTGGTAACTCCATTAAGGTTTAAATAAAGTGCATACAACACTAAAGTGTATATGGAATAGACTGAATAAATACAGTATATTAAATATATGAAATGTACTCTGTATGCACTGTACTGTTCATGTCTTTGGCTTCAGGGAATTTCTGCGCCACTGTGCATCAGTGTTTGAGCTTTCAGTGCTAGTTGTTTTAAGTAAGCATAATTGTGTTAAAAATAAAACACATTACAGGTAGGTACTTCACAAACATCTGGAGTTTTCCAACATGCTGTAAGTAAACACATGGTAGTCTTTGTCAAGTTCCTGTGGGGTGTAAATCACACTGCTTATTAATATGCAGAGTCGGTCTACTCACTGCACACAAGAGAATGGGGTTTCCTTTATGGGCAGTGAATTGTTTTTTTGATAAGGAAAGTATTTATGTCTTAAATTCGGAGTCACTTTCAGAATGCACAACATGTAGCACATTCTATATAAAATGCAGAGGTCTTTATAAAATGTATTGTTGTAATACACATTGGAGATTTCAGTAATTGTATGAAAGTGTCCTTCATTTCGGTTGTTTTAATGAAAAATGGTAAAATAAGATTCACTTCCCTGTTGGATTCCTGAATGAAATTGTTTTTGTTTCTCTTATTGCATTTCAAATCAGCTTTTTTCACTTTCAGCATATTCATTTCATAACTGCTACAGAGTATTGATACTCTTGAATACCACTTGCATTTATTTCAAATGCTTCCTAAGTGTAAAAAAAAAAAAATAGAAAAATAAAATGCTGTTTAAAATGAACAGCTCCTACTTTCTTCGTGCTTTATACACACTGTTACACAGGATTTCTGCCAGCACTTGTTTAAATGAGTTCAGTTGATAGAGAAAAATATCTCTACTAGTGTCATGCTGTAATATAGGCTATTAGATACAGTGTATTGGATGAGTAAATCGGAGCTCAGTATTGCTTTGGTGCACCCTTGCACAATTGCCTCTTTCATCTTGCATGATGTGCTCAGCCGACTAAACCATTTCTAGGGTAATAATCCAGTTTACCGAAATTGATTTCTCCCAGCAAATTATATTATGAAAATCTTGCAGCTAATGAAATTATTCTGTACATATTCCTGCTTCCTGCTGCACTTCCATTCACTATGTAGACAGAGTTTGAAAAGAAGCCAACATGTATTTACATTTTAAAAAATATACATTATGTACAAGGTTACGTACAGCTCTGTGTGCACGCCTGACCGCTACACATGTGTTTTAGTTATATCATCTATAGTCCATCATGAATACAGAAATGGGGTTTTTAAAACAAACTAACTAAGAATACCTTGGGTAAATAAGTATATTTCTGGTTGGCATTGCTAACTTGTTCAAAGGACCGGTAATGTGAAGTAAGGAGTTCAGTTAGATGTGTTTGAGAAAGCAGATTTCCCCAGGGATCCCTGCTTTCTGTTTAGCCTTTAACGATGTGACAGTTTCTAAGACGTTAGAATAGACTTTTTTTTACTATAGCTCCCAGTGCTTCCAGTAGTCAGTGCCATTTAAACAGATTTTTAAAAACATATTTCACTAGAATATTGTGGATAGTCCTGTATTAACTGCTTTGAGTCCTGAGCAGTAATTGTGTGTTTCTTATAGCTGTTGTTTAAGTATTTCATTGTTTTTCCTTTTTTTTTCCCTCAGGTGTGATACAGGAAACCTCTTGCCAAGACTCCTTTGCTATTTTGATACCCGAGTTGTCCAGGGATTTCGGAGGAGCTTATGAGGAAAACAGTGCCTTGTGAAGACGACTGAGCAAGACCCATAAAGGAGGAGAAGGGGAAGCTGAAATAGCCAGCAGTAACCATGGTACACTCCCTGCTCTGCCTTTGTGTATGACCTTGTCAGATTACCTTGTAGAGTGCAGAAATTGAAATGATGAGTAAGAAAGAAAGAATAGTAAGAATTAAGAGAACCAATTCATTGTACAGTATAGGTTGATTAACTGTGGTGGGCATCACAACAGTAATAAAGACAAAGCAGATTTTGATTTATTGCCTTCACCTTAAAACCACAGAATGGAGCCTCCTGAGTCTGCAGCACATGAATTATTAAAGGCAAAGAAGAGGATGTTCATAAATAACATTCTCTAATGAAAGCAGCGCTAACGTGCTGTCATAAACTGCTGGGTGACCTTGGGCTCAGATCACATAACGAACATTTTTAACTGTACCACTGTTGCTGCCGCTGCCAGCTTCTTTTTAAAGGTACAATCATTAGCATTTCTGAGAGAGAATAAGGACATTCTGATGGATGTCTTTGGGCTGCAGATGGAAGTTTAAAGGGATGGATAGATGTTTCTTGTCACTGAATTCTGAACCAGGATTCATTATATTGTAAGACTTGCTGATTTGCGCTTATAAAGGCATTTTTGTCTGCTTTGCTGCACATTACCAACCTAAAACAATGGGAATATAAAAGGTCTTTTGTAAGAAACAGGAAAGTGTATTTTATTATTTAGTTTTTGTTTAAAGATACGTGTGACGTTTTTGTACTACTACTATATATTTAAATCAGAAAATGAATTCCGGAATATTATTAAACATTGCCAGTGGATAGTAATGATTTGAATGCAGTCCCAGTAAGGTAAATGGTGTACTCGCATCTGCTTTGCCAAAGCTTCAGCTGTCCAGCTGAACAGCCAGTGACTATCGTTAAAATAGAAGCCATTTAGGAAATTAACAAATAAACCTCAGTGTGGAATTAAAACAGTAACAATAGTGGTGGAAATGTGGGTCAGAGGTTCATTATTTTGCAGGATTGTATGCAAGTCACCCTCCTGAGAAACAAAAAGAAAGTACAGTATACCTGCCCAATGGTTTAGGGGAAAAAAATAACTTAAAAAAAATGTAGATGTCTTTATAAAGAGCATTGTTGTAATGCATATTGGGGATTTCAGTAATTGTATGAGTGTCCTTCGTTTCGGTTGTTCTAATGAAAAATGGTAAAATAAGATTCACTTCACTCTGTTGGATTCCTGAATGAAATTGTTTTTGTTTCCCTTATTGCATTTCAAATCGGCTTTTTCCGTAAACATATTAATCTCCACTGTCTTTGAATGTGGTTTATAACCTCTGCATAGCTGCAGTACTTTTCTTTTTATGGCGTCACTCAGTCCGGCACAAATGGACACAAGCCTATATTGGCCATTAATAAAGTCGACAGCCATGTGGACTCAGTTCTGTACTGTATGTCTGAAGTCTTAAGCGTCTGCTGAACCTCAGGATCTGAGCTTTTGATATCAAATTAAAAGTGACAGGAGCACTCTAAACAAACTGCTTTTGAAGTGCGTGTGTGCTGACTTTCAGCAGTCAAGTGCAGGCTTGAAACAATTGGCCTCTGTCTCTTTGCAGTTTTGAGATTACAGAGCAGATGAGAGAATTCACTATGGAAGCTTGTCTTGCTTTGTACCTCTGGAGGCCTGGGCTCTAACCCAGCTTTGGTCACAGGTGAAACGAGTTTGGTGGTCTCCACCTACATGTAGCTGACATTAGTCCACAAAACCAGCACACAATCTAGCTTGGTGGTGGCCAGTACACCAAACACTGCGATCCATTTTGGTGGCTCTCAACGGGCTCCACGATCCACCAGTAAGCTATGACCAACAATTATTAGCGGGATTTAATATAATAGTGTTCAATACTAATAGCAATGATAAAACAAAACAACCACAACAACAAAAACGTAACAAACGCTTTACGCTAACTTTTTTAAGCACATGCGCGCCTAAGTTTAAAAAAAAAAAAAAGACACGCACACGCACACAAATAATAATACAATTTTTGCTGAAATGTATTGTTGAAATATCTACAGATCTTTTTTTTTCCTTCCTTTCTTACATAACACTTGTGCAGTTCAATACTTTTGCATCAACTAAATTAAAATGGCAACTTTTTTTTTTTTTTTTTTTTTTTTGTAGCTGCCTGGTCGCATGTTCCTCAGAATGTGCTGCTTGCCTGTTTATGGTGGCGGGATGGTCTGCATCTCCGCACATTGCGTGCTGTTTTGAAGCACTGTGTTTTAATATTTTTAATAATTGTCATGTTTGAACTTCTGGCTCCCTGTTAAATGCAGTCTTGCCTGCCATCAGTTCCCCTGCATTCTGATAAAACATGCAAAACATGGATTTTTTTAACATTGTCAAACTTAAGCCAGGGGAAATCTTTTAGCCACTATTGGTTGAACTTGTATTTTACAACAGTGAATATGCTGTAACTAACTCCAAGTTCCCTGTTCGCTTTCATTTTCTGACATACCTGCATTGCTCATTTCTTGTAAAGACGCCGACATATATGAATTTGTTATTTTCCTCATCTTGGTTTGACAAACTGCCTGGAAACTAGTAGCCATCGCACTGATAAATCAGTGAAATTGGCGGGGTATGGGAGTTGTAGTTTTTAATGTGTGATTAACAGTGGGCAGTGGACACCAATAAACTACATTCCCAGTATACATTACGATTGAGCTATGAGTTTAGATCCGACTGTGAGGTGTTTTTTTTTTTCAGCTTTTCAGCTGAAAAAATAAATCACGTTTATTGTTTATAGTCAAACTTTAGGAATTTCTAGTCGCATACATGCGCCTAAATTAAAATGTACGTTCGCACAAGCATTTTGTTAGTCTCATATGCAGAAACTGTTGGCATATTTTCATCTGTGCTACTGGACGACACACAAGGCTCTGCCCATCAGCCAAACAAAAACTGTTGTATGCTCATATGCTAGTGCTTGTTCTGATTTGTCCCGAGATCCACCGAAAATCTTTTGCGACCCACCCGTGGATCGCAATCCACATATTGGCCACCGCTGATCTAGCTCGATTGGCAGAGACCCAGGACTGAATGGGTAGGGGGGTGTTCAGGTCAGGACTCTGGTACCGGACTAGTCAGAGCCAAGAAAAAAGCAGATGATGGTCAATAACTAAAAAGGTGACGGCTAAGGGCTTTTTATTTTTTTTTTATGTACACTGTAATTTTATTTTGCTAGCAATACGATTGTTGATGGAGTGACCCCTGTTTCGGTGCACAACAACACACTGGCATAGTTCGGTTATCTGCATTGTTACATACAGTAATGTGACCTTGTCTTATTTTTAATTAAACATGAGACTACATTCAGAGCTTTAAACAGGGCTTTCAGTTTTTAATGTAAAAATTTCAGTGCACTATCCCATAGGTGTAATAAGTACTGTAGACACACAAGGGCATATGTGGAATACAACTTTTTTTTTTTTATTAAAGAAATACTAAAATTGGTTTATACTCTAATACTGCTCCAATCAAACAAGGCACTGGAATTGTGGTAACTTATCTGATTGAGTGACAATTTGAAACGCATTTGTTCCACAGTAACCTTGCTTTGGGGAAGATGGTAAGGTTTAAAAGCATATGCTGCAAAGCATGTCTCCCCTGGCTGTTTGAGTTCTAGCTTCCTTTGCATTCAAGTTTAAAGTGCATCTTTGGTCAGTGATCTTCAATTATTGTACCACTGTGATCATTGACACAGAAGAAAAGCCAGCAAGGTAATGGTTTATTTAACTCGTCTTTCATGGTGCACAGGAGCCTCTGGGTTGGTTTGACTTTGCTTTGTTCGAATGACACCAAGGAGGTAAAAACAATACATTGTCAGTTACCTAGTAGCTCTCCGTGTATTCTGCCAATTGAGGAAGTAGCTTTAAAAATAAATAAATAATGCATGTAAGAGGTGAACGAGTGTTATTGTCCTATTGAATTTAAACTTTAGCTGAGATGAGCTTTTTTATTCGTGCTTCCTGTGAGCGGATGGTATAACTGCATTTGTATGATTTTGAGTCAGGGTGCAAGGACACTGCAGGAAAAGGACAGCTTGTCATTGAGTTTAGATTGATTGCCTCTGCAAGCATCTTCCATGCATATTGAGAGTGCCAGGGCCAAGGCAACCAGCACGCACTAGTTATAGATTTTTGCAGTTTGCATCTATAAAGTCATCAGGGACTTTAAGCTGCACAAATTGTTAGATGACCTGAAACAGAATTAGGCTGACATCTAGGCAGTTTTCAGTATTGTCTTAATCCTAATATACATGTCTGTTTTTAAAGCAAACACTTCTCTGTATGCTATAGGCTAGCCTACTTTTTAGCCTCTGTTGCTGCTTCATGAAAACCTTGGTGTTAACTGATTTTTATTGGTATAGGGCAATTACTTTTTTTAAGGGGGCCAGATTGGGGGAAAAAAAATTAGGAGTAGGTGGGCCAGAAGTATTTTACTCTGCACATTTTTAAGCAATATAATAAATATTATATAACGTAAGAATAAGACTTACAAATTTTAACATATGAAAAGTACTTTTAATAATAGAACAGTGTGAACATTTAACAGAGTATCATTACAAACCTTTTAAAATGTATGTGACATATTAAAAGTATAACTGTTATACTATCATATACTAGTGCTGGGACAAATATCCAAATATTCCAACAAATATTTTTTGACATGTATTCAGAAACAAAAATCAGATGTTCATATTCGCTACACATGACAAAAATGCCTTGCACTTATTTACCGTCTCACCAGAATTTACACAACAGTTTAAACATTTTGCAAATGAAAAATAGCTGTGTGTAATATGTGAGATGAATGAATGAATATATATATATATATATATATATATATATATATATATATATATATATATATATATATATTTATTTTATAAACGAGCCAGCACTCACGGTCGTTCCTTGCCCCTTTTAAAACACTGACCCAGACACAAGAAATTGATTTAACTGCGCTGACGCGCTATTTTTAATAAACAAACAAATAAAACACAAAATAAACACCTAGCTCTTTTTTGACTAATAACTAACACGCTACCTTTTCTTTGTTCGCCTGCACGCACTTGCAAGCGGGCTCTTCACACAGCAGCCCTGTGCAGATTGACTGCACTCTTAAATACCCTGCACCTGGTTCTAATTTACAATAACTACCAGGTGCATGGGGTAATTAACAATAAAACAATTAAACTACACATAAATGTGCTTACGCACATGTTTTCTGCAGGGAGGATTTTAACACCCCACCCTGCTGTGTTATTTTATATATAGGGCAGCGACAGTTTACAACAGCCCGCAGAGACAAAAGCAGAAACAAAACATCACAGGAACTTGTTTAGTGCTAATAAAAAAAGGGGAAACACTGTAAATCTGATGTATTTGACTTATATTCAAACATTTATTCTGTCTCGTGTTTTTAATAAATATGTTTTTACAACATTTATACATATCAAAAAACAAGTGGATATAAGCATATATTATTTCATGAGCTAAATGTATCGGGTGCAGGTTTTTTTCTTATTACTGATTAATAATGGAATGAATAATTTATTTTATTTATAAATATTTATTTTGAGGAAATAAATTGAGAGTGGTGTCCATTATTGCTTATAAAGACCCTGAGAATAAACGCATATTATTACATTACAATCTCTCAGGTGAATCCAATGTCTTGTAATTTGCCCAAACATCAATATTTTTCAACAAAACTTTCACAAAGTATTTTAAGGTCCCTCTGGTCATAGAAAAACACGTTTTTATACATGTATCTCTAAGCAGAACACATAATAAAAAATACAAAAAAACAAACAAAAAAAAACCCTGAAATATTGTTGGAAAAAGAAGCGAAAAGTTTGTATGGTTTCTGAAGTACTTTATAATGTTCCACAGAGTGTTCTGAAAAAAAGGACACAATTACCAAGATGTTACTGTAAAAATGTAATAGATAATTTTACTGTAATAGATTTTTAGTGAGATTTTATAGGAAGGGAGTCAACTACCGTACCAAACCACATACACACACACACACACGCACACACACAGACAAGAACACAAGACAAAGAACGCAAAAGACGCTGCAAATGTAAACCTCTCGTATAGCCTTGTATGTTTGTATAAATGCATGTTGTTAAGCACAACTAACTGAACTTTTAGCAGTAGAGTAGTAGTAGTGGCCCATTAATTGGGATATACACCAGCTGTCAAAGGACAGCTGAAAAAAAATTCTACTTGGCACCTTTGAGGATGCTAGCAAGAATGATCCTTAACTAATGTTAAAGAAAACACCTCTAACATGGACTGTAAATTAAATATTAAGTACAAAAGGGAAGGTGGTACAGAGCACACCCCCTGAGCCCACTGGTCGACAAAAGAAATCATGTCACCAGCGGACTCCGCGTGGGCGTGCTCTAACTTAACCCTTGAACGGACTAGGGCCCTGAACATGGCCCCACAGTCAAAGAGACCCTCCCCGATCATCTTACGCTTCCTGGTCTTGTAAATGGCTAGTTTAGCAAGAGCCAGGAGCAGATTCACGAGGAGGTCCCTCTTCCTGGTGGAGCCACGAACAGGGTGCCCGAGCATGAGGAGGGTGGGGGAGAAATGCAGCCAGAACTGCAACAAGAGGTTCTTCAATTACGGAAGAATGGCTGCAGCCTGTAGTAGTAGTAGTAGTAGTAGTGGTAGTAGTAGTAGTCGTAGTCGTCGTAGTAGTAGCATTTTCTTTCTAATTCTTGTGTCCCAGGAACAACAGAGCTCCACCTTTTCTTCCACCACACAGACCTGGAATGAATTGTTAGAATCAATTGGCATGTTGTGCAATAAATAATGGATATAGTTAACAAACAACATAAAGCGTATTGCTTTAAATGTTAAGTGGATTCTGCGCCTGGCACTTCTACCACAGCTGCAGTAGAAACATATACCTTTCAGCATGATTGTACGCTGTACTCTTAATAATCAAGCGCATGCCGAACACACAAAAAAACCTGGCAGTGCATTTTAGAACCCACTACTCAAAGGGTTAAAGGCCCAGCAAAAATGCCTAGAAAATCGACTTGTACAACATATCCAGTGGGTTAAATAGGTATGTTGGTATTTGCAAGTATTTTGCTAGAACATCAATAATGTATCTTGTTTTTCATACCCACAGTATATAGTGCACTTTTACGTATAGGTAAATGTAAATGTTGTTTCCTACATGGTATCCTTTTTTTTTTTTTTTTTTTTACCAACGTTTTGCATGTAATTGTTGTCGCTTGTTCATGCTTCAGCTACACAATCACAGAATGTATCCTTCAGGTTGAACTTACCATTCAAGTAGGTCATACCACAGCAGTTCTGGGTACTCCTTTATATGCTTTGTTGGGTGATATTCTTAATCTTTCTTCTTCTAACAGAGATCAATCCGATCATTTGGGAATGATGACCGCCATGTTATGGCTAAGCACTCCACAATTTACCCCTCATCAGAAGAGCTTGAAGCCGTCCAGAACCTGGTCTCCACTGTCGAGTGCGCATTGAAAAATGTTTCAGACTGGATGGATGAGATCAACAAGACACCACTTCAACGAGAAAGTGCTGATGAGGAGAAGGAGATCAAGAACGAGGACTCTGCTGAGAGCAACACAAAGTAAGTTGTCTGCTGCTTTTCCTGAAGTATGATAAATGGATTTCTTCCCCTCCTTAATAAAGGACATGCTGTTCTATGTGTGTCCTAATATTGATGTCCCTTGACCAATATTTGTTGAAGAGATTTATCACAGTCAGCAGTATGTGCTGTGGCAGTTGCTGCTTGATTAATAGGAGTGGAAAGTGCACTTCATTTAGTTATCCATGTACACACTGCTCTTAATACTGCAGATAATTCAACACGTGTATAGACTTTAAAAAAAAATATATATATATATTATGAGAATAGAGTTTTGTTATTTGAAGCCAATGCTATGTTCAGTCTTTGCTTCCTTGTGTTTGCCTCTCGTAGTGATCAGAGCTGTGGAACGTTGTGTGGTGTGCTGAGAATTGGCCTGGTTGCTAAGGGTCTGCTGATAAAGGCTGATATGGACCTGGAGCTGGTTCTCATGTGCAGGGAGAAACCCACAGAGACCTTGTTATGCACAGTCTGCGACAATCTTCCTGTACAAATCCAGGTGAGTTCTTACGCTGTTGTTAGAGTGATTCATTGCCTCTGTCTATATATATATATATATATATATATATATATATATATATATATATATATATATATATATATATATATATATATAAATACACGCTGGGTCTGCTGGCAAATATTGTAAAAAAACGCCGGGTCTGTGTCATTGCCATTGAAGCTGAGGAAGATGAGGAGGAGCTTGAGCGTAATGAACTGCTAATAAGTGACAGCGATGAAAGTGACTCTCAGAATTAATAAATAACAATCATTTATTAATTTTAAGGTAGGCCTACATGTAATGCATATTTTTTTAATGCAGTTATTACGTTAATAAAAGTTTTGATAATTTTAAGCGTGCCTAAAAGTAGGCCAGATACAAACCTCTTGGTGTATTTTAATGTGTTTTGATGTATTAACAATGTACAAGTTTGAGATTAAACAATACATTATTTTTGATAATGATAGTAATTGCTTTTATTGTTCATTTTTTAAAACATTTTAGAAGTTTGTAATTATTATTATTATTATTATTATTATTATTATTATTATTATTATTGTGTTGTAAGTGTAGCCTACACGCCTGTGTTCTGATATCTACAGGGCTGTCTTTTAGTGGATGTAACTGTTATTAACAATGGTAGATCTAATTCCGTTGTTAAATACAAATTTGTACTTCTGCTTGTTCATTTTGCAACGTTTTGCATACTGTATCCTTGTTAACCAGTGCATATAAAAAGACCATACTAATAATTTTGCTTTATACTTGAGGGTGCACAATACAATGTAATTTTGTTATAAAACAAAACTGTTACTTAGTTCCCACTGACACACAACCTTTTAACAAAGTTGCTGGAGTGTTTAAATTGAGTTACAATGTTGCTACAAGGTTGTGTGTTAGAGGCTTCTCAATGACCATGTGAAGCTAGTGATCTAATATAAATGTCGGTCTCAAATAATCGCCGGTCTCCAATACATGCCGGGGCCGTTTAATTGAAGTTTTACGGTGTCTATCTATCTATCTATCTATCTATCTATCTATCTATCTATCTATCTATCTATCTATCTTTTCTTTTTTTCTATCTTAGGATGCAACTTGACATAATCAAGTGTAAACCACAATGACATAACATACAGTAAATGCACACAGCATCTATCATGTTAATGTTGGAAAAATGTTGAGAAGTAGTTTCTAAAAATATAGGATGATCAATCTAAAATGTTCTCGAGATTCTCTAATTAGAGACAGCCGTGTGTGTTGCCTGGGGGTTCTGATTTTTGCATACAGCATCTTTATCACTGTTTGTGTGATCTAAGTATTTAAAGTTAATGGAATCGTGTTCGGCGAAGTGTCTAATCTCATACGGTATTGGTTAATTGCTTTCTATAACACAGAAGCTTTTTGCTACAACATTCATAATTATAAATGTATCCCAATAGTATTTGAGTTTCAGCGTCATTCTTAGGTCTGCTGTTTCAATGGGACTAGTGACATACATTGCCACACATTCTGTTCACTTTAGTTTCCATACTACATTTACAAAATGTGTATTCGCTTTCCCTAACTAACCTAATGTACTTGTTTTTAGAAACTTACAGAAGATAAATATGAAGTGGAAAAATGTTTAAACGAGGCTGCTATCATGGTCTGCAATACAAAAGATCCTAAATTAACACTGAAAGTGATTCTAACGTCACCATGCTTGAGAGAAGACATGGACAACAAAGAAAAAGGTATAAAATCTGATTTAAAACAATTCCTTTTGTCTGTGTGCAGCTCTGCAGTGTGGGACTGGTGGCGCACAGCCCATGGATGTTTAAAACAAACTTGCTGGGTGTTAATGAAATGATTAAGTGGGGATTTATTGAAGAAAGTCCAAATAAAAGGACAATGTATTTATTTGGACTTTGCTGGCTGCTCCAATGGGGAATCAAATGCTTTGGTTTTGAATATATGGGAGGGTTGGATTTGACTCTTCCAATTTCAGTGCTAATTTTTCTGGACGTAATTAGATAGCTGACCACAGGATATAGTGCAGGTGCCTTTGACAGATGTACATACATACAATAGCACAGTCCCAAAAAACTGTTTCACTATCGTACTCCAATTATAGACCGATTTTGCTTGCACTGAAGGTTTGTGTTTTTCAAAAATCAGGTAAGTTAAAATTACATAAATAAAAAGTCTTATGAAAGGAAATAAGATAACCTGTAACAGACATTCCATGTTTTACTGTAAGCTTAACTCGACCCATATAGGAGTCTATTTTAACGATCTAAACAGTTCCAGATCTTAATGCTGCCATAAAACTCATACACCGGGTCTGTCACTGTCACTGTCTTTGTCTTTATTTTGTGTAATTAATATGGGAAGCAGTATCCTTGTACCTGTTTAGATCATAAAATAGATCCCCTAATCATGTGGCCTCTGCGGTGCGCCATATTACACTCGTGGTAATACCTGTAATGGCTGAATCGTCTGTGCAACTGGGTTCTTGGTTATTTCCGTCAATCCATTACTGAAGCACCATGTTGATAGAGTAGTCCTATTTTCATTAAAAAAAATGGCGGCACCAGTGTTGAACAAAACCAAAACGGAACAAACCACACAACAACAAAAAAGCCGTTCAGAAAAAACAAAAAAAACATAAAAAAAACTAATATTTCTTTCTTAATTTTGTTTACTTACCAGTCATTTTGTTGCTTCAGCCTCCAAAGCCAGTCCCTGGTAGCTTGCCAAGCATTACTGGACTATGTCAGACCTTTGACCAACTGGCCCCTCTCTGTCATGGGAACTGAGGCAGCTGGGCCCACCTGGGCTGGACGGGACTCCCTGTTGCTGTTCTCCCATTCTTAGATATGCTACAAGTCCCTTGGCTATTTTTTTCCTTTTATTTACTGTACTCCTTGAAATTTTGGTGGATGCTGTATTCGAGCAATAGCCCCAATCTGGCTGTCGGGAATGTAAAAAAAAAAAAAAAATCTGAATTCCGGATGACTACATTCATATGTTGTCATCTTTTTGTTGTTGCCATTTGGTAGTTTTTAAACACAATTATTACATAGTTGCTCAAAAGCGACATGCCATAATTTCATGAAGTACACTTGGTGTTTTTTGGTCACTAATCAAGCCTAAAACCAGTTATATAAGGTAGCTTTCAGTGGTGTTATTTATCATTGTACATTTCTCAGATATGAGTGGTGTTTGTACCTTCATGCCCTGCTTTTAGCTGAATGCCTGACTACATACACAAAAATCTGAGAGAAAGAAACACGTTGGTTAAACAGTCCGGTAGGCCACACATTGATTTAATCAAATTCTTAATACTTTTCGCTTTCAAGCATGCCAGCATGTCTGTAGGCAAAAGCATTTGTTTGCTTGGCCACGCACTCGTAGTTCTAGTGGGTAACAGATTATTGGATGTAGTCAGAAATAATCATAACAATGATGTAGAAAAAACAACTCTAGACAACAAAGTAAACAAATACATTTCCTTAAATAAGTGTTGACTCAAGTACACTGCAAATGTAAAAGTGACAACATGCTTGTACAGCAATTTAGCCTTACCGTTTCCAATTTCCAACCATTTTAAATTAAAAGTATATTCAAATACACAATGATGGTGAAGTACGGATAAATGACTGAAGTAAATAGAGTCCACACACAACCCAGGGTAAATCATTTGATGTATATCTCTATTGCTGGTAAAGGATGTAAAGCCTTTTAAAACAAATAAAGAAAAGCTTGGTGGGCCTGTTCAAATGAAGTATGTGAAGCACTGGAAATCGGTGTGTAAAAATCAGTTTTTGAACCCTTGAACTGGTGCAGAGCATGAAGGCCATCCTATTGTCTGATGCAATTATGAGAGAATCTGGTGCAAGTCTACTCTATTCACTGCCTGATCCTTCTGTCTCCTCATTTTTATTTTTGTATTTGTAGAACTTGCACAAATCGATGACTGACTGCAAAACAGTTACACACGTTACACTAGAACGTAGTTGGAAAGTGTTTGGTTTCAGTAAGATGTAATTTTGTGTTGAAAGCCTTGACGCTGAACTGAGGTACAAAGTGCATTTCGATATTTAGTGCTCAGTATTAAGAAACACACTTTAAAACCTGAGCGATTGAAACTTCAATACAAAACCAACATCAATTTGATAAAGCTAGACTAAAATGTGAAACCGTAGCATAAAACACCTCCTACAGATCATCATGCTTATTTGAGACATGGTTCATGCTAATTCCACTTTCAGAAAGAGCTTTTAAAAGTTGCACAGGTTTTTTTGTACCCAGTAAGGTTTAAGTTTTGCAGTCTGTCACCTTGTCCATTGTCTAACCTAGAGTTCTTTAAAAGCTCTTAACCACTCATTTGCAACAGTATATCTATTTCCCTTATATAAAATATGGTGTACTCTATAGCAGATGTTTATGTTGGGTTGATTCTGATTATCACTAATTAAGTCCATGTTTTGAAAGCTGGTATTAATCTCTTCATTGCAGGGCCATTTATCTGAATAGTGTTGCAATAGATTATATACGATGATGACTTTTTTGAATTCCTGTTTAAAAGGGTAATGAACAACATTAAATATCTGCTATAAAATCAGACCACAAAATGAGAGCATAACGCTTTAAAGATCTGTTAAGCCCTTCTGGTAAAAAAAAAAATGGCAAAACCGTCTTAACCCTTACCTGCAATGATCTAAAAACTGCTTTGCTTTGTTAGTGGATTGACATACCAAGAAAAATATAGCTTCAACGCCAACAGCTTCGAGTTGCATCAGCTTTAAAGGGTTAACAATGAGATCTATTTGTTTTTCAAAAAGGAAACCCAGCTTTATTTCTGAAATGATCTATTTGTCAGCCGGTTTAAAGATTGTTGCAGGTTTGAGTGTTAAAGCGCAAAGGAAAGCGCTACAATTCAATTGCTCAGCGTGCCTTTGGCTAGCCCTACAGTGCTGTATTCCATTACATTCAGACGATGAAGTGCTATGCATCTATTTTACATCCTGTGAACTGTAAAACACATTTTATTAATCCAGATCAGACTTAGCTGTGGTCATTGATTTGCATATCGAATGGATGCTTTTTGCTTTAGTTGCACATGTTCACATTACTTTTTTAATGGCTGTTAAAATGGTAACCACTGTGCACATGATAAATCATTGCTAAAAAAAACAAACACAAAAACAAACACCCTGGGAGCCTTATCTGCCCATTAGAATGCTGCCATTCCCTTGTACTGTGACAGAAACCCCTTGGTCAAACCGTATCTGTCTGTTTTTTTTTTTTTTTTTTTTTGATCCCGTTTTTACCTGTAGAAAATGTTGCGCTGAAAGATCCTGCGGACTTATTGGACAGGCAGAAATGCCTGAGCGCCTTGGCGTCTCTGCGACATGCCAAATGGTTTCAGGTTGGCTAATTGTTCTTACCTATATTGTTGTTGTGGCCTTATGAAGGTTTAAATGAACATTTTCATTTAATTCTAAGTATTCCGTATTTTATATTTGTGTCTTTATTCATTTTCTTATTCTGTGTACTGGTAGTAGTTAAATTGATTTATAGTTTTATCATAAGGCTACAAAAGCAATTGTTACACATTTTGCTTGTTTGCTTTTACTTTTAAACCTGCTTTCCTAAAGAGAAAATAATTTGCGTTATTTTATTTGTGTTCCCTTTTGTTTGCATGAATTAATCATTGAGCACCTTTTAATAAATGACTAAGTTAATTAGCAAACCTTTTGCTTATGAATCTATGCAACAATCCACAATTGATTTCAGCACAGTATTGCCATCATTTTGTTCTTTTTAGGCAAGAGTTAATGGATTAAAATCGTGTGTAATAGTACTCCGTATTCTGCGTGATTTGTGCAACAGACTGCCCACATGGGAGCCATTAAAAGGATGGGTGAGTTTTAATGTTTAAACCTTGACAATTAACGTGTGTGATATTTTGTTCAGATCAGTTCTATATTAGATTAGAAAGTGTGACTAACTCAACATGTCTTTTATAGTTCATTGATTTTTAAGTATGTAATTTGCCAATATATTCTAAGATTATTAAAATGTACCTTCCCCACTTAGACCTTTGTTTGATCTCAAAGGGAAATCTTAATATACATTTCTGATAGATTCCTTTTAAATCACAGGTTCTAGTCTGAAACTAAAACTACTTATTTCCTCTAACTTGTTTCCCTGTCTCTTGTGATTTTCCAGCCCCTTGAGCTCATTTGTGAAAAGGCCTTAGCTACTTGTAATAGACCGCTTGGAGCTGGTGAAGCCCTGCGTCGTGTCATGGAGTGTATAGCCTCTGGCATTCTTCTTCCTGGTAAGAGTTAGAGTTATTTAATGATGAGTAGAGGGAGTTAAGATTGTGGCAGGATGAGTACCGTAGCTGTATAAGAAATTGTCTTAAAAAAAAAACCACGTTCCCTTTGAGGCTCACTTTGGGCCCTAATGTTCAGCTAGTTCCTGCAAATTGTTTCTCTCTAGTTTTGTAGTTTTTATCTTCGCAATGACTTCAGGTTGTCTCTGTCAAGGAAAAAGCAAGTGCAGTCCTCTATTTGCTAAGATATCTAGTAGGGCTTGGTATTTTTCTATAATCAGCTATAAAGCAGACGTAGTCCAGTCACTCGTGCAGTTTCAGGAGGTACATATCGGTTACATGTGCAGGTTGCGTTTCATGGGACAAGTCCTGCTATTGTCAACACCAAATGTTTTAATTGAGCCCCATCCATCGTGCAGCACATACACTGTACCTTAAATGGGAGTGTGAAGAGTTAACAATTTCATGATGGCTGCAGTCTGTCACGTCAATGATGTTTGTTCCAAAATATACATTACCAACTGTTCCCATCACTATTCATTCGTACCATATAGTTTTGTAAATTGTTTGTGCAACCAATAACCAACAACTTATATTGCTTGTTGAAATTAGCAGAAATAAGGACCCAAACTCCTTGCTGTGTTCACTATTGTACTGTGCTAACTGCTTCTATTTATTTAGGTGGGCCTGGATTACATGATCCATGTGAAAAAGAACTAACGGATACCCTGTCCAAAATGACAGCACAGCAGGGAGAAGATATTACACAGAGTGCTCAGGTATTAGCAAGAGCTTCACTTCTGCTGCTACAGCATTTCCAGAAAGGCAGGGCTGATCTAATCTACTGATTAACATCAAACAGTTGCTGACATGGGAACTGTTTTAAAATGCAGTATCCGTACCTCTATTCCAGTACAGTGCATGTGCCAGGCACTTAAGAGTTTTTATTAGTTTAACATGCTTATTAACTGCTTAAATTTATGAGATAGGCTTAATGCTTTCCATGCAAAAAAATAGGATATTTATCTTTACATGCTGCATGCAAATGTATTTAATGTTAAGATTACCATGCAAAAAAAAAAAAAAACACATACATACAAATCATCTATAAACACATTTTTCTGTGACTAAATGATGGGATGTAGCAAAAAGCTTAACTGTTTTTCAAATCTGTAAAGATGCCCAACAGAGAGGATACCATTTTGAACTACAGTAAGTGAAATTAAAGGTTTACAAGTGAAAAAGTACAGGTCCTGTGCATCTAGACACAACGTGTGACTGAAATGTGACTGAAATTTAAGCAGATGTTATCAAGGGTCATGCAGAGCTTTTAGGAAGGATGAAAGGAGTCCACTGGCCCCAGCTGGGACCTCGAAGTTTGTGCGAAGAGAAATCGTTCAATTTGTGAAATAAATTATGCAAAAAAAAAAGGGGGGGTTTAAGCAATGGCTTTATGGCTTTGACTGCTGTAGTGCTTCTTTTAATACTGCAGGAATCTCTCTCAGCTCCATATCGGGGAAGCTTGACGGATAATGCTCACTTACTGTAACACTCCAGGATTGTTTCTGAATATGGCCTTAGTGTTTCACTTGGTGTTTTGTAGCAGATGTGGCTTGTAGGCTAATCAGACCCACTATAGTGAATGAACACACTTGAGTTACTTCACGAAAAAAAATTGTGTACTGCTTCACAGATAGATTAAACCTAGTATTAATGCAAAATTGATTTTTAAATGTATCGTACAATAATGTGCAGACAGTATTACTATCCATGTTATATGTAATGATAGTGTAGTGTTATAGTGCAATATTAGCTGCCTGACAGATTATTTTTTAATCTTTGTTCAGTCAGTGCAATTTTACATAATAGTACATCAGTATTCTCTACTGTACAGTATATTGACATTTTATGCTTTCCATTAGTCAAACTGTAATGAGAAAGCCATGGCTGTTTTACAGTAGAAATGCCATTTTAATATTTACTACTAGTGTGATTTGCACGGTAAGCCAACAGAAGATAGTAAATCCTTACAGTAACATAACAGAATACTAAGTCATACTTGCTTTACATGTGTTTCTCAAATATTACTATACATCTATAAATCATGACCACTGTACAATTACTGTAAGTACATTTTTAACTTTAAATATATGTATGTATGTTACAAGGCATTCTGTCATGACAGGTATTTACCAAATGAATAAAACATTTGTTTTTTGCCAAATTACTTGTATATAGCCACTTGGCCAAATATGGATAGAGTTTTAGATCCCTGGAAAAAATAAGCAATAAAAAAACACTTTTGGTAGCTTCAGGTTTTGAACAAACCTTTTCTGCCCTATTTCCTGCTGTTTCACTGGCTTTGAATGAGCATCCATATTCTAAATGTGTTCAGCTGCTTGTGCAGTTCCCACAGCTGTGGTCACTGTGGCACATCCCAATGTAACATGCCTCGACCCTGATGACACTAACAGACTTCCTGAAAGTAAGGCATGCAAACTGAGACCTTTCTTTAATAACCTAGTGTAGTTCCAGATATCATAGCTATAAAATGTGTTTCTTAGAAACTAGCAGGAGTTAGATCATGGGAGTGCACTACAGGTATGAGTCTATTGGAATTCTTTTGTTGCTGTAGCCACTTTAAAAACAGCAGCAGTAAGTAAGGGGAAGAGTGGCCTTATTACAACCCTGTACCAGGCTCTGCTGTGTTTTCAAATAAAGAGGTCAATTCAGTTGATCTAAACATACCACCTGTGTTTAGATGATTAAAGTGGGGCCCTTTATGTGCCAGCTCATGCAAGTATGCGTCACTGTATAGATCAATAAATCCTAAAATGGCTTTTTGTACACCACAGTACTTTTAAAGTAATAAAATACAGCAAATTGGATTCATTAAAATATAAACTGTAGTATGTGGTTCTATGTATTCATTATTTTTACTGCCCTAGCTTCACCCGAATCTGCAGGGTGGTTAATCAAAACTAATGAATTTATGGTTACCATATAAGAGTGTTACATGTTTGCTAATTTGACATTCGTACAAAACTACAGTTTCTGATTCTTCGTTTTATTTTGCAGCATGCGTTAAGGCTGTTGGCCTTTGGGCAGATTTATAAGGTACTAGAAATGGATCCTCTGCCTACAAATAAACCTTCCCAGAAATATTCTTGGGCAGACAGAGAAGGTATGCATTTATGTATGTATGTGTGTATGTATGTATTTACTTAGTTTAAATTTCAAAGTGTTTAAACAGACCTGCATCTATGTGTTTCAGGTACAGCCGTTAAGAGACCTTACGAAGATGGATCTGGGGATGACAAAGATCTTATTAAAAAGATGAAGCGTAACATAAGAAAAAGTAGGTTTATACTGTGTGATTTGCATGACACAAGCATCCAGCTGCCATTTGTACTGTCATTATAAAATCGTTATTTTACTAAAGTAACTGCAAGCTTTTAAATCAGTGCAGGTTATTGTAGTTCACTTGTTCTGAACTGGTGGTCTGGCGACTACTTGAGCAGGGAGTCCTTGAATTACCCCCAGTATTTCACCATACACCACACCCCCGAACCTTCTGCAACCCCACACACAATACAGCATTACAACAAACATAACCTGCACCCCCCGAACCTTCTGCAACCCCACACACAGTGCAGCATTACAACAAACAAAACCTGCACCTCCAAACCTTCTGCAACCCCACACACAGTACAGCATTACAACAAACAAAACCTGCACCCCCCGAACCTTCTGCAACCCCACACACAGTGCAGCATTACAACAAACAAAACCTGCACCCCCAAACCTTCTACAACCCAACACACAGTACAGCATTACAACAAACAAAACCTGCACCCCCAAACATTCTGCAACCCAACACACAGTACAGCATTACAACAAACAAAACCTGCACCTCCAAACCTTCTGCAACCCAACATACAGTACAGCATTACAACAAACAAAACCTGCACCTCCAAACCTTCTGCAACCCAACACACAGTACAGCATTACAACAAACAAAACCTGCACCCCCAAACCTTCTGCAACCCCACACACAGTACAGCATTACAACAAACAAAACCTGCACCCCCCGAACCTTCTGCAACCCCACACACAGTGCAGCATTACAACAAACAAAACCTGCACCCCCAAACCTTCTACAACCCAACACACAGTACAGCATTACAACAAACAAAACCTGCACCCCCAAACATTCTGCAACCCAACACACAGTACAGCATTACAACAAACAAAACCTGCACCTCCAAACTTTCTGCAACCCAACACACAGTACAGCATTACAACAAACAAAACCTGCACCTCCAAACCTTCTGCAACCCAACACACAGTACAGCATTACAACAAACAAAACCTGCACCTCCAAAACTTCTGCAACCAAACACAATGCAGCATTACAACAAACAAAACCTGCACCTCCAAACCTTCTGCAACCCAACACAATGCAGCATTACAACAAACAAAACCTGCACCTCCAAACCTTCTGCAACCCAACACACAGTGCAGCATTACAACAAACAAAACCTGCACCCCCAAACATTCTGCAACCCAACACACAGTACAGCATTACAACAAACAAAACCTGCACCCCCAAACATTCTGCAACCCAACACACAGTACAGCATTACAACAAACAAAACCTGCACCTCCAAACCTTCTGCAACCCAACACACAGTACAGCATTACAACAAACAAAACCTGCACCCCCAAACATTCTGCAACCCAACACACAGTACAGCATTACAACAAACAAAACCTGCACCCCCAAACATTCTGCAACCCAACACACAGTACAGCATTACAACAAACAAAACCTGCACCCCCAAACCTTCTGCAACCCAACACACAGTACAGCATTACAACAGACAAAACCTGCACCTCCAAACCTTCTGCAACCCAACACACAGTGCAGCATTACAACAAACAAAACCTGCACCCCCAAACCTTCTGCAACCCAACACACAGTACAGCATTACAACAAACAAAACCTGCACCCCCAAACATTCTGCAACCCAACACACAGTACAGCATTACAACAAACAAAACCTGCACCCCCAAACCTTCTGCAACCCAACACACAGTGCAGCATTACAACAAACAAAACCTGCACCTCCAAACCTTCTGCAACCCAACACACAGTACAGCATTACAACAAACAAAACCTGCACCTCCAAACCTTCTGCAACCCAACACACAGTACAGCATTACAACAAACAAAACCTGCACCCCCAAACCTTCTGCAACCCAACACACAGTACAGCATTACAACAAACAAAACCTGCACCTCCAAACCTTCTGCAACCCAACACACACGCCAACACAACCACCACAACCACCACAAGCAATACAAAGTATGCAAAGTCAACAGTAATAACCTCTGCTTTGTCTCACACTCCCTACTTAAGAAATTAAATCATGTTTGTTTCTAAACTGCAACAGTGAAAGCTGCTGGAGTTGTCATACGAAGCATTCACGTTGATATTTATGTTTTAATGTGCCGACACAATGACACTGTTCCCTTATACCTGTAAGGCAAGAACAATGCTTTTACCTCAAAGGCATTCTTTGCAGTGTGTATGTTTGTGACAGTTCATAAGTAAGGCCACCCTCTATTAAGAATTTTTCTTGGTTGGAATAAGCCACTGTATGTAAAACCATATGGGACACTACACAGTCGTATCGTAGATCTTATCACCAGCACATAGCCATACTTAAAACAGACAACCTGGCTTTGACTTTCAAGGAAGTGCATCTATTCTGCAAGCTAGATGATGGGTAATTTAGGCAAAAGCAGAACAAAAAGACAGAAGTAATAGTATGAGTCATTTATTGTATTACTCAAACATGCATAGCTAGGAATCCTGTTTATAGAGGAGGTGTTGATACCAAGAACAACAATTTTGTTTCAAAGAAAAGCAATCCGACTACAGATTGAACTGAAAAGTCAATGTAATTGAGTTCTAGTCTGCCTGTACAGCACTTGCTATTCTAAGATCACTAGTTTGTAAAGCTTCTACATGCACACATAGTACTGTGATCTGAATGATTTCACGGTTTTAAATCCCACAAATGGTTCACTTGGGATTGGATTCTGAATCCGATAGAATTCAACCACACTGTATACATTTGCATTAAGAAATGTCAATCTGGAATTAGATGAGTATGTACAGTATGAGCTGTCAAACACATAGTCTTGAATGTGCATTGCAGATGCACCCTTTCTCCCGGTCAGGTTCGATCGAGGGTATCGTACAAGCAAGACCAAACCCTTTTATGAGAGTTATTTTACAAAGCTGCCGTCACCACATTGTCAGAGCCTCGTATCTCTAGTGACTTCATATTTGCTGCCATACAGTGGCTCTCAAAAGTATTCACCCCCCTTGGACTTTCCACATTTTATTGTGTTACAACATGGAATCAAAATGGATTTAATTAGGAGTTTTTGCCACTGATCAACACAAAACAGTCTGTAATGTCAAAGTGAAAAATAAAATCTACAATTTGTTCTAAATTAATTACAAATATAAAACAGAAAATAATTGATTGCATAAGTATTCACCCCCTTTGCTGTGACACACCTAAATAAGCTCTGGTGCAACCAATTGTCTTTAGAAGTCACATAATTAGTTGAATGGAGTCCACCTGTGTGCAATTAAGGTGTTTCACATGATTTCAGGTTAAATACACCTGATTCTGGGAGGTCCCACAGTTGGTTAGTACATTTCCTAACAAAAACTACATCATGAAGACGAAGGAACATTCAAAGCAAATCCAGAATAAGGTTCTTTAAAAGCACCAATCAGGGATAGGATATAAGAACATTTCTAAGGCATTGAATATCCCCCGGAGCACAGTAACGTCCATTATTAAGAAATGGAGAGAATATGGCACAACTGTGAATCTGTCTAGAACAGGCCGTCCTCAAAAACTGAGTATCCGGGCGAGAAGGGCACTAGTCAGGGAGGGCACCAAGAGGTCTATGGCAACTCTAAAGGAGTTACAGTCTTCCACGGCTGAGCTGGGAGACACTGTGCATATGGCAACAATAGCCCGGGTGCTTCACAAAACTGGCCTTTATGGGAGAGTGGCAAAAAGAAAGCCATTGTTGAAAAAAACACACATCAAATCTTGGCTAGAGTTTGCCAGAAGGCATGTGGGAGATTCTGAGACCAAGTGGAAGAAGATTCTATGGTCTGATGAGACCAAAATAGAGCTTTTTGGCCTCAACGCTAAGCACTATGTTTGGCGCAAGCCTAACACCGCACATTATCCTGAGAACACCATTCCTACCGTGAAGCATGGTGGTGGCAGCATCATGCTATGGGGATGCTTCTCTGTGTCAGGGCCTGGAAAGCTCGTGAAGATAGAGGGCAAAATGGATGCAGCAAAGTACAGACAAATCCTGGAGGAAAACCTGCTGAAGTCTGCAAGAGACCTGGGACTTGGGAGAAGATTCATCTTCCAGCAGGACGATGACCCCAAACATACAGCCAAAGCTACACTGGAGTGGCTTAAAAACAAAAAGGTCAATGTCCTGGAGTGGCCCAGTCAAAGCCCGGACCTCAATCCAATTGAGAATATGTGGAAAGAGTTGAAAATTGCTGTTCACCAAAGGTCCCCATCCAACTTGACGGAGCTTGAGCAATTTTGCAAAGAAGAATGGGCAAAAATTGCAGTGTCCAGATGTGCAAAGCTGGTTGAGACTTATCCAAATAGACTCATGGCTGTAATTGCTGCCAAAGGTGCCTCTACCAAATATTGACTCAAGGGGGTGAATACTTATGCAATCAATTCTTTTCTGTTTTGTATTTGTAATTAATTTAGAACAATTTGTAGATTTTATTTTTCACTTTGACATTATGGCCTTTTTTTGTGTTGGTCAGTGGCAAAAACTCCTAATTAAATCCATTTTGATTCCATGTTGTAACACAATAAAATATGGAAAAGTCCAAGGGGGGTGAATACTTTTGAGAGCCACTGTATAGAGTTTTCTGTTGTATGGGGACAGGGCATCTTTTTATTATCTTAATATTTGATTTTATTAGTTGATTTTATTAGTTCTTATCTGCTCCCTATTTTACTGCATTTAGTCCTGTACTTTAGAGTACTGTAATCTGTCGTGTCATTTAATCTGTAGTATTTTGTATTTAATTATATCCTGATGTAACTATCACTGACACTTATCTGCTCCGTTATTGAATCGTATTTTGTCATATACTTGTACTTGCTAGAACCAAAGTCATTGTATTTTATCTTGCTCTTAATTGTATTAATACTTGTACTGTGATTCTTGAAATGTATTTTTGTTTACGACTGTAAGTCACCCTGGATAAGGGCGTCTGCTAAGAAATAAATAATAATAATTCCATTACCGTATGATACAGTAGTTGTTAAATGCTTTTTAAACAAGTCTTTCTAAGAAGTTGGCAGCTACACCACTCGGAACGTTTTTAAACCACTGTACAATGTGCAGCATGTTTATGACATTCCTTTGTGTTCTCTCCATTTCTTGTTCACAGTTCTTGACAGCAAAGCAATAGATACCAACCAGCCAATGAACGCTCTAATGAGGCTGAACCAAATTCGACCTGGACTTCAGTACAAGCTCTTATCACAGTCTGGTCCCGTTCATGCACCTGTCTTCACAATGTCTGTAGATGTGGATGGAACAATATACGAAGCCTCAGGGCCATCCAAGAAAACCGCCAAACTTCATGTAGCAGTAAAGGTAATAACCATTTTGCCTATAGTAGCCTGAATGCTACCAGTCTGGAGTATAAACTTTCAATTAGATAAAACATTTACATGTTTATGCAGAGCATTTCATTATAATACTCTATTCAAGTAAGGTATACTAAACTGGGAAAGGGCAGTATAAATTGTGTACTACAACAAAAAAATAAAATGTTACTTAGCCTGCAAGAATTTCGTTTTTTAAAAAGCAATTGCGGTTGTTTCTATGCTAATGGCATCCACTAAACCATGTGTTCGTATATTCTCTAAATAGATGTGTTTTTTTAATTTTTTTATTCTGTAGGTTTTGCAGGCAATGGGTTACCCAACTGGTTTTGACACAGATATGGACAGTATGAGCGCAGATGAAAAATCAGACGGTGAAGGAAAAAATGAGACTGTGCCTACAAACTCGAGCAATAATACAGCAAACTCCACAACAGACAGCTCCAATACACTGGAGGTATTACATCACAAGTATATGAGGTCATAGTCTGATTTGTACTGAAACACCAAGCCTGCTATCATTCGAGCATCTTTCAGTACTAAGTAACTTTACAGCAAGACTACTGGATAACTGATCCATGAGTTTCCATTGTTATACTTTAAAGAATTAATAGAAAAATGGACACAGATGTATATTGTCGTTCCTATACTATTGGATCGGTCTGCAGTTTAGAGTGAAGGCATCTTTCCAAGACCTTTATACATATCTACACTGTTTGAAGGAGTTCATAAAAATAAAAAGGGTTATGTTACTGAATTTAGAGATTTTATTAAGAGGATTCAGTCTGATTTCAGGTGTTCAAGCAGTTATTTAGTTTTTACAGATTATGCTGTAACCTAAAATTGATTTAATCTGGGAATGCATTAAGCAGTTTATTATTATTATTATTATTATTATTATTATTATTATTATTATTATTATTATTATTAGTTTACTTAGCAGACGCCTTTATCCAAGGTGACTTACAGAGACTAGGGTGTGTGAACTATGCATCAGCTGCAGAGTCACTTACAACTACATCTCACCCAAAAGACAAGGAGGTTAAGTGACTTGCACAGGGTCACACAATGAGTCAGTGGCTGAGGTGGGATTTGAACCGGGGACCTCCTAGTTACAAGCCCTTTTCTTTAACCACTGGACCACACAGTATGAAAATAGCCATGCTTTATTTTGCATTGCTTTCAAAGCTGTGTCTGGTTACCCACTGCTACCGATCCTGCTTAAAACAGTAAATCTATTCTTTTTTCCTCTACAAACATTAAAGAAGTGGATTGATGTTGAATTAAAACTCCATTAGGAATCAGACATTAATTCTGTTGTTCTGGCTGATAAGGACTTTACCACAGCACCATGATGGATAAGAACAGATTGTATAAACATCTACTAAACTGGTTAAGCATTTTGTGAAGTTAAACCTTTCACTAAAACCCCTGGTTGTTTTTATGACTGATCTTTTTGTTGTTGAACTTGGTTACGCAAACATTTAACAAGTACTGTAGTTGGCTTCTATCAAAACACCCCCTTCCATTTTACACGTTTCACAGTAGTACGTAGACATTTTGTGCTGCTGAGGTTTGAAAGGTCTGAAATTACTTTCCTTTTGGCATAAATGATTAATTCTCATTAAAAATGCATACATGCTGCTTCAAGGTCTGTTTTAAAATGTGGATAGCGTATACAAAATTCTCCACTTTCGACCCGCTTTATAATTTTGCCTGTCACATATATTGTGTTAAAACTGTATTAGTTAGCAAACTCAGGGTTCTGCAGATGTCAGCTGATTTAATAACCTGTCTCTGCAGTGTGAATGAAAAGGGTTTATCCACTTATGTTTCCCAACTGAATTAATGTTTGTCTGGCTTGCTAATTTCTTCATATGCAGTAATGCAGAGGTATGCCTATTATAGTGTAACTTTCTCAAATGAGAAGCTTCATGGCTCTTCTGTTTAACAAATGTTTTTTGGACAGGTACGAACTCAGGGTCCTATCCTTACTGCCAGTGGCAAAAACCCAGTCATGGAACTGAATGAAAAAAGAAGGGGTTTAAAATATGAGCTTATATCGGAGTCCGGTGGGAGTCACGACAAACGGTTTGTAATGGAGGTATGTAATATATTTTAAATCAAAGTAATGCATACATTTCTGAATTTTCTGTTCCCTGGGAATATTGTATAAAAAGTGAAAATTGTAGCGCCCCCAACCCTATAAGCAATGTAAAGCTGTTGGAGGACGCTTGTTGATAAAGCTCTTTGGCTTCTTTTCTGTTTTAAAACTTAGACAAATTTCAGGGGTCTTATCAGAAAGTGAAGCCGTGGAGATCAGCAGCTCAAAGTAATAACTCATGTTTATTATGTCCAGTCACTCATAAGAACTTGCAAGTGTAAGTTTTATGCATAATATTTCCCCCCCTGTTTTGTAAAGGTGGAAGTTGATGGACAGAAATTCAAAGGAGCAGGGCCTAACAAGAAAGTTGCGAAGGCCAGCGCGGCTCTGGCTGCCCTTGACAAACTCTTTTCTGGACCGAATGCAGCAGGCATTAAGAAAAAGAAGATTATTCCACAGGTCATACCTTCTGTTACTTTCCATGTGAACTGCAGCCTTTGTGCATTATTTATAAAGATAACCAATTTGTTAATTCATATCAAAGCTTGTTCTGTGTTCTTTAAAAGGGGAAAAAAAACATTGATCTGAAAGAAACCTGCTAATTCACTGGCATATACACTTTTATCAGGAGGATATTTTATACTGTAACAGCCCTATATAGTAGAACCCTAACCCATAAAGGCTTAGAATGGTAATGAAGATCAGCATGGGAATTGATTATGAATATTATAACTAAATAAGGAGGTTTAACAGAATATTTGCAAGGCATTTCGGATATCAAATATTAACATGATTTCTTTTTTTTGTGCTGTCACAGTAGTTGTAAATGGTAATTGTATTCTTTTATCATTGCTAGACTAAAGGGGCTGTAGCCACAGCGGCATCTGTAGCTGCTCAGGTTGCAAGGGGGAGAGGGAGAGTGGCTCTGCCCAGGGGAGCCTTTGTCAGTGCTGCTGCTGCTCCGGGATATGTGACCCCAGGTATTCTACTGTGAAATTCAGAATTCCATACTGACGCTTGATATAAATGCCAACAAAATGGTGTTTTGCATAATTGTCACACTGGAAATCTAGTAGAGAAAAGCACATGTTCTTGTGGCGTTGTAAGTTTCTTCTGTTTAATATTAATAACCCTTCTTTGTAGGTTACGGGACACCCTATGGATACAGTGCAGCAGCTGCCGCTCCTGCTTACGGTATGTGCATCACTTGATATTATAGCAGACGTGAATATGCACAGTTCTTTTATTAAAAGGTGTAGTATGCAAAGTTCCCTAAAACAGTAATACAAATGGCAGTCCATTTTCAAAAATAAAGAAAAAAAGCCAAATTTTAGAATTTGAAAACAATAAACCATGACCTTTTGGTTCTTCCGGTGGTTGGAGCAAGCCTTGCTAAGCTTTGCCTGACTGTCAGAGGACTGCTCGTTAAACTGCCTGTTCCCTTCCATTATGATTCTGGACATTTTCTTAAATGTAGTCCAAGCGCTTACAGCCAATATGGGCTCTATTCAAAGCAAACCTATGTATCAAACAGACTCGGGTATGAAGCCAATGCCATGTATTTAATAGAACGGTAACTTTCAAATAAAGGTATGTAACCGTGCTCGTCACACAATCAGTACATTTGCTGCCTCCTTATACCTGCTTTATATAACACTTAAATCTTGATTTAAAACAAAACAGAGGTGTCTGTGTATATATATGTATGTGTGTGTGTATATATATATATATATATATATATATATATATATATATATATATATATTTAATGTATATGTGTGTGTGTGTGTATATATATATATATATATATATATATATATATATATATAATATGTGTGTGTATGTGTGTGTGTATATATATATATATATATATATATATATATATATATATATATATATATATATATATATATATATATACACACATACACACACACACACACATATATATATATATAATTAGACACAATAACTTTTTGTACTTTTGCGCACTTGTATTATTTACAAATTAAATCCAAACACACAGGAACATAACAGCTTGAACAAAAACACTACACACACAACTCTTCAAACAAACAGCACCCAAGCACAGCTCTCGTGGTACCCTTCTCACTGTTACACTCCTTCTCAGCTCCACCTTCTCCTACATAGCCCACACCAAACATTCATCCTTTGTTCTTTTTATAGGGTGTGACCAGAGGTAATTGACAATCAATCATTAAATTACCACCTGGCCACATTCCACACTTTTTCAATAAAACAATCACAGTTCAATTAAACAGTTACATTCACCTGTGGCTGTGCATGGGCAGCCACAAACATTTATGAGTGTGCCTCTGCCCTGCCCACATCTCCCCCTACTCTGCCATGATATCTATATCTATATAATAAAATGAGCACATATGCTCACTTTACAGTACGAGGATGCTGAACACCTCAGTTGTCATTAACGGCTTACATTTTTGTCCCAACATTTACAAAACGTTCCCCTATTTTTCTGTGGCATTGGAAAACGAATGACTACCCGTTTTGTATTTTGGTTGCTTTGAATGAGCCTCATGTGCAAGTGGTGACAGAGTTGAGCCACAGTATAGTAATATAGAGATGTGGTTCTTGTTAAAATGATTTTTGTGTGGGGCATGAGGGTGTTGAATGAATGTGTAAGTGGATCATTTTTATTGAGCCACTTTTCATTCATACTTAATCTGTGGAAAGCAATTTGAAAGAGGCCTTCACAATAATGTCACCATTTCTCACATAAAGACTTTATTCAGTGTCTTAATGTGGTGCAAAGTCTAGTATTTGGCTGTAAGAGCATTGCTTCTAAAAGCTGTTGCATGCTAGTAATTCCCACTACGGTCATCTAATGCTGTTAAATAATAATACCTACTGTTGCTGCTTTGTGATTTCTTAATGGGAATGTAAGAAAAACAGAACGGAAGAACAGGTATAATCTAGAGGCCACAAGAACTTAGACAGACTGAACAACAAAACAAAACAGGAAACTTTAAAATCCATCTTTCCAGGTGTGTCTTTCAAATACACCGTACTGTCCAGTGCCTCCCAGAGAGCTCGTTGTTTCACCGGTTAATTTCACTTTTTTTTTTTAAATGTATTTATTTTTATGGTGTTTCACAGTAGGATCATACTAATGTTACAGAAAAAACATACATCTGTAATTGTTATTTAGATTGTCTATTATACCGCAGTAAAGATTTGCTGTGCAGTGCAATTTACTTTTTCCTAATTCCTTCAAGAATACTGATACGATTTTAAAGGGCACGTTTCCTTAGTAATGTGAAAAAAGCCAGTAATAATTCTTATGAAAAGCCTAAGAATAGAAAGTAGTACAATTGTCTTTATTGTCTTTTGGCAAATAAATATCTTTCCTTTTACATTGGATAATTCCGACTTGGTTCTTATACATACAGTATGTATCAATTTGAATACACTGTGATCCTTAAACTAATATTAAAATACAACATACGTTTACCTCAAGTTTCATTTTTAGGTAAAACGCTGAGTATGTCTTCAAAGCTGGAAGGCAATGACTAGCTGTGATGGCGGCTCTGTTTTATATTCATAGTATGTCGAGACTGTCTCTTGGGTGATGTACTGTTCTTGAAAACGGTATTGATTGACTTAGCTGGAAAGATGAATGGTAACAAACCTGTAGGTTTTGGACCTGATTTTATTGGACCGCTGAACTTATTTGGAGTCCTTTTCGTTTCTTCTCTCTGTAGGTTTACCCAAGAGAATGCTTCTGTTACCAGTTATGAAATTCCCAACATATCCTGTACCACACTACTCATTCTTTTAGTACAGTCTCCAAAAAAAGTTTTATCCAAGTTAACAACACTGTAAAAAAAAAAAAAAAACTACTATCTTTCAAAAAGTTAAATAATAATAATAAAATAAAATTCTTGAACATGTACATTAGCAAAACCATTCGTAAAGTACACCTTTATTTTTTTTTTCTTCTTGCTACTATTAATTTTAACAGAAGAAACTGCAGGTTAAGTTCTATTAAAACTTGAAGGATACGTACTGTGAAATGTTACCTTATTCTCAGAATATAACATATACCAACCTTTTGTTATAGAGGAGAATTAAACGGAAGCCTCAAAATATTACTTCTGTAAAACGAATCAAAGGGTGTGTGAAGAATGTACAGAGTATAAACCACTGATTTACCAATAAAATGTTTTATCTTAAAGAACCAGAGTATGTTTTTGCCTGTTTTATAATCTGATTAGGATCCATCCAGATCCAATATTATTTGGACATGTTCATGTTGCACAACTAGTAAACAACGTGGGTGCAAAATGCATCATTCAGATGGTTTGCTTCTAATTGTGAAACATCAACACTTTTCCTTTTGGAGAAGTAACTGGAATCATAGGAAATTATAAAACAAATCCAATGATCTAAATTTTAAGTGAATGAAACATTTGGACAACAGTACATATGTTAGCCTTTGTGTGAGCACAGGCTTTCCCACTGCACTATTTTTAAATATCATTAGCAAAAAGAGTAAAGGCTCCCTGCGAGATAAAATAGCATTGTGGTTGCACCGCTTCCAGTTCGAGGTTCTGGTACTGATCGTACACTTGGTTCTTGTGGCCTTCCTGTGTATTTTCTCAACAAAAGACACTTTGCTGATGTATATATATATTTGTATATAGGGTGTCAGTAATACTGCCTTTGAACAAATAGTGATTTTTCTACATCTACAAAATGGAAAATCTAAAGCAGCAACAAGGTCCCCATGGATAGTTGCAACCTAATTGTCCCAATTTTTTGTTGAGTGCTACTGTGAAATGTGACCTCCCTTCTCATCCACGGGCCAGCATAGGTTTCATATGATAATGTGTTCATTTATTATGTTTTACAGCGAAAAAGTATAATGCAAAAAACTATAGAATACTGCTACATTTTGTGCTGCCCATATTGAATAATTCACCAACACCAGTTAATGGCATTTTATTCTGGTCTGCCTGAATAATTTACCAATTTTCTAAATGTAGTTTAAAAGCACAGTAAATCATTTTGGGGGTTTACAATCCTGTAGTGAATATACTGATTGCTATTTTAAGTGGCTTCATGAACTATTGCAAAATGTTCTAAGCAGTTTGGATTGTCAGGAGTGTTTGACTGGACACAGATCCCTTGAGATGGACTATCTTGTTTTCATGGGTGCCCTTTATATAAAGGTGAACCTGCCATAGTCGGAATCCTTGTAAAGTGGTTGTAAATACAGGTACTGTATTCCTATTACAGACCAGGGAAGGGGCTTGCTCTTCAGTTCATTTATCATTAGGACATGCTGTTGCTGGCCCGTAGCTGAAGCAGAGCCATCAGTGATGTGAAAAAGCACTGCTGATTTAGCTATTTGTGTAATTTATTAAATATGTATCACACAGCTTTGCACTATGGTTCCATACAGATTTATTCTGTTTTTTTATCTGTACCATTTTGGGAGAAAGCTTGCCGTGATTTTGCAGGATAAACATTTTCTTTAGTTTGCCCCACAAAATGCTGCTGTTCCTGAAGGAGAGCCGACAGCATAGTCTTTCTTCTGATATGGCCCCATTTTCTTATAAACTGAACCACAGTAAATCAGCACAGCCTTTTCACAGCATGATGGCAGCCATTGTATAATACGATTTCTCCAAAGTCACTTTTAATTTGTGTCTGTTCAGAGTTACTAACCACATTGTCTATAAACTTTCCGAGTTGCTGCATATTTTTTTTTTTTTTTTACATTTCTCTGCTTTATTTCGAATGAGCTCAAAGTTTGTCAGCAGTGGTAACTGTGCAACTTCAGTTTTTTTGATGTCTTTATTAACCAGAGATGCCCCTTTGCAATGAAAATTCCACATACAGCTGAAAGAGCAGAGATATATAAATGGAGTATGAGCCTCACCAAAGTCTAAACATTAACCCCCAGTTTGTGCTTCTCTGCTCTCTTCCTCACTGTAGGTGGTTTTTTCATTGACAATCCCTTTTACCAGCCTCGGACCATCGCACCTTTTATTATTCACTTGGGTCCTCAAGATTTCTTCTCTGACTTCTAGAACCATCAGGTTGTGTGTCTCAGAACCAAGTCTTTATTCACTTGTCTTACCAGTCCGACCTAAACGAAACACAAACAAACATAACTCCTTCAGGTCATTAAACTGGCACAAATGTAGACAACAGCTATATTTTAGCATTTCCATAATGTATATCTCCCATAAAAAAAGGTAAAGCAATACTTAATTTGACTTCCAGCTTAACTTAATGCTGAACTCTCTTTGTTATATAGCAATACTCTTGAATTTTAGCTAAAGCTTACTTGAAACCATGTGAATGTTTTGAATTCAAAGTCTGATAGAGCACTATTTAACTTGGATTGTATGTTGCCTAGTATGTGTATATAGAAATATATTTTTTGTCCGGATTAACCACTTCAGTGCCGCAATCTATATGTACCCATACATTAAGGGGATCGCTTTTGCTGCAGACTTTTAAAACCATTTTAATACGCCATGAAACAAATAAATGAATGCAATAACCCATATACACTGTACAAGAAATGTATAATACAGAATGTTCAGTTTCTACTCTAGCTCAAGAGATTATTAATGTTACATCAACACAAGGTACATTACTTTTTTCATTAAAAAAAATGCAGAGATTAAAAAACAAATACATTTGAAACCATTTTCTCATAAATCAATGGTTGTTTTTTTATTTATGAATGTATTTTATTTATCTACTACACTGAGCCTTGAAATTCATACTGTAGCTCTTTTTAAAAATGTATTGAGCACAACACCCCCAGGTTGTACTTGCTGTATTTTATTGGTACACGGGGGCTATGTAAATGCACAATTAAGGGAACATTTTGCCAGAACATTGAGTTCCTCCACCACGAAAAAGCACATATACCATTAGTAAGCACCTCTTTGGATTTATATGTGACGCTTGCACGACACATTCATCTAGGTTTAATATTTTATAAATGCAGGCTTGTTTCAGTGTTTTGTACAAAATAAATTGGCTACATGACATGCTTTTATATACAGTATTAGATACCTATGCTTCCCAAAATACATGTATCCTTAAATAAGCCAGTTTCATAGGGTTGTTGTTCTTGGATCTTGAGCATTATGAGTTTGTACCCTTATGATAGAATACAAAATAGTAGCATCCTGACAAGCTTGGTGACAAATGTGTAATGTTGCCAACTGTGCAGACTCTGAATACATCATTGTAATCTTTCCTCATAAATGTGCAATTCTTCATTACAGTGCAGTGCTGCTGCAGTTATACACAGTAGTATACAAGACTTGAATTGGCACACAAATGTATTACAAAGATATATTTTATCTAGCTCCCTCCCCCCTCCCCCCTCCCCACTCCCCAATACACCGAAAAACCTAATTTATGACATGGAAGCTGCTTTTGGGTAGAATTAGATTTATTGCTAACTTAATATGCAAAATCCACTACTGCAATATCCTCAGACAAAGATTTTCTTTTAATTCAAGCCATTCGTATTTTGCAGAGACAAGGTTTCTGAACAAAGAACGTTGTTCAAGTTGTCTTATTTTCTTAATACCTTATGTTAGCAGTTCAGCCTAGATTTAAACAATCTTCTTTTCTGAAAATGGTTTTACAGTTTGCTTATTGTCCTATTAATGCATTCTATTTGAGTCTTCCATCTATTGACACTCCAACCAGATACCTTGTTTTTAACTGCTTTTAACCAACAAATGCTGAAGTGATTCATTCTGACAAAAGTATTCATTTGTTTTCGGTTTTAAAATACATTTATTAAATTGGAACACTGCAAACTGCTGAAAACAAGTGTTTAAAACATGTAGCTTTGTACCATGAACAACTATAATTACCAAATGTTTTGTTTTTTACTTGAACAGTGTATGATCATGTACAATGTTGGCTAATAATACCTCGGCAACGAAAGATATTCAAATTTCTACATCTCCTCATTCAACAATATGAATTGAAAATTGGTTTTATTAAAGCACTGCTTTTAAAATATATAAACAGACACATTGGATTTAGATATAATAATGGTAGATATTGGTTAGCCAATACCATGTCTTTTCCTGACCAGCTTGAAATGACTATAGTGCTAAGCACACACTATTTGGACCAAATTAGTCACATTTATTAAAAACGCATAACGTATGACATTGAGTTTGAGACAATACTCGTGAAAAAAGGTCATTGGTGTAAAAAAAAAAAAGAGCAGTGTTGAAATGGAGAATATTTAACCCAAATATATGATGCAATAGTCTTCACTGCTTCACCTAATATATTACAGCAAGGTGATGTTGGATCAAAAAGGTAACATTAAGATATTAAGCTCTGTTTCTGTGTGTCAACCAAGCCTGCAGCATTCTACCACTGAGCTGGGTCAATGCCAGATCTGTCCGAGAGCAGCTTGTTTTAATATGTTATTGTTCCTTTTAAAATCCGTCTCAGGACCCCAACATTCAGTTATCTGTGCTCCTCTGAAAGCCATTAACCAACCAAGGAATGGTTCTCTTAAAACAGGACTTGGAATGTAAACAATTAAGACTCGTTCTCATGACTCTGTGATCCATTCCAGGTCTTACTGCACACTTCATTAGACATGCTCTTGTTTAATACTAAAGCTCATAGGAAAACATGTAATGGCTCAAATGGCTCATGAAATTTGAGACCTGACATTTTAAAGGAACAGAAGTGTATTAATGTAGAGTAGACCACCACCTAGTTTAGAATGCTGCCTTCTAAAGCAATCTCTATATAAACCCCTGCTTTTCCATTGACCTGTAGCTAAAGCATGTCGTGAGGATTTAGTCTTCAAGAATAACACTGTACTGCTTCTTAATTGTATTAGAGTGATGGACGTTGATGGAATGGAAGTAAATATTAGACGCAAGATAAAATAGATAGAAGATCCTTTGTCATGCAGCACCCTCTTTATATAACGTCAGATTGTTATTGTGGAGTGTAAAACCACTCTTCTGGATCAGTTTCAAGCCCTGTCAGTTAACTTTCTGTTTCGGCTATTAGTTCATTAAAATGGAAGTGAAAGGATGTATACATACCTTAAACCCCCCCCCCCCCCCAAAAAAAACCAAAAAACATCATACAGTTAGATGTACACATGTATTGTACTGTTTTAAAAGCTACGCATTTGTGTATTTACTATTGAATTACATTTTGCAAGGCGGTCTACACTCCCCTCCCTGCCTCAGCTTTTTCAAGTGATACAATTATTCTATCCCGTGTTTGTTATAAATATCTGTGTTCAAGGTTATTTAATAATGCAAGTCTAATTTGCCTTCTTACAGTATGATGGATTGTTTAGTTTAATAAATAAATATGACATGCATTTCCTAATAAAATTAGTTTGTCCTTGAAGCTCTAGTTTTAGGGGAAAGGGATGTTTGTTGGAGGCACCAAACCCATTTCATTTAAATCTGCTGAATTATTCACTGGTCCATTTAAGGATTCAATAATTAATTGCAAATTCGTTTTTGTGTTACGTTTTCATTTCTTCATTTTACAATAGAAGTCAAATGCTTTTGCAGGAAACTGAAAAGCTAACAAGTGACTTTATACAAATGTTCATTGTCTAATTATATACCATTCTAAAATAAAAATAGATATTTTTTTATTGATATTGTTTAAATGTTAGTCTGTAAATAGAATATGAAAATGAACCCTAAATTCAGTTTTATTTTGCATAAAATGTTTATTTACTAAAGCCCTGATACAAATGCTCATTTATTTGGTTTTAAAACTTTTATTTTTCAAAGCTATTTTTATTTGAATTTTTTTGATGTCCTTGTTTTTTTTTAAATCTAATTTGCTTAGTGTTAAATGGTGTCCCATAAAAGGACTGTATATTTTCATTAAGTTGTGTGGAGAAGGATTCAAACAGTGCATTAACCAGGGACGTTATTTTGATTTACTGTAAATAAGATGAGCATGCTTGACAATAAGTAATAACAGCAATAAAGGTGCACACTTTCTGTTAAAAAAAATAAAAAATAAAAATACAATTACATTGGTTTTTAAAAAATGATAGTTATGAAACTCAATTACTTTCTTATATGATCAATTTAATTTGTGTGCATACGAAAAACAATATATGGTTTAACACACAACTTAATAAACACATTTATCAATTTAAAATTGTGCCGTGTCACCAGAACAAACCAGATGGAATTGGATCACTTCTACTGAAGCACAAATCCACATTTAGCAATATTTCCCTCAGGGTTCAAGTTAGAAAAGCTGATCACTGATATTAACCAGGAGTTTAACTTTTCTGTGTCCCTGTAATGCAGCTGAGGTATACAACAGTTTAGTTCTTATTTGCATGCAAACAAGTAGAAATATATTAGGAAGTGACTATATATTGATAGATAGATAGATAGATAGATGTGGAAATGGATATTGAAAGAATAGCAAGTTTGTCTAATGCTAGGTCAAATTGCTTCCCCAGAATTCTGAACTTAGTCTATAGGTTTTCAACACAAACCATTATTTTAAATGCATAAATATGTGCATTACAACATATATTGAACGCTGGTCTGCCACGCCACAAAGGGCTTTGCAGTGACTGCTGATTGCACACCTTACAGTTAAGGACTGAGGTGGTGAATCTCAAGGTATTTTGATGATTTGTTTTAATAACAGCTGTGGATCCTGCAGGTGCTTTTTCAGTCGCACCGCTGTTAAATTCCAGGTGGTGTGGGATTTCTCCACTTCAACCTTTTTGTGGTTTTAAAAACCTAATCGCTAAAAATAAAGACTTGGGCCAGAAATGTACTGTGTATGTCCGTTATAAATATTATAAAATTATAAAGTTATAAAATGTTATCTTGTTCCTGACTAGGTTAAGCATTCATAATTTAAGTTTTGAACTTCAAATATTATCCAAGACTACCACTTGCAGCACAGAAAACTGGCTGGCTGGTAAAGGCATACAAATGATACGTGTTGGAGTTGGAATGTTTACTTGAAAGAACCGGAAGTAAGCCTTTAGCACTAGCTGCATAACTTGCATATGATCATAGCTTGTTTTGAATGTACACTTTACTAGTGGAATGTATGAATGTAGAAAAAAAGAGCTACATCCATTTTATAAAAAATATATAAACAAGCTTTTTACAACAGTATTTATGAAGTATGAATTATTGATTGGGCCTTTGAGCCTGTTGGTGTTTACACTTTATTTTGAAGTTTGCGACAGTGGAGTTTTCATGTTCACACCTCAATACATTGTGCAGTGGTGCATTCATTATTGCTGTAAATATTATTTTTCAGTTCGTTTTACATATATGTTGGTGAAACCAACAAGACAGATCAGGTTTACCTGGCTTGCTCTTATGATAAAATTATACAGAGGATGGTTCCTCTTGAATTAACTTTGAAAAAAAGTAGAAAATGTGAAATGGTGATTGTACGCAAGTTTTGTGACTGAAATGCGCTTTAGTAAAAGCAGTTTTTAGTGGTTAAATAGATTCATGTTTGCTAGTTCTATGTAATGAAACTAATAGTAGAAAATCACAATGGCGATCTGCTCTTTGTCACTGTTATTTGCCATAATTTATGCTTGAACATTTAAAGTGCTGATTCACTTGAAAGTGTCAACATTTTCTTAAAACAAGAAAATAAAAGCAGAATGTTAAAGAATTCCTGCCGTGCTGGTGTTTTTATATATTGTCTGTTATTGATTGACTCACTAATGCAACACTATTAAAACCTACAGACTAGCCAAACGATGGTAGCCCACCTGTAGCCCACAATCCGTACCTGTAGCTCCCAGGGCCTTATTCGAGTGGAAACAGGGGTGTCCAGTGTTGAACTTTTCTGTGATTTGGTCCAATGTAGCACGCCTGTTGCTGATCACAATACATTGCACACACCTGCAGGCTCCATCCATCAGATGGGGGTTCTCTGCAAACATTGCCATTGTAGTCTCTATGGCCACGTTGGTCAATGCAGCCTCTGTGTTGAGGGATAAGCGATTGCACAGGCCTCCACTATCAGGCCACGTGCAAAGTCACCGCTTTCCCATTATTATTTCAGAATGGTTGCACACAGCTTTCACAAAGCATATACTGGTCTAGTGGATCACATGACTCATTGTGTAGCCACAGGCATTCCCATTCCTATCAGACTTGACTTACTACATTTTTTTGGCCAGAAAGTGCATATTTTGGTTCTAAAAACCATGATGCTGGATACATACTACATAAAAAAATTATGTGGGTGTGGGGTAGCTTTTTTTTTTTTTTTTTGCTGGTGCATATGCTACAATAAAAGTGTGAAGATTAGCAAATTTAGGATTTACTGGTAAATGTTGACATTTACCAAGTAAAGTGGTAAATTATTAGTATTATTAACCTTTATAAATTTCTTAGCAGACGCCCTTATCCAGGGCGACTTACAGTCGTAAACAAAACTACATTTCAAGAATCACAGTACAAGTATTAATACAATTAAGAGCAAATGTCCAAAATAAACATGATAACGCTTTACTTTGGACATTTACTGGTAAATCAAGAATAACCAAGTTCCTTTACCAATAAGCTTTGGGAAATGTCCAAAAAGCCATGTATTTCTTCATAATTCCAGACATTTAAGATTTACCAGATTCTGACTTTTATTGTAACACATACAATTAAAAGGTAGTGTTTGGGGCGCAGTGTATGTTAAATTGCAGTTTAAGATACACATCAACAGATGGATGCAGGTTAATATAAAGAAAAAAGGACAGACGCAACAGAGCTGCCAATTAACATAATTCTATCCAGTTTTGAGTGACAGCTCTTGTTATTTGATACTATTAATCATTTGAATGCTTAATCCATTCTTAACATTTCAAACTATCTCAACATCTAAAAACACCCCAATGACTGAAAACAGGAGGGGGATTATGATTATCAAAACTGGTTTAGTTTAGGTGTCTTGTCTGTCAAAGTTATTTATGTACTCAATCAATCCAGAAATCATTACTGCATACAATACATATCCTGCCTTCCTTGTGCCCTCCTTGGCAGGAATTGCAGTCCAAATAAACTGGAATTATGCAGGTGTCTGTGTCCATCTAACTGTCTGAAACCAGCCAGCCAGCCCGCTAGAAGTTAGGCTAACATCACAAGGCTGCCAGGGTTTCTACATACAGACTGGACATCCTGGCAGGATTTACTGTACAAACAATGGCACCTTTCTTGTTAAACGGAACTGATGTATCTAAATGCTGTCATGGCTGTCTACATTTTTGTATATACTTATTTATGTATTACTGGGTTACAGCAGCAATGCACAGTACACTGAAAAACACATGAACAGATTACAGGACAGAATTAAAAGAGAATGGGCATTAAACAGTATTTGTAACAGTGTGAAAGGTGCTGTGAATATGTCCTCACCTTACAAAAGTGCTACCTAGCAATGAACGTGATACAAACTTACGGAAAAGTAGACCATGCATTTCATGCTTCATCTTCTAAGTGCATTTAAAGCATGGCCACGTGATGACACAGAGGCTCCACACAAACAATCTGCCAATCAATGTTAGGGAGCTGTTGGATGAGATAAGGAAGGGTGCAAACATACAAACACAGCAATGCCTTGGTGGGATGGGAACAGTGCATTTGGTTGGTCAGTTGGTTAACTTGTAACTACTGCTGTGTTTTTTAAAAAAAAAAGTTTTTACCAAAAGCGCATTCTCTGCTCCGCAGTTCCCATTGGTTTTCCTGCCAGTTGCCAAGGCAAAACACAAAATGTCAAGCCCTCAGTTTAGTGTGGTGGCTCAGAACACCTTCGGGCTCTGCAGTGTTTTTCATACAGAAGCTGACACTAGCTGTGCATGAATTAAAACACGTCAGTTCTTCAATCTTGTGTTGTCTTCTTGAAATCCTGAATGCAGTACTATTGCAGAACTCAATGACAGAAGGGATTACAGATTACCAGCAAATGTTTTCTCTGAAAACACTTATCAAAAGAAGCAGGAGCATATGCAGATTTGTGTCATTAATGTTGATCATTAGGATACATTTCTCTCTGTATTGAGATGACTTTTCATATTTCAATTAGAGAAGCTAGACTTAATGCGATTAGAATTAGAATTTTTTTCTACTTTTTGCACATTCTGCCTACTCTGTTTTTTTGTAATAATTACATTGACTTGTTTTTGTAAGAAAACAATATATAATTGCACATTTCAAAATGTACAGTATTTAGAGATTTGAA
Organism: Acipenser ruthenus; assembly: GCF_902713425.1. Taxonomy (NCBI): domain Eukaryota; kingdom Metazoa; phylum Chordata; class Actinopteri; order Acipenseriformes; family Acipenseridae; genus Acipenser; species Acipenser ruthenus. Next base: position 8,459,174 of record NC_081219.1, read on the forward strand.
ATGGTTTGTGTGTGTTATCAGGTACCACAGTGATATGCTGTACATTTTACAATTGCAGTACATCAGAACACTTGCTTATCTGTAATGACCTTGATGTACAACAGCTATGACTCCATATACAGTACCGTCCTGTCAGTGGTAATTGATTAATGATAGAGTTCTTTACAATAATAAAAAAAGGTGCCAAGATCTTGTTCTGGGAAAATGTAATACAACATCTGCTTTGACTACTACAAGCTGCTGAACTTCCCTGCTTACATATGCACTGCATAGTCACGGGACAATATATTGGGACTAATGTTTAGGCTGTCACTATTGGGGCAGGTGCTGCATCATGTGTTACACGGCTAGGAATGTTGTATTGCAGCAGAGGGTCACCACAATTTGAACATTTATTTTCAGATCTTCGCATAAGCAATGATTTCATATGTCCTGTCACTGAGTGTATATCTTTATGTATAAATACACACACCGTAACATCAGCAAGAAGTCTGTAATGGAGAAGACTACTCAGTCCAGTGCCAATCAATCAATATGTTGTAAATAAGCAATGCCTACAGGACATCCTTATTTGCAAAAGTGATTTTGACTGGCGAACATGCGACTGTAAGGTACTGACCAGTTTATTTTTTAATGTAAGGTAAGTCATGCGCTATTCTGGAGCAGTCTAATTTCAGCCTGCGGAGAGGAGCTGATGACAAGATGATTTTTTTCACGGTGACGCCATTGCCAGCCAAGCAGGCCAATGACAACAGGACACCTGCACTGATAACCAGTGTAGACCTATCTGTGCCTCTTCCACTCAGATTGCTAATGTGACGAGCAGCCTGCAATTGAATCCCAACACATTCTATCACTATTGCATTAGCTGTCTTGTCCTGCACGCTGCACATCCTGCTGAGATGATGGTATTTTTAGATACGTGAGAAAAACACATCAGGTTTAGAATTGCCAACACTTATTATTTCGCACTTGGGATGCTACAATTCCACCTTCTAGCGGGCTGAGCTCAGGAGAAATCCTATAATGTCAGCAGGAACCAGGCTACATGTACGCAATGGATTTGTTACTTGCTGAAGGGGATTGTTTCTTGGCCATCTTTCCCTGCTCCTTACAGATGCCAAAAAACTAACACACAGCTGGCATTCAGCATCATAAAATCACAGGTATAAATACAATTACCATCAATCAAAGCTTGTATTGAACATTCTGAAGTTAATTCAGTAATTAGGATTTTTACATAGCTGCAAAATGTGCAATGGTAGTAAATAACTCCTCATAGAAAGCGTACCTTAAATAGATCAGCTGCTGTCGATTCTTACCAGTTCAAGCTGTTAGCAGTTTATTTTTAGCCTGTTAAGCATCTGTTGTAGAAATCACTTGCTATCTGCACTGCAGTTAAAACACTTCTTAATTCATTTTTATATTAACTGTACAGTATGTTCATGTTGCTATTTAAAATAAATCTGTGTTTAATAATAGATGTAGATCTTGGCTGACCCTGAATGAAATGTATTTAGCTTTTCATTTCTATTTACATTTTACTTTAATTATGTCTCTAACCAGGGTAGTACCCTTTCACCCAGCAGTATTGATCTGTTGTGAGACAAATGCATCCTAAACACAGACGATTTTAAATTAATGTGGATTTTTCTGTCTGGAAAGTGTTCTAGGAAGGTGGTCATAATACGTTTCGATAACTCTGTTATTAAGGTAAGTTTGGGAAAGCTTCAATTAGCCAGACTCAAGTCAGAAAACCACCACAAAAGGAAGGGCCCACTGGAAACATAGCACATGGACACCACCCAGGGGTCTTGGCAGTATATTTAGCCACCAGGCGGTGCTGTGCCACAAGCAGGGTTTGAGGCCATTTTTTCTATTTTCTTTTTAAAATCAATTCCCATTCCTGTTACAGCATAGGCTTTATTGACCAAACAATTGTACAATTGTGTAAATGCATATTTTGTTAACAAGTTGTACATACAGTAATCTGTTGCGTATCCACCCGTCGCATATCCGCCCTAACCGTTTATCCACCATGATCGAGCTCTTCAGCAACCTTAGTTTATTATTGAACAGAGAAGATTAGTTCAGAGATTGTGCTCCCATTGCTGGTAGTGTCAGGTGAGCTGTTCAGTGTGTTGATATGTAAATAAATCCTGTTCGTCTGTGGGCTGTATCAACTTCAACCTCCGTCTCAATCACCTTCCTGTTACTCAGCAGAGAATGTACACATCCATGGGGCGCTCCCTAATAAAAGCTGAATCTAAAACAATAATTGTATGAATTTCGAAATTGTTGCAGCTGTGTATATTAATCTGACTTTTTACATATCCACCCTTACTCTGGTCCCACCGCATTCGGATACTGTACTGTAAGTTTGATTTTAAGAAGGAAATGGAATTTAACCCAACCCTGTCAACAAGCACCACCCAGATTCGAATCTCTGGTACATAGGAATACATCAGAGGAGAGGAGCGACACAATATTCATCTGATTCTTCTTAACACATAACGGAATTTTACAATACCTGCTCCTAAAGATACCTCTGGGGGTCAGACTGTATTTGTCAAGCAAGTTTATAGCAGCCTCAGCCAGCCTTCTGCTGATTGCACAACTAATTTAATACAAACAGATGAACAGGACCGAAGAGCGGGGACCCTGGATAATGATTTTAACTGAAGAGGCCAATGGAACTTGTTACAGTCAGCAGTTCTCCCTGTTTAATGTCCTGCCCTCATTATACCGGGTGTAACCAGTAGAACACTTGAAAGGGCAACAGCACCAACGTTTACAGCAATACATTTCAAATCAGCTCACTCAATGAAAAGCACTCCATTCCAATCTTTGTGTTATTAAAATGAGTACATGATAGATTGCAAATTGATCAACTGCCAATTGAACTGTCTTTGAAAGACATGGGATAAACACTAAATACACATACCATTACTGAACTTGTGTCTTGGCTTTTTTTCAAGTATGTACAGTATCTATGCTGAAACCTTCTTTTACCCTGTTGTAAAAACAAAACAAAAAACCCAATGTGTGTTGTTTTTTTTTGCTAGTTAAATAAGTGTAATTCTAAGTCCACGGAGAAACCTGCAATGGAGACAATGCGACACAATGGACTGAACCGTTTGGGGCACCTGGTGCATGTATAAATGAATGTTTAGTGTGCAGAATACCCACTCCTTAGTTCTCATTGGTTCATACACAGCACCTGTCATAGTCCAAACCCAATATGTGCAATAGTGCTGGTCCCACATCCAGAGGTGATCGAACCCCAAATCTAAACAGAAATGTAGCCACTAGGAATGTGGTTTTGTGCAGCCCCTGCAAACATTATGTCTCCTACTAATCTAAATTCCCATGATAATGCCATTAGTCATGATAATGGGGATGTTGGCAGTAAGTGAAAGTAGTTAATGAATTGCACTGCATCATTAATGATATTAGTACCATTGCATGTAGATAAGAGGGGACACACTTAGCATTTAGAGAATCCTGTGCAAATCGCCACCCAGCACAGGGAAAAGTTAAATAACTTGTCGATGGTCTGTTGAAGCAGAGGACAAGGACTCAGTAGCAGCTCTTTTCAAGTCACTATCTAATACATCAGAATCCAAACCAGGGAAGTGAGGCTAGACATTTTGAACAGTCACCAGCATTTAACATGTGTTACTGTGGAATCTGATCATTCAGTGCCTATTGAAGGATGTAAATGCTCACAATAATAAAAAGAAATAAAGAAAGAAAGAAGGTCATTCTATTTTCAGCTTGAATCTGGTATTCACAAAAGGAAACTATAACTGGTGACTGAAAAGAAAGCAGACTTTCAGTATCAGCTTCAAACGACAATGAAAGGGAATTGTCAATCATGAGCAGGCAACATAATCATGAATCATTTGTATGGGGAAAATAAATAAAATCAAACGGGTCACCTTTACAATATTAGACAACTCTTGTCATTTTTAAAAGTTCTAACTTGCTATGCACTGCTATTTTAATTTGATTGTCAGATTTTTGCATTTTTCATTTACTGTGTTTGAACCAAATCACATGAAAACTACAGCATTTTGATTGCAGAAAAGAAAATGGTCCCTCACATGGTAAATTGTTTCAACAGTGATTCACATAATTAGAAAGCTTTTGGGTACCACAGTAATTGGAAATGCATATGTTCTAAATGCTCATACTTTAGAGATGTACATAACCTCTGATACAAAAGCAACTTCCAAATCCTGAAATAAAAATAAACTACATATGAAACTGTGAGAAACCTAATCCCCTGACTTGAGTGATCTGGAGTGAATGTTACGGTTATGTTCTGAGAACTGACTAAAAGCTAACCTGTGCATGCCTTTACATCCTAGTTGAAGATGGCATTTGCACAAAAGAATAACACTTAGGTCAGAATCAAATTCAGTTATTACATGAAATACATTTTCTAATGGAATTATTGATGCTGCCAATTCTTTACAACCATCCCACAAAGCAAAGGTGTTGACAGCTGCCAACACAACTGGGTCGCAATAGTCTGTGTGAACAGCAGAACCAACTGAAATCTGTGTACAAGGCAGTCTCCTTAGTGTGAACAGCAGAACAAACTGAAATATCTGTAGGGTCTCCTTAGTGTGAACAGCACAGCCAACTGAAATCTCTGTACACAGTAGGGTCTCCTTAGTGTGAACAGCACAGCCACCTGAAATCTCTGTACACAGCAGGGTCTCCTTAGTCAGTGTGAACAGCAGAACAAACTGAAATCTCTGTACACAGCAGGGTCTCCTGAGTGTGAATAGCAGCGGATCCTGCCTGGCTTTCTATATATATACCTATAATAGACACAAATACACACATAGCCTTTACTATCCATTGGATATTGTGGAGGCGTACGTCTAGGACATCAATTATTCAACTTTTCTTGTTAAGCAATAAATTGGATTGCTGCGTGTGTGGTAAACAGTGGGAGAAAGGCCAGCAGCTGCTTACCTTGGGGGTGAGGTGAGGTGTGCAGACCGGTCACGTGCAGGGCAGGGCATTCTCCTCTTTATCCAGTTAGCACTGTCAGGGTAATGGCAGCTCTCCAGCACTGCATTTTCATTCTCAGTCTCCACAGGGAAGCACTGAAAACTAGAGGTCTTGGAGTGACCTTTGTGCTTCCCACATAACATGAACAACAACAAAAACACCAGAGACATGCCTTTCTTAAACAGACTCCATTAATGATTATATACTCTCATTCAGTACATTTACAAAGATCCTGAAAATATTCAAACACACAGAGGTCTTTTCTTCAGGTAAGGAGTGGAAACTGAAGTTAAAGAAAGTTCCTCACAGGCCTCTGGAAAACACTGTACACGTCATAACTTTCTACTGTTGTGATGATAATTGAATCCTAATGGTGTGGGACATATTGTATTCATTTTTTAACTGAAATGTAAGATGAACTTTAGCTTTCCACTTGAGAGTCTATTAATAAACATGCGTCGATTTCTTATGGAAATGCAGTAAGCAATCAGATACTAGTCTTTTTAAAATTAAAATAAATGCTAATGTTTTGTGTCTACAGTATAGTGCCCCAGATGGCTACTGATTACCAGGAAATGCACTGGACTGACATGGTACTATTAAGTTTTTATAATAATAAAAAAATTATTAAGACGTTTAGAGGTCTACCCGCTCAAATCTCCTGGCTATAGGAATGAATGATCAATATTTGTTCAGTCTGTAAGCAACTACAAGAGCAGACCATTGAAACAAGTCAATCTCAGAGTCTCACACACATTGTATCAACCATTATAAAGCTTGACCTTTGAGTCTTTTTATGTTTTGTTTGACAGTTAAGGCATCTAGTTTACAATTTAAACAGTCAGCGCTTCAGTGCCAGACCTTTGGAAAAGATACAATTATTATTTGCCCCTTTTAGCATTGTGAATATTTGTATTTAAGTATCAGATATTACATGGCTCGCTAGTTTTATATTCTGCAATCTCTATAATTGAACAGCTAAACTGAAGAGCGACAGTGTCTAATTAAATAAAACATGAATACAATTTTATTAATGTGGGAACAGTTCTGCTCTTGGAGGCTGCAGAAACAAAGCTATGGCAAGAGGTTTGTTCTTGCTGTGTAAAAAGTGCATATTGCCATCGAGCACGATTTATATTTTGTAAACCTCCAGACAGCTTCAAAAGATACTAATATTTGATGTTTACTTAAGACTACATTTTAAAATAATCGGATACCTACCAGCAGAAGAGATATGACAGTGATTGCTTAACTCTTAACATCCACTGGTTTACAAACTCAATAGTAAGACAGAAGTACTAAAATCACAAAGTTAAACTAAATGTGGTGCCCTATGAAAGACATGTGTACTAGTAAAGTGAGGCCAATTGGTTCGGAAAGCTGCCACTTCTAATATCCAATCGCAAAAGGGTTGACTTCTGTTCTGTTTTAACTGCTCCACTCATTGCACTTTGAAAAGTCTCCAAAGAACCATCATCTGACTTCTGCTTTTTTTTCGCTTAAAAACCCCCCCCAAAAAACAAAAAAAAAACCAACTCTTTTTGTTCCCTGATCAGAAAACAGAATATATGGGAATGACCAAAACTATGTCATACAATTTCTCATTGTCAATATAATTAATATATAATACTGCCCTATATTATTCAAATATTGTATGACCGTTTTTTTTTTACTTTGTGGATGATCTGCCAAGAGCATCTTTGAAAGAAATACAGTAAACCAACTCCTGTATATCTGGCATTAAGCCTGGCATCAAAATAATGAAACAAGACCAGTTTTGTCCATAGTTTTTTTTTTTACAGTTTATATTTAAATGCATGAAGTATACACAATGCAACCTATACTATTACATTATGTCCACACTTTTGTAATGCTGGATGAAGATACAATGTTTGGCATTAAACAATCAAGACAGCAGTATGACATTTAGGACAAAAGCTTCAGCATAAACATGTCAGATCCATAACATAGTACATAGGCAACATTAGTACAGTTACCAAGGAAAGTAGAAATACAAAATAAACAAACTCATATACTTTTTATATACAAGCCAGTGCTTCTGGGTACTTAACCAGCTTTCTCACTGCACACGTCGAGTCCACTAACAAGACAAGAATTTCAGCATGACAAACAGTTATAAATAAGTATGTATATGGTGCAAAGACCTTATTCTACCAACTTATTTTGAGAAACCCCATCAAAAACCAAGTAAAACAAGCTATTTTTAAATGTGTATTTTCTTTCATGTATATATTTATTTTTGTACTTGAGCCAGTCTTGAATTAGAAATTTAAACACAGACCACTCTGCTAACAGTTAATAGTGAACTTGCCTCATCTGTCCCAACTTACCTGGGGGGGGTTCACTCAAAAGACCTACATTTCCGGGAAGCAACATTTAAAAACAAAACAAAAAAATGATCCAAGTCCACAATCATTCCTAAAGAACTGAGAAAGAAGCGCCTACCTTAACTGATTACACTGAAAGAACCACCCCAAATCGATAAGAAACATATTTTCCGACAGTGCTTGCTAGAAACCATGACTGTCTGGTCTGTGCTGCATACAACTGATTAAAATTGAAAAGCACAAACAGCTCCTCCCTTGTAACATCATGCTCTGTGTGTAAATTATCTGAAAATCAGCACATTGTTGAACCATAAATCACCAACCTCCCCACGCTACCCAAACCTTAACTCCACTCTCACTGAAACTAACCCCAAATTGAATGATGGAAGCATTTTTCCCCTGGTCTCAGTTTGACTCCCCATGGCACTTCTTTTTTCAAAGCAGATATAAAAAAGTGCTTGAAATGCAAAAAGAAAAAAATTGACAGGTTTGGAAAGGAGACTGTTAACTCTCGTACCAAAAATGTAATTTTAGTTTTGTGCAAGTAGTCTTCAGCAAGACAGTAGAATGGAGTATGTTTCCACTCTCTCCCAGGACAGTAAAGGAAGCTTTTAATCAGCTATGTTATCTGTTAAATATCAGTAGTATAAAGACCCTTCTAAAGTTAAAGCCTTTTTTTTTTTTTTTTTTTAAGTAATTTTTTGGATGCTCTCACCCAATTGGCATGGACCTTAAGAAAATGTTTACACAGTACATTCTCCTAGCACTTTACAGAAGGAAAGACATCTGTCCGAGGAAGGCAGCAGAATCCGTTCTCTGTTCAGTCACGTGTGTTTCCTGCTTCATTAAGACGTCTCCTTTCCCTGGGCACCAGTCACGGTTTTGATAGAGCTCATCGTTCTGTTAAACCAGGTCTTCTTTGCTGCTTGGACTTCATTTATAGCCAGACCCAAATGGTGCTCCAAGTCCTGCAAAGACAGAGATCATTGTCTCAGGAGTCCATCCAATAACACACATTTCCAGATTTTGACATGCAAGTCATCACCTCAATCCTGACCTGAACACCCCCACCTTTCATTCCAGGGGCTGAAGCAGAGACTCACACTGTGCTGAACTGTGTGAAATCTGTCAGGACCACTGAGAAATAAGTTAAAGAGTAATTACTAGGGTTCTGAAAAAGATAGCGTTATACGTCCCCACGTGTTGCTACAACTGTTTAAATAACATACCTGTAATTTCTCTTTTCATTGTGAACATCCTGACAATTTTGTACACTTAGAACTTGAAACTCTGTTTCAAAGCTCTTTTCAAAGTGGTCCACTTGGGTTTGAGATTTGTCCTCTAAATCACTGCAAGTGCTCTGGCTTTTCTGTTCCGTACCACATCATGGATCGGTATTGCTGTGCTACCTGTTTGACAATGTGGGCAATAATGTTTGCACTAATCAGTGCACTAGAGCAGACATTTTGAAAATAGCTTTGAAACAGAGTTTAAAAAGTTGTAAAGTGTAAAAAGTCGTCAGGATGTTAACAATGAAAAGAACAATTACAGGTAGGTTATTTAAACAGTTGCAGCAGCACGTGGGGACGTGTAACGCTGTATTTTTCGGAACCCCGCTACTTACTCTTTAAAGCTCCTGATTATACACCCCCCAAAAAAATATCTCACACAAAAATATGGTTTCAAATATTATTCAGACTAAAGCACTGTTACACTTCCCTTGTTAATAACAGACTCTGTACTATAAACTTAATGAGTGTCGGAATGAACCACCCCAAAGGGGTAAAAGAGCTACATTTAAAAATGAGAATGATAACGAAACCTGGTCTGAATACGTCCATCCCTACTTCACACTTACAGTTCCCTACTTTTTCAGGATACTGACAGCACTAATCATTTAAAGCAGATGTGGGGGAGAACATACTTATTTAAATTAGAAGACAAACTAACTTAAATCATATTGGGGTCCTACTTCACTTTGGCTTGAATTAATTCAGTCTGTTGTGCTGCAAAGCTATACTTTATAATGGTTATGCAGTACCATAGCTTTCCTATTAGATTCCTATCAGATATACTATATTATGTGGCACATTTCTTCCACTTTAGTTGCCCCTTAACTTTCAACCCTTTTGACCCAAGCAACAGCAATACAAATACCATACTTCTGCTAAGATTCTTTTTCAGATAGATTCATGACAAATATACAATAGTTACAGTGGCATAAATGACAGTCCTGGAAAAAGAGGATTCCTAACACAGGACACACTACAGGTCCTGTAATCTAATTCCGGTATATAATAATATGAAGTTTGGGATGCTGGAATTGATAATTGTAAGTTTTCAGAATGATTGCATAGTAACACATACATGTTACACACATATTAAATGAAAGGTTGAACAGTTGACAGAAACACATTGGCCTAATTTCTGGACAAATACGCTTTCTACGTAGAGCATGTTGTGTGGTTAGGAAGGGCTGAGATACAACTCTTGTTAAAGACCATGCTCATTCACAACCAAGAGTGGTCATACAGGACAGCTTTTACAGCTTTCTAAAATCTCAAACTCTATAACACACACTGTCACAATATCTTGCCCTACTGGAAAATAATCTTTGTGCCTTCACACCATTTAAAAAAAGGTCTGAATATTCATCTCTATAGACAATTCTGGTAAATGTTAGGGTTAGGGGAACAGCAGCATTTGGGGGTGGGTCCTCTTTAGTAGTTTCTATTGCGGTAAGTGAATTAAATGTCATTTACAACTTCCAACTGCTGCAAGTAATAACAACAGCATACATGTTCACACAGAGACATAGTAGCAAGATTTCAAGGGAAGATTTCTACAAAATCAAAACCTTAGAGGTTTTATAAACAAACTGGACTTCGTAGCGAGCATAGCAGGCTAAGGCAGAGAAGACCTCTTTTCAGAATCACTGCAATCCTTGTGTGTCACTGCACTCCTCACCTGTATCTTGCACTCTGCCTCGACTAGCTGCAGTTTGGTCTGGGCCAGCTCGAGCTCCATCTCTCTCAACTGGTTCTTCAGCGACTCCTTCTCCTCATCCAGCTCCTCCTCGGAGCCCTCCTTCGCCACGCTCACCACCCGCAGGCTGCCTTCTTTACTGAACAGCTCACCACACTTCTCACAGCCCTCCACTTTTAGCTAAGTCAACAAAACACAAGCAATTACTCATCAGCTCAAAAAGATCAAAGTCATCCCAACTGCATCAAACGAATCATTGTTAGAATATTATTATGATCTTTATGTTCCATGTATTATATACTGTTGCATTAACTGTTATTAAACAAAATACCTTGACTGAAAACATTTAGCTAAATACCTAGGCTTCTGTTTAATTAAGAAAATAAGCATTCAAATTTGCATCTTGCTCCCAACACGAATGCCTTGCCTTGCAACACCAGTTGGTTTCTGGTAAAATGTTAAATGTGTTGAACATGGTTTATAATGTATATTTTGTGTTTGGAGTTACAGAAACAACACTGCTGAAAGAATGTTTGAAGTTAACATTTTCCACATCCTATTGTTGAGAAGCAGCCATTAGTATCCTGGCTGCTTTTGAAGGGTGTTTTACCAGTGCACTTTCACATTAATTTGATTCTTAAGAAGCATTTACAACACTCTTCTAAAAGTGCTTCTGTCTAGTCACTTCAGAAGAATGCTTAACATGTGGTGTTCAGAAAGACAAACAGGGTTTTCAATGAATTCTATTGTTATAGTCTTATTTAGAGTAAACAGCTTATTTTCAAAGACGAGAGGGCTCCTTTGTTGCTAACAAACAGCCATCAAGAATGATATAAAAAAAGGAACACATTGAAAATAATAGCCAACATGGCTTTGATCTCAAGAGGATTATGCAGAGAAGAAAATCCACATTTCTTCATGGAATAATAATTAGGAGCATTGAAATATCTGAAGAGGCTTCTTTTTAATTCCCAGATCTAATTAAAATAATAAAAAGGATAATGTAAGAATTCTAAGGAACTTTGCAGAACAATCAAATTGAACCCCTAATATCTCATGAAAAAGCCATCAGTGCTTCAGTTAGCGAGGCCCTAGTGCTCTCACAGTGAACAAGCAGACATGAGCAATCAATAACACCACTAAACAGATAGCGAGGCCCTAGTGCTCTCACAGTGAACAAGCAGACATGAGCAATCAATAACACCACTAAACAGATAGCGAGGCCCTAGCTCTCTCACAGTGAACAGGCAGACATGAGCAATCAATAACACCACTAAACAGATAGCGAGGCCCTAGTGCTCTCAGTGAACAGGCAGACATGAGCAATCAATAACACCACTAAACAGATAGCGAGGCCCTAGCACTCTCACAGTGAACAGGCAGACATGAGCAATCAATAACACCACTAAACAGATAGCGAGGCCCTAGTGCTCTCACAGTGAACAGGCAGATGTGAGCAAGCAATAACACCACTAAACATTAGTCATAATAAGACATTTATACATAGAAACAGAAATAAATTGAGTTATCCATATTTAGAATTCTCAAATCAGAGAAGCTCAATTTGGACATGATGGAGAAGGCTAAATGATTGCGGTTTCTATAAAGTTTGTGCCAACTGCAAAACAGTGCATTCCTCCAGAGTCATATAGTCAAAATGTGAAACGACTAAAGGACTACCACCTGGACTGAGATATAATGAACACACCATGTAGATTTTCAGAACAAGTTAACATTGTAGCACTGTTTTATTTCAATAACCACATTTATTTTTAAACTATTATTTACATTTATGGAGGATATAACCGTTACTCTGTGAATGTTGTTTTATTTAGGCAATTTTAAGTTATTAATAAAAGAGAATTACAAATTATTATTATTATTATTATTATTTAAACGGCAATGAAAAACATCAGTTTACTAGTAAAGGAAACTGTAAAGGAAAACTGATTTTAAATGCAGTAAGGTGAGTAATAAGCTGACTCCATTGTGATTTAGCAGTTGGTTCAAACAATTTAACAAACACATGCTGGATTGTAAATACATATACAACTATAAAGAGAATGCAGAAAAAGGCAAACAGGGATTTTATGATGGGTTGTTTTTTGGATAATGATAATAATAATAGCATCAGTAATAACACAAACTTAAATGAGATGGATGCAGTAATTGTATAAATTAAATTTGCAATTAACTGATAAAAAAAAAAGAAAATCTCAAGATTAATCGCAATACATTTTTTTTAAATCGCTTGACAGCCCTACATACATATATATATATATTTGGAAATTTATATATTCTGCTACTAAATATGTTAATTCTAAAGCTGAATACAGAAATCCAGAAACTGTACCAGTATCCAAAACAGTGGGAAAGGGAGATTTCTGTTCTTGCCTTGCTGAGAGAACATTTTGGAGTGGAACATTTTTGCTGTGGAAGCCCCTGAAGCAGAGGACCAAGCTTAGCAATGGGGCTCTGGTTCCTCACATGTATCGAGGGTAATACAGTCATTAACTCACATACCCAGATTTTTTCCAATTCTCCTTTATTTGCTGTCTGCTGCTTCTCCAGCCTCTCGCTGAGCTGTGAACAGATCTGCAATAAAGAAATCACACACAGAATGATTACCGCACTCTATAGAGGGAAGAGGTTTCCTTTAAATAACTGAGCAAGTAAAAAGAAAATGTAAGAGGAAGGGGGGGGAAGTCTGTCACAATTGAAGTCACCAGTGCAAGTACATGTCACCTTGAGTTATCTTGGAAGTAAGTGTTTTAAACATAAGCCTGTTTCAATCGTCAAAGTATGTAACCCAGCAGTTCAGTACTTACAGAACAGTACAGCAAGAACCTGGTAACTCGTATTACAATCTCAGTTTCAAGAAGCGCTTGCACTGATGGCTTCAACAGCCTTACCTTCAGAAAGAACAAGGACACTAGAAATGAAAGTTTTTCTGAAAAAAACAAAGCATCGCTGGTAGCATAATCTATGGGGTATGTCATATTGAGTGGCTTGAAACATGAAGTAATCTGGAAATGTGAAACAAGATTTGTATCATTGATATGGGAAGGGTTCATTTTTCTTGTGCGTCACCCATGATGAAACTTGAACTAGGAAATCACAGAATACATGCGTCTCAAGTATGAAGCCAGTATACTGGAAATTGGAACCTACTGTTCATCTCACCAAGGTAACAGAATAAAACAGCATTTTCACAAAGATACATTTCATCTTAACAATAGCATACGATTACCCTGCACTGTACATGTGTGCATAATATCTATAATCTATCTTCATGAGATTAATAACTGCACCACAAAAAATAGTACAAAACAAAGTTAATTATCTTTGCCAACTGGCAGATAATATTGCTTGATTTGGGTTTTATAATGTTTTCTACATTTTCAAAAAATTAAAACAATATTAAAAAAAAAAACAAAAAAAAACAAACAATGTAAACACAAGAAAAATAATATCTGCCAAAGGGAAACAATACATTACCTTGTAAGATGCCCCCGCCCCCCCCCCCCCACACACATTTTTATTAAAACATTTATTTTTCTTACCAAGGCAATATTTGTGAGACAGATCCTTATACAGTACTGCATTTGTATTCTGCCTTATTAAAAATAAATCAGGAGATGTGTGATCTGGTTGACTGACCCGTAAAACTGAGGTCCAAGCACCTGACACCATTCTACAGCACAGCTCTTGGGGAATTGCTTTGGGAATGATTGTGATGAGTGATGGACGATCTGACAAAGACCTGCCTAGAAACGTGTTAGACAGAACAGGCCTGCACTATTACAGAGGTCACCGAGCAGCTCTGGCCTCCTAAATGCTGTCTGTAGTTCTACAAAACATCACTCTTCAGACACATTTTAATCAGATTTTTTTCCCCATTTCTTCTAAAATTGTTTCAGCAGGGCCAAACAAAGACATACTCACAGGCTACGCAAGATATTTATTTTATTGGATATTTTTTAACACCAGCATTAATCACTTTCATTGCTTAATTACTTTCAAAAGCATGCACTCTCTTTCAATCAGAGGGTTTGTATAGCACAGTCCAAATCTTTCCTGTGCTCCTGCCCCCAAATCCTCCTAAAGTAAGTGTGCTGAACTACCTAGCCAGGTCCTGGGCACTTTGTAAGATTTACAGCTGGGGAGAGGGACGCCACACTGCTACCTAGAAAACTTGGATATAATCTGGCCTTCATTGGTTGAACCGTCACACAGCCTCCCACAATGCGATTCTTGCAAATTACGATGATAAGGGCCGGGGAGGAGACCATATTATCTGTCTTTGTTATTAATCGAAATGTCAACAGAATCATTATACCAACACTGTCATCCAGAACAAATAGCTGAGAACCTTCCAAATCCAATTAGGTATGCACTTAGTCATCAAATAAATTACTATTTAAAATATTATTTTTGTGTGTGTACAGGGTTGGGTTGTGTGTGCAGAAAAAATGAAGTTGTGGTGCAGTGAACTGTGGGTGTGACTGGGGGATTATAGTACAAGATCCCCAGTAAACACTGATTTCTAACCCAACATCATATACAAGCAGCAACAAACTTCCAGGTTATTGTATTAGAGGGAGCTGTTTCTGTACGTGCATATCCACTACTTCTCACATTTCTTTAACTATGTTATCAGGGAACCTCGATATTATTTGTGAAAAGATTCCAGATTGATTGTGTAACACAATGGATAATAGCAACATAATACCTTGCAAGCCAAAATATCTTAGAGAATAACCTTTAAGTCTAAAAGAGATTGATGCCTATAGCTACACCAACCTGCTTGTACTCCACGATAATGGATCCATTCTTCTTGATTTCTGATTCTGCCTTGTCCATTTCTCTTCGGCACATTTCTTTAAGCTGGGCAGGGAAAATTTCAATATATTTTACATAAATGAAATGAAGATTCTGCCACAACGGTAAGCTACCTCCATAGCTAGCAGTTCGAAAAACAGAATGATGATTGAAATCCCCAATGTTAAGTGAGACAGTCCATGCTTTTAAGGCAACAAGCACAATTATGTCAGATAAAAGGCTTCTCATTTTGCTGGAACATCATTAGCTACAGAGACGTTTAAATTACAGATGGTCTTTGTTGTCTTAGGTTGGCACAATTAACCTATTACAGAACATTATTTTGTAACACACATTATCCACAGTTCATTTCTTATTCAGTCTTGTTTCATTAGAAGAAAAAAAAACAGTGTTTGTAGGATACCGTAAAACTCAGTTTTTGAGGTCCTGTTAAACGGTGTGCAATTTATAAACAGGTGTGGCTTGTACATCGATTTTTACAGGGCATGAGGTTGAGGTCCGGTAACACTTACTGTAGTAATAGATTTGCCTGGGATTTCGTCAGGATTCTCAGACACAGCCTTGCATTTACAGCAGTGCCCATAAGTACTGACACCCTGTGGTGTTCAATTCATTTTTTTTTTACCATTAGTCTAAAATAAAAATAATCAGTAATGCATTTAAAAGAAAATTCTTTATCATTCAAGTACCAACATATTCAGTGTATTTTGTATGAGCTCCTCTGGATTTATTAGAGTTTATAGATGACTTGTCACAGCATGTACAAGTCAATGAGTTTATTAAATAAACACTATTCAGTAACGCTATTTGGGAAATGAATAGGAATAAATCAGGAGGAACCAAGAAAGGCTTCTTAACCTGAGCGGATTCCTCTTCCAGTCTCCTCTTTTCATCCTCGGAATCCACTAATTTCTGTTTGGTCATCAGTAGCTCCTTATTGAGGGCGTCTGATTTCTCCTCAGCCTGGAAATCGCAGAAGGGGTTATAAAGGCACTGGATTCAGGAGCCAGCTGTTACATACAACAGTTTTTTTATTTGCTGTTGAGCTCAGAGATCTGTCAGAAATGATGTGACTATAATTGTGCTCATAAAGGAATGCTGAGCTCTGCCAGGGATAGTTTGAATATAATTGATATGCAGGCCACCTGCTGGGGAATGGGAATAGTACTGCATTTATAGGCTGCCACTGATCTGAGATTTATGGATTAATTTATTGCCTTGAAATATTCTGGCAGGAAGTTGTGATTTAATGAGAAGGTCGATTTTGGAGGCGGGGGGAGGGCAACTGTTCGGATGCCAGTTGTTAACATTTCATTGCTTGATCCGTATCTCAAACGGCCACTAGGGCAGTAATATTTTATTTTGTAATTGTTTGTTTGTCTTTTTTTGTCCAATTATTTTACCCCCTGATTTTCTCCCCAATTTAGAATGTCCAATAGTTTTTTCCCCTCAACGCAGCAATTTCCCACAGCCAAGCCAGTTTCCTCTTTCACACCCAGGAACGAGAGCGGATGTCAGCAATATGCCGGCCTATGGAGGACACAGGCCAGCCCTGCAAGTGCACCTGAGCTCAACAGGCGCCTGACCAGTAGGGTCCGCTGTAGCACGATGAAAAGAAACAGCCTCTGCTGGGTTTGCCTCCCTAACCCATGTGGCCGTTTTTATACCAGGTGAGCCACTCAGGGACCCCCATTCAAGAATCTATATAGCAGAAAACAGAACTACAAAAGGTAACACTTATAACCCAGGATGAGCTTGTATTATTATATCACAAAACCCAAGCACTGTTTGATAAGATGGCAATGTTTGCTGCAGATATATAGCATGTAATGCCAGCATTTGGAAAAAAAAGAACATTAAAAAAAAAGCCATGAAAGTAAAACGCAGAAAGGGAAGCCTCTGCAGCAGAGGGCCTTCTGTTCAGACTTACATTATCCAAGTCCTGTCTCAGCGCTATCTTGCTGGTTACCAGTTCATGTGCTAGGTCGTCATTTTCCTGTTCTAGTCTCATGTTTGCCTCCTGCAGGCGTCTGTTCTCCCTCTGTACAAAGTCACAAAGACACAGTAAGACCAAAAGCTAGGGAAAGCAAAAGCTTATTCACTTTAAGGTTAGGGAAAGAGTTTGCAATTTCAAAAATCAATTTTCTCCTTCAGCATGTGTAAAAGAAGAATGCCCAGCTGCACTCTGAGTTCAGCACCTTCTCGCCACATGCTGTGCCCTATATAATATTTAACAGCTCTCAAAAGAGAATAACCTTTGAAAACAGCTTTCGAGTACAGATTAAAAATGTACCAGCCTTCTGTAAAAATGTGCCTAGCCTTGTAATTATTCAGATGTTTACAAACAGCGAAGGAACCGATTCCCAATTAGATTGGTTCCTCAGGGACTCCATTATTTATTAGATCTCTCTCGAGTGTGATGAATTTGTGATGCAACACCAGACTCAGGCCCTGCAAAATGTTATTTTAAAGCTTTTGTATCTTCCCACGACGATGACACAAATTAGTGCTATTTAAACATCATAAACTCGGCAGGACAGGAACAAAACACCTTTCAGAAACTGTTCTAGAAACAGGGAAGCGGCAGGAACACAATACAGATTACTCTGCCATTACTAACCTATTACCGGTATTACACTATTCTTTCTCTGAGTAGCAATCCTTCCTAAGGGCAAACCAATTAGTGACTTATGGACTCTCAATTGTAATCCCTCCCCCCACCCCCCTATACAGTATCACATGACTGAGAAGAGGCTCTGCATGCACAGAATGTACAAAACAAGATTCTAAATACACACTAACACAACATTCCTATTCACTCTATGTACCACTGTTACATTATACAGCATGTGTCAAAAACATGTACATCACAAATAAGGGCACAGAATTGATGCTGCATCCTAGAGAATATAGTTATAGGGCATCCTTGTTTTTTTCTTTTTTTTTTTTTTTTTTTACATGTTGAGTAGCTGCAGACCAGGAGGTTCAGTTTGTAAGATCTGTAAGCAGATGTGTAATATAGTTCAGGTACTATATATTACAATGGTCTACAGAAAACATGGACAGTGGTGTCCAAAGGTTTTCTAAGCAGCTTTCATGACTATATCAGGAGATGATCATAGGGTTCAAGAGAAATCTGCTTGCCCTCTCTCCTTTTATCAATGTCTTATTTTTTCTTTTTTGATGTCGCAGAGAGCTGACTGCTGCTACTGGCAGTGGTGGCATTATCACTGGCACATGGCTCCTTTTCATTGTTTCTTTCTACATATTTTTTTTCTTGAATCCAAAGTTGAGAAGACAGAGAGTTTAGAGCAACAGGCATTTCCAAATGATGTATCTAAATGTGATATATTATTATAAAGCATCATATTACCTTGTGCAGAGGAATAATGTTAAGTTCTGATGACTTTAAATAATAAACCATGCAGTCTCAAAGAGACATGGACAATAAGAAATGTGTGGTACAGGTAAACTGTAGCTGTTATAGGGCACAGTATACAATGCCTTGCTGGAGAGAAGATTCTGGGATTCACACACTGAGATAGCGAGATAAAATGCATAGAGGACCCAATTGTTTGCATAATGACTATCAATTTAAATCTGTAATGTTTATTTATCATATAATATAGAATTATGTTTGAAAGGTAGTTTAACTGCAGTGTACAAAAATGAAGAAAAAAAAATATGACAATTAAAATGATTAAAAAATCATTTATTTCAGGACGTTTCAGACTAAAGCCCTTCTTCAGCTGTGTAGAAAATAAGATGCAAGCACAGTGCAGTAAACTTTTATTTTTCTAAAATGATTTCATATCACATGTTCTTGAAGAAATGAGCTCTCTTAATATCCCCTCACAAACCCGCTTACTGATGGTTTTGCATCAGTTTCTTGGCCAGAATGAATTTAGTGACTGGACTTTTTTAGTAAGAGAAAAAAAAGGGTTGATGAAATTTCTGTGCGACTCCTCATGGAGTAGAAAAATTGTAGTATATTGTAATAACATATGGTACATTCAATAAGGTTTTTTTTTAAATATAAAAATAGTTTGCATCTTTTTTTCTAATGTTATAAAAAAAAGGTTTCCATTTCTTTACATGAAACAAGATAAACTTACTTTTTTTCTGAGTTCCTGTCAATAAACATGTTACCTTATTAAAACACTGCTCTTTTTTTCTCACACTTGTGATGGACTGTCATAGACAAAAGTCAAGCCCAGTATTTGTAGCGGCCAGTTTAATATCCTGACTTAAACACCCAAAAGAACATCCACAGCCAGGTTTGGTTTACAATTGTATTCCAGCAGATGTCATCGTACCTTAACAGATAACAAAGGGCACCACATGGCTTAAGGAGAAGAACATCTCTGTACTATCTCAATGCTCAATGTGGACAAACTGATGTGCTGAAACCTTCAGTACACTTGCTACTCTGACAAGCACTTGTTAGAAACCTTGAGATTAAAAATGTGTCTGATCTCACAGATTAAGTCCTTAAGTAGGGGTATGTTTTCATTTTTATTTTGGGTTTTAGCCAGCATGAGTTGTCTTCATCCTTCAGCACAATTTATTATACAGCAATGTGGTGTGCTGTCTAAACACCCAATTTACAAACCGGTGATTTTCTGTAAAAGTAATTACATGTCTGCCATATTAGACACTTACTGCCCTGTGGCCCATGGGTAATGACATGTGACACCGCACACAGTTTATTACTCTGATCACCAAGTGTTTTTTTATTCTCTGCCTGCAAACCCTGTGGCCAACTTCCCACTAAAGAAAGGATGAAGGTCAGAATTGTAGGTTAGCAACTATGATCTATTTGATTACATGTAGTGTAGTGCAGGTCTGGGTATTATCAGGCTATCAAAGGGGCCTAAAGGACACATGTTGTGTTTCCATTTGCCCAATGGAAGAATTCTAAAAACTCAACGGCCTCTCATTTCAATGTAAAGCTGGGTCTGCTGCTGGTTCTTTCTTTCCTGTAGTGTAATTAATGGTCATGTTTTCTGTAGTTCTGGGTTTAATACCTAGAGTGAGACTGTTCCATTGGATGCTCATTTCTGCCAGTCTTCAATCCTAACGGGTTGACAGATTAAAACGTTTGATTCCCCTTGCATCCACTAGACGTGGTGAGGAGTAAGCGTAAAGTCCCTTACAGCAACCCACATAGCTATTGCTAATCAATGTTATAAATAAAACAGGCT
Organism: Acipenser ruthenus; assembly: GCF_902713425.1. Taxonomy (NCBI): domain Eukaryota; kingdom Metazoa; phylum Chordata; class Actinopteri; order Acipenseriformes; family Acipenseridae; genus Acipenser; species Acipenser ruthenus. Next base: position 8,479,581 of record NC_081219.1, read on the forward strand.
GATTAGGGGTGTTCTGCAAAAACACCATAACACAATATGAAATATTGATGAAGGTGTACCATCACACCCTAGATATGAAGCACACATATTACAGAGATTCTGCACACCTGATGCAGAATCTAGTCAGCCTCGCTGATTTTTCATTTTCTTGTGTGTTACTGTATTCTTGCACAGCTGTGGCTCCTACCCCAGCCTCCTCTCAGTCTACAGTTCTGATCGTCTTTTCATCGTCTGTCTTCAGAGATTCCGCACCACAACCAACCATTAAACATCACTGCTGGCTACTATCCCTTCTACTGTATATCGGAGCATACTATGAACTATTAAAAGAACAGTCTCTAGGTTTGGGTGATGTAAAGAAATTATTGTTATTTAAATTAAAAAACTGGGTACAGTCAGATAAGTGGCTTAATTCAAGCAAACCACAAAATCAACTCCTCTGTTCAGTTGCTAACACCACCAGTGTTTTAACAAAGTTTTGAACAAGAGGTTATTGAAAAACTTCACACAAACAAGTTGCAGCAAGATCAGCATCAACACTGATACACTTGTGTGTACACCGTCTTTTTAAATGATTCAGCTTTTACTTTAGCTGGTACATTTTGCATTGATTTTAGAATATAATCTTATAAAAACAAAAAACTAAACTTAAGGTGAAAAATCCTTTAAGGGATTGTCCTTGTGACGTTTTCTTAACAGTGGCTTTCTCCTTGGCCTGTGACCATTGAGACCTTCACCATCAATACTCAACCTATGGTTGAAATGGAAACCCCAGTCCCACTTGCAGCCAATTCACTTTGAATATCTTTGGCAGTCAATCTCAGATTGTTATTAACCTTCCTCACAATTCTTCTACTTGTTCTTGGTGAAAGAACCTTCTTTATTCCAGACCGAGGGAGCGTTGTGACAGTACCATGAGTCTTGTACTTCTTGATAATAGAAACATTAGTTGAAATTGGGATACTTAAATGCTTGGAAATCGTCTTGTATCCTTCTCCAGCTTTATGACAATAAACAGTTTTTTGCCTAAGGTCTTCAGATACTTTTTCCCATATTGACTTATTGGTAATGACAGCAATCATCCTATGCCTAACTCTACTCTCTAAGATTGTTCACCTACAATCTAGCTCCTAAAATCTTAAGTGATGCAAATTTTTTTGGCCATAGTTGTCGAGCAGTTTCCTCCATCATGCCCCTTAAATATGCAAAATGTTATTACAACATAACCAACATTTGCAAATAAAGTTAGTGCTTTTTTATCGCAATGAATAACTATATGCTAATTTTTGTACATTGTTGAGCCATGTGTCACCCTGTTCCGAATGGATTTTATTTTGTGTACCTGCAGTGACTGAATTATCACCCTGTTTCAGTTGTATTATCTTTTTTTTTTAACTCCTGCCTTTGAACAATACAGTGTTCTGACGCACTGATCATTGGTGATTATTACCTGTGTGATATCTGATTAGGAAGTTGGTTGCTGATTGCTCTATTTCCTTGTTTTCAAACACTCCTATAAACCCTGCTTGCAATATTTTTTAAAATCAACGAGACTCTGTGATGCAGTCAAGCAGGTTTCCAGGGAGGAGGAGGTTTGTGTTCGTCTCCAGAGCTCATACTTCTTCTGAAGTATCTAAACAAAGGTCTGTTTGCAAAAGCGCACAGAAGGCTAATTCAAGGAATATGTATTGATTACATACAAGATTAAACATCACTGGGGGGCAAGTGCAGCTTTCAAACTTTCCTCAACTCCAAATCACTGTACCTCGTATCTCTCGATCGGAGCCTCCTGCTGGGCCTGCTGTTCCCTCAGGGCATGGTACTCCTTCTCATATTTCTTCAGCTTCTTCTGGCTGATCTATACACCGAGAACAAAAAGAAAAGCTCAACATTTTGAATGTACTGGAGCAGTTTGGAGTTAAATAATGGGCGCGGCGCCAAATCAAATTAAATAATCATCTTGCAAACTAATCACACATACAGTAAAAGCTGCAGTAAAATGGATTTGATGCAGTCGGTAAACAAGGAAAAAAAAGTTGAGAAAGAATAATAAAATCGCATCTGGCTTTAAAGTTCTCTGTAGAAATTCTAAAATAAAAACAACCTGCACATTTATCTGTCTCCGCCACGAAGGGTGGAGCAAAGGTATGACAGGTTTATTACATTGTGTATGTGACAATACAGAAGACAATTAACTGCAACCGAGTTTGTAAGTTAGTTTTCCTCCAATTGAACAGGCTCTGCAAAAGGAGCAAGTAACAGAAGCCGTCTGGATTAGTTGAGCAGAATGCTCCACAGCTGAAATGATTTGGAAGAGCTGTCATGGCTAATCAAAGCAGTTCCACGCTAACCCCCTGGGCCACAAGCTTGTACGTTGATACACAAGAAATTAAAACAACTGTCTGCCCTTATATCACATTATCCCCACCATTTATTAGTTGCATAATAAATAGGTGGCAGAACACCCTTGGTCTGCAGAAAAAAACATTCAACCATCAAACTGTTAGCCATGAATACAACTGTGTCGCACGGGAGGCTTGCTTGATGTTTTAGAACAGCTTTCTTGTTAAGTGCTTGTTAATCATTATGGCTCGATACTAAAGGTGACATATAATGTGCACCGTACGGACAATATATGTTGGAAAGAACACAGCAATATATGAAAAATATATTTAATTAAATAATTAAGACAGAGAGCAAATATGTTAGAAGCTTGTTCTAGCCTTTTAAAATCTTGTTAGAATCACTGTAATTTGTAAAATAGGTATTTTTGAATGCTTGTAATTTTATCCTCAAAGGGACATATTTTAAAAGCTTGGTAACGCTGTTGATTGAATCTCCTTTATTATAGCCAAGGATACCAAGGTCAGAACATACAAATGTATTATCATTTTTTTTTTTCTTTTAGGAGTGAGACTTCTAAAATTGAGATTGTTACATGTTCAATCTCAAGGCTGTAAATAAAGAAAATCAAATCAATACAAATCTATGCAAATGTTGCATACAGCATATTTAAGGTGTTTATTTCTTAAAATCTGACACTTACCTCTATAGTCCAAAAGCGGGCTTGTGAGCCACAAAGAGTATGGTTCATTGAGATCCAAAATATGTCTCTTGGTTTAGGGGTAATCACATTTAAGGTTGTTAAGGGATTCCCTAATAAAAGTTTCCATGGTAAGTGTGCAGTTTTCCCACAGATTTACCATAGATTAACATGTTTTATATGTTTTATTGTATTTGCTTTACCATACCTGGGTTTTACAATGCTCACTATGCTTTAACACAGGTTGCTATGCTTTTACTAAAGGTGCACTACGACTTCATATGGATTCAAAAGTACTACGTGGGACACTTGCCATATCTTCACCTTTATCTACAATGTGATTGACTTTTCAGTTTTACTAAACTACATCTTTCTGGGGTTACAGTCTGCAGTGCTAACATGTTGTTGTGTGCGTGCCATTTTCTGTCTCTTTAAAAGCCCCATGGTTGTCTTTGAGCCAAAAAGGTTAGACTACTCTGCTGTTATGGGTTAATAATTATTGAAGTGATTCAAATTAGAAGTACACCTTAGGCACACAACAGCTATTCAGAAGGGTATAATAATACAAACTTTTAATAGAATAATATTTGGTGTCGGCTACAGTACGTCATTAGAGCTTGTAACAGTGGGGATTTATAGGTTGATAATAAAAAGTCACATTGAAGAACAACTCATTAAAACAAGATTCACTGCTATAAAAATAGAAAGACTGCGAAAAGAGCTTGGTGGCCTATTGCAATATTTTCATCCTCAAAGGCAAATGCCAGATTTATATAACTAACAAGTAAGCTGGCATCTAAACAAATATCCCTCTTTTTTAAATTAGGAACCCTACAAAATTAGGAGTTGATTCAAGTTGTACAGCACGTGTCCAGTTCATTACAGGATGCATCTCATTTGAGTTTTGCAATCAGAGAGTAATTTATTTTTAGTAAATCAGCAAAAGCTAAATTTTTAGTAGTAATTTTCTGTTTCAGTTTTTTTTTTGTATTAGGGTTTCATAGAAGGGTAAGTACAGTAGACAGAAATCAAGTCAAATAGAACAAAACGATTTGTTAAAATCAGCACATATCTATTTACTCAAATACTGTACCATAAGTCAAAATGTCATCTTCAGTAAAAACCATTGAATGAAAAAATAAATAAATAAATAATAATAAAAAAAAAGAGACAGAAAGAGAGAAATCCAGAAGCAGAAGAAATCCAGAAGCAGCTTGGAGTGGATATTTATGTTGGAAGGAACATTTGTGTGCAATGCAGAGAGAAAGAGTTTTTACTGGCTCTATTCACAGTAAATAATGCACGATCATCAAGTTTAAAATGTGCCTGTGAATGAACTAAACTGGTTTTCAACATGCACTGGTCACACACTATTTGGGTAGCGTGAATGGGGTAATATTACAGGAATTGTTTAACCAGTAATAAGTCTCAACTGATTCTTTACATTTCAGAATGATTATGAATTGAGGACAGTACTTTGTACATAAACTGCATTTGACAGAGATGACACTCAATTACTGTGTTGTATAAAGACACACCATTAGTCATTCACATTCCAGTTGACAGTTGTGCGGTTGTAAGCTGAACACAAAAGTCCCCCCCCCCCCCCCCCCTCATTCTGGCACATAAAGCTAATTTACAACAAGATTGTTATACACATAAAGCAGCTGAGCTTTAAACAAGCCTAATAGCTGATTGGACAATATAATAAAAAACTGTGGGCAGCACAAGGCTTCCAATAGTATGAGTTGTGGAAATTAGTAAACTCAGATGGGGTGATCTGATCAATCTATTCTATTCTCCAAATCATGACACAACCTGCACCTTTTAAGTACACAACAGGTTCAATACAGCTCATGCCCTTTGTGCCCTGAAAATCACTCCTCAGCTCTTAAGCACTAATCCCACTCTGTGTACGTTTGGTCACGCCAGCAAAGTGTCTGTAGCCACGCTGCTGTACAAATGTGTTCCCTTAGTACTACAGTAAGAACGGCAAACTCACATTGCTGTGCAACAATGTTTTAAAGAGTAAATACCTTCAAATACAATTGATGTTTTTTTCTCTCTTTTGTATATACTCTTGCTCGTATTAGCAAAACCGCCAAGACAATCGACTGTAACTTGTACATTTTTGCCATATGTGATTTTTGTCCATTCTTGTCGTCAATCCACAAGAGGTGCAACACAGTAGCAGCTCTGTCTACACAGCAATGCATTCATTGACTGTAGAACCGCACCATCATTTCCAACAGCAAACTACACTTAGTTTATCCTCCTCCATTTAATGTGGTTCAAACAAAAGTAATTATTCTATTATTATAATAAATTAATGCATTGCAAAGAACCAGCACTACTCATGCATCGAAAAATAAAACAGCAGCTCACACAAGCCATCCCATCAATGTCATCCATGCAGTGATGTGAGAGATTGTGAAGAGCATGGAGTCATTACAGAGAATGTTAACTACATTCAGCGCCCAGTGAATAGTAACACGACTGTATTTATCATGGGGTTTTGAGTACACTTAACTAGTGCCAGGTCAGTGATATCATACTGTAAATCTTATCAAAATCAACTGCACCGTATGCTGCCGATTGGCAACCCAGGCACACTGTAGGGATCGGTATTTATACTCTTGTCACAATCAAGCTTCATAAAAGGACCTAATGAGACATTCTCACCAAAACAGACTGCACCACAAAGTGGTAGTGGTCCATGCTTCCAGCTACAGTATGTCTTTTAAAACAAGCAATTTTACCAAATGCATTGACACAATTTGAAATGCTTAATTTGGAAGTTGTCTCACTCACTCAGAGAGCAATAAGCTGAAGATCTGTCCGTCCAATTAAACCTAAGCAAGCTAATGGACCCTTGAAGCAGGGCACAACCTTGTAGGTCTCTGCCTGGACAAACAGTGCTTTTACTAAGGGAGACATTGAGAACTGGCCATTTGCTCATTTATTGAAGTATCTAGCCTCTTACTGTACAGAGAGATAAAGAAGAAAAAAACAGGCCTGTGTGGCAATGTTATATTCATTTCTTCAGGAGCCGAGACATGGTTTCAAACAAAAATTGTAATTAAAACATGTATTTTTGACAAATACCTAGAAATCATATCAAATTAAATCAATGCCGAACTGATATGCTACTTTATAATTTTTTTTTTTGGAGCCCTATATATTAATTAAAAAAGAAGAAATTCTGTGCGTAATGCCTATTTTACCTTCTGATAAGAAAATGAAACAGTATTCAGACTAGCTTGCTGCCTCACTCTGCAACACAAAGACCCACTGTTTCTAAGGGTCTTTTAAGCTTGGAAGGCACTTTTTAATGTTATAGTCCATTTCCATAGCACAAGAGCTCTATGATGTGATGTTCCATCAAGGTTTAAAAACAATGCACTATAAACATTCTGCTGTGCCAGCTGCTCTTGTAAAAAGGCTGCCAGGTGTGTCATGGCTAAGGGTCTACCTAAATCGCAATTTCGCAGAAATCGTGAAATTGAGGGGTCACCGCGAAATTCACCTCTTTTAGGGGCCAATGCATACAAGTACGGAGAGGAAAAAAAAATAAATCTTGTTTAAATGAACTACACACAAGGCAAGCGACGCAAAGTACGTACCTTCCTTCTGTAGATAGCCCTTTTTTATTCCTTTGCCGTCCTGTGTGCATTTCACTTAACCACTTCAACACCATGACGTACGCACGTACATCAATTGAAAACCCACTTACAGTACCATGCCGTACGTGCGTACGTCATGTTTCCCATTCTATTCTATGATCTGTTTCTCAGTCTAGCGTTTCGGGTTTCATTCTCTAAAGCAGTGCTAGATCTGTGGAATGAGCAATGGAAGTTGGGGGAAGGTCAGGTGACATTTTTATCCAATTGCGTGTCATGTAGCAATTCCAGTCTGTAGCTGTGGGCATTTAGAAGGCTGAGATATATTGCAGGAAGCCATTCAGCTTTTACAAGTATATATATAGTGTTTTAAATTATTATTATTTTTATTTATTATTAGTTTTACTTGTTTAGTTATAGTTTATATAGTTTTTAGCGAAAGCTAAACATGGCAACGTACGTGGTCTTTCTATAAAGAGCAACGGGAGTGAAGTTGGTTCGGAGGATTTCGATACCAGCGACAGTGATGCTGACTTATCACTCAGCGATTATGATGAAGAGGATGTGGAGCCAAGAACAGTACAAACTGTACAAACAGAAGAGCATGCAGCTACTTTACAGGTAAGCCAGCTGCAAACGGGAAGCTGGTTTGAAATGGCAGTGCTGTGACAAAATACTATCAAAACACAGTGCTGGGTACAGGCAATGCAGCAGCCAGATCCATCACAATGCCTGCGCAAAGTAGCTGTGTACATGCATTTGTGACTATCCCTCCAACACAAGCGAAGCAGACACCGTAAAAAAGGTACAGAGTCTGCTACGAAAATGAAAACAAAAGAAAAGACAAAATAAAAATGTGCAGTGGTTGGGAAGGCAACCCCGGGTTCTGTTGTATTGAACATTTCAATAAATGGCACAGAGCAAGTCGATACTGGCACACTTTTTGATGATGTTTAATTTTTATTTGATAATTACTGTTTACTGATTATTACTGTTATTATCGTTATTAGCAGCGTTTTTGTTTTCATTGTTAAAAAAACAACAACAAAAACAACATTTTTATCTCTATATTGAATATAAAAAATAAAAAAAAAACAAAAAAACGTTTTTATCTTTATATTGAATATGGGTATGTAGTACACAGCAGCATAAAGGGTTAATGAAAAACACAGTTTAAGTAATTTATTTGTGTTTTATTTATCATATGTTAACATTTTATAGCAATTACAGGTTTGAAAACATTATTATTTTCAAAATCTGGTACCTGGGAAGGGGTTTCATTTTTACATCTGGAGTTGAAGTGGTTAAGCAAAAAACAAACAAACAAAGTACGTCCACAAAATAACATTTACAAAAAAAAGCTCCAAAGCGGTTAACGTTCTTGTTTACTATTCAAATGACAATGAAGTTTTAATCAGCCTATCAGTGCTTCAGTACTGCTTTTCTGTGACCTGTACTGTGCAGTAGGGGGTGGGACAAAGTCAGTGCTGCATTGTTTTGATTTAGGTTGCTAAAATCTAGTTTTCAGCATTGGAGGTAAAATAGTAGAAATGGAAGACAAAGCAAAAAAAGCAAAGTATATTTCGGGGATTGATCTTGTCAAGATATTTCCCAAAGAAACTGTACATGCATATGGACGTAATTGTTTTGCACATCTTGTAATGTGCCTTTGGAGAAAATATGATCGATCGCTATTTAGCTTCAGAATCACACATTAAACGAAAGGCTCCTACAGAGGCTGCTGAACAGAATGTAAAATAAACAGCTTTCAGAAAACAAACTGGAAAGTCAGCCCAAACAAAAAGTATTCCTGTCGGCAACTTAAATCAGTACTACAATGATCTAGCACAGCCACCTCGCTTCAACCTGCCGCTTACTTTTTAAACGCAGTTGGAATTTTAGACCCGAATAGCCAAGTTTTCTTTGTTTTGACTCTGTACTAATAACATAAATTATTGGATGGGACAAATAACATGACAACGAACGTGCTGCATATATTGCCTTTATTAAAGTATGCCAGATGCCCTTGGGTAAACGAGTTTTGGGGCTATTTCTAATCGATTTCCACATCTGTATAACTTGGCAAAGCTTTGCCTTAACTTCCAACCAATTCAGTGGATGCAGAACGTGCAGTCTCAATGTATGGGCAAGTCAACTGCAGGGGGATGCTGCATACTTGCCTTTAACAAATGACAGCACTCTGTTTTAGTAAGGAAGCAAGTACCACTATTTTTAGGCTTTATAGTGTTCTGAAATACTGTCTACTTAGGTTTATTTAATATTTAAACAGGTCCGTGAAATGTCAGCGAAATCCTAATTTTACTCCGCAACCTACCTGTGAAAAATATGTAAATTTACTGCGATTTAAGCAGACCCCTAGTAGACCCCTAGGTAGGTTTTCAAATTTATTTTTGCTAAGATCATCAGACCATGTGGAGACCGAAGGAGGGAGAAAGCATTGCAATGGAAGGCCAGACAAGTTTCATGCTATACTCCATTCAAACCTATTTATTTGGTCTTTAATGTGGACCCTTTTCTCAAACAAATGAAAAGTTTTCCAATATATTTTCTGCAATGAAAAAAACAAATGTAACATTATACATCTACAATAAATCCTAAAAGAAAAAAAAAACAAAAGAATACTTTAACTACTCCGGCATGCAATTAAGTTTTTTTAATTCAGGAGAAATGGGGGCACATCAGTGCAGTTTGCAAGCATACACTCCGCAACTAGGTTGCTGGAAACAAGGTAGAACTGTGTCCAAAAAACAAGGAAAATAAGCTTATTCTGGTGGAACACGGGTTCCCCCTGCTGTCTGGCTCAGTGATCAGTCAGACATCCAGAAACTATGCAAGTAATGTTTCAGCATGTAAATGAACCAGTTAAGCATGTTAAGGACATTATCGTGGTAACTCTCCCCACTGGCAGATAATGTCACAAAGATCATTTTTATTCTTGTGCAGTAGGTGCAGCACATACTGTTACCAGGTCAGTCTAATGCAACATTCTGAACACAAGTCACTTCATACAATCATATTTCAATATTAATGTCTAAACCAGCATACTTAAAAAGTAAATACAAGGCTTCACCAGGCAGCCATATCTGCCCTCCACCACCTTGCTTTTCTAACAGCAATCCGAACAACAGGCTTTACCTTCATGCTGCAGGCCAGCTCCATCAGCTTTTTGGCATTCTCCTCGGAGCGGTATCTTTTGGGGACTGGAACACGGAAGAACTTTAACGCTCCTTCGAAGTCCGTCAACAGCAGATCATCTCTTGAAGTCTAAAAATATACAATCAGCAATGTGTACAGCTAAGAAATACTGTGCTAGTAGAATGCTCCTCCTTGTTCTTTAGATATCACAATGGCCGATTTGTAAGTCTGGGCACAGCCAGGGCTTTAGCTTACTCGCACTGGGAAAAGTTTGTGCCCTGCATGGCGCTGACATCACTGCTCCCATTCTAATCAGATCCTTTCATTAGCTGGCTCCAGGATATCATAACAATGATACTTAAATGCTGTGGTTTGACGAGCCGGTTGCTGTGCTTGAGTGCTGGGTCATTTTAATATTCTTACTTTGTTTACAGCTGTATGCCTGGTCAAATAAAATATTACCCTGACAGTACAATCTGCCATAACTAGAAATACTGAACATTTATATGGTAGTTTAACAGAACAGCCACTTACTTTCAGTAATGCAAGTGCTACATTGAAGATCACGCTTATCCCCTGAAAGAAAAACATAAGAAAGGTTACAAAATATTTGATCAAAGGGGCTCCCGAGTGGCGCATCCGGCAAAGGCACTCCGCGTGGAGTGCAGGAAGCGCCCTATAGCCTGGAGGTCGCCGGTTCGAGTCCAGGCTATTCCACTGCCGGTCGTGGACGGGAGTTCCCAGGGAGTGGCGCACAACTGGCTGAGCATCGCCTGGGTGGGGAGTGCGTAGGTCAGCCAGGGTGTCCTCGGCTCACCGGGTGCCAGCGACCCCTATCGACTGGCCAGGCGCCTGCGGGCCTGCCTGTAAGCTGCCCAGAGCTGCGTGGTCCTCCGATGCTGTAACTCTGAGGTGGCTGCATGGTGGGCCTGCAGAGTGAAAAGAAGTGGACGGCTGGTGGCACACGTTTCGGGGGACGTGTGTGTCCGTCTTCATCTCTCCCAATTCCGTGCAGGAGTGGTAGCGGGGTTGAAATAAAAAAAGAATTAGGCTTTCCAAATTGGGGACAAAATGAGAAAAAATCATTGCTGATTCCAAAGTAAAAAAAAAAATATATATATATATATATATATATATATTTGATCAAAAATAGAAAAAGAGGATAAAGAATAAAATTAGAAATGAAGGGAACAAAAACAAAGAATCCTCGGGGGCATAATCAGTGGGGAATGTCATAATATACTGAACAGTTTGTGAACATAAAGTAAGATTAATATGCAAAAAGGATCTGTATCAATGATATGTTCAGATGTTAAATCAAAGTGGCAGTTCATTTCTAAAGGGTTAGGTCTCTAGCATACAGAAAGCAAAAAGTCAGATGATCCCAACATGGCAGCCATGTTAGGTAACATGCCGAAGTAAAGGTTACCATTAAATGTTGCCCGAAGAGTTTCCATCGCACTAAAAATATGAAGCTATACTATACATAGTGTTCTGGTGCTGGGCAGCAGAGTAAATTGGCAATGGGAATATTTTCACCTTTAGGCTGCTGCTGAATCATTATGCCTGGGTTGCTTGCTGCGGCTGGTTGGGGCTGGCAGTTAGTAATTATTTAATTTTAAAGAATGGATGTTGGGATCAATGCCATTTTTTCTGAAGGTCTAGTTTACTGTGGCCTGATTTCATAAAACTAACATAGTGATTGGCTGTTACTGCCATGTGGATGGAGTCTTCGGCCTCCAGTGCTTTCGATCCAGCACCTTACACTTTAATCATCATAACTAATAAGAAAAGGAAGGTTCTTATAAAGACAGGTATTATAAAGACAGCACAAAGTATTGAAACAGCATGTTTTTGTGAATGTTTATTAGCAATCTACCAATGTTGTAGATCTCAGCTGTTTAGTACTGTGTGTAATGCTAAACTCCCCATCTAATCTAGGTTCAGTAATTTAATCTAAATGAGTTAATGAGGACATCAAAGCAATCCCGACAAGGCAGAGGTGTTCGTTACAGCATGTGGTTTGATTTAGAACAGAAACATTTCAAAGTGACAGAGCAGAAATGAGGGCCAGTTGTCTCTCACAAAGCCAAGGCAGACCAAGTTTCAATTTCAACAAGCGAATTGAAGGGCAGTGCTCAGCAGACCAGCCTATTACTCCAGCCTAGGTGGGGCCACACAGTGAGGAATGCTCAGATCCATCAAAGTCAACTCAAATAAGGACATTATTCTGTCACTGCAGGATCTGTGCATTCAGGCAGACAAACCAGCAAAGAACGAACAACTTTTACATGGGTTTAAGAGAAGCAATTCAAAGCCAAATGGACTTTTCTTAAAACCCCTTTGTGGAAAAAAAAAAAAAATATATATATATATATATATATATATATATATATATATATATATATATATATATATATATATATATATATATATATATTATATATATATATATTTTAAAAGCCAAGTTTCTTTGAAATGCCTTGCTTAATAATGTTAAATACAATGAAAAGCCATCAGCATCATCTTGCATCCACCATAAACTGTATATTTCCTAGCTCTGAGAAACATTACTATTCCCTGTTTTAATGGCAGGGTGATAAAGAAGTTGGAACCCTAAGTACATGTCGGAACCTTCAGAGTCTTGTTTTAGAATAGCACCACTATGTGGTAAACTATTGAAATTTTTTCAGAATTATTTTCAATGAGAATATAATAATTATATTATTTTGTTTTCATACATGCCCCAGCTCTAATTATTTATTCATAAATTGAACAGTTTCCACATATTTACTAACAGCACAGTATTGCTAGTCTTCAAATGATACTACCCCTTCAGATCTTTAGTCTATGAAAAAAAAGACTCCCCTAGAGTATGATAGCATGGCTGTTAGCTGATTAAGTGTGTATCCCTCCCACCCTCCACCTGAATGTACAGCATGTGGAATAACTCCCTGTAACAAATATCACATGGATCAGAAGCTACAGCATGCACTGGTCCAAATAATCAGAGGACAGAACTCTTCCCTAAACAGTTAATCTAAAAAATGAGTGCAAAGGATTGCCTGCACCAAGCTTAATCACTTCTGGATAAGCGGTTCTAAAGATATGGGCAAGAATGTGTGTGTGACATAAATAGATATATTCATCTGATCACCGCCACTGTTTAAATAATTAATTGAGGGTCCAAAGTTATGAAAATCAAACATCCAACAGTGAATTAAATTATGAAAAAAATTCAGGAGGGTTCAAATTTTATCGATTTACTAAGATATTTAGATCTAGTGCTGTTCAGATCAATTAAAGAGACACCATAAATTAGCTAACCGTAAGGTGCACAGTAACCCTGAGCGTGGGGCCTGTCCAATTAAAAGTAGTTAAAAGAAGACATGTTTTAATGGATTACATGAAATGACATATTTCATATGCCATTTTCAAAAGCTGGATATTAAGTACATGCGCTTCTACGATAGCTCAGACTCTAGGAAATTCATACCTTGTGGGTTTTCTTTAAACAAGACTGAATTGGTCTGTTGAAACCCTAACAAAAAATATATTAACTGATATTTATTGTTAGACCAACATTTGTATAATTGCGTTTGATATTTCTGCTTTAACAACCCACGAATAAAATGAAGCTGCATGCATCACTACTTTCTTTGCAGAACTTTGGGAAGGTTAATAACCTGCTCTATGATGTGTCAATACCAAGACTGAGGTTACCCTGGGGTTTGTAACATACCTCACAAAGCAGGAAGTCGATGATGTGGAAGACCATGTAGAGAGGGAATTTAGCAGTGAAGAGAGTGAGGAACCACTGGGAGGCATACATGTGCGCTTCAAGGCTGATATTCAAGAAGTGATTGTACAGGTCTGGAATGTACTCCTGAACACAAAGAGACAAGGGACATAGCAAGCGATATCCATGCAGACTTCAAAGTTCACTCATTGAATTACAAGGGCATTCTCCTACAGTTAAGATGTTACAGGTAAACAATGGATGTACAGTATTCTAGAAAAGCAACATTATCCATTTAGAATTAACATTTTTACAAGGACATCAAATAAGGATAAGAGGCAGACTAAAGTCATAACATATTACATTGTTTTATTTCATAAAGAAAAAAAACACATTTCACATTAAAATGTATACCAACAAGGAATTAAAACAGGTATAAACATTACTATTTCATGTTTTAAATTATTTAGAGAGCACCAAGCTTGATATACTAATATATATAATTGACACAAATAAAGAAAGACAGAAAATGTCAGGTTATAGGCCTATTGTTGCTATAAACATTTCTCAATTATGTTTTTGTAGCCCACTGAATATAAACTGATAACCTGATTTTCACAGTAGTCACAGTTAAGTCTATAAAATAAAACAAACAATAATAATTTAATTTTACAATTTAAAAACTCCTTTTGTAAACTAAAATAAAAATACTGTTTATTGACCCATCTGGGGATAAAATAAACTACAGTCCTCTTGGGGAACATATGAGCAGGTATTTCTGTAAAATACACCATGTCCCAAACAACCATGAAATCAAGGGAGCACAGATCTGGCATGGAAACAGCATCTGGTTCCTGAATATCAATCAACTGTATGTAATTTACATGTAAAAATTAAAAGTGTGATTTAGGTGGGCAGGTGAATGGACAGGTACCTCCATACAGATTCAGATACTGATTTTTTGCTGAAGAATTACAAAGTTTTATCACAATTGTTCAAATAATTTTTATACAAGTGTTAGGAGATCTAGCATCAACCGATTAACTTTTTCACACACAATGTTGCAGAGTGATTATTTATTTATTTGTTTTTAGAATCTACCTTGCATTTATTCAAATCCAACGATAATTATGCTAAGTTGCTAAGCAACAGCGGTGCTTGCTCCAAGGAAAGTAACACTCTGTTTAATTTGAACGGTCTAAGAGTGCTGTGGTTATTTCACTCATGAGGATGGCCATAAACATCTCGGCCAACCTCATTCATGGAATAACGAAGGACTGCATGAACGTTCATGGTCTATCCTCTTCTATAAAAACCAAGACAGGCATCTTCATATATCCTCAGAGTTTAATTACCGAATCATTTTATCCTTTAAAATAAAATACTGTACATTTGAGTATGTAGAACCAGACGTTTACATCGGTACAGACGTACCTTGGAGGGTATGATAATTAAATGAGAAGACTGATTTCTGCCACGCAGTGATAGGGAAAAGGCTGTGCTCTACTTAGCAACATCGTCTGAAACATTAACGAGATCTGATTTTCAAAATTAATTAAGATAGTATCTCTCTTACAGCACCGTGAATATATTTACTGCCCGCATCATGATTCCGATGGCAGTGGAAAGAGGTTGAATCTGCACAGATGCATTAGCATTACATTTAATTTTATTAATTACTGTCTGTCCACTCCTGCGGCTTAATTTTATTTTCTAACATGTCATTCTCTTTTTCTAGGTAGTCTCCATAAGGAAGCATTCTTATTTAAAAACGTCTCTACATTTTTCCAGTACATTTAACATGGCAAAGTAGTCTATGTCAAATTATATTTTTTAAATGGGTGCACTGCCTCTTCTAACTCAATACCACGAGCTGTTTAAACTCAATTTCCTCTCTTTAAAGACACATGGGAATGGGAAGCCTATTCTCAAATGATACAACTTACCACTGCTATTAAGCCCTAATTAGTACATTCCTTAATGTGTATAATACGGCACTCCACTCAACTATTAGCAAGCCTGCTTTCATGCAGGATTAATAAAACATATTTGCAATTAACAGAAATGTCATTTGCATATTTATTATAAAGCTAATAAATGTACAATCGCTCCACTTTTAATTTAAAAGGCTGGCGGCTTACATAGCGTTGTCTCATTTCATTTAACCACAAAACAATTGAAAAAATGTATTCTAATATTCTAGTTGGTTTAATTTGCTTGCAATACTGGATTACTGTATGAGTAGATAAGGATTCAAATAACTGACTGTTCTGATAAAGCCAAGCTTTATCTGAGCTCATTTACTGGTCATGCTTCTGTTTAATTGTCCCCTTTAAATCCATTTATTTATAATGGCTGGGAATCAAGCCCTCTACCATGGACTAATTTCAATTACAAATGCTTTTTATTTCCTGCAGTGACTATCATCAGCCACTAGAGGGGGGTCATCACTCTATTATGACTACTGTAAGGTATGTTATATAAATTAGCTTTTGTAGGCATGCAACATATATGACAGAGGAATATGCACATATGCAGATTAATTTAAAACTGCAAAGTCCCATTTTTATTTATATAATCTGGTTTACAAAACACGTAGCCTTCTGTGTACTTTATTAAAAAGCAGACTCTGCTGACAGGCTTTGAGCCAAAAAAGCTGCTTCTAATTACAGCAGTAGAGGGTTATAATTGACATTTTAAAAGGAAACACCTATAGATTCATATTTTCAAAGACACAACCTTCTTAATGAACCTGCAGGATGAACTATGTTTAAAAACCTGTACATGTTCTAGTTTGTATTCAATTGTATTCAATTTAAATGACCACACATTTTGCCAGTGTAGTTGTGTTTATAGGCCATTGTAACTGTTCATTTAAGGAAATTCCGGAGTAAAAGGTGCACCACTTTTGTTTACAATGATATGAATATAAATATACAAAAGATTCTTCAATAAGGGACATCCTTTCTCTAGAACAGCTGGGCATTGTCAATGCCTGATTTAAACAAAAAGTGACAACAGACTGAAACCACAGTGCTAAATCCAGTCATTCTGTGGCATGATGACAGTTTTATTGGTATTCACACTCACCTGCATGAGTTTCTCCAGCTGAAAGAATTTGCAGTGCAAATCTTCAAAATTTTGTTTGAAAAGTTCCCTGAGTCCATAATCAAACATAATCTTGACCAGAACACTGAATGCCTGCTCTTCAGGCATCTGGAAGACAAAAAACAGCAGCAAGTGAAAATGATTTCAAGGAAGCAAGTGTTTTTCTGTTATTCAAGCTTTACTGCTGCCAGGATGATTTCACACTGCACAACCATAATACCTCCTTTATTTGCACAGATTAAAAAACACACATTTTTTATCTGTGCAAAATAAAGGAAATAATGAAAGTAATAACATGTTTTCGTTTTCTCTTTTTTTCTTTCATGTATACAATCTACAGGGGTTGACACTGAAAAAGTAGTTGAAACATGTCATATAATTTATTAAAGTTTCTTTTTGTATCATGTGCCCAGTCCCTGACCACATTCCAGCGCCTCCTTAAGACTCACCTCTTCAAACAGCACCTGTAGAACTCCTCTGTTGTATCCTGGGACACTATCACCCTTCATTAAATGTGCTTTATTTTGCTCTTATCTGCCCCCTATTTTACTGCATTTAATCCTGTACTTCAGAATATTGTAATCTGCCAAGTGTTTAACCTGTAGTATTTTGTACTTAATCATATCCTGATGTAACTATCACTATTATCTGCTGTATTATTGAATTGTGGTTTGTCACACTTGAACAAAAGTTATTGTATTTCTTGCTCTTATTGTATTACTTGTATTGTAACACTTGAATGTATTTGCTTGCGATTGTAAATCGTCCTGGATAAGGGCGTCTGCTAAGAAATAAATAATAATAATAATAATAATGTGAAATGCATGTGGGAAACAGCAGCATATTCACAGCCCTGGAAGCTACCATTAAAGCAACAGTAAGTCAGATGACCACTGGACAGCCAATATGGGTTGTGGTGGGTTAAGGTATGCGGGAGTTTCTTTGTGTCAGAGTCTGAGAACCAAATTACATTCTTTCCCTTATGGGATCTCTCACCCACTCTGCAACACATGAGACTGTTTCTGGATCGCCATCATACTCCTACTTGATTAAAACAAACGTCACTCCTACGCTGACAATTTTCTGGGAAAGAATATGCCGAATTTATAAAAACAAAAACAAAAACAAAAAACAAGAAAACAGATGCTTGTTAAGGCTGGTCTGAGTATTTGGTTCATACTGGGGCACAATACCGAACAACAAAGACTGAAACGCCCATACTATTCATAACATAAATAGAATACTTTCTGTTTGTCAAGTGACAATTGTGGCACCTTCAGGGTAATTTTAGGGATGGACACAAAAAGAAAAGAATGTACATATCTATGAAATGGATCCCCTTGATTTTGTTTTTACTAATACATTGTTTAAAAATATACTGTATTCTGAAGAAAAGTTTCTAATGGGAATAGTGATACCTTTATGTTATTATCATAACCCTGGTTCCCTGAAATGGAAATGTAACCAATACCGCATGGGTATTTACCTTCTGAAGACCAGAAACCTGAATAAGATACAGCAAAGCTGCTCAACGAGCCTGTGACGCAGTCATGTCCCGTCCCCGAGGACATAAAAACACTACGCTCACAGATCTAAATGTCATTTTTCCTTCAAGCCTGCTGCAATCATGGACGCAGCGACCTTGAAGGTTAATAGTTACATTTCTATTACAAGGAACCAGGGTTATGAAAATAACCTAACTTTCCCTTTGAAGTACAAAATGTAACCATTACTGCATGGGTAAGTGTACCAAAGCCGTCGTAAGCACAATATTGCAGAAGGACTGGAATGCTACAAGGGTAAACCGAGAGGCTGTCTTGTGCATTACCATACGGAACCCCAGTAACAAGTAGATAGGGCAAAAAAAAGGAGGCAGAAACTCTCCTCTATGCCTGTCCACTGAGAAGCCACCCATAACACTCTAGTTCCAAAACCAGTGTTTTGAGGATCCATGACATTAAGTCTGTAGAACCTAGTAAAGGTATGGGGAGCAGTGCTGCATTGTAAATGTCCTTGACAGATGCACCCTGGAATAAAGCCCACGAGGTTGACATGCCTCTGGTGGAATGGGCAGTGAGCTTTTCTGCAGGGGGCAAGTTTGACAGCTCATAATCAGTCCTGACTGTGTCTGCTATCAAATTTGGACAGACATCCTGTCAACGTAGTACGCCAGGGCCCGCACTGGGCAGAGCATATGGAGTTGTCGCTGTCGACATGAAAGGAGGTGGACGGAAAGCTTCCAATTCCACAGACTGGTTGACATGGAATGCTAAGATCATTTTCGGCAAAAAGGCGGGATTGGTACGGAGCATAATTAAGCAATGTAGAATGCCTGCATTTCACTCACCCGCTTTGTGGAGGTGATAGCAAGCAAAAAAGCCACTTTAAGCAATAAATATTTCAGCTCAGCTGAATGAACGAATGGTCTCAAATGAGTTCATTAAGCAACACGTTTAACCTCCAGCGAGGAACAATGTCCTTCATAGGCGGCCGAAGCCGCCAAGCTCCTTTCAAAAATTGACCCCCCAAGAAGTGAGCTCTGGGGAGCCAAAATGGCTGCCAGATAGACCTTTAACATGGAGGGGGATTTCCATGGGCCAGGTCGTGAGGTCGAACCTATGACACCACATCTGAAAACACCCCACTTGTACCCATACTGTGAACATGTGGACGGTGCTCTGGTATTCTGCAGGGTGTTAATGACCCTATTAGAAAGCCCCAGATGGCTCAAATGCAGCCATTCAGGGGCCAGACCTAGAGCTGCAGCCTCGATGGGTCGGGATGCCATAAGGTCCCCCGTGCCTGACTGAGCAGGTTGCAGCACTAGGGCAGTCTCCTCAGCTGGCTGCTCAGGAGCTGCATCAGGGTTGAAAACCAGTCTCCTGGGCCAATAGGGCTACTAGGAGCACCTTGGCCTGGTCCTGCCTGATTTTCTCCAGACACAGAGGGAGCAGGGCGAGGTATGGGAAGGCATATAACAGTTGCCTCAGCCACTGGTGTGTCAAGGCATCTACTGACAGCTGGTCTCCGCCTCCTATTATGGAGAATCAGAGGGGACAGTGGGTTGATTCCTGGGAGGCAAAGAGATCTATCTGCTCTCCCAAACCTCTCCCAAATGAGGCTCACCACCTCGGGGTGAAGCCTCCACTCTGAGGTCCGCCGCCCAGTTTGTTAGTGAGAGGAGGTTCTCGTGTGTCCAGAGCAAAAGCTTGAGGGCCACGCGATGGAGACTGGTGGTTGATGTAAGGGCAGGTACACTGCCTGCAGCTCTAAAACATTGATGTGGAGACCCTGCCAAGTGGGGTTCCACACACCTTGTGCACCCCTGCCATTCCACACAGCGCCCCACCCCAGGCTGGACATGTCCATGGTGACAACCTCCCTTCTGGTGACACTGCCCAGTGCTACAGCGAGGCATGGATGGGCAGGCTGTTTCCACCAAGAGAGCACCTTTAGACAGTGACAAGACTGTAACTAGGCAGCTGCGGTTCAACGTGGGTTGAAAAAAATTGCTGTTCAACCAGGCCTGCAGAGGGCGCATGCACAGAAGACCCAATGGAAGGGTCTGGGAAGCTGCTGCCACCAATCCCAGAAGTCTGGAATGTCCCTACCACGAGCACCCTGTTCAGCTGAAAGAGCTCTAAACAGGCAGCAATTCTCTGCACTGTGTCATTTGACAGTGGACAGCATGGCCCTGGAATCCAAGCACACTCCTAGACAGGAGGCTGTCTGAGAAGGCATGAGCTGGCTCTTCACATGATTCACCGTAAGGCCCAACCGCTGAAGCATAAAAACTATGTCACAGGTTCGTCGAGCAGCTTTGATATATCTTATTCAGGTTTTGGGTCTTCAGGAGGTAAATACCCGTGCGGTAATGCTTTCCTTTAACACGCAAGTTTAAAGCGCTACATTTTAACATTTGACACAGATTTTACCTGTCAAATGTTTTCTCTATTTTTAAAAACACTGCTGAGTTCTTTCTTTTGGATATCAAATATATAGTGTGTTACTTTAGCCAAGCTTCCACAATATAGGTTAATTACATTATTAATTGTATAATTAGTATTTTGTAATATACTTGTACTTACTAGAACTGAAGTCACTGTATTTTATCTTGTTCTAAATTGTATTAATACTTGTACTGTGATTCTTGAAATGTATTTGTTTACGACTAAGTCGCCCTGGACAAGGGCGTCTACTAAGAAATTAAATAAATAAATAAATAAATAAATAAATAAATAAATAAATAATAATAATAATAGGGAAGTTCCACATAAATAAATGTAAATGGTCTACACGTAAGCCTTCATTTATTTTTATTTTTTTTATAGAAATGACACACTATGTCTATGCAATTACTAAATTAAGGAACACAAAAGCAAGTAAAACCTCTGCTTTATTTAAAACATATTTTTCTTTATAGTTATGTAAAACTGCTTTTGCCCTGAAATCTTTTTTGGACCCCTGGCAAGCAACCATTGTACATTTTTTTTCTATTTATTTATTTTTTTGTCTAATGCTATTCTATGTAAATATTTTGTTGTGTTAATAACGCATTTAAAAGAAGATAACCCTATGGATCAGTGGTACAGTAGAAATCTGTCACTTTTGAAAGCCACTGCTGCAACACATTGCCAACAGTTACAGCAGTCAGCTTAGGATGCCAAGCTGTTACAAAGACAGTAGGGTTTATTCCATTGATTTAAACTGCTGATGATCCAAGTACTGCCAGTATTTAAATAATGAAAACAGGCCACTGGCAGAAATACTCTAGAGCAGGGTGTCCACACTTTATCCATGGGGAGTGGGGGTGAGAGGTTAAACAGAGTTTTCACACATAAAAGGCTATTGAGCTTGTAGCTTATCTTACTGGACACAGCATTGACATATAAAAAGCTGAAGCATCTGTTTATAAAATGGCATAATGTGTAAAAAAATAAAAGAAAATAATAATTTTAACCATTAATGAAATATGAACAAATATGAGAGAATACAAAACACAGATGCTGGTTTAGGTTGTTCTGAGTATATCTGGTTCACATTGGGACAGGTTTCAGAACTGCAAACAGTATTGAGAACATAAATAGCACACTTTCTTTGTGTGAATGTGACAATTCATCTAATATAAACATTCTCGACTCTTCAACCTGTTGATTATTTGCTTGTTTTTAATACACATTTTAATGACCTAAAAAGCACCAGTATTACTGTAAGTGCTGGTGAAATCAACTGAATATACAATGCAAGATGTGAATACATATATTATAAAGAACTTACATGCAGTAAGAGCACAGCAGCAAGAAAAGACTGGCCTTGACAGTAACCAATTTCTTCATCGTATACAGAATATGCCTGGAATAGAAAACAGCTCAGATTAACATGGGTGAGACTGAGGGGTCTTAAGACATGCTTGCAGTTTCTTCATTATATATGGATTTATTTGTTTATTTTTTAATAGATCAAATGAAGTGAGACAATGTTCCATTGATAATCACGAGCCATGGCTTCTGTTACATACACCCCCAGCATGGCTGTAAATACAAGAGGAGAGCCATCAATATGAGCTGCTGTACCGTATGCACATATAAAAACGGGACATACTGTAAACCGACACAAACACGTAGACAGGGTCCATCATATATCCTCAGCTTGAGATACGGTACGTGGATAGAGCTTGTAGGTTACCAGCAATGGTAGGAGGTGTATTATACTCACAGGTGCAAATTATAACCCATAGACAAAGGGCAAAAGCAAAAAGGAAAATAAAACACAGTAACAAAACTACAAATAAAAGGTGCTGCTCCATGCAGCGTCCCGCAGCCTCCGCTCTCCAGTACGGCTCGGGTTTCAGAGATACTCTTCTGGTCCTTCACTAACACTTACGGGGGTGCCCAGACTTTTCCAAAGACATATTATGGGTACATAGAAACAAAATATTTATTCTGCGCAGCAGCTGTCTTCTTCCGCCGGGCTTGCTAATATATTGATATTATGAAAAAAAATCTTCCTTGTTAAAGCCAATTTCTTTTTTTTCTATTTTCAATTTTCAGCATTTTACTCAGACAGCCAATGAATACAAATATGAACCGCTACAGAGCACCACTTAGACTAGGATAAAATTACAAAAATGTTTTAATGAGGTGCTCATCCTTTTCCCTTTGCAATCAGCAGTTTCCACTAACTCTGATTGCTTTCCTTCACTTACAATGCTAATTAGGTATTTAGTATTAAAATAATTATTTTCTCAGGGGTTATAGATGGAATATTTGCTGTTTTTATTTACCCAAATGCATTTCTTTATTACAACACAATTTTTTTCTGTCCCAGTTTTATAAAATTGCCAGTGGCTTAATATACAAGTTACATTTTTTACATTGGTTCAATTAATCTCAATAAAGTGTATGAATTAAAGTTTGTAACCTGGTAATTTTATTAGTAGTTTTGGCTGTTATTGCTGAAATTGTGTACACAATGTTCACCCATAAACTTAGTTTATATCTACACACACATTGGAACCTTAACTTGCTATTTAACTATTGACTGCAGTTGCCTTTTCACATGCATAAAAAAAACCTCACATTTACTTTGAAACGTAAGGGAAGCCAGTTATAAAGTTCTGCATTCAGATCGTATCCTGACCAGAGCACCAGAGGAATATGTTTATGTAATTTCCGGTGCATCTTTTAGGATTGCTTTAGGTACTGTAGAATTTGTGTGCATTTTAAGATATTGAAGCAACCTACTGTAGTAGCAGTCTGTTTTTTTTTTTTTTTGTTTTTTTTTTAAGTACAAGATCAACAATTTACCAAGGTTAACATAAAGACATTTCAATTCATTTTTACACAATAGTTTCTATCAATATCTAAATGTGATTTATCTACTATTTTCTTATAATTACTGGGAAACGCTCATTGAATTGAGAAACCTTTCTGTAAAAAACTGGCACGCCTGCAGCTTAGTTTATAGTAGTTTACAGTAGTAGTGCAGTAAATATAAACATCTCTATGTACTGGAACCAGCTACCGGAGAACCTCAGGACTGCTCGGTCTCTCGCTGTCTTCCGTCTCCTTCTCAAGACCCCCCTGTTTAGACTTGTAGATCTCTTGATCTACCTCTCCTACTATGCACTAGACTAGCCTGACCTCAGCACCACGTTAGTGGATCCTCAGCTGATGCACCATCCTTGCACTATTGCACTACTAATATGTCATTGTAAACATACTTGTTGCACCCTAGTTCACATTGTACTTTAGCAGAATTTTTGGCACTTACTGTAAACTATACTGCATTTAAAAGTTAATCTTACACTGTAATACCGTACTGCCCTGTAACACCTGTAAGTCACCTTGGATAAAGGCATCTGATCGCCAAATACATTATTAAGAACAAATTCCCCTGCAATGACATTTACAACATAATACAGAAGTACAATGAAAACATACAGTATGTTGCTGAGTCCTTCATCCAGAGCACATGGAATGACATTACAAACAGCCATTCACAAGTCCATCAAAATCAGACACAGTGCCAAAATATAGCCTTCAGCAGCTAAGCTAATTATGTTAGTGTGGCACAAATCACTGGAACTGGAGTGCAGGGAAGTTTCCGTACAGGGTTTGAGGTCAAAGCATTTGTTTCTAGAAATGTGCAATTATAGAAAGTACTAGTATTCATGAAGCAACAACATAGTGGGGTCTATTGATCTAAACGGTGGAGGATCTAAATACCACTGCTGTTTAAATAATTATTAAAGCGCTCAAGGTTATCACAATCAAACATCCCACAGTGCATGATAGTCTATTTAGTTTATTTCTGTCTGTAAAAATAGGATTGTGGTTCAAGTGACAGCATTATTTAGAACCACCACTCAGTCATCTGAAAAGACGT
This sequence comes from Acipenser ruthenus, assembly GCF_902713425.1. Classification (NCBI taxonomy): domain Eukaryota; kingdom Metazoa; phylum Chordata; class Actinopteri; order Acipenseriformes; family Acipenseridae; genus Acipenser; species Acipenser ruthenus. The sequence continues at coordinate 8,504,134 of NC_081219.1, forward strand.
CATTGTCTTCTTTACTGCAAAAAAACAAGAGTATGAAAATGTGACATGCACACAGCGCCAGACTGATACACAATTAAGATTATGCAGGGAATTTTATTTTTTAAAGGAAGATAATAACATTTTGAATAAAAAGAATTAGAAACTGAACTTGGCCACATCACAGAATACAATGCCATGTGACACAAACAAAAATGGTGATCTTAAAAAGACACGGGTGGATTTCAAAATATTGAAGGTTTCACTTGGTTACTTGGTGAAGAAAACCATCTGAAGTTGAAATAAAAACGCCTGTGTAGCCTATATATTGTGTATATTATTATTATTATTTGTTTATATAGCAGACGCTTTTATCCAAGGCGACTTACAGAGACTAGGGTGTGTGAACTATGCATCAGCTGCAGAGTCACTTACAATTACGTCTCACCCGAAAGACGGAGCACAAGGAGGTTAAGTGACTTGCTCAGGGTCACACAATGAGTCATTGGCGGAGGTGGGATTTGAACTGGGGACCTCCTGGTTACAAGCCCTTTTCTTTAACCACTGGACCACACAGAGCTGGCGTCGAGCCACGGGTCTTCGAGTCCAAGTCAACCCAAGACCCAAATCCAGAATAGGGAATATTCAAAAGTACACATTATATATATATATATATATATATATATATATATATATATATATATATATATATATATATATATATATATATATATACACACACACACATATACACACACACACATATACACACACACACACACATATATACATATATAATAATAATTTACAGCCATAACAAAAAGCTCCTGCAACTGCTTTCGATCATGCTAGCAAACTCATTCAACGATTATTCAATTTCTCAGCTTTTTAATTAACAGGGCAGTTAATTGCAACTTACCAGGCGTAGCATTACACACACACAAAAATCAGAACCAATATAAATAATAGATGTAATAAATATTAAATCTGCCATTTTAATTTTCGAATATCTTCTTGTATTAAGCTTATGAAATACAGCGCCTCAAAGATTATTATTATTATCATTATTATTATTGTAGTACAGTATACTGTATGTATCAACAAACAATATACAAGCGAGGCAACACATTATTTATTTAAATCACTGAATCACAGAATTTAAAAGAGGTTCCTATATTTCAAAAACGTGTATTGATTGCTGCATCAATATGCAGTATTGTAAAATAAAGATCACTATGCAAAGCTGTAGGCCTACTATGCAGGAGACATCATTTAAAGCCAATATTTGCAATGTTAATGTTTTAATGTTCATGTGACAGGGCACAGCACATTTCACAAAGCACAGTCTTAAAAGTGATGACTATGTGATTAAAGTCACTTAGAGGCCACTTATCTGTTTCCTGTCAAGTCTGTAACACCCTGGTTACCCATACGTTCCCTACACCTAACTGGCAGGGTTATGGTTCTCATTTTCTGTCCAATGCCTGTATCTGGTTCACTTTCGCCTTTCCAATGTCAACAAACTCATTACTGAAGTAACAACACCCTATGAAAAGAATGGAAATGGTTCTGACACTTGATGTTACACAGTTTAAATCACAACACTCATTATGCAGTTTGACTTTCGAATCATGTCAAAACTGCAATTTCCCACAGTATTTGCCAGCTGTATCTTCCAATCAGACGAAGGATTGTGATTGGTGTATAGTTCCATTATATTTACTGTCACAGAATCGATTCAGAAACAAACCCGAAGGATCAGAGAATTGCTTGGCCTTTGGGAATAGCAACGGCTCGGTAAATAAAGCACATTGATGAAGAATGCAGTGACAGGTTGTTTTTTGTTTTGTTTTGTTTTAAACATGGAAGCATGCCAACCATTTAAAAGCATTCAGTAGATTCTTCCATTTAAAAAAGTTTCCTTCTGCATGTTACTCTGTTAATTTAACAGCCTGCTTTTCTTCCAGCACAATCTTAAAATCCACACTACAATACCTAAAGCTCTCCACAGTGATGAGCCGGCTTTTACATGAACATATTCCTCCGGCTTACAGATCAGGGTATGCTCTGAATGCTCAGCTTCACAATTAACTTACATTTTAAAGTTATAATTACTTTGCAATTGTGTATGCAAAAAGGAAACTAATAACCAAACAGTAGGTGAGGGTTAATTATACTGTTATGCTCACTTTCCTGACAGTTTAGAATTGTTGTGTACATTACATGTACTTGCTTACATCTGCTTATGGACGTACATTTCGTAGAGGTATTTGTTAACGGTGCCCTGCTAGGTCAGATAGGACTGCAGTTGTCGTAGCACACAAATAAAGCCCACTCCTTGGTTCAGGTGGGCGTGCTTGTTAAACCTGTACGATAGGTCTGCTTGCCAGTTTCCTTTCTCTGCCTAAAACTGAAGACAGCTTGCGGAATAGATATCCAACCCATTCATACCCCACATGTCCTGCACAGGTAGATCGATTTACATCTATAGCACTGCATCGAAAGTTTGTGCAACAAGCTTTAAGTTTAATCCTATAGTATGTACAGATTCTGTTCTTGGACAGGTCAGTGTTTGAGAAATGTTTAGCTTACCATGCCATGACTCATCTGTGCTCTAAAACAAATATCACCCCCCTTCCTCACATTGATGTTTTATTTACTGATAAAACTATGCTAAATATTTATTGGGGTCTTACAAAATACTGCAGAGTTTCCTATCAGTTCAGACCATTTCCTACAGCTATACAACAGCCAAACCAAATCCCCAGACACAATAGCAAGGATTTCATTTAATCTCCCTAATTGCAGCAAACGAGATGACTAAATGACTAAAACACTGCTTAAGCAATAGCAAAATGCTAAGATGATCCAGTATAGTAATGAAAAGCACTGCAATATAAAAATGTGATTGCATTGTCTTCACATTATTAGACAAAGCTGGCCGACTGCTTCCAAGCGGTCATCCGAGTCCACTTGAAGCAATTTTCACACATCTGCCCCTCCTGCAGTTTTCATCAAAATGCAATGGTCAGGAAACCAAGAGAGCTTTGGCCAATCAACTCTAACACTAGTGGTTCACTCATTGATCACTACATTGTTTTTCCTCATCAAGCCATCATTACCCTGTCTCATTTTTACCAGTGAAATGGGGATCAGTTCAAGTGAACTGATCCCCATAGGCAAATGTGCACCCGTGATGGGACATAATCTGGCATGTTGTGAATGTAGTAGTAGAGGAACTAAAGTCATTACAATCAACTGGGATCCCAATCTCTGTGTTTGTGCAATTTGATAAATCTTTAACTTTTTTTTACTCCCAAACTGTCAAATGTGAAAAATCATTGCGCCCTTGACCTGAAGAGAAATCACCACGGAAAGAAAGAAATAGGTCAGAATTCAACAAAATTATTATTTTTACCACCTTTAGACCCATTCTCACCACGTGGGGCATGAGTTACATGGCTCCTCACTTGCATGCACACGACACCTGCCCTGGTGCCATTGTCTCATTCACATGTGATTTACTGCATGTATCATTAACCACACACGGAGGAAACATCAACGGAGCTGGAATTACCCAAATGAAAGCCACCATCACTGCACTTTAAACCTGAAACGTGTATATTTGTAATAGAATACACCATTAAAGAAACTACATACCTCGGCAGTTCCAGTTAAATCCTTCTGTATATTTACTGTGACAAGGCATTTGATCCACCTTATTAGGAACTTCAACCACAACATAAATGGGTAATGGTGTCTAATTATGTATTCTGAACAGCTGACTTGAATCTTTCTATACATTGATTTTAATAGAATGCAGTGGGGTAAATACACAGATGCATATGACACTACTTGTACAAGTTATACTATAGGTTAATTAGAGTCTGGAATGTGTGCAAGTCCCTGTCGGCCAACAGAAGTGTCCGATTGTTGAAGTCTGAATAATATTTATGCCAACTGCATCATGCGCAGAAAACAATTAACTGACAAAAATTCATAAACCACTTTACAAAGGATGGATAACAGTAAGACGAGTCTAAATCAAAGATATGTCTGACTCTATTAACTAAAGACAGCTTCTAATATGTTAATAAGTACAGCTGACCAGGTCTCTTACAGTAGAAGAATGTCTTCTCTCCGCTGAAGCTTTGCAGCCTTCTTGCCCAGCCAAAAGTAGAAGATACTTTGATACTATGAAAGATTGGACGTCATCTATTCAAGTGATGTAAAACAGTAGCAGATCTTAGCACCACCGTCCTTTAAATCCTTAAACTAAGATCATCTCAAACACATTCCAAAAGACAGAAATACACTAAAGAGACTGATATGCCCGGTTAGAAGTGTGACTGTCATTGTACAGAATGGTCCTCATTTTAAAGAACCAGCCAGTGGCAGTATTCAGATCCATCACTGTTTAGATCCATTCAGTAGATCCCAGATGCAACTGCAAATATTGTCTTATATTGTAGTAGACATCATCCTCCAGTCTTAGAGGAGGCAAAAAGGTGGATTGTACACTACCTTGCATATTTTGTACAAAGAGTCCTGGCCATCCCCTCCAGTGTCTTTGAAGTAATCGTGAGCCGGGAATGTTCGGTTGATGTCTCTGGTGATGGCACTGTCTTGGGGAGACTCCTGATTAATAGAAAGAGATAGAAACAAAATTAATTCCTTTTCAATGCATCCCAAGAGGAATGAGCCCAGTACCACTCACTGACCTTTAATTAAGTCATGAATTTAACACAATTCGCAGCATTCTGAGAACACTCATACAGGATATTTTTTCCCAAATAATGTTTTGCCAACTTTTACAGAGTACTTCAAACTTTAGACTTTACCAGGGGCACCGCCAAACAAAGACCACCACAACGACTGAGTGAAGTGACTTGCTGAGTTGCCTTTGAAATGCACACAACAGTACCCCGTACATTAGTAACGGATGTGTTATTACAATAAACCCATTTTGCATTTCATGAAAGCCACTTGTGCTTTAAATAACAGGAATTCACACCACACTTCCCCAGAGTATTGACTGGAGAGAAGTGTGTTCTGTACAGAGATAACAATTGATTGGCTTTATTACAGATTTAAAAGCAAATACTGGACTATCACTTGTCCATAAATAAGTTAGTACATGTCACAATTATCATCTAATAAAGATAACCAAAATATAATTTTAGCATGTAAGGACTAATCAATTAGATCTAAATTTGGAAGCATTTGAAGGATCAATTTTACTCCAAATAAAAGTTTCTCTGTCAACAATGGCCGAGTAGTTAATAGCAGCGTGCAGATAATTTTCCAAATTATTCTCTTGAATATGTTTTAAGTAGGACAATATTAATAAAAAGTTTAAAAAAAATAAAAATAAAAAAAGTTTAAATGTATTCATTGTGAAACACAAAATTAAGCCTTTAACATAATTTGCCAGAAGACATTGATTGGTATTTAATAAAGTAGATCATGGGAAAATAATAATTTTTGCATTTTGCAATTAACACATTTTTACAAAGTTCCCTATCAAATACAGTTTTGCAAAAGGTTCAGATAGTTCTGTAGTGACCACAGGTGGTTCCATGGATTCTTCTTATAAAGAGAGAAGCAGATGTTTTTCTTTGAAGTAATCTAAAACTGTTCAGCATATAAGTCATAAATGCCAGTCAAGCTTCCAACATGAGAAAGTCGTGCTCTGCTCTGCTCCATTTGACCCTTAACGAAAGTTTAAAAAAAAAAAAAAAAAATGTTCGACAATAGCTGTGCAATACCTAGCTGATCATCAGGCATGAGAACGATGAATGTAAAAAATAGCGTGAACCAAGGTCCAAGATGTCAATCTATAACTACACCCAGGGGATGTGGATTCAGAATATAAGGAAAGTTGGTATTTTCAGCTTCTTCTACTATTATGGTCTGCCAGTAAATATAGACTAACTTATGTGAACAAAAGCACATCCTTCAGAGATAATGCAACAGTAGTTTTGTTTCTCAGACAAGGAGATTGCTCGTTAAGGCCATCCAGCCCACTCTCAAAGTGTGCCGATAAAGTTGATCTTGTATAGCACTAGCTCCCTTTTCATACCTAGCCACTTCGTCTCAAAGGAGACAGACCACTGAATATAAAAACGGAGTATATGCACAGGATGTCATTAGATACCAGGAAGCAACAATTACTTTGTATTTACTGCTATCTGCATATGAAAGTATATATTAAAAAAATCAAAGCATCACGAATAATATTGCCCTGGGGGAGCATGTAGACCCCACATAACAGTGGGCACAGCTTGAGGTCTACAGTGTCTAAGAAGCATTGACATTTGATAATCACCAACCACCACAGCTGTACAATTTAAAATGATGAGTAACATGACAAATAGGTAGACAGATTCCTTATTTACCCTAGCTTCTCCTACTTTCATGTACAGAAAAAGTATGTACAGACCACATTTCACCACAATCAAATAGTAACTTCTCTTTTATGTGATATACTGACAGAGAGACAGGCAGACAGACAACCTCCACACACTTGCTAACAAGCTCCTTTAGCACAATTTAAAATCACTATCAGACAAGAAATATGTAAAAATGTGAGTGTGACATACAAAAGGGAGATGGCAAGTGCCTTTTGATAACCAGGTCACCACATGGACTGGTTATACGACCTTCCTTTTACTGCTACACGCCCCTCAAGAATAGTATCCCTGTTTCCACCCCACAGTGAGCTGCTTGAAGTCTCAAAGGTGCAATGAATGTTGGCACTCCATCAGCCAGCACTTGCCAATACTTCTTCTAATCTGCAGCCAAAAACAGTACGTTTGGCAGAGAAGGAGCTAGATTATATTCTCACTCCATTTTCCCTCACAGTGAGCAACCATTAATCCCATAACAAAAGAAACCGATCACCTTCCTCTCCAGCTAACACGCTAGAAGTAAAGCCCATGAATTTTCTTTTTTTTTTTTTAAATAAAAATAATTTCTTGCAATTTTGTTTCATCCATTATTTATTTTTTTTATTATATATTACATGCATTTAAATTGGTTATATTTTTCAATTAGTCAACTGGCTTTATAATATATATATTTTTTTCACTTTAAATGTTTTTTTTTTTTCTTTTTTAAGTTTATTCACTTTTTAATATTGTGGTATTTTATACTGGTGAAAAGCACAGGGTTTTAGCTAGGAAAGAACTAGGAATTTAAGCTTAGGGTTTAGACATACAATGTAATGTTAACCAAACACTGCATCCCAATGCAGAACTCATGGAAATTGTGTACAGGGCTTTAGGTAACTGGTAAAAACAAATAAATACTGTATTATTGTGCAGCTTCAAAAGTGGAATCAGACGACAATTTTAAATTATTTTAATTGGCCTCATTTTATTTTTATTGGTATTACTGGTATTGTTAATAAATACATTATGTGTAGTTTTGCTTCAAAAGACAACACAAACTTACTTATTCATTATCATCTAATAGTATTAATAGTATGCTTAAGCTTAATATAAATATAAAAAAAACTTAATAAAAATAAATAAATAAATAAAATGTACAAAAATATTCTGTCCTTTTTCTTTGATACAATGGTTTAAGTAGTGCTCGACCAGGATTAAAGTAGTGCAATTTGATACAATAGTATTACATTTTTTCACTTTTAAAAAGTTAGAAAAAAAAATACTAATGTATGATATCGCAATAAAGAAATTAAACCTAATGCCTCATCAAATTACCTTCTAGACAAAGAAAAGGACCATTGCTATACAGTAGAGCATCTATTTATGAAATGAGCATTAAATGCATTTTTTAAATTTTTTTTTATTATTATTTTATTTTTTTAATATTCAAATATTTGTCTCAGTTCTAATTTAAAGATTATATTTGAAGCCCTGTTTGGATCAATTAAACCTAGTTTGGTATACTGTACACAAAACCTCTCAGCTGTATACTAAAGATTGATTATTTTTATGTTACATAAAAGCGCAATATAGTGAAAACAAACCAATACATCTCAGGACTTTTTCAATAGGATGTATTGAAAGAAATAATAATAATGACTCCAATGACTTGAGTGTCTTAATTCCCGCAGTGTAACAGATGCCTCCTCTGTGTGAGTCAGCAAGACACCTGAATGCTGTCCAGTCCTCACATGGCCTGTGCCCTTGTGTGTACATGAAATGAAAGGTCTTCTAGGGAAGGAAATGCTACAGCGCCATCCACACTAACTTTCAGAAATTAACCCCAAACTGCTGCAGTGGGCCAGAACAACTACTGTACAAGGGCAGCATCTGTCCACTTGATATAACATTAAAGCAATGTAAAATGCCACTCTCCCATTATTCTCAGGTCTACAGAATCCTATTAACTCAAGGTGAAGTTACACAGATTCTCAAATGCTGTAGTCTCGTGTTTAGACTTTCAAACAGGAGTATTTCACATTTCAGTGCCTACAAGCATTAACTTTTCATTATCAATAAATACAGAACTGTTTCTTGTGCCAAGGCATCAATGCCTTCAGAGCAGTATTTCTGATATCTAGTTACAGGAATAACCTCTTCTTGTCTGCAACCTTACAACCTTATTTGGAATTCGGTTGGAACATGACCCAAACCGAACTACTTTCTAGTAGCAATTTATTTCAGAAAATACTGTCTTTGACTATAACCAATCACAGTTCAAACTGCCTTCAAAACATGTTTTTTCATTGCTTACGAAGTTGTTAAGTTAGACAATTACGATAACATGTTTTGATTGGATTTATTAAAGTAGCTGTACATGTATGTTTGGCAATCTGCTAAAGCAATCTGTCACCTGGCTTGTCACCTACTTGTATGGGCTAACAAGCACATTTAAATGTGTTATTGATGTCGATTTTAAAATACTGTATCTTCTCCTCGGGTTTGAGTAGGTACTCAAACAGCAGGGAGAACTACTCAAAAAGAATGCATTTCAGCTCATGATGCTCTTATCATCATTTTGCAAGCAGCAGAAGACATGGCAAGTGTGCTAGAGTGAGTGCCAGCACAAAGATGATAGCAACATGTCATGAGTGGTGCCGTTTAAATGTGCAAGGATATGAAATCTGCAAGGATATGACATCTGCAACTGGCTGAATTAAAACAGCAACTCCTTAGTTCTCCAAGTAGAGTCCTTGGGTGGTGACCATATGAGATCACAAGGCCAAGCATTGGGCCAGCATTGAGGCTGGGCTTTCCCCTTGCAAAGAGGTACATCTTGGGCAGGGATGATGCACAGTGGGTGGGCAGAGTGCATGGGAAAGCTCAAATGAGTTTTTTTTTTTCTGTCTGAGGTACAAATGATATTCCATGACTCAATAAAGTGATCAACCCTTGAAAAGTGAATAACCAAGTTAATTTCTCAGCACAAAACAATGCAGTCCCTCGGTTCCCCTTGCACAATTATTGAGTTTCAATCAATAACAAGCCGACAGTGTTTTTAATATAGAGCCTGTTGTAACCAAACTAACTACAAATGCATATTTTATAAGCGATTATTCGTCGTACCTTTCTTTTATATGGTTTTGTAATCTCTGATTAAACTCGACAAAGACATACAAATCCCAGTTTCCACAGCGCAGCTGTGATGGTCACATTTCCATCATGAATCACTTGCACTTGCTCGTTTTGCAACATATTTGTGTTGTGAGTTTACAGTCTTGGTATGGTATGGCAGTACGGCAGTAAAATGTCAAGGCCCAGGATGAGAGGAAAATGTGATTCCAATTGTCTCAAAGCGGAAGTTAATTGCCATGGATTGGTACTAAATTGTAAAGGTGACCGAAGGTCAGCTTTTCTGGTTTTGAAATCAACACATTAATTAATGGATTTATTTAATGCCTGTCGACAAATATGTCTTAAAAGGTACGAGTATCTGCAAACCCCAAATATTTGCATTTATTTATAAGCATCACTTATAAATATGTTGAGTGCTGTGACATGCACAAATATATATATATATATATATATATATATATATATATATATATATATATATATATATATATATATATATATATATATATATTCATTCTTCAAAATACAGTTATAAACATATATGTCCTTTCATAGCTGGTAACAAATGAAGATGGGAAAATGTAAACCGGTAACAAAGTTAAAAATGAATTATCTTGGATTCTTCTAGCTTCAGTCAAGAACAGAGATACTGTAGATGAAACCAAAGTCGTAGACTCTTAAGATAGAAAAGTTTTCAATTGAATTTCAACCAGTTTTGAAAGGGTTTTCTTTTGTAGCACCATAACTTCTAAATCCTTATATATGCCTTAAGTGTTGCGGTCCTTGCATACAAAGAATGCACACGGCAGCACTCTTAAAACTAGAAGAGCCCTGTAAACATGTATAGAGATGTACTTTTTTTTATCATATTAATACATTTAATATATTTTGCTGATGTTGGTGATTACTGCACTTATCTACTACAGTTGTCTTTTTTTTTTTTTTTTTTTAAATGCCTTTCCCACAGCTGAAATGATTACATAATGCTAATGAGGTAAAATCATGTCACAACAGCCTATGAGGCAGAGTGGAGATGCAGCAGCAGGGACATATTTATATCCCTGCACAGTGCAATAGGAGAGAGGACAGGGTCGCTGCACATTCACTATGCGTTCTCATGAAAAGGTCAGTTTCCTTTCCTTCCACGCTTACCTCACACGACACGACAGCAGTCGTCCTCCACGCAGAGGAACAAAGAACACCCAGAAGACGCAGCAATAAGCAGCACAAACAGGGCTATACCATGAAAATGTGTTATACTGTATTGCAGACTCTTGGCAAGCCCTTGATATGTGTGGTAATGAGTCTATTACTCACTATACTAATACCCAGAAGTCTGATCATTAGAAAGTCTTGTGTTTGCCACTACCCTGATATTAATTATGTAACTGCTCTGCTGTTTAAATCTGACCATTTTTAGTCACTTTTTTTTTTAGCTCCTAACAACCAACTGGCAGAATGATGTAGTTAAGCCAGACTACATGGTTACAATTTTTTTTACTCTGGATTTTACTACTTTTTTATAGCTGTGAATAACACCCAGGTGCATGATCAGTTTAATACCAAGTACATTAGTAACATACTAATCCCTGGCAAAGAAAATGAGAAATAAAAAATTGATATGTGGGTGGCTGAAGGAATCAGAGGTAGTCGTCACTGAGGAATGGCATTGTATCCCTCAAGAGCAGATTAAATATTATGTTGAATAACTCCCCAAAGCGGCATTACAACCGAATAACAGGTTATTGCAGCTGTTTGTTTTTTGGCAAAAGAGCATATGGAATGTCTACACCAACTTTTCATCAAAACTGGGTAAGTGGTTTTGAAGAAATACTTAACTACTGTACAGATGCTTCCACTACAGCCCTGCTGTCAGGATTAATCACTGTACAGCCCACTCAGAATTTAACTGATTTTTATTTTGCATTTATTTATTTTACAGCATTTATAGTAATACCATTTCTAGCAGTGCCCTGACCTAGAGAATGACAGGGCAGCTTGTAGATTAAATGGTCTAAGCCCTAGCATCTGATGTGCGTGTTACAAAACTGGTTACGCAAGCCAAAGAAAAAGAATAGGGTCTTTCTTTTTACAGATAGATCAAACCTGTTCCCATTCCTGAAGCACCTCGATATTAGATCACCCCATTTTGGTGGAACACTAGAAAAGCCACTGTAATCTAAAGCTCATTCCTGCTTCAATCACAATAAATTACAAAAGTTTCGCAAAAAACAAAGCATCACCACGTCCCAACAAATAGCATTCACTCACTGTACCATCTCATGGGATAAACAGACATATCGGCTTGCAACGCAATCATGGCTAAGTGATGGTTGTTCTGCTGAGATAGTATACTGTAGTCATAAGGAATCTAAGTTTACTGTACAACAATTGTTTATAGTTGTAATTAATCATTCAGTAAGAAAACATACTATAAAACACAATCAAAGAGTGTAAACACATTACTGATGCTAGTACCATGAAACGGAACCCAGAACAGAACAGCATATTCAATAATTCTTTGTAAGAAATGTGCAATCTAAGTTTTATTGAATATTGAGTGACTCCTAGAAGATAAGCAGACAGCAGAACCATATACTGTATAAGGATTTGCACCACAGGTAAATTGTATAGAAAGTAGTGATGTTGTGCAGAACTGAAAACTGCAAATCACAGCTACAGGAAAAACAGGACTTCTAAAACGGATCCCAATTTTAATGCTGCATTATCTACTGCATTAAGTCTACAAAGATTAGAAGCAACTATGTATTACAGAGACAGAAACACACGGTACAAGGCAAATTCAGCAGTAGCTGTTTTCTAATTGAACCTACTGTATGAACACAGCTTGCAAAAAGTACTTTATCATAACAATGTGTGCCAAGGCATCATTATAAACCCTGCTGGCTCGTGACATTATTCAGATATAAGCAAAACATTTCTTTGTTGTGTCAAAAAGCACATACAAGTCAAAGTATAACCTAAGACCATATTTCTTAATTGGATGAATCTCATACAAAAGGCAATCATTCTCATGTAATTAATGGTAATTCTGCTGGCTTATATTCCAGCTCCACAGTCATTTATCATAACTCAGGCAATTACAAAAGCAATATTATTACTAAAGGGCAAAACGTATTGTAATAAAAAAAATTAAATATGGGTGAAAGAGTATGTTACACAACAGGGGTGCATTGTAAAGCAATCACTCTGGGGTGTGTTATTGCATGTATAAAATGGCTTCATGTAAAGACATTGAAACAATAAGAGACTTCAGACCTTCCTGTACGTAACACAATAATAGCTGGAGCGCTGCTAGTCAATCAGGTTGTAGGTATTGTACAAGCCGTTTATAAATGCATCTTTATTTATCAGACGATCTTTATGTCATATTGCATAGCCAAGGAAACCAGACTGACATTTAGAAATCGCACCCCCAAAGCTGGAATGACACATTTATATGAATGTCTCCAAGTGAGAATCAGCTATAGAATATAGAATGGTCTGGTGCTCGGTATAGTTGCTTCACTAAATAGTGGATTTTTTTTTTTTTTTTTACCTGTTTCCCATTTTTAACTATTAAACTTCTTGAGTTGGGTCACATTCATCCACAATTTACAGGTCTGTGCTGTTGCTTCCAACCTTTATTGCTAAAAATGTTCCCCATTAAATTATACACTGCGCTTTGGAAACATAATGTGCATTAAAAACCTCATGCAATATTTATTTTGCCTAAAGCAATCCCCTGCACCACAGTACAGCACAATTCAGAAAGTGATTATATTTACTTCATTGCACTTCACTTTTCACAGCAAATCCTTCTAGTACAGTACCTGCCTGGAGACTCGGGAGCTGAACTTATCAGCTGTTCTGAAGCTGACCTTCCCAACCAATTCCATCTCCCCAGAGTAGAGCCCATGTCATGCTACTCTACTTAAGTGCTTTAATAAAGCTGTGTAGATGGATCATGGACATCACAGGCCTATGCTATTAAGGCAGGAACAAACACAGGGCTTAACATACTAAGCCGTTCAGATCATTCCCACAGCCTTTCAATGTGACTTCAACAATGAAAAGTGCCAAATATTTACCACATTTTAGCTCCCAAATTGTAACATGCATTTCAGTATCATTCTTGGAAATCTATCTGTGTAGGAGAAGTACAAGTTTAATTTCAACTCCAGCAAAACAGGGCACCTTTTGTGATATAGGTAACTTATAAAATGGCTTGGATAAATTAAGTGCTGTGATTGGCTGAACAAGATCACATGACCGTGCGGTAATAATTGTCTTACCTCACAGCTATGACATCATAGACCAGCTTACTTACCTGATCTATTAATATTATTACTACTATTTATTTCTTAGCAGACGCCCTTATCCAGGGCGACTTACAATTGTTACAAGATATCACATTATTTTTTACATACAATTACCCATTTATACAGTTGGGTTTTTACTGGAGCAATCTAGGTAAAGTACCTTGCTCAAGGGTACAGCAGCAGTGTCCCCACCGGGGATTGAACCCACGACCCTCCGGTCAAGAGTCCAGAGCCCTAACCACTACTCCACACTGCTGCACCTTACTGCACCTTAATAGTAACAATTATCTAAACAGTGTTTCTGTAGGTAAAAATGTCAACATACAACTGAAACAGCATTTAAATCACTCAACAATCTACTTTTTTTCATCTCTGTCACTAAGAATTACAGAAAAATTGGCAAACATATTGCGGTATTTATTTAGTCAGAGAACAGAACAAATAAAACTCTAAGGCAAGCAGTAGCAGTAACACTATTCAAAAGCCATCTGAGAAATCGCCACGCAAGTCTCACTCTGCATGCAATATATATATGCAGCAGCGGCATCTACTTAAACTAAATATCGCCTTATAAAACTGACCATTGAGAATGCAATGTTTAAACTAGACACAACAGATACATCTCACCACTACCCTCCACTTTCTGAAACAAAATTAAAATCTCTCCTGCTCTCTTCTGACACGACCATTGGGCTTTTAAACAAGGTCAGGTTTGGCACAGAATTCTATTGTGCTCGCTGTGGCCTCATGCCTCACAACACACCCAGGGCGTGCGGTAATAACTGTCTTACCCACCGCACACCCTGTCATGGGTTATTTCTTAGTTATACATTGATAAAGCAGAAGCACATCCTCCCCAAGCCAAGTAAATATACCCTCAACCCTGTGTCATTATAGCCATGCCGTTATACTTCAGCCCAGATAAAGCTTGCATCACAGTTGAATTAGACACATTATTGCACATTGGTTCAGTTAAAACACAGCACATTTCAGGTTCATTCCAGCCACCTCAGACTGTGCTAGACCAGCTGCCACTGGGCTCACAACTTTAAAATGAAATAATCAAGTAGCAGCTTCTTCTTACCTCAGGAAAAATTACACTTGGCTGGCGGCTAAGTAATCTCTCGTGAACGTGACAATGCTAGATGACTTCTCCAAATACACAGAAAAAACAACATATGGAGAAATGTTACCAAAAGATTAAAAAAAATTAAATAAAAAAAATCATCCATTTCATTATTATTATTATTAACATTGCAATTAGAATGGTTAACAGTGCAGCTTAATTTTGGTACACATTTATTTAACACACATTACATGAGCTTTAAAATATGGTATTTATTATGTTACTTACATTATTTTTAGGCAGTTCATTATGTTGAAGCTCCAGACCAATATCAGATAGGCCTGCTCTTTGTCCCCTCCCAGACTTAAAAAAAAAACTCTTGCTTCAGTTAAATTTCAGGAAATATAGCCAATTGTTACATACCAAGACTTTCTTTAGACTCAACAATGTAAAACATTAATTTCATGGTGACTGAGCTAAATCTCTTAAAATTGCTTACAGTCAGCACCTACTTGGACTGTGCAAGTATACGCTAAATGACCTTGTTATTTCCCCAAAGAGATCCTTCCCACAATTTATCAAGGTCCCTTCTCCTTTCTTGTTTAAAGCTATTGAAACTGTTTCACTCACTTCATATGTTTGTACCTGTACGAGTGGCAAGGTTATTAAAATAATGCATTAATACAAATGGTGGCATATCAAAATACTGTGTCTCTGTGAACGTGCTGCATCTTGCAAATATTAAAATTACCTGATGAAAGGATGCCTCTCAAGAAGAACACTGCCTATATTTAAGCAGTAACTTAAAAGGTATGAGTCTGACTTCAACTACTGTAAATCGTTGCTCCGTATCAGTGTTTAGCCACATCAGTATGTAAACACAGCGACAATCTACTGCACAAAATAAAATATAATTATTTATTGTGTTTTCTTAATTTAATGTTGCTACACAAACCATTACTTTAGATGATCGACAAAAAGTGGATTAATAAACTAAAGTTAGAGGCAAAGTTCAGGAAACTTGTTGTTTATAAAAAAAAACAAATACAGAACATATTTAACCACATTATTATTTTCTTAATTGCTATGGAAATGCAGCAGTATTTTACGCAATTAAAAGGTTTCCAAAAATAGTATCATTAACTTAACTTCCTGAGACCACATCTGATCAGAAAGGAAAAAGGAAACATGATGTGGAAACAATACTTTGAATGAGGAACAAAGTGCTTTGTAATGCACTGTACATGTCGTGACTCTTGAACAGGTCAGTTTTTTTCTCCTTAGATGTTAAGATTAAACTACTAATGGCAGTATATAGTGTGTCCTAACATTTTACAGTGTAGTTGATGCTTAAAATAGGATTTGAATAAGCAGAAGCACATTTATTTATTGCCTTGTTTCCGTATTTTCAAACAGTTGGCCTTGAGCAAGCCAATTAGCTCTTATTAAATATGCACATCAATCCACCTTTTTTTGTTTCTGTGTAAACAACAACTCATTATAGACATTTTTAGACCCCGGGTATTGTATTTTATTTTTTCAGATGGCGGCATGGTTTTTGAGAACAATTACCATTTGGGGTTGATTTGCAATTGCCGTGTAGTGAAATGAAAATGTTAATTCATTAAAATTAAATCAACATTTCATAACACATAATTAGAAAATAATTAACTGTTTAAAATGAATCCCCATGTGTCAGTAAATTCCAATGGAATGGCCCAAAGTTCTGCACACTTCTTGGTTAATTTCTGTTGAACAAACTACTGTATTCTGTACATTAGAGTTCAGTGAGTCCAGGCTGGAGTTTTGCCAGATTTCAACAACTCTAATAAGCATACCCGAATGAGGTCTAGCACATCAAATAAAACTGGAAATGTCAGACACAGCTTTATCACTTCACTTTCCACCCACGCATCCATCATCAAACTGATGGATAACCATCCTAACTCGTAAAATGAATAGGTACGTGAGTGCATTAAACATTTTCTCTGCATAAAATAAAAATGATTGTACTGTACATGTGAAAGTCATTCACTTAAACAACACTACTACAGGCTATAACACTATTGCTAATGTTACATGTTTTTAAAGTTTTACCATACTTTTAGAAAGTTAGATCCAGCTCTGTCAATTGAATAGACCCTGTTTTTATTGAATCAAGTAAGTTAGAGTGCTGACAATGTTTTCCGCTTCGCATTAAATTTATTTTTTATTGTCAAACAGTAATATGTACACACCTGAAATCTTATTAATCTTAGTGCATAAAATGGCATTTTGCTTGTACATATACACATGTAAATGAATAACAAATGATCACACATGTTTGGATAGGAGTTATTAAAACACCTTAATATGAAAAAATCTAAGTTGAATGAAAAAAACATGTTTTTTTCCCATATACTGTATCTAATAGTAGGGCAGATAGGAATCGGCTTTGAGGAGAGCTGTATAAGATTCTTCCTTCCAACAGGAAATCAAGTCCTGTAATTAATATTTTCCAACTCTGTTTAACCTTTCTATCTGCAATAGTAGGGACTGGACTTTTAACCTGCAGTGTAGACTACAATTTACTGGCTAACTTCTGTTTTCTGAAGTTCATATCTTTGGGCCTAGGGCGCTGCCTCTTGAGATTGCGGGATTCCCCTGTGTGTTTAAATCTAGAGTACTACAGCAAGATAAATGATAAAACATAAACTTTGCCTGTATTAATTATAAACAAAGACCAAAATACTTTGGAGTTTTGGAGCGGAAGGAAGCAGCTCAGTAATGTACTGTGCACCTACCATTTGAACGGTCAGATTTCTACCGTCACACCACTTTTAATAGCTGCTGCTTGCATACCAATGTACTTTAAAAATTATTTAAAAGCTGTAACATTCAAAATGATCAGGATATATAAAAGGGCAACATACTCACCGTACTGCTAGTCATTCACACAATGTATGCTTTAAAATGCACACACAGTGTATTTTAAAGCATACACAGAAAGTACACAGTGTTGCAGCTTTCCTTTTGGTTTACATTGTCAAAATATATCCATGTGGAATATACAGAGGATACTGAATGATTGTTCGTGGTATAGTTTTTATTCATCGCAGGAGGATGTCCCAGTAAATCACGAGCCCTGACTGTATACAACGAATGATCATTCAGTATTCTGTTCATACCACAAGTATATATTTTAAATAAATAGTAATAAAATGTATAAAATATTTATATTCAATCAATTCAGGGATTATTTTACCTGGTGGATCTTTACTTTCATTGTTAACGGGCTATGAGTCGATGCAGATTAATTTCAAACCCTGTTTATAGCCTCTGTGCAATCGTCTAGATAGAACCTTGACCTCCATCTGTCAATTTATATCCTCTCTGTTGTTTCCTACCTTTACTGCTTTTAATGAAGGGGCTACAGGCTGCTCAGGTAAGTCAGACGCCGTCAGACCGCAAACTGGCATTTCTTGACTAAACTCGTTCTCAAGGAAATCGGGAGTCCAAATCAAAACAACAAAAGAAATTTGAAATGCTTTCAGACATTTTAAAGTTGTTATAAAACATGTATAGGTGGCAGTACTGTTCGGCCAGGGTGTCCTCAGCTCACCGCGTGCACCAGCGACCCCTGTAGTCTGGCCGGGCGCCTGCGGGCTTGCCTGTAAGCTGCCCAGAGCTGCGTTGTCCTCCGACGCTGTAGCTCTGAGGCGGCTGCACGGTGAGTCTGCAGAGTGTAAAGAAGCTAGTCCTGGTAAGCATATCATTCCACTCATGGTATTCCACTCAAGTGAGATAAAAAAAAAAAAAAAAAAATATCCCATGCTAGACATACCCACTCTTGTGGTATAAATCTGTTTATAGCACAAGCATGGGTATATCTAGCGTGGAATACATTTCTGTTATCCCACTCGAGTGGGATAACATGCTTACTGGGACTAGTTTCGAATGTGTTTTTGTTTAGATTTAACTCCAGTGATGTACTGCTGAAATTCATAACAACTTTAAAATGTCTGAAAGCACACATTCCGTGCACTTGAGTGACTAAATTCACAAATCTCCTATGCGCTGTTAGTTCATAAGGATTAGCAGAGGAAGTGGGAGCAAGCGGTAATGTCATCTGAAGTTGCATATTCTTGTGAAGATGGTTAAATTAACCAACAGCACCTTCTCCAACAAACAACTGCTGGCAGCTGATGGAAAAAAAAACTGACACACCTAAGATAATAAACAGAACAAAAGCTGATTAGCATAATTTCTTACAGACGAGCCATTTACAAGGCTACTTCAAACACATCTCAATTGGGGTACACACACACACGCACGCACACACACACTATTTTCATTGCTGTGTATGTGTCTGTTCCTTCATGTTTTAAGTATCTCACTCAGATCATGCAACAACATGGGTGGACATTCTTAACCATTTTACAATTCTCTTGTTATAGTAAGAAGGAATAAATCCTTAACTATCTCTCCCCCTGTAATCTCACACACCTCCAACGCCCTGTCTGTCTGGGGAAACAGGATAAGATCTGGTTACTTTGAATTTCAAATACCACCACCTATTTACAGGTTGCTTTACCATTGGCTAAGTGCCAGAGGCAGGGGAGGAGAAGCACTCTGTGTTAAGAGGTATTTAACATCTTGTAAGGTCATAAGAATTTGGAATCTGTCTGTTCTGTGCGTGGGACATGATTCCCTGCATGCATTATAATGAACGTATTATAACTTGAAGAAAAGGACTTTGTGTATTTTCTTAAGAAACATCTGAACTCACTTTTAAATCAACCTCAAATTTCTATTGTTGTTTTAATCTGAACTCCAATTTCCTTGAGAACGAGTGTAGTCAAGAATTGCCAGTTACCGACCTGCCTTTGTCTGACTTATCCAAACAGCCTGTAGTCCTGTCTAACTCCGGTAACGGTAGAAAACAACAGAGAGGCTGCAAACTGACAGAGTGAGCTCAAGGTTCCATCTAAAAAGACGGTTGCAAAGAGGCCATAAACTGGGTTTGAAATTAATCCGCGTTGAAGAATAGTCTGTTCACAATGAAGGTAAACATGAGCCAGGTAAACCACGAACTATCACTCAGTATCTTCTATTAAGAAATCAGTGTAATATTTATACAGTTGTGTAAGTGTATATAGTGTAATACTAACTGTAAAAGCACTAACAGGGTGCTGTCTGATTTCAAATATAATTAATTTTAAGCGTTGTTGAAATTAAAAAGAATCTTAACACCTAAGCCCCCCATCCCACAGTAATGTCATTAATGGAGTGGAAAAACAAATGGGCTCTTTGTCCTGGCCCCCTGGAGACTATGGCCTACATCCCCGCCCCCCCCTCCTCCTCCAGCTAGTCTCATCTCAATAGACCTGAGAAATGAATATACTGTATGTGGAATTTGTAGTTAGAATATGTCATTCATTAAATCTGAATACAAGTAAAGCAACTTGATCCATTGCTGAAATATGTATCAACTGGGATATAATTATTTTTATATTTGCAAAAAAGGCTGCCGGTCCATCTTATCAAACATTTAGAAGCATAATTAATTAATAAGGTAGATTAGTAAGAGGAATAAAACACACAGCTTAAATGAAACTGTTAATTAAATGCAGTCATGTGGAAAAAACAATTACTTGCAAACATCTGAAAATTCTTTTCCTAAAATACTTTTAAATAGAAAGACCTTTCTAACCAGTTATCTAATTAACCTGCAGATTCTCAGTATTGCTATTCTTTTTGTCTTGTTCCAGTTTGTTTGATTTCCCACAGGACAAGACAGTTTGAAGGTTAACCTGTGGGGGTGCTTGGGATCTGTTTGGGGAGGGTAGTTGATGTGGTAACAAAGGAGAAATGTTTTTGCTGTTAATATTCTTGTCATGAAAAAGAGCAAATGCTCCATTATCACAGACAGGCTAAAAATGGACAAGACAATTATGTATAATTCCGTTTACATTTTTTTCTATAGTGTTTTTTTTTTTTTTTTATCCCACACGTGTGGAAGTTCTGGTTTCTAAAGGGAAAACCTAATCAAATCAGAGCAGATATTAATGTATTTTGTAGTAGGATAAACAGAAAACAGACCCATTGATTTTGTTTGATTTGCTTTACACACTTAGAACTCGGTTTGCTCTTTTCCTTCTATTTTGTTAGAAAACTCACCTAGTTGACAGTCAAGCTGGTATACATTCCCCGGAGTGATTTCTAGCTGAAGGGACACAACTCTGAATGTCTTCCCTTTCGTATCATTGTCTCACACGCATGTGCATGTTTATGCTAAAATATTCTTTGGTGTCTGTAGACTTGATTCTCTATAAAAGACCTATTTACAGTCCAGTTTGTATACATTCCCCACAGATAGTGTTAGCTTCAAAGAGGAAATATGTCTTGTTGCTAGTACAGCATTATAAGGCTGGCTTCTGCTACACTTGCAGCAGTTGGAGGTTCAACGTGACACCTTAATCTCAAATATGTGAATATGGACACTACATCAAGACATTCAACAGGAAGGATAGTGTTAACATGCATTAAGAAAAAGCATTACAAAATATTTTTAAAGATGTATTTTAGTTGTACAATAATCCCCTTTTCTTCTTTGCGTTGTCAATGTTTATTATGGCATCCCCACTTCTTAAGCCTATCATTTCCTTGCTATTTTTGTACCTTGCTGTGAGAAATGTTCATCTGGTCTATTTCTCAAGCTAGCAGGGCACAGAACTAAAGGAAACCCTTTCTGTGCACACACCCTTGGCAGACTTGGACTGAAAGAAAGAGAGCAAAGAATGACAGGAAGAGAGTAATAAACAAACAGAGACAATTCAGTGGAAAACAGCCATGAAAAATAAAACATTTCAGTATGGCTTGAATTTCCCACTGCAACTCTCTCTCGCTCGGTTTTATAAAAACTAGCTACAAGCCAGATGTGCTTTCGCCCCCTGCATCAAGCCGGTGGCAGTCCGTGTTTGCTTTGATATGGTACAGAGTAGTGTTATCTTGACTTCACATACCAGGAAGGCAAATTACTTTTGATTTGGTAAATTTGTTTTAAGAAACCAAACCAAAACATGAGTTTTATCATTTATCAAACTTTTCTTTAAAAACATGTTTGTATTATTAAAGTAATTTATACATTTTTGTTTCACACTGCAATTGAAAGATGCATCTGAATAGGAGTACTTAATTTAGCTTCTGTTTTCCACAGAATAATAAAACACATTATCAATTGGTACCAGCTTTTTAAAAATAAATAAGGAATAATAAATAAATCTTATGTTCGCTTCATCTAGGCTTGCCTGAAGAGAAAGGAATGTATTTTTCAGAGAGAAAAATAAGAAAAGGAAAAAAGCACTGTTGTGCCCTTCACAGCAGTATCAAATAATGCACGATCTACTGTATGTTGAAAATGTCAAGACACAGTAACCTTTTTATGGTTTTCCCAAAGGGATCTTGGGTTACCCACCCAGTAACTCTTCAATTATACTTCTTTGACCTGATAAGAGAAGACGCTTTGTTCAACAGAAAGAAACTGAGTTAAATGTAAAGTACTTTTCCACAGTCAAAAGTATTGACTGTTTATTACTGTCAAACATCTAGACTGTAAAGAGATATGATAGCTCCAATACAATTACTTATACTTTAAAATATATATTTTATTTTTGTTTTTATATAAAAAATGGACATTTCTCACAGTTGAATCTAAGAAACCTGTATTGGCTTTTTCATATTAAAAACATATTTTAACTGAAAATTCTTTAGCATCTAGTGTTATAGTTGTCTTCTTCTGATGTAAGAATTACTCAGCTTCAAATACACTGAATCATAATGATCAGATAAAATGCCTAGGAAACTCACCACTGCTTTCATTAATGCAGGAAGATTTATTTGTTTTGTGTGGTAATAAACTGATCTAAATACTACATTACTTTATGTTGTTGTTGTTTTTTTTTGTGCGTCACTCAATAATAATGAATCCTTTTTTGTGAACACCACCACCACCCACCCCACAAATAAAAACAAAACAAACGCGGTTTACAGTTTACTGACAACATAACCAAATGAAAAGCCGATATATACATACACAGGACCAAAAAGGCAATGCTATAAATAGTATCAATGTTACTAGATAGACAATTGTATTTAAAAAAAAAACACACACACACACACACACACACACACACACACACATATTACAAAATCAAGGTGCTTATGCACTTCACAAATAATAAACTATGGTACAGAAGACATTTTGTGAAATACTTGCACTTATCCTAATTTTGCTCCTGCATTTTTTGGGACATTTCAAGGCAATATTTATAGAGTTTTGCTTGACTTTCTAACCCATGGCTGATGATTTCATAAAGACTAATAACCAAAAAGATATGTATTTTAAGAAAACATATGCATTTCTATTAAACATCTGAAAACAATACAGCAGGTGTATATTTTTACATTTTCTTGTAGAACATGCTGTCCTGTAAAAACAAGTTAAGTAAACATTTGTGTTTTATGGTGTCTTGAGTAACATGTAAGAAGTCTGGTTTAAAATCCAAATATGGCAATTTGGTGCAGATCTACATGAGAAAATGGAAGTCCCTAGAGATGGCTAGCCCTTAAGTGTGTTGGTTTTCTTTTCATAGCATAACTTTCCCACAGGAAAAATAATACTTGGTCTTTGGCAAAACAATGTCCCAAAACATGCATCGGTGAAAATACTGCACTGTCAACACATTTCTGTACCTTTTAGTACTTTCATCATTTATGCAAAATAAAGCCCTGAAAAACACTTTCACAAACAGTGAAGAAATAAACACACACCTCTTACTGAATTCCATTAGTAGCTTTTTAAAAACAATACAGCTACAACAAAGTTTACCTTCTTTACCAACATTTTATAGTTCTGATTCAAAAGACATTCAACGGGCCATTTTAAACAACCTAGGTAAACAGGCATGAAAAAACCACATCTTCACTAAGGAAATGTTTGCGAATGTCTGATGTTATCGTAATGATAAATTGTTTTATAATTTCTTGTAAACGTGTCCTCATATCAGATGGACTAGATATACAATATAATTAACACAGCAAAATGTTGTTACTAGCATAAGGAGCATTCACAGTAACATTTAAAAATTCATTAAAAAAAAAAAGAAAAAGTGATTTTTTTGTGTTTCTTAATCCAGCAGGAATTGGTTTCAGCAAAGGAAAAATATACAGCTGTACCATGATATACCTATGTGTTAGTTATAACATACAGACTAACATATACACATACTTGAAACAGGAATGCAGCTTTATAGCTGTATACATAAAATGATGACCATGCATGTACCTTGCAGGTCATCCATCTTTTTGTTTACTATGAATACAGTTCAATTATATATTTGAATCATTCTAAAATATGCTGTATCAATATTTATGTACAATCCAACATGACAATACTGGTTCACAATTTTTAAAATACAGCTAAACATCTTTCGGTTTACAGCGCATACAGACAACTCATTAGAGTTGTATTAGAACAAAAGCCCTTTATTTTATCTATGATATGTTTTAAATTGATTTAAACACATATATACGTACAGCATTTTTTAGTGCTAAACGCCACAATTACACAGTATTGCACAGTTCCCTAGATATAACTCTGGAATGGCACATGTCTAAAAGCACATTCTAATAAACACCAACCTAACACTGTAATTACAGTGTTCATTATTTTTAACAAAATTGTTTTTCTTTACAAAAAAAAAAAAAAGATTTCACCCAGCACATCCAAACAATTAAACAAACAATTAAAAATCCCTATATAATATATAATTTTGCTCAAAAGCCAATAGTCATTTTAAAACGTGTATCCTTTAAATCTGATAATTTGTAGTATGCGTTTAACACGCCTAGTGCCATGTAAAGTTGATGGTACAAAAAGGTATGAATTTGAATAAAAAAAAAAGAATGTACATTTTATTTTTAGATTAGATCAGCAATAATATTAATATTGTATTCCGGGTCCTGAAACAGACAGGATAACACAAATTAAAGTTGCGTGTCACATGTGAAACAGTATCATTCATTAGCAAGTTTGTTTACGGTACACACTGTACAATAAATGTGCTTAATGTTTTAAGCAATCTGCACAGCATGTTGCCACTTTGTTTATTAATACAGACCACTGAGTCCCAAAACAAACATCAATTAAAGGTTTAAACAAATACACTTTAAATAATCACTCAAAAGTCACTTCCTTGAAACCATCCTACTGCATCCGGATTTATCAAGTACTTTGGTAATAAAATGATAACTTCATAGCCACGATGTGGAAATGCCTCTCTTAGTTTTTCCCCTCTTCAAGTTCAAACTGGCAATGCTGATATTTTAGAATGGCTTTGTGTTCTTGACAGTTTTAAAACAAAAATGCGTAAAAGGCATTCCTGTTGGAAATTCACAAACACGAAATGCTGTAGATTATTTTTTGCAATACACATCAGCTTTTTTTCAAAACATACAGGAATTGTACAAGTAACAAGAGTGAATTCTCCTTCAGGGTTCAGATAATACTTAATGAGATCCCTATTAAAATGGACAAAGACAGAAATATATACATGCATGGTTAACCTTAGTAAATGACAATAAAGTTCCATAAGAATTATAACAGTTATAATTGATAAATCGGACAGATTTAATATGTTTGTTTTTATCATCTTATTCTATTGACTCATTGGAGTCAGCCATGTCCCACATTTTAGTCCCTAACTAAAAACCCTGATTACATATTAACTCCAATCTTATAATTCTGCAATTTACCAAATGTTTAAATAGGAGATATGATAAAAAGGCACTGTCAGATTCTAATGGTTTTTGCTTTTTGTTATTCTACTCTATATATGCAATAGAATTAGCAGAGAACAAAAATAAGTACAAATAGATTCACATTCTACAAATGCAAAAAGTCAATTTAGTTTCAAAAGCAACCAAAAATATTTAAATGTAACAATAGCAATTCTATCCGCTCTTCCACCCATAAGAGAGACACAAATCTTATTCACATGAAGCCAATGAACTACCATTATACCTGATGTTAATCAATCATCAAAGCTGACTGATGAGCGGCAGCAAGTAAAATGAGGGACAGACTCCCCAAAAGAGGGTCAGCTGGCACCCCTAAAGTTTCTCTGGTTGCTAAAGTTAGAAAATGTAAGGAATTGTGTAATTGGAGGTCTTGCTATTTTAGTTAATGTTAGTTCCCAAGAGAGGTATAATCAAGGCTTTTGTTCCAGCTTAAGATTACCAAACGAATGAGTGGCCTTTATATAACCTCAGACTTTCCAAAATGCAAATACAGCACATTAGCTAGTTCACATTCCATTAAGATGCAACAAGCCAGAAGCAACAATGTTATCTTGTTCTCAATCCTAAGAGAAAGCTTAAATATGACTCTTTTAAAAATGTCCAATGCTTACACTGACCTTAATCTTTAGGTGTTAATTCATTGCTTTATGACCCTGTGTTTCCCTGTTCTATGGCGCTATTCAACTAACCTTAGAATGACAAGTCACAAACACACCACTGCTTTGGTAAACTCTTCATTTAAAAGCGCATGTACTTTGCACTTGGGAAATGTTTTTGAATGTTGCAATATATCAAGAAGCAACACGTGTGCATCCCCAGCCATAGCTGTAAATACAAAATTAGAGATACAAGCATCGTGAAAAAGTGGATCACCTTTCATCGACATGAACATGTTGGACAGAGAGACTGGCTGGCTCCTTCATATATAACCCATAAATCATACAGGTGCCTCCAGTATGCGTCAGCAGGGTTAAATATGAGGAGATGCTCTTGCACAACACAAGAGGCTGGTTACTGTACTAACCTTTGTGAAAAGGAATAAAAACATGAACTGCAATGGGTACCAAAGCAATGCCAAGCAGTGTTTATTTGTTAGGAAAAAGTGATTTCAATGTCTTTCTCAATCAGATTTCACACTGATAATTTCAATTATAGTGACACATTCTCAAAGCATTAATCCCAGTGCTAATCAATGTTTTCTTTTAAGGAAAAAAAAGTGGTATAAACTTTGCAATGGGTTAAAAATGCTTTGCGACTATGACACTATATCGGGTAGTTAGAAATAAATTGAGAATTCTACTTGAAATTGAGTTAGTAAAGAGGACAGTTCAGCTTTTAAAAACTATTCACATACGGTAGTACGCTTAGCAACCAGCATTTTGTGTACTGTGGAAAAATGCTGCAGTATCTAGAAAATCACCGATCAAATTCAAATTCATAGTCTCAAACCAACATATTTATTTTCACACATTTCATAAGAAACTGCAGATTTACTGAATGTCTTACTGAACTCCACCCTTTTAATAAGCTTTTGGTTATCACAGCTATAAATCTTGACACCAAACTTCATTAAGTTCTAGTAAATTCATTATAATCTACCATGCAATTTTCTTTGTTATCACACACAATGATTTCATCAGTGAAGATTATGGAAAATATGACACAGAAAAGATCTTTGGCTTTAAGGATTGGAGGCTGTTTCTATTTTTAACTCTTATTTTAAGGTCAAACATGTTGTTAAGGGAAATCAGGTGAATAAATGGAAGAATACGAAAAAACTTTGCATATTAGTAAGGTAAGATGTTTTGGCCATACAACCCAGAATATGTTTTGCATGCCTTTAATTAAATAAAAAAAATGTTTCAAGTTAAAAATTCAAAACCATAACAGACGTTATTTATTACTTTTGGATATGTCCGTATTTTCAATTATTATTTGTTTATTAGCAGACGCCTTTTTCCAGGCGACTTACAGAGACTACGGTGTGTGAACTATGCATCGGCTGCAGAGTCACTTACAACAACATCTCAAATTCTTGTGTACTGTATACAGTCTGTAAAAAACACTGACCACTACTGTCCGATTACTACAATTGTTACAGTGAAAACCTCTTTAAAGCTTGTCTTTTAATTTGATTTGTGAACTCATTCTCCAACAAAAAATAACCCAAAACAGAAAATGTCCCTTCTTGTAACTAAAACATCTGCAGCCATTTTGTTTTTCTCTATTGTCTACTAGGTTGTTAGATCTTGGTCGATTGAAACAAGGCTGTAAGTATGCGGGTCTATGAGGCTTAGAGGGAATGTTTACACTTGATAAATGCAAACCATGTACTGTACAACCTTTTCTGCAATAGGCAGCCTTTTTTATGTTGTAATTTTGTGAACATTCATAATACACACTGCAATTTCAGACTTGTCTAAAAATGTTCTGTTCAGTTTTATCATTATGCAGCTAAACTGGAAGTTGAGAGGGGGGGGGTGCAATATAACAAATTGGCTTCTTCGCAGCATGACATTTCTTTTCGGGAGATAGCAGTCAAATCATTGGCTCGCAAACAGAGAAACTAACATGGAAAAATATAAACATTTATTTTCCCTGCAGGCAATATCGTTCTAAAACACGCGTGACCTGGAATAACACTCGTAATTGTGTTCATTTAAAAAAAAAAAACCCAGTGCAACCAAGTAAGTGGCCCCTTATCATAAGCCATGTCCCCATGGTATAAAACAGACAGCTATTGTTACAGGTAATATTTACTGCCAAGTAAATGTTACATTCTTGAACTACTGTTTTGCAAAAAAAAAAAAAAAAAGCGCTACATTATATATTTGATAATTTACATTTGAAAGCTCCCATCTCAAAACAATGATTTTGTTTGTCACATGTTTTTGCTCTCAGTCAGCGACATCAGGTTTAAATTATCCCCAAGTTTTTTTTTTTATTAGTCAGATATCACTACCACCACTGCAGGCCCACTTGCTGTGTTTATTCATGCTTATTTTGACAAAACCATAATATTTAAGGTACAATAAACACTAACCATAGTCTCCAAACACAGCACTAATTTCATGCAACACAGTGGTTTCCAACTTTACCCCACGCAGCACTACCAGCATGGTTCCGTTTAAGCAGCGCTTGATTCACTCTAGCATAAGAAACATATATAATCTTCAGGGGAAAAAAGCAACTAGGATGCACAGAGCTTTTAAGGAGTGATTTGGTAGTGTGGAAATGGTTATACATTTAGAGATTTCTTTAGACTTACTGACTGACCACAAGTGGAGCAGATCGATGGACTTTATATACTGAATAATCTCTTTTGAGTTTTGTAAAGAACTGGAGAAGCCTAGCTGCTTTGTTTAAAACATTTGGAAAATGTGAATAGGTTAAACTGATCACGAGCAATATGTATACAGAACACCAAGGACTTCAAGTGAGTCAATTTAAATCAAGTCATTTTTTTTTTATCCAGTGAACTGAAAGGCAGCATCATTGCTGTATTTGTTTTTATTTTAAATAAATTATTTTGCATTTTAAGCTCCTCAAATCATACTTTTAAGCATAATGCAGGAGCACACAGTTTTAAAAAGCATGATGAAACTACTACCAATTTAACACAAACATGGATGCACAAACTGACCACAATCTGTACACGAGACCATCCAAGCCCACCACTTGAAGACAAACATATTGTTGGACTCCTCTGAATAACACCATACGGGGCATAACCAGTAGTAACCCCCCTTGAATTACTAATAGTAATGGGAGATCCCGCTCCAACTACATTTAACTGCATCTACACACAGACACACACCCCCAGTGTGAGATCACAGAGATATACTTCTTTTAACCCCTGTTTTGCTTTCAAACAAATCAGATCATATTGTTAGTTCAGTAGGGACCAACTTGCAAGCAAAACACAAACACTCTGCTTCACCAGTTTTTGTTTGTGCTTGCTAAGCATTGCAGCCGTTTGTGGACCGCTTGCTGCTTTGAGGCAGAGGCTTCTTGCTCTTCACGTGGTAGGTGCAGGAGGCACAGAGGGCGCCAGAAAGCCGCTTCAGTCCTTTCCGGAAGACACTGTTGGAGAGGCTGTAGATGACACAGTTGCAGAAGCTGTTGCTGATGGCCAGCCAGGTGGTCAGGAAGGAAGCGACGGGATTGCTGTAAATGTTGGAGCTCTCCAGCAGGAAGTAGATGATATAGGGCAACCACAGGACGTAGAAGACGCTGGTGATGCGAAACAAAACCATAGCGTAGCGCTTGTCCGGGCAGGCCTGGCTGTCGGCAGAGTCTCCCTCCTGTGAGCTGAAGCGTGCTCGGCGGTCATTGATTTCTTTATTGTGCTGCTGACAGATACGGAATATGTTAAAGTAGGTAAAGCAGACGGTAAAAGCAGCTGGCGCATACAGTAGCACCACAATAAAACAGGTAAAATGGGCGTTTGTATCCCAGTGTATGGCACAAGACTTAAATATGTCTCCGTGGTAGCCTGGTTTGCCCCAGTTTAAAAAGGAAGGAAGGAAAACCAAGCAGGAGTAGATCCAGATAAGAAAAATGCAGACCCGTAGCCTCCACGGTGTGACCAGAGTGTTATACGATAAGGGTCTTGTAATTGCAATGTATCTATCAACACTGATGCAAGCTAACGAAGCCATGGAAACGCTTTTGAGAACAGAGACTATGTATCCGAAAATCTTGCAAGTCACAGACTCTTGAAACCCCGTGGGGTAGTGCAGCAGGGACAATGAAGGGACCAGACAACTCACCCCTACAAAGAGATCAGCGTATGCCATGGTTTGGATGAAATAGCTTGTTGTGTGGTGGTTCAACAGAGGTGCACAATGAAATACAAAAATAACAACAAGGTTGCCTGAAATGATCAGCACAGTAAGAAAAATAATGATTACAACTTCCAGGACGCAGATGTTGACAGTCTGTGAATAACTGATGCCCAGGAGACAGAAGGTTTGGCTGGACTGATTTCCATCGAAGGAAGAGTTCATCTTGAGTGTCTGGCCGTGATCTTCAGTTCAGGGCTCGGTTTGCAAGCCCTGACCAGTTGTGATTGCTTGCTGGCTGTATTAATGCTGTATTAGTGCAGCGTCAAAGCTCTCTCTCTCTCTCTCTCTCTCTCTCTCTCTCTTCCCCGCTCCTTGCAATGCTCACAGATGCTGCTCCGAATTGTCTGCAGTGTAATTTCTCTTTAAATCCAGTGAGCAGTCACCACTCTCACATGCCGGGAGATAAAGCGATGCTGAGCTGTTGCCATGCTTACTGCTATTTTATAAATAAATTAAAAAAAGGACAGGAGCTTGCATGAATAAAAGCAGGTTGTGCACCTGTCTTCAACTTTAACAGGAAAGGTAATTCTGTTTGCCTTTTTAGATAGTCCCCACTGATGCTGGTTCGTTAAACAGCTGACATAGTAAAGAAAAGAAACCCAAAACACACCTCTTGGGCTGCAGCAGCAATTAGATGGACCCAAATATTGCCATTAAAACCACAGTCTCTACATGAACAGCTTTAGGTAATTGTCCTTTAGTTCAATCAGGTTTAAAGAACTCAGAGACTTTTTTCCTTTTAAACGCCACACCAACTACACGGATAGAAAATTGAGTTCATTCAGAGTCTGAAGCAGTTTTAGTTTTATCAACACCTTCTCAGCCACGCAAGTCATTCCAGAATTCCTTGAAGATCAATCAGCCGCGAAAACAGAGAGACGAGGATACAGATATTAGATTATTCCTAATGATGACTTCTTGAAATGTGGAGACAAGTTCAGTTGAAAAAACAAAACAAAAACAAAAACCACTATTAATTCAGTGTGGGAAAAAAAAACAAACATTTAAAATATCCCAGAACAAAAATAAATAAATAGTCCAGATATGAAGCTCGGTGGAAGGCCCTGCAGCACAAAGGTGCTCCTTCTCAATCCCAGCCTGGCTTACTGCAGGGTTGAAATAACCTCCCTGGCAGCTTGTC
This sequence comes from Acipenser ruthenus, assembly GCF_902713425.1. Classification (NCBI taxonomy): domain Eukaryota; kingdom Metazoa; phylum Chordata; class Actinopteri; order Acipenseriformes; family Acipenseridae; genus Acipenser; species Acipenser ruthenus. The sequence goes on from NC_081219.1 coordinate 8,535,852, forward strand.
TCTTACTCCTCCCTCTCAAGTCTCTGCCAGTGAAACGACTGCACTGGAGGACAAATGCAGCAGCAGGAAGAAATGTTCCTCCAATTCGACACGGTAGGCATTACTGAATCCCATTTTTCACTTCAGGCTCAAAGCATTAAGACTTCAGCATCCTTCCTAGTTGGAAGTTAGACAGCTCTGCCAAGTGCATTGGATTTTTATTACTTGGATTTGAATCAAAGTAGAAGAGAAAGTTGTACAAATACAGTACATTCTGCCCTTTGTTATTGTGAGAAAAAACAAAAGAAAACATTCCAGCCGGCAACTCAAACAAAACCCTCCTTTTAATCCTCGCTACCAAAAGCATTTTTTCTCTGCTCACATGCACCTGCTATGCATAACAGGAGAGCTGTTTCCATATTTAGTATCTACTAATGGAAATGAATATATCAATCAATCACAGAGCACAGTAGTCACATACTTTAACTGTGGAATTAGAATTTATACTGTAATTCTAGGATTTATCTTCTGACAGTTTGTGATGAGATACTTTATAGAAACACCACTGAAAATGCAGATGGTTGTTTCAGCTGTGGTGACATGTGGTTTGGCAAATTCCTTGGGATTTCATAGATCAGTCATTTTATAATTTACTCACAGTTCATGAAAATACCATTTAATGTTAGGTGTCACTAATAAAACTTCTATGTTAATGTTTTGTTCATTTAAAATTATATATTTGTTTTTACAATGACTTTTACTAGTGCCATATTAGTAAAAAGGTAACAGTAATTGAATTATAGTAAATGTGAGTATTCAAAAGTATACTTTTTTTTATGACTAGTCTAATAAAATAGAACAGCGAAAATATTCAAAATACAGTTAATTTTCAGTTTTTGTAAGCAAACTTGTAAAAGGTCTAAATACTTTGTGCAGGCACTTTCCTATATTTGTGACTTTAAAGTATTTATGATTCCTGTGATCCCAGCTGAATGAGTAAATCCCCCCCATCATGAAATACAGTCGTGCCTCTTTAAAAACAAAGCCGCCATGAGTAGCTACAAACCACTTGATATCTACCTGTAACTAACATCTTACTGTCAAACATTTAACGATCTAAACACAGGGATGATGAATCAATGCTTAACAATTATTAGTGTATCTGATTTTGAAGTGGTCTGCAGGCACATTGATTACCTCTGCACAGCTGCCGATAGGGACGATTCCTCAAAGCAGGGGTTTCCAATCCCGGTCCTGGAGGGTCATTCCACTCCAGGTTTAACAGGTAAAATGGTATCATTAACTGCTTCCGGGTCTTGATGGATGTTTAATTGGTTCAAGTAAACAATTTGAAACAGGGATGGAACAAAGACCAGGAGTGGACGGGCCAACTTTGGACACCCCTGCCTTAAAACTTAGTAACGCCTTGGCCAGGGTTAAATCCAAGAAGAGGGCAGGGATTACTGACAACTCACTGCTTTCCAAAATGTTAAGCAAGGAGAGAGCACAGTAAAAGGTGAATCATTTTCCTAAATCAAGGGAACATTGGTTAACTGCCCAACAAATACTCACACTAAGAAAAGCCACAGGATGCAACGTGTTTTGCTTTCTGAAACACATGTTTTAGGTTGGTACATGACTGAAGATTGGAATATAAGATTAGTTTGTTGAAACATAAAAGGTACTGTTGGAAGCGCTTATTTTTTTACTGCCTTAATGACAAACGGGTGTAATGACTCGAATAAAAGCCATTAAATTTGCAGCAAACTCACCCTCTCCGATTAGCTAGCGAGTTAGAACAACCCATTTTCAAAGTTATGGTGAAAACAGGCAACACGTTTATGAATCACATGCATGCTCACATTTAAAACATGATTGTTAGCAACATACTATACATCCCCTGCATAGACTGAAATATGGTATTTGAGTTTTCAATATGAAAAAAGTAGATCACCATGACCTACATCCACCAAATGTTCATCACAAGGGCACTACTGTATATTCTTGTCATTCAACCCCAAGGTTGGTTGTTATAGCTTACTATGTTTCTCAAGGGGGTACTCAAACCAGAAAAAAACAGAACTGAAAGTCAAAGAATATATTATCATTTTAAAAGACCAACTGGTAATAATTTATAATAATTCAAGCATCAAGAACATTGTTTTAAATAAATAAATACAAATAAATAAATGAAATAACCGAAATCAAGGGTGCATTGTATTATGCTGAATGATGTATAAACAGCTGCCCTTGACATCATTGAAACCTGTGTGCTTTCAACGGGGCTCATGTTAGATACAGCACTGACTCTATAATCAAATCTTGCACAATAAAATCCATTAATCAATCCATTGTCGATGGATTTATTAATTGATTCATCTCGAGTCTAGCACTTGGAAGCACCTTGATAAATTCAGTGATAAACAATTGTTTTGGATGAGCAAAGAGGATAGATACAGTAGTCTGGCAGTTTTCCACAAATTAATTTAAAAGATCAGATGAGCCATGTCTTCCAGTCTTTGTGTGACAAAGTCCAATTTGTATACAGAACTATTGTTTGGTGGAATTCATCATCATATTTTATTGCAACTAAACTCTGACATCAGTCCTCGATCTCCTGCTTACCAGGGAGATTGAAGAAACTTACAATCTTTCACCAGGGAGCAAGCATCGCAATATCATTAAATTGCGTTTCTGAATGCATTGGTTTCACTTAGATTTTCATTGGCCAGGCTTGTGTCATGGTTCTCTCTTTCTCAGTGTTTTCTCCACTTACTTCTCCAGGAAGCACAGAACTGGAAAATGAACAAGTGCATTTGGCATTCCAGTAATTGCTACAATAGAATTTATAAAATCAAACACACTTTTACCATGATGTGTGACCTTGACCTGTAGAGAATCATACTGTACTGAGTATGTATCTCTCAAAGCATCATCTCTTAAAGCAGTGGTTCTCAAACTATCTGGACCCCCCCCCCTTCCACACACATGTACATATACCGGTAAAAAAAAAAAGTGACATGCCACCACTGGTTTCTCTGTTAAGATGTGCATCCCCCAGTTTGAGAACCACTGTTTTAAAGTATCATCAGGAAGTCAAAACTTCACATGACCACAGGAAGTAAGCCAACCATCTCAAGTCACCAGTCAAAGAGACGGCTGGTGATTAAATTTTCCCTGAGGACTGTCCATAACATTGAAAATATCAAATTTGGCATCTTAAATTCATTAACCAACTGAAGTAACAGCAAGAGGCATGACTGTCACAAGTATGTGTAAAAAAATACAGAGATCTGAAATCAGGAGAGAAAAATGCTATTATACTTTCACAATAATTAAAAATAAATAAACCAGCAAATACATTGTGTGACTACAGATCTGCTAACCGTGAAGAAACAGTATCAAAAGATAATGATGTTTTCAACATGGGTCAACACACCAAGTCATAGACAAGGTTATCCAAGGCTGTTATAGTTTACTACGCTTCTCTGAGGTAATCAAAGCAAAAACAGAAGTGCTTATGCGTTTCTTTACATCATTCCTGCTTTACAACTATATTCCCTCAAGTGTTGAAAACTTTATCTTATAAGCTAAATGTGCTTGCAAAAAAGGGGCCATGTATATTCCTATCCACTCCTTTCTGAATACATTTCAGAAAAGTTTTGTTTTATGAAGTCTACTGCAATAGTTTTAAACTAGCTGATTTGCTAGTAAAAAAATGCATTTAGCGTTATCATACAAATCAATGTTTTACAACACTAGAACATAGTCCATACTTCACTGAATTCACTACCAAATCATCCGTGAAAAGAAATAAAAAGTTTTATAGGTCCAGCAACCGTGCGGCAAAGCAAAACTGATTAAAGAAAAAACAGCAAGAAAGAAAAAAAAATTGAGGATCTGATGAACTTTTCATGTCGGGTTGATTTGGAATAAAAACTCAGTTTGGGATTCTTGCATGTTGGATTAAGATTTGGTGCACTTTGAAACGATTCATGAAGTAAATAAATGTTCTGCTTCAATTGGGGATTTTTGCTTTTTCTATTGCGTTTTAATTCTTTAATGAATAGGATAAAGCAAAGGCCGAATATTGTATACATGAGACGAACATGTACATGCAATTTTACTTTTATTCACAATCTCATCTCATTAACTTACTCCATCAGTTTATCGTTCATTTTGATTTGATTGTCCTTTTACTATAAAGAACCCCTCGATATAACAAATAAAAGGCTTGGAACCCAACAGGTTTGTTAAATCTTAAATATATATTATAATTTTATTTGACTGTTTATTAGAAGGGGGGCAGCAAAAAATACATACCTCCCAGCATACAAACGTCAGATTTACCATTTTTTGTCGCATAACTGATTTCTGTATACCGTAGAACAGTCTATTAACAAACTTGCAGAGTTTTATAAAATCAAAGACATACAGTAGCCTTCCAAAGCTCATGAAAAAGTAGGTCACATAGAAATCCTTGTTTTAAGTGTCCATGCAGTCCAGTCAAATTTAGAGGACCATTTAAATAATGGTATGATTTTACCTAAAACAATGTAATTGTATATTAACATTCTAAGAGATTTAGCAAAAAAGCAAACAGTCAACTACAATTCGATCTTGCAAGACACAATAAAGATGTGCCCTTGTACACAACACAACTCCAAACAGAATTGATAATAATGTCAAAGCCCTGAGGCCTCATTTCAAATACCCAGGAGAGCCAGTCAATTTGAAACTGAAATGATTGCAGCTGTATTACATTCTGCAGCACACATACTACATACTGCATCTTAACAAGGGCAAAGCAGTTAAAAATCCATAATAGGGAATAGAATGTACATCAAGGACAGGTTTTTATTCGGATACAGTGGACAGCGACTGATGTCTTGTATGATCTGTGAATAACTAGTAGGACAAATGTATTTTGCATAGTACCTTTATATCAAAAAGTGTTGGTTTTTGGCTTAAACAAATGCTGGTTTAGGGTGTGTATCTGGCACAGGCTGCAGTGCAATTCATCAGATGAGATGCAGAGTCTGCATGAATACAAAGCGCAATCAAACAGAAACATTCACTGTTCATATTAACGTATGCCATTTTTTTGGTGAGGTATGCCTAGTTACCTTGAAATCTGACAGAGTAGATGACCTATACAAGATGCTTAAAATCTAGGTAGCCAGCAATACATTCATTATAGTACACTGGTCCCTGCCACAGCATACTGCATACAGTACCTGTTGTGGTTTGCCAGGAATGTTCTCTAAACCAGCAAATGAGCACAAGATGCACAAAAATGGTAAATCGATAAACGGGTAAGTGAACTGCATGACCCTAGGATAACTACTGCCTTACACAGTAAACATAATAATTGGTTGTGGATATAAAAGGACATACACACGATAACTAGTCTATGTTTAGTGGAGTTCTAGTCACTATACAACAATAGAGGTCTGCAGTTTTGAGTGGAGTTCTCTATTCTGGACCTGTGTACAGATCAGCATTGCTGGGAGAGTTCAACAAATGTGTTGCCTGTCTGAAGCCTGAATGCACAGTTTCTACAACTGAAAGCACAGCTGTGGTATGCCAGGGAATAAAAGCCTGCAAGTCATTTTAACAACACAACTGATAACATGTGTATGTTTCCTTTAAAATAATTTGACCCACAGGAAGCCTAATTGTTTTCCTATTTCCAAGTGGATTCTTATCACACGGTAGAGCATGGGAAAACGAGTAAGAACAATGTAACAGTCTAAGAACCAACACAGACATCAGATTCCCCCAAGCAACACGCTAATCTTCTGTGCCGCATTTACAAAGTGTGACTTATTCAGGGAAGATGGAGTAAGTGATTTTACAGGGCATGAGTGAATCATCAATATCTGCAGTGCTGCTTCCAAATGGAGGCAGACAGGCGCAATCATTCAAGGTCTTGCACTTTGTATTAACTCTGTCTTCGGAACAAACATTGAAGATTTTGAACAGAAAAAAAAAGAACTAACTATACAGTAGAAGAAGAAACATCTAGCATGCTACTATTTGGGTTGGGAAAACTGCTGTTCAAATAAGTGTGCCAATGTAGTAGCTGTGCGTGCATTTGCATCTATCCCCTAGCAATTTGGATTTTCTAGTGGGTAGACAGCCACAATCTTAGCATTAGCATGTGTAGCAGGGCGGAGATCTGAGAGCCAGCTACCCTGCATACTGCAATCAAGCATCTTAACCACTAAGCAAGAGAGTCAGGCTTGCCTGCATTCCTGATTATGGAGCTTTTAACCCTTATCTCATTTGACTGACAGGGGTCAGAATATGGAACAGTAGTGCTGGTTAACTCCCCATAACAATGTATTTAAATGCAGTCTATTAACCTTTACCATTCAAAATTGTATTCAATTAGTCATTTAAGTCTGTTTTTTTTGTCTCCGTATAATGGGCACAGAAATTCATTTGCTCTGCCTCTTCTGTCTTATTGGGGTAAACTAACTCCGTGTGCATCAATCTGAATATGGTTTCGTTAAAGAGGTGTGCTGTATATGGTTATAGATTATAAGCACAACATGGATACTTGCAGAACTTCAAATAGTTCTTAAATGATGAACACTTGTAAATTACAGGTCGGCAGGTTTTGCTTTTTAAAGCTCATTTTATCCTATTACACACCACAAAGTTAACCATTAGTAGCATTACATGAAATGGGGGACACAATGAATCGTGATATGTTCTGTATTGTGACCTCAGTCTATCAGTAGAAATGTTTAAACTTGAACCAGAAACACAAACAAAACCCTTTCACCAAAAGCTGAGTCCAGAAGGAATGTTTTAGCTTGCTGTCTCGCATTATGCTTCACATGAGACAGAAATAGAAATGAACCTAGTGTCACCAAGATGTTATATGGATATGTAAGACTCGTGGATTATCTGAAGAAATCCTACACACAATTACTTATAAAAACAGAAACAGAATTATTTTTCAGTAACAAAGACAAACAGAAAGGGGCTAAAACATATCCCGGAGGAAATGTTCACAATACATGTCCTTAACTTTAGATTGGGCACCCTGCGTCACACTGAAGATTGTTTTTCAATGTCTGATCAATCCTGCTCGATCTTGCAATATAAAATAAATAATATTCCCTATATTGTATTGTGTTGATTAGGGGTGTAATGATTCATTGCATATGCATATATACTTTCTTTACACTATTTATCGTATCATAATAGAGGTATGCATCGTCTGTATCGTGATAAAAGACCAAAAGAACAACACAGCTCATTGTACTTCACCAAATTGTTTGTGAATGAAGAATACGTGTGTTTTATAGTTGTATGAATACATACTCTACCTAGCTCATTAAGTTTTTGTCTTTAAACAATGATTATTTGATCTTATTAAGCATCATACAAGTAGCCTATCAGGACTATCACATGTATCGTGATACATATCGTATGCCAGCCTGCACATAGTGATATGTTTCGTATCATGGCATCAGGGAATTGTTACACTTTAATAGTGACACTGTTTACATGAATGCCAATGACATTGCTCTATCTAAACTTGATACATTTTATAACAGGTTAGCCCGTTTTTGTGCTAGGTTGTTCTTTTGATGCACGCCAGTGTGCTATGCTACAACATTTAAAATTGTGCTGCTTATTTGACTGATCTCCTGGTCCCTGCTAACAGGCTATGGTCTTAGGAATGTTAGGTATCGTTCCCCGACTCTCCCAAGAATCGAAAAACATACATTAATTTGCTTGGAATAATCCGTCACATGATTTTAGAAATATTGATCATTTTAAAAATCTAACTTTTTAAATGAGTTTGATATCTGTTAACAATTGGTGTTTGCATTTTAGTAGATTAATCCTGAAGAAATAATGTCTAATACAGTGGTTCCCAACCCTGGTCCTGGGGACCCACTGTGTGCTGGTTTTCATTCCAGCTGAGCTCTCAGTTACTTAACTAGACCCTTAATTGAACTAATAATTTGCTTAAATTGGATCTTTTTAATTGTTTTCAGCTCCTAAACAATTGCAGAGTTCAAGTTACTTATAAAATGTTATAATGCTAACTTGAAATCTGCAACTGTTTAAGAGCTGAAAACAAGTAAGAAGGTCTAATTAAGCAAAGTAATTGAGAGCGCTGTTGGAATGAAAACCAGAAGACAAAGGGGGTCCCCAGGACCAAGGCTGGAAACCACTGATCTAAAGGATGACAGTGTTCAGATCCACCAACATTTAGATTAATTGACTAGACCACAATGCCTGAAAAAGTACAACTGCATGGAGGTACATTTCCACTGGTAAATTTGCTGAACATTTTGGCCACTTTGAAACTTACTAATGTTTCTTCACTGAACACACCCTGCTATTCATTTCTGGGTCTCTATCAAGCAGAGACTGACCATCTGTGCAAAACAGTGTTGTGGACTCATTTCACTTGACACAAGCCTCTACCGAGCCACACATCAGAAATGTGGTTCTTAATTAATATGTTTTAGCTGCTTCTTTACTTTTACTGTGGGGGACGCCAAGGCTTTTTAACAATGACCACATCCATAGTATAACAACAATGAGATACAAATCACACTATGCGTTAGAACAAGCAAGACAGAAAGGCTTCAAGTGGCTGTTAAATGTGCATTTTGGAACACATCACTTATCTGTTTTTCTTTCTTGATGCACGCATCACAAATCCATTCACCACATAATACAATTTCTGCTGCTTTGTTCCTGTATGAGGGACAAATCCAAAATGCATAATGTATATGCTAACTGTGCTTAACATTTGACATCTTATTTGCATTTCTAGACAGTCTAAAAAATGCATGTTCTTCAAATCCATATGCATTAAACCAACAGCTCTAAAAAACTATAATTTAAAGACAATTTAATTTTGTGTTCTGCAACTTTAAATAACCCCCCTTTTTTGAAGATTCAATACCGCATCACATACCCCTCCTGATCCTACAATTTTACTCGTCTTTTATCATCTGAACAGTCACCCACCCCACCTCTGTCACAAACAACTGCAAAATGTAACGGATCAGCTACTGCAACCTTGCACAGGATCCTGAACACAGCCTTGTGCCTTCAAAGCCGAGCAGCCAAGTACAATACAGCACAGTATATTGGCCTGGTGGTTCCACTTCCTTCCCCCATCTGGTGTAGCAAAGTACTATAACATGCTTGTATAAATGTTTGCCATTTAAATAAATGTAGGTTATTTTAGTATTTCTAAATTTCGAACTTCAGTGTTTATAGTTATAGATACATTACTATTAAACAAATTCAGCGATGATAACCTTACAATAACAGTACAGAGGTTCAAAACAGTTCAGCATTATTATTACAACTTTGCACCAATTACTGTGTGTTTCCGGCTGCTTTCCATAGCAAGCTACACAATCAATTATCAGCTTAATTTTAAATCCAGGCAAAACTCGTGAGTATGGCATAAAAATGACACTTAACAAGGACAGTAATCTGTAAATTATTAAAACAGCTGTTGAAAGACTTCTGCACTTAGCTTTGCAGTTAACCATTTCAAAAAGGGGCTTCATGTAATAGGCGTCTAGCCTGTGCAAAAGCAGCTAGTTTAAAACTCAGCTGAAAAATGTGTTGTATAAAATATTCAAGTGGATCTTTTATTCCTGAAGGTGTTATCTAATTAGATCACGTCCCCCTCTAATTGTTGAAATTACCCAGAAAATGTATGTTTGTGTTTTACCCCTTTCAAAGTTGTTTACCATCACCAAACAATAACCAAAAACTACTCAAATGGTAAGGGTAAGAGCCCAGAAAATGTGTCTGTTTTGAGTGAAGGTGAAAATTGAATTTCGTTGGGTTGTTACAAAGATTAACATTCTTCTCCCTTGTAGTTGTAAAACAATAAGTGACAGTCTGTATTATGCAGCTTAGAAAGGGGTTTTATTATTCAGCTTTCAAACAATAACCAGAACGACAAGCTTAGAATTGACTCTTCTGATAAGCATAATAAAAAGCAACCCAAACACAAAAGCTTTTTGCAAATGCTTTCTCTATAACACAATAGCAATTCTAAAATGTAGAAAACATGAGCTGTGCTTCTCCAATTCGCAGGGTTTCATTAAACATTTGAATCTATTCCTAAAAATGTAGCAAGTCTATTTGAACTTCATTTCACATGACATGTGCAACTGAAGCTTGCCCCGTAGGGTATAATGTCCCATTGAAAAGCATTGGATCCCCACATAGCAGACCTTGATATCAGCTGAAATGATGAAAAGGGACGATTAGACTAAGCAATGAGTTTGGTCAAAGTTCAATGTCCATTTAATTTTCGTAAATCTCAACATTGTGTAAATACAAGTATTTTAAATTATATGAACTGTTTACACGATGTACAAATCAGAAATATTCTCATACTGTATATACATATTTAACAAAATCTATGTTTGCATTGTAGCATATTATAATACAATAAAACCATAACAGATGTATGTCTAATTTTCTTGTCTAAAAAGAGAAAAAAACGACATTCCTAGTAAATATAATTTGTCCTTTAAACTTTTTTTTTTTTTTTTTTTTAAATGTCCTGAATCCAAACATGCTTAGTATTTTTGTCACAGTGTTGGTGCATCATTGCACTAGCCATGCTTTGCTGCATCTGGAGCCTAAAGGAGTAAATTACCATTTTAAGGTTCGATTACAAGTTTAAATGTTTGCTGCAAGAAGTGGCATTGTTATGGTCCTTGACCTATAGGATCCAGTTCTTCTAGAACAAGGCTTGCTGAATAAAATTGTTAAAAAAAAAAAAAATAATAATAATAAAAAGAAACCTGTACAGTACTCATTTTAGGTCCACCCCTCCCACCCCCCACAAAGACCAACCGTGAAATAAAAATGTCACCACCATTGTTCTGTAATAATGAATGGAGCAACTGTACTAAATACAACAGTTTGTCTACATTATTCCTGCATGTTACATTTTACATATCCTTTTAATGCCCCAATATGGTAAAAATCAACACTGTAAAGCATGTGACAGTACTCAGTAATATAATGGTATAAATACCACACAGTGCACTGAGAATGCAATGAATTTGTTCTGTTGCTTGAATAGCTTTTCATATTTGCATATCCCAAAACACCCTGGTTTTAATGAGCTGGAAATCTAATCTGCATTGTAAATATTTTTACAAGATGAACTCAAACGCTGTTATATTTATATGTAACAGCTCAATTCCTTTGGCAACTAACTTATTTTTGTTGCAGAATAAATCCTCCTTTAACCAGCCGCCTAAACTCCATCACAATGTTCTTCAAATTTAAACACCAGCCGTCATGGTGGGAGTACTTTACTGTAGCAGTTTCCCACAATCATGTTCATTTGACTTGCTGTATGTTTGCTACATTCTTCTGTACAACATTTGATTTAGCTGTATGTAAACAAGCTTGCAAAGCACTTAAAACCTGCTTGGTACTACATCCCTCTGAACAACATGCAGCAGTAAGAGGTTCTAAACACAATCTCCAAACACAAATAAAACTAGAAATGTGTTTCTGTGAACAAAAATGTTAGGTTATAACCCTGGTTCCCTGAAATAGAAATGTAGCCATTACCGTAGGGGTATTTACCTCCTAAAGACCCCAAAACCTGAATAAGATATAACAAAGCTGCTCGCAGAGCCTGTGACGCAGTCATGGCCTGCCCCCGAGAGCACAAAAGCACTGCGCTCACAGATCTCAGCGTCATTTTTCCTTCAAGCCTGCTGCAATCATGGACACAGTGACCTTGAAGGTTAATGGTTACATTTCTATTTCAGCAAACCAGGGTTATGATACCTAACGTTCCCTTTCAAGTACAAACGTAACCATTAATGCATGGATAAGTGTGCCAAAGCCGTAGCAAGGACAATATTGCAGAAGGACTGGAATGCTACAAGGGTAAGCAGAGAGGCAGTCTTGTGCATTACCATAGGGAACCCCAGTAACAAGTAGATAGGGCAAAAAAAAGGAGACAGAAACTTGCCTATATGCCTGTCCACTGAGAAGCCACCCTTAACACTCTAGTTCCAAAACCAGGCTTTTGAGGATCCACGACATTCAGTCTTTAGGACCTAGTATATGTATGGGGAGTAGCCCACACCGCTGCACTGCATGTCCTTGGCAGATGCACTCTGGAATAAAGCCCTTGAAATTGCCATGCCCCTAGTGGAATGGGCAGTAAGCTTTTCTGGAAGGGGCAAGTTGGCCAGCTCATAGGCAGTCCTGATTGCGTCTGCTATCCATTTGACAGGGCTTGACCATGGAACTTTTCGCCCTGTCATCGTAGGAGGTGGATGGAAAGCCTCCTATTTCACAGACTGGTTGACATGAAATGCAAGATCATCTTCAGCAAAAAGGCAGGATTGGTAAGGAGCGTAAACTTTGTCCAGGCCTCTGTAAAAATTAAGCAGGCTTTTGCAACGGAGAATGCCTGCATCTCACTCACCTGTGTTGTGGCAGTGATAGCAAGCAATCAAGCCACTTTAAAGCCATAAATATTTCAGTTCAGCTGAATGCATGGGCTCAAATGGAGGCTTCATGAGTGCATTAAGTACCATGTTTAACAACCAGCAAGGAACAATGTCCTTCATAGAGCCCCTTTCAAAAATTGCCCTGCCAGGAAGTGAGCTCCTGGGGAGACCGCCAATTCTGACATGGTGAGCGGAAATGGCTGCCAGATAGACCTTTAACGTGGAGGGGGTTTCCCCTGGTCAAAAAGGCCCTGCCATGGGACATGTCATGGGGTCGAACCCAAGAGGCACGCACCACGTCTGAAAGACGGCCCACTTGTACCCGTACTGTAAATGCGCAGACGCTGCTCTGGCATTTTGTAGGGTGTCAATAACCCTATCATTGGACAGACCTGTTGGGCAGCCGTTCAGGGGCCAGACAGAGCTGCAGGCTCGGTGGGTGAGGATGCCATAAGGTCCTCTGTACCTGACACACAAGACTGAGGGAAGCCTGCTTGTTAGATGGTACCCACAGCCTTCGTAATGGTGATGCTAAAAGCTGTCACCAAAACGGCATCAAGATAGTGTGAATGGGATTGCATATCTTGGTCCTGCGCAGTGCTGCTGAGCCCAGCAGCTGCTCTTACTGTACGTGTGCAAAGCATCACATTGTAGGCCGGCCTGCGCGTAGTCTCTGTAACTAGAGAAACTTTTCTACAAAACATTCATTAAAATATTACAGTATCTCGTAATAAAAACGAGAATAAAATGCGTTACAGGCTCTGTGAGCAGCTTTGTTATATCTTAACGTTTCGGGGGTCTTTAGGAGGTAAATACCCATACGGTAATGGTTACATTTTGTACTTGAAAGGGAACAGCCCCATTCAATCGCTGCAACACCTCATAGGAGATACTATAAGGAAGTCACAAAAGTAACTAATATTATAGTATTATACAAGTGAGGTGCTGAGCCTTAGAAGTGGTAAATGTAATGGTCACTATAGTCATCTAACCCTACAGAGCTTACATACAAAAATGGACAGTATGTACAGAAAACTTGTTTTTTTTATATGTTTAATAAGATTTTTTTTGTTTGTTTTTTAACAAAAACAAAACATACAACGGCACACTATTAAGGAATGGTTTGTAAATGTGAAATAAAATGGAATGGAACTTGACTCGTACAATATTGCTGTGTATTCAAACTATATTTACAGCAGAAAACCGAAGTTACATGAAGTCCTTGGTCTTAGGTTAGAGATCAACATAAAGGTATATAGCCCTGCAATGTGAAGTCACTGCCTCAAAAAGGCTCTGATGTCTTCAACAGTGTGGTGGCCAAAGGGTTAGGTTTTCTTGTAGGATCAAACTTCAAAAGGTTTGCCTAATTTTATAGTTTCTTCAGTAGCTTAAGTATGTTGAATATGTTGAAAGCTGCCTCTTACCTTGGTGATGAGGGTCCTGTATTCCTCGACCTGGTGGTCATTGGTGTGGCAGCCAGCCAGGAGCTGCCAGACCTCTCCCCTCAGCGCCTCTGGGACTCCACTCCTCACCAGGGCTGGGAGCGGCTTTGGCCTGACACTCAGGTTGAGATGCCTGTACAAGAAAACCATTCGACCGTTGAGGTTAAAAAATAAATATACTGGTTTGCCAGAAGTACAGAGTGACTTTTATACAAGAAACATATCGCAGGGCTGCAAGAGGCAGAATAAAACAAAACATTACCCACATGCTTCTATTTGTGATTAATACTACTTTGTGCGTTACATAAGAAAGGACTTGTATGCAATCCTAAAAAATAAATAAAATTCTACTTAACAATGCACATTTGCCAAAAAGAAAACTTTTTGAAGGTTAACAATGTATTTTACAGTGCTCTTTCCTTCAAACAGTTGCCTTTTGTTTTAATAGACATCCTTTTTAAGAAACATTGAGCAAAAAAATAAAACAAACACAGAACTGCCCGTATAAAGATGCAATACCAACAAAATGAAATGTAAACAAGACCATGTTTCTGGTAGCCCCAATTATAACTTGACTATTTTGTAGATTTTACTACAATTGATACAACAATTTTCCTAAGTCTGTTGAGAAACATAAGAACAGTGACATTGGGGGAGTTTCCATGTGTGGTTATTTACACGTGAAGTGGCGATGCGCGTGCACGTTTGGAAGAGCAGCTTGAGTGGATCAGGTCACAGAGAGGGATAAGGTAAATCTAAAAAAAAAAAAAAGGATGGCTCAAGGAGTGAAAGAGAGCTGCAGCTGATCAAAAAATGTTAAAAAGTGTTGCCATGATGTATAAACTGTTTCTGTGTGTTCCCGAATAATTTAATTTGTTCAAGTTTAAGGAATTGCATCCTTAACCCAGTGGGAGGGTGGGGCAGCTTGCTTCCAGTTAAACAGGACTAAGCGTCTGGCAAGCAAGGTCACAAAAGCCAGGGAATCTGATTGCAACTTGGTCAGAGGGATGTTTTGTTTTGTACAAAATTCTGGACCTGTAAGTAACAAAAAAAAGAGTTCTGGGAAGATTACATTTTTGTGAAAGCTGGACAAATGAAGCAAAATTATCATCAATATAAAGTTCTTTAAAAGGACTTGATACCATTTTAGTGCCAGACACGAAAGGCCACGTCCCCTAGAGAAGGCAGGAACAGATGGTTAGCATCAATAGGGGAAAACATAGAAATAGTTTGCAAACCAAAATGCTTTCTGAATTGTGATCAAATACTGAGTGACTATCAGACTAGTGGGTTAGTACTGAATTGAGAGGTAGAAAGAGGAAAGAAGGAGCAAAGCAGGGCAGATAGAGATGTAGACTGACATGAAGCTGCTTCCATACAGTAGCATACAGGGCCAGCCTAATGACAATGGGAATGTAACCAGTAGGCAATGCTACGAATGTTAGCTGACCAGTAATAAAACTGAAAATTGGGCAGTGCCAATCCTCCCAAGGGTTTTGGTCTCCGCAGAAAAACTCTATAGCTACGAGGAGGCTTTGTATTCCAAATAAAAGAGGATATAATTTGATCGAGTGACTTGAAAAGATATGCGGATGAATATTGGAATACATCGGAAAAGATATAAAAACTTTCGGTAGCATAGTCATCTTCATGGAATTAATATGGCCAGCAAGTGTTAAAGGCAATGCAGACCAACGAACAAAGTCTTGTTTCGTGCGTTTCAGTAATGAAGTGAAATTAGACTTGAGGGGGTCATTGCAAGAACGTGTTATTGTGATGCCCAAATATGTAAATTTATTTGAAGCAATTTTGAAAGGAAAGATGGAGAGAGGTTAATGTATGGCAGCTGAGTTGATGGGGAACAGTTCACTCTTATGGAGATTCAGTTTATACCCAGAGAACTTACCAAACTGATCTAGTATAGAAAGAACATGAGGTAGACAGGAAGCGGGATCTGTTCTGCTCCCGCCCCCCCCTGACCCCTGGAGGGTTCAATAGCAATAGCAAAAAGCAAGGGCGAAAGAGGACAACCCTGTCACGTGCCATGATGGAGTGGAAGACGTTTGGAGGAAGTATTGGTAGTACAAACAAAAGCTAGAGGGGACGAGTAAAGCAATTTGATCCAGGAGATAAAATTATGGCCAAAACCAAACCTCTGGAGGGTAGAAAAGAGATAATCCCACTCGACTCGATCAAAGGCTTTCTCAGTATTAAGCGAAACCACAATTTCTGGGTAGTTGATGGGGAGTATATAATATTGAGCAGGTGCCAAAGATTAAAAAAAGAATGTCTGTTTTCTATAAAGCCACTCTGGTCCAAGGAAATTATGGATGGCAAAACTGATTCAAGGTGACAGGCCAGTACTTTTGCTAGAATTTTAATGTCGACGTTAAGGAGGGAAATAGGGCGCTATGAGCTGCAATCAAGGGGGTCCTTGTTCTTTTTTAATAACAATGAAATTGAAGCTTGGCAAAGAGTTTGAGGCAAAGACTGTGAAAGAAATGATTCAGAAAATACAGAAGATAACAGAGGGGATTTGAGAAAAGAATTTAAAATAAAAAAACTCTGTGGGAAACCCATCAGGACCAGGTGACTTGCCACTCTGCATTACTTGAATGGCCTGGTTAATTTCCTCAAAGGAAAAGGGCTCTTCTAAACCAGCCTTAGATTGGGGATCGATATAGTAAGGTCCTGAAAAAAATAATCTATAAGGGAGGAGTCTCCAGGGGATTCAGAGCTACAGAGTATAGAATAAAATAATTTGAACTGGTGACTGATCTCCTGTTGATCAACAGAAGTGGTGCCAGAGTGAGTATGAATTTGTCTTAACTGATGAGCTACAATTTTACTGGCCCTGTCGCCATGTTCAAAAATAGCGTGACGACATTTTAATAGTAATTGTTCAGCTTGCGTAGCTAACAGCAAATCAAACTCTGTCTACAGGTTCAGTCTTTCTTTATACAGTTCAGGGGTAGGAGAGCTAGCATATTTCTGATCCAACTCCAAGATGAGATCAGTTATCTCAGAAAGTCTCCTTTGTATGCCACTTATTGGCTTGGGCAGTGTATGAAATTATTTGCCTGCGAATGTAGGCTTTCAAGGTCTACAACAGAGTAGAGGAAGAAATTCCAGGAGTTGAATCAGTATCCAGAAAAAGATATTTGTGAAGAAATAAACTGGACAAAACTCTGATCAGAAAGTAACAGGGGGCTGAAGCGCCAGTTGCTTCGCAGTGCGTTTCAATCAGGAAAAGTAATTACCAATACTAAGGGGGCATAGTCAGATATAACAATGCTGCTGTAAGCACAGGAAGAAATAGAAGGGAGTAATTTGTTATCTAAAAACAAATAATCAATACGAGAGAAAGTATGGCAGACAGGAGAAAAGAAAGTATTGTCTTGAAGTTGGAAAAAGAAAGCGCCATGCATCAGAAATCCCACACTCAGCAAGGAAGGAGCAAATAGCTTGAGAGGTCCTTGAAGGTGAGGCAGACCTTAAGGAGGAACGTTCTAAAGTTGGGTTCAATGCACAATTAAAGTCACCGCCCAGGATCAAACAGCGAGAGTTTAAGTCTGGAAGAGAATATAGAAAGTTAGTAATAAATTGACAGGCATCCCAGTTACGGGCGTATTCATTAGCAAGTAACAGTGGAGTACTGAAGCGTTTACCTGACACAATGACATAACGACCATTTGGATCTTTGGTCAGCTGAGAGGCAGCAAAAGGAATGTCTTTATGGATAAGGGTAGCAGCGCTCCTTGCCTTGCCATGGAAACCCAAATGAAACAGCTGCCCCAGCCATGCCTTACATACGCAGAAATGGTCAGATATGTGCAGATCGGCCTCTTGGAGGAACGCCGGTTTGAGTCCAGGTTATTCTATTGCCGACCGTAGACGGGAGCTCCCAGGGGGCGGCACACAGTTGGCCGAGAGGCGCCCGGGGGGGGGGAGCTTAGGTCGGCCAGGGTGTCCTCGGCTCATCGCGCACCAGTGACCCCTGTAGTCTGGCCATGTGCCTGCGGGATTGCTTGTAAGCTGCGTTGTCCTCCGACGCTGTAGCTCTGAGGTGGCTGCATGGTGAGTCTGCAGTGTGAAAAAAAGCGGTCGGCTGACGGTACATGCTTTGGAGGCAGTTGCCAGCTGATGTTGTACATATCGTTCTCAAGGGAGCATATGTACACACAAACATATATGGATACACAGAGAAGTATATATAATATGTATATATATGGATGCGCCCTGAAAAAGGGAGAGGAAAAAAAAAAAACCTTGACAATTGTGGCGAAATCACCTTAGGATGTCCTTAGCCCATGATATACTGTACAACTGGCAACATCGTAAAACATAAACCTTCCGCAAACAGAGACAGGCTCTGTTCTAGGCCACACTGTGAATAATAACAGGTAATTATCGCATATGACAGTAAGCAGCGCAATAGAATAATTCAGAGGCTATGTTCAATAGGGAGGTAACTATTGCTGATCATAAAGTCGATGGGTTTAGCTGTCCACTGCAAAAACTATTTCAGTCACATACCCTCAGTGCAGTCGATGACAGCCCGTTCAGCTGCTTGTACTGGCATCCAAGGAGGGAAGAACCTGCTCTTTGTAAAAAGTGGCAGCATCTTGTGGCAATTCATTGAATGTAACTCGAAAACGAGGAAGGTGCAACATGCCATACTTAACTCCAGCAGCAAGCAACTGGGATTTAACTTTGTTAAAAAGGCAGCCCGACACCATGCCAGCTCAGCACTAAGATTGGGGAACACTAAAACCTGGGACCCCTGGAAATAAAGCTGCCCTCGCTCGCAGGAAAGACAAAGAATCTGCTCCTTAATTTGATAATGATGCAGCCGTATGATCATGGGCCTTGATGGATCAGGGCCAAGGAACGGTGCGCTCGATCAACCACTGGTGGATTATAAAAGCTCCCCTCCCGAAGTACCTCTGTAAAAAAAAAATGAGCCATGAAAGTAGTTGGCCTAGATCCTTCATCTCCGCCCTGTATTCAGTTCTGCATGCGTGAGCGGTTTTCAAGATCATCCAATTTCAGCTTCATTTTAGTATTATCAGCGGACAGGGAAGAACATAATGCCTCAACTGATGCAAGCTGATCCCATACATCTGTTAAGGAATGCTCCACGTTCGTAAGCTTAAGTCCTTGAGTTTGAAACTGTGGCTTGCAATGCAGATACTGATCGAGACTGTAGCCGACTCGTCATCCACAGCCGCCACGTTGTCAGCCACTGACAAGGCCCTGTCCAAATTGGTGATCGATTCTGTCAGATTACGTTTACCTCTCTTCTTGGACATGCTTCAGTAAACAAAAGGCTATACACTGAAGGTTCCAAGTGTTTTTTGGTTTTTTTTGGTGTGTGTGTAGGAAATTATCCTACTCAGGTTTTGCGATGTTCAGGAGAAGCTGACCAATAATTTCAGAGGCTGTTTTCACATCGATGGCCGGTAACCGACATAATTTCCCTAGATTGTAAACCAGCATTAGATAATACGTGGACTAAACGACTTCCGTGTCAGTTTGCGCAGTGCCGCAGTCCTTCCTGTGCGCGGCGAGCAGAACAGAATTCTATGCTGAACCCGACCTTGTTTAAAAGCACAACGGTTGTGTCAGAAGAGAGCAGGACAGATTTTAATTTTGTTTTAAATATGTTTCTGAAATCAGAGGCTAGTGGTGAGATGCATCTCTAGTGTCTAATTTAAACATTGCATACACACTGTCAGTTTTATAAGGCGATATTTAGTTTAATAAGTAGATGCCGCTGCTGCATATATATTACATGCTGAGTGAGACTTGCGTGGCGATTTCTCAGATGGCTTTTGAATAAAGTGTTACTGCTACTGCTTACCTCAGAGTTGTCTTTGTTCTGTTCTCTGACTAAATACCACAGTATATTTGCCATTTTTTCTTTAATTCAATGCCCTCAATTTTACTTTCAATTAGTGCACAATATTACAAACTTAGCTGTAACCCATTTTATAAAATCCATGTTTGGGGGTGCAGTCGTATTTACAGTAGTAAACTTGTGGCATGCTCTCCCCCATACTTTGCTTTCTTTTTTTTAAGATACATATTTTTTAAAACATTGCAAAACTAAGACTTCTAGCAAAGTAATTAAGGTCATTTCTAGTCATGTTTAAATGTGTCTAATTTTGTTACTAACTTTAAATAAACACTGAATTAACAATAAACAACTGTACTAAAGTTAACTTACAAAACAATGAACACATTAGTTGCACCTCCAAGTAAACCTGATCCTTTGTTTAGCTCAACTGACCCATGTCAACTGACCCATAAATGAATAGGGATTAATCAATAGATCAGATGAATCAATAGATTAATCTGTTCTAGCTTGATCTGGTCGGAAGACAGATTTGCCAAAATAAATAAATCACACTGATTAACTGCAGACATGTAACTGAGGGCGGTTGCTTTGGCATAAATGTTTACAATTTTAAAATTACTTTCATAGTATAATGCAGTGTGAAGACAAAGGCTAAAAAATAAAATTAGGTTTCCAAAGCTATTCATGTAATTCCAGAAATGGCATGTCTAAGATGCGCACCCCACACCCGGCTGCTGCCTACTGTTGTTAATTTACATTTGAAAGATCAAAGCTATCTTTATAGTGTCTTTAGGGAGCAATATGCAAACTTATACTAGAAAGTCTGCTGACTGCAGAATAATGCCATGCACTGTGCAATTCCCATAGATAGCTTTCTATATCAACCACAATTAGGCCAAAAGGGAATCAACTTATTAACTTCAAAGCAAACACATATTTGTGAATTACAGTACATCTTCCATTGTACTCGGAATAAACCAGTGATGCAGGCTAAACATTGTCTATCAATTTACATGTCCAAAAAAAATAAAAAATTTTACACAAGACATGATAACTTTGTATTGAACTCTTGAGTTTGTTTGGTCTGTGTTATGTTATTGTCTCACTTCTGGTAAGTCTTGAATTTTTCTTGTCTGGTGTCTAACTCAGTGAACGCTGTGTAAATGGATGGTATACTATAGTAATTCACTTAATGGTAAGCAAAAATTACACGTAACACATTTAGTAAATTTATGTGTGTGATATGAACTACAGTACCAACTCAAAGTTTTCTACAACATCATTTCATAAAAAAAGACCTTGTTGATAGCCCCATGTGTTTACATCCCCCCACCTGTAGTTTGAGCTGTAGGGACACAAGTGAACTTTCTTTTTACAACCTGTTTTCCACTGATATCTATACTTGCAGCACAACTTTGTTACAGGTCAGAAAGCACAACACAAAAAAATGAGGTCGTCTCAAATCCCTTTAATCCTGTTTTTGTTACACGGACAACATTTTACAGGGAGAAGCCTTCCAGGTGACTCAATCAACAGTGCTCTCTTATCTAAGACTTGATTGTTGGATTTAAAAAAATAAAAATAGAAACAGACATCAAAGTCTAAGGATTTGGAACACTGGGATTAGTTTGATTACACTTCCAAACAGAAAGCATGTGAAACGTACGAATAAGCCTGAAAAAAAAGTAACGGTGCAAAATTACAGCTTTAATGTTATTTTTAGATTCCCTTTAATTAAATGTGTTCGCTTTTTAATTAATTTTTAAAAAATGCAGCGAGAATAAAATAAAAATCAGAAATAAATGCATGGTTAGCATAATAATAATAATAATTAATCTGTCTTGATTTTCTCTGTAACCCTTTGGACAAAGTGGTTTAAATTAAAGAATACGTAGCCATAAGTAAGCATGGGAAAAACAACTTTATAATTTAAATTATTCATATCATATTTAAGTCAGGTTTTATTTTTAAGGCATGCAATGACTTTATTCAGTGGGAAGCTCTAATGCAGTAACAGTTTCACTGAACAGATGAAGCAAAATATAATACAAATCAATTTATTTCCACCATGCGGAAAGCAGAAGCAGCAATCAATGAGTTACAGTATGGTCCTATAAGCATCCAGTAATGAAAAGAGCTTGCAGACACTGCCACGTCAGATGTACTGTCCTGGGCGTCGTTACTTTCTTTTTACTCTTTTATGGAAAGTGATAATGCCTATTTGTCCAACTCCAGAACATCAACAGAAAGAGACAATCTTGTTTCAGGCACTATACTTAACAGTCTTTACATTTTGACAGGAAATCAGACAGTGATATAAAACTGTGATATAAAGCCTTGTAGTTCCAGGTACAATTGCAGCATTTGATGAAATTTGTCAACTTTATTACCTAAAAAAATGACAATTAACAGCTATAGTAAAACGAAATCACAAGGAAGTCATTCAGTATCTTTGGAACCGTATGATACAGTACGCCTCACATGAACTACAGTCGCGGGGCAGAGCAAAACGTAATTCATTTTAAGGCTCGTCAGAAACTTGAAACAAAAAAACAAAGCATATCCTGTGTTGCTTTGTGAGTATTAACCCACTATGCCACCTTCTACCCTAAATAACATAAGAATAAACTTTCCTATTGTTTGTCACAAAGCTAAGGTACAGTATTTGACCTGGTGAGACCACACTTAAGCCCCGTTCACTCTGTCACTCCTGACCGGGTTCCAACCCGGGTTCTGGCTACTCGGGTCACAATCCCTCTTGGTACAGAACCAAGTACCTGCGTTGTACCAGTATTGACCGGGTTATAGGACCCACCTCAGGATGTGGGTTGACACGCTTCGCCGGGTTGAACGAGACAAAATGCATGACGGCCGTTCGCAAGTCGATGAAATAAACAGCCACATCTGCGTGAAGGTTTCACTTCCATAAGAAACATTTCAGTTTAGCCATATTTTTAGTTGATTGAGACACAATATTAGCCAAATTGCAGCACGGATGAAATAGCATTTGCCCTAATCAACATGTATGCCGAAGGTTCAATCCAGAGAAGTTTGGCTGCTTCCGGGGCATTGACACTCATATTGTGTACTTGCTTCTGTCACCCAGGTCAATCTGCTTTATTAAAAGCAGTGTTAAATCACACAACCGACCTGCATGACACCGGGTAGAGCATGCCAGTGTGAAAGGGGCTTTAGAGTACTGTGCCTAATTCTGATCACCACAGTACAGTAACAAATGGTCACTGTGGTCCTGGAAATAGTCCAACGAACAGCAACCAGACTAATCCAAAGACTTACAGGAATGAGCTATGAAGATAGACTGAAATAACTGAATCTATTTAGCCTAGATAAAATGAAGAATTAGGGCAGGATTTAAGTCTTTATAATCTTAAGAGGAGTTGACATAGTTAACCTTAACCAATACTTTAAGCGCAGAACAGAAACCAGGACAAAGTGGAGACAGACTTCGGACAGAGGGAAAAACACTGCTTCACACAGAGCGGTAAGTGTACATAATGGGTTACCTATTCTGTTGAGGCAGAATCACTTGGATCCCTAAGACCCAACTGGACAAAGTTTTAAGATCAATCAGCTACTAGGAACCGAACAGGCTTAGATGGGCCGAACGGCCTCCTCTCATTCGTACATTTTCTTCTTCGTTCTTTTGCATACTGTCATCATTGATCCACTATATTGTTGGCTCTCCAAGCCAAAAAAAAAAAAAAAAGGTTTGAATCCAAGTTGCTGATCTTGCCTGGGGGCCCACAGGCAGCACTTTACTTGTCCCTTTGTAAACCTGTATTATTTAATTTGTTTATATTTATTTATATCAAGTGTTGGATGTTTGGATTTCACAGGCTGTAAAGGTTCACAACTGGCATTGTTGTGTTTTTAAAGAAGTCAACGTGAGGTGCTTGCTTTAGTTTACAGTCTTACAATGTATCCTCAATTATCCAGAGAAACAGTAAACCAGACTACTTATCCAGTAGTTTGGTTACCTGTCATTCTACAAAACTCATTACAGTGTTCTCTATGTAGTTTGTGGGAGTATAGTGACTGCATATCGTTCTTTAAGGAAACAAAGAAACCCTAAAACTAAATTATGACAAAATGTTTTCACTTTGTGTTTTAGTTACCCATTTACAGTTTACAAATCACTGCTGGTCCTAGCAAAACAAACTGCAGTTTAAGATTTAGTGCAGATCCTTGACTAAATCAGTGTTTTGCTACACAGAAACTTTAAGCTTTGCTTAAACTTCAAGGGAAGTTCAGCAATCACAGCAGTTATATTGACTACGACTGACAACAGATTAAGCATATTCAACAGATGGAGCACAATTAGTCTGAGCACCAGGAGGGTCAAAACGAACAGTTTGGTTCAATCCTGAGGTGTTTATGCAGTAAGGTAGGGAGACTGAATGACCCGGTCACTCCATAGACTATATTTATTCATTTATAAAAACCAAAAAATCCAGCCAATTATATTTTCAGTGACAAATATCTAGCCTAATAATTACCACTATATCATACTGCTATTTGCTTAAAATACTACTCACATGTTATCTGTTGTTAACCCTTTGTCTGCAGCAATAATTCAGCTCACAGAAGGTAGAAAGGGGTGCACATGCACCTCACATACATGTAACATATAATTTAAAGCAAAAGAACAACTCAAACAGTTTGTAATATTTAAACTGTACTGAATAAACACTGTTTTGAAGTGTTAAGCATGTTATAAAATATTGAATTATAATTTTTTTTATTTTTTACAAACAACATGCTAGGAACAGTAGTTTAAAATACCAAAAACACAAATATAAACTACATATTATAAAAATAAATATTGTATTGTACTTAGAAACTTAACATCTACAACATCGAGTACAACACAAAAATTGTCAACACATACCTGTGCTTCAATATGAAGTCGCAGTGCTCATAAAAAAGCAGCTTCAGTATGTTCTTTGAAAAAAATTAAAAATAAATGCAGAGAACTTGCATACATAACAAAAAAGGAAAAGGAGGTAATAAGTAGGCTACTGTAAATAATGTAGTAATCAAATACAGTGCTGGAAACGCATCTACCCAGCTCCTCTGCAACTCTCAGCACTATGTTCTGTAAGTAAACAGGAGCTGCACATGGTAGCCTATACACTAATTGAAAGACGCTATTTTAGCTTTTTTTGTTTCAAGTTTCTGACGAGCCTCAAAATTAAGTATACATTTTAGAGCCCTATGAAATCCGCGTTGGAGAACACAGACGTAATTGCGGACTTCAGAGAAAAAAACAGGATTAGGCACCCGAGGTTAAATTACATTGATACAGCACGGTGTTTGTATGACAA
Source organism: Acipenser ruthenus (assembly GCF_902713425.1). Taxonomy (NCBI): domain Eukaryota; kingdom Metazoa; phylum Chordata; class Actinopteri; order Acipenseriformes; family Acipenseridae; genus Acipenser; species Acipenser ruthenus. Next base: position 8,560,978 of record NC_081219.1, read on the forward strand.
GAGGCTTCAAGAAACACACATCATGGGAACACATGAAAAAACTATTTTTACACCTCTCAGCCACCATACACGACTGTGATTTTAACTGTAAAAAAGTGCTGCCTCTTGTACCACTTCATGTGCTAGCGACCTTTATCGCTTGGGGGGAAAACGACTACCTATAAGTTATTCTGAGCAGACAGTACCGCAATGACTACTGCAGAATGTAGCGTCTAGTCACTGCATTTTTTTCCCAAAGTTCTCAGGGAGATATTACTAAGTGCCTTTTTATTAAATTATAATAAATCAAAATATTTAGGCTTTTATTTACATTGTAAGTCATTAACTATTAATGAAAACCATTACATTTCAAAATAGATTTAATGTTCAACTTGATGAAAAGAAAAACTATCAGAGTTGCGAGTGATGTTCATTTTAAAAGTGCCGGGAGTTGCAAGTGATGTTCATTTTAAACATGCTGGGAGTTGAGAGTGATGTTCTTTTTAAAGGTGCCGGGAGTTGCGAGTGATGTTCGTTTTAAACATGCTGGGAGTTGAGAGTGATGTTCGTTTTAAACATGCTGGGAGTTGAGAGTGATGTTCGTTTTAAAGGTGCCGGGAGTTGCGAGTGATGTTCATTTTAAAAGTGCCAGGAGTTGCAAGTGATGTTCATTTTAAACATGCTGGGAGTTGCGAGTGATGTTCGTTTTAAACATGCTGGGAGTTGAGAGTGATGTTCGTTTTAAACATGCTGGGAGTTGAGAGTGATGTTCGTTTTAAAGGTGCCGGGAGTTGCGAGTGATGTTCGTTTTAAACATGCTGGGAGTTGAGAGTGATGTTCGTTTTAAACATGCTGGGAGTTGAGAGTGATGTTCGTTTTAAACATGCTGGGAGTTGAGAGTGATGTTCATTTTAAACGTGCTGGGAGTTGAGAGTGATGTTCATTTTAAACATGCTGGGAGTTGAGAGTGATGTTCTTTTTAAAGGTGCCGGGAGTTGCGAGTGATGTTCATTTTAAACATGCTGGGAGTTGAGAGTGATGTTCGTTTTAAACATGCTGGGAGTTGAGAGTGATGTTCGTTTTAAAGGTGCCGGGAGTTGCGAGTGATGTTCGTTTTAAACATGCTGGGAGTTGAGAGTGATGTTCGTTTTAAACATGCTGGGAGTTGAGAGTGATGTTCGTTTTAAACATGCTGGGAGTTGAGAGTGATGTTCATTTTAAACGTGCTGGGAGTTGAGAGTGATGTTCATTTTAAACATGCTGGGAGTTGAGAGTGATGTTCGTTTTAAAGGTGCCGGGAGTTGCGAGTGATGTTCATTTTAAAAGTGCCAGGAGTTGCAAGTGATGTTCATTTTAAACATGCTGGGAGTTGCGAGTGATGTTCGTTTTAAACATGCTGGGAGTTGAGAGTGATGTTCGTTTTAAACATGCTGGGAGTTGAGAGTGATGTTCGTTTTAAAGGTGCCGGGAGTTGCGAGTGATGTTCGTTTTAAACATGCTGGGAGTTGAGAGTGATGTTCGTTTTAAACATGCTGGGAGTTGAGAGTGATGTTCGTTTTAAACATGCTGGGAGTTGCGAGTGATGTTCGTTTTAAAGGTGCCGGGAGTTGCGAGTGATGTTCGTTTTAAACATGCTGGGAGTTGAGAGTGATGTTCGTTTTAAACATGCTGGGAGTTGAGAGTGATGTTCGTTTTAAACATGCTGGGAGTTGAGAGTGATGTTCGTTTTAAAGGTGCCGGGAGTTGCGAGTGATGTTCGTTTTAAACATGCTGGGAGTTGAGAGTGATGTTCGTTTTAAACATGCTGGGAGTTGAGAGTGATGTTCGTTTTAAACATGCTGGGAGTTGAGAGTGATGTTCGTTTTAAACATGCTGGGAGTTGAGAGTGATGTTCATTTTAAACGTGCTGGGAGTTGAGAGTGATGTTCATTTTAAACATGCTGGGAGTTGAGAGTGATGTTCTTTTTAAAGGTGCCGGGAGTTGCGAGTGATGTTCATTTTAAACATGCTGGGAGTTGAGAGTGATGTTCGTTTTAAACATGCTGGGAGTTGAGAGTGATGTTCGTTTTAAAGGTGCCGGGAGTTGCGAGTGATGTTCGTTTTAAACATGCTGGGAGTTGAGAGTGATGTTCGTTTTAAACATGCTGGGAGTTGAGAGTGATGTTCGTTTTAAACATGCTGGGAGTTGAGAGTGATGTTCGTTTTAAACATGCTGGGAGTTGCGAGTGATGTTCATTTTAAACGTGCTGGGAGTTGAGAGTGATGTTCATTTTAAACATGCTGGGAGTTGAGAGTGATGTTCGTTTTAAACATGCTGGGAGTTGAGAGTGATGTTCGTTTTAAAGGTGCCGGGAGTTGCGAGTGATGTTCATTTTAAACGTGCTGGGGTGCATTGGCACATCTTGCCACTGACTAAGGGTTAACAAGCATAATGAACAGAACAAGGTTTTAAAAGAAAAATGAATGGGGGTGTGTGCGTATACACTCTCAACAGATCCCAAGGACTTGCTATTTTTGTACTTGCAAATTAGTTTTTTTTACATTTCTGTGAAATGTATTCTTATTTTGAAGGCGAGTAAACTGTGCCAAAGGGTATAGCAAGACAGTTAACTACAGTATATAATAGAGCTATTTTGATAATTTGATTTGTGACCAGTTTGATGGAAATGACCTTTTAATTTCTGAAGAGCTCTCTCCCTTCAGATCAATTCTTTATTAGACTTTCACTTTCAAAACCTTTAATGGTAAAAATCTATTATTACATTAGTGACAGTACTTATTATAATAGGAAAACAAACCCTTAGCCCCTTTAATGCCCATTAACTTGTAAATCCAATTGCATTTAATTAATCACAACTTTGATACAAAATAATAATACTACTATGACTACTACTACTACTACTAATAATAATTCTTTAAACAAAGGAGACATTGTAGCACATCTTAAACAAGCAGCACTTTGTCACTCCAAAAGATCAGCACAGCTCAGCATCACTTAGCCTCTGGCAGAAGTGGGTCACACACGCACACACACAGATATATATTGGACACATCAGAACTGGAGCAATTTTCCTGTGAAGAATGGGCAAAAATTTCACCATCCTACTGTGCAAGCTAGTACAGACCTATCCAAAAAGACAGTAATTGCTGCAAAAGGTGTTTCTACCAAGTACTGACTTAAGGGGCTGAATACTTAGGCAACCAGTAAATTTCATTTTGTACATTTTCTCTGCAAGTTTTGCTGACATTTAACCTGCTCCTCATATAACAGTTTTCAGATCAACCACTATAGCTTTGAATAAAAAAGTTTGTTTGAAAAACTGTGCATACATTATTTGTAATTCAACAAAATGTGACATTATTGGTTGGGGGGTGAATACCTCTGCAAACCACTGTATATATATATATATATATATATATATATATATATATATATATTGTGAATGAGCCTGAAAGTAATTATAGCTACCGTAACAAAAAAATATATCATAAATCATACAACATATTTTTGTACTTCCGTTAACTAATTAGGTCTCAAATGTGCTAATTGAAAGAAACACGTTACAGCACAGATGTATTTTAATTTTAGACATATATCTTGTTATATTTAAGTTTGCACTTAAACTTCCAAGGTTATTTCAGCAGTGTCTTCTGGGTCACAGCATGTTTTAGGGGAAGCTACTGGTTGGTTTATGACAGGAAAGAAGCCACTGGGGTGGGGACAATTTCACCCTCCAGGTGAAGTGACTAAGTAAGTGCAACACTAACTGAAAGCAGGGCTTGCAAACAGAAATTTCTTTAACCAAGTGCTGTACCACATTGTGTTTTAAACTAAAAATACAAGTTTGCTATAACATGTGTTTCTTTCAAAACTGGACTGGAGAATTATATAACCAACGGAAGCACAACTATGGCCAAAGGTTTTGCATCACTAAGAATTTTAGGATTGAGACAATTAAAAAAACAAATAATATATGTTTAACATCATTGTAATCAAAGAAACTACAAAATTATAAATCGCAAAATTCTACCGGGAGCCATAATAGTAGTACAGTATTTCATATTATATTTCAAAATGTCACATTTTTTAATTGTCAGTTTTTTGTCAAATATATGGAAAACTACAAAGCGGTATGTAATTCAATATTTTTACTTCACATTATTCAGAAGGTTTCATTTGACTTTATAAAGCAAAATGTGTTGATTACAGCTGTACACAACCTGTAAGTCTTATGGAATGATCTTGTTTGTTGCAATCACTTAAAGCTTTGTGGATATGGCATATATCTGATACATTCTTTAACACTTTGGAACTTCAACCAGTCTGGAGTTAAATGAAGTAAAGCTTCACCACACCAACAGAAGAGACCAGGAGTGAAGAAAATGCACTGCCAAGACTGAGGGCTACACAATGGTAACAAACAGTGGAGCATAACTGACCTCATCTGCACTTTGTCACCCAGTTCTGTCCTCAAATATATTCTGAAGATAACCAGCGTTGGACCACTCACCATTTTGACAGCAGGTCCCCCCACGTTTCAAGTATCTTCTCCGCACACTCCTTTGACACGTCTCCAGAACCACTCAGTAAAGGTTCATCGTTATCTATATAAAGGCAGCAACAGAGGAAAGCAGGGTGACTGGAGAGCAACTGACATCTCAGCTTGGGGAGGTCATGTCAATGGCAAGATGTCAAGCTCTAGCTGCCTAAATGCCACTCAAGGAGCCCTGTTTACCTCAATACAGTTGTGGCCCAATGACTCTGTAAGCATTAGACTGTGTATGTTTATATTATGAAAGAAACATCCGTCTTTTTTTTTTTTTTTTAGACATAGTGTCAAATATTTTCATACAACAGGGACAATCCTGTCAAAATAATAGATGACAAAAAACTGCAGTTCCAGTGCATGGAAAATGACAAAACTGTTTTGTACAAGCAGACTTCATCAGATGTGACTTACTATATTACAGTGTTTTTCTTTAAACATACATCATGCGTGACAATGTCAATTCAGGTTTTTATTATTTTATCAGGATAAGAACCTGTTGAGATATGGATCTCTTAATCCTACAGCTGGTTTTAGACAGGGCATATACTGAGAGACAGATTTACCAAAGGCAACAACAGTTTAATTTTCTCAGCATTTTATTGTGAAAAGAAAAAAAAAAAAAGGAAATGTTTTAAACTAGCAACAAAAAAGCATACCAACTGCAACGAGTCTGTTGTTACTAGTTTTGACAGTAACATTTGTATTTGCCTTTGCCAAAAGAACAATACAATCTTATATATAAAGTTTTGAGATATCTTTAGTTTCAACCTAACGGTACTGATGGTACTGAACTGGCAGATTATCTAACCAGACCAAACATTCTCAAAATTGGTACAAATAAAATTAAAAAGACACTTGCTATTAAAAAAAAGAAAAAGAAAAGAAAAACTCCCCGCTATTTTTAAGAAATGAGTCTATCAGTACTATAGAATCTGTTGCTAGAAAGTGGTTTTGGACTGGCTACCTTCCTCTTCATCATCATCGGGTGGGGAAGGGATCATGGAGCTCTGGGAGCCAGACTGGGTGAGCCGGATAGAAGGACTGGCTGTTGTTTTTTTCCGCTCCCTTTCTGTATCACTCTCTAAGCTCACAACTTCATACAGAGTGTCGGTGTTGCTCTTCCTTTCCTTCCGTTCCATCTGCACAAAAAAAGGAATTTGAGGGGATTTCATTGAAAGCTCTGAAGAGGGGTGTAACAATCGTATCGTAATAGTGTATCGTTTGTATCGTGATACCAGACAAAAAGCACAACATAGATAACGGTTTATCACCAAATGGTTCATGAATGAAGAAGAAGTGTTTTATAGTTGGTATGAATACATACTCCCCCTATCTCATTACACTTTTGTCTTAACAAAATGGTCCATCGTTAAATGATCATTTGATCTTATTATGCATCATACAGATAGCCGATCATGACAATCACATGTATCCATGATACATACCGCATTGCACCCTGCATATCGCGATATGTATTGTATCAATGTTTTAAGCAACAACTATTCTGATTCCAGCTCAGGGTCTTTTAGTCTACATTACTTAATCCAAATTGGACTACATCAGTCAATTTTCTGGTGTGTGTGTGTGTGTGTGTGTGTGTGTGTGTGTGTGTGTGTGTGTGTGTGTGTAAGGACATCCATGCGTAAATACCTAGTGGAACATATATGTCTGCTTCCACATGCACGCAAGTTCCATTATCAGACAGGATCTAGAATGTGATATAAAAGAACCTCCAAGTTCCATTAGCAAACAGGATCTAGAATGTGGTGTCTGCTCCACAGAGTGGTAATGCTCCAAGGAGTACAGGCTCTGATCTAAAAGGATTTTAAAAGTTCAAATTTAAAAGTACTAATCTTGAATCCAAGCAATATGTGATACAAACTGATATTCTAATGGCAGACCAAGGGACCCCATATTAATCCACTCCCACAGCCAAGAGATAAAGAGTTTTTCCGCACTCTATTACAATAATTTATGACAGCACTGAAAGTGGAGATCATTATTAAATGTTATTTATTGAAAAATGCTATTCGTATCCTGCCACCATATATGCTTAAACTATATTTAATTTTTAATCATGTAACTAAACACATCAGAACACCATACACCAACAGAATTAATGAATCCTAGATATCAGCCATATACACAAATGGATGCTTATAAAAGGCTCACTTTCTCAGAAGCTCAATGAGTCTGCTTAAATAGCAAAGGCTTTGTCTTGGAACATGCGACTTTAGAACCAAACTACACATTCTTAGCGCAGCTTTAACTGAGGATTTTGCTTTTCAAAAGAGTAAAATGTGCATTTCTAAAATTGTTATAATATACCAATAATTGATTTGTCTCTTACTACACAAGTATGTTTTTTGTTTGTTTTTTTCCTTTAAAAGTGTACTAAACCAAAAGATATTTGCTATAAGAAAAAATAACCCAGTGATAATGTTTTAAGTGTTTTCATGCATACTTTAAAAAACAGACTTTACACTAGTGTCAGTCGAATAAACAGTCCAAAATATTGTATTCTGCAGCATTTATACATTCTGTTATAGGTACAAATACAAATTGTCTCAGAACCAATTTATAGAGAAACTCAATTAATAAGGAGTGGCTTTGAGGACACCAGGAGCATGAAAAATGATGATGCTAAATCTAATAGAAATTTTGCCTTTCAGCATGGAACATCCAAATGTACTGCATCAAGATATTTATTCACCTGTTTTAGTTTTAGGTAGAAGGTTTCAGTGTAACTTCTCTTGCTGAAAGGCCAGAACATTCGCTCATTAGGGGAGCAAACTCGCACTTTGGTCTCCAAGAGAAATCGGACAGGCTCTTCCAACTCAGTGATAATCAGATCAACTGCTGTCGTCATGTACACCAATTTATCTGGGTGGAAACAAAGCAATATTCAAATCCAATTAATAACACAAAAAGAAAACAACTATGGCTACAGAGTACAACCCTTGAACTCTACTACAAAATCTATTCTCCCCTTTCGGCTAGCGTGGCTGCCAACAGGAAATATCAAAGGTGGATGGTTTGAGGAGATTTAACCAAGATCCTTTTTACTCTCTGGACATTAACCCATATATATTCTGGATTTTATCAGTGTTTGTAGGCGTTATATCCAGGTTACATCTCTTATTCATAGTTCAGAGTATTGTAGTTGGTTAAAATTGTGAATAATCTTTGCTAAGAAAGAAATAGCACTTGTGAGAGTATCCAGGATAAAACAAAGGACTACAAGATATCACTATAGCTAAATATCATGGTAACAGGTGCATCCATGGATAAATAAACTTTACTTTGCAATGAATGTAAACTATTACAGGCCTTTCAAACATATAGTTCATATTTATACATTCAGAAATTGGCACTAAATTGGTGATCAAAATTGAAAATATTAACAGTGTCTGGTCAAACTAGTTCAAGACTACCTTTTGGTGTTTCTTCATTAACTGCTTGGAACTGTGGTGTGTTAGGATTCCACCTCCCTGTGATGACATAAGACTTCCCATCTGAGCTTTTACCCATTGATTCCTTGAGGACAATCACAGAAGAAGCACAACATTAATAGATTCATACTCAAAACTAACTTTTTAGATAAAGAATGGATGGGAAAATGCTAATTTCCTAATGCATGTTTACAAGAGTGCAAGAGAAAGTACACTCTCAACTTGATTAGAGGTAGCCACTGAACACTATTACAAGCACTTAAATCTAAATTAAAAAACTGATAGACAAACGTAATCTGTTTATATAGAACCTGTTGTGGTTTAAATGTTCAGTGCAGTTGCTACCATTGGAGCCAGCAGTGTACGCACTGTGCGTACTTTTGGTTTTGTCTTCATAAGTGTGGACTCGCATGTAACCTTGAAGCGATTTAAGCTTATAGAACAGTACTGTTTATTTAGTGGTAGTAATGAGCAAACGGAAGATACATTTGGTTGAAGCCTTCAAAAAGAGCAAAAATCTCTTTTCTGATGATCTAGAATGTCACGCTAAAAAATCAAGAAGTGCAGTTAACATTTTTATTGACTGGTGAAATACTATTCAAAGTTGCTGCAGTATGTCCACTGTTTTGTCTTTTCAAATATTTTCACAAAACACACATTAAAACTTTAAAAGCTACAGTGTGCAGTGCAAAAGCACATCGTGAAAAATGCTAGAATAAAAAGTTGCTACATTTAAAAAATACATAAGCATGTGGCATTTGAGTCCACTAAAATAAATGGCTTTACATAATCTCTGTAAGTAAGAAATTGGAGTGTCCCGTGTGAAAACACAACACAAAATAATAAATTAACTTAGCATCCAAAGTAGCATTATAGTATTAAAATGTTCAATACAAAATACGAGCAAAATACAAGCTCTTGCAATGTCAAAAAATAAAGAAATTTGGATTGTAGCGTAACAGGATCACCTGATCCGAAACCGTCGAACTCCATGTCTTCGTCATCTGAACCTTCATTATTGATGATGCAAGCAATTGTCTGAATCATTAATACACAGAGCAACTACTTTTAGGCAGTTTTTTCTATTCACGTGAGCCGCGATATTCCACCTCAGGCATTATTTGCACATGGTTATTAAAAACCGGAAACAAATGGTGAAAATTTTACTTCCAGCTAAAAGTTGGGGGGGCAGTCGTTCAAACCGGGGCTTTGACTCGGCAGAATCCGGTGTTTAACCATTTGAAGGATATTTGTGCCACTTGGAATAAAATTTTTAAAAAAAACTCTACTTACAAATTCAGATAGAGTAATATTCATGCTCAAGCTTATACCAAAACAGTGACTCTAGCAATATCATAAAATGTTTCTTGGCTACCAATTATTTTGCCATTTAAGTATAAAGTGCAAGCTGGGCAGATGATGACTGACTGGAAGAGTGCGTTTGAATTATAATTTTTTTTTATTTCATTATTTTGTCGTTTTTATTTAATCCATGACAAAAGCTTCAAACATTTTATATAAAGCTCTAAAGACAAACTGTAGCTCCTCACCAGATCCAGCAAATGCATGTCACTGTTGCGTACATCTTTGCCAGGACTGAGGAGAAGTCCAAAGCACCTACAGAAAACACAAACACGTATTTCAAACTTTACAACATGTTTTACAACAGGCAAGATTGCTATCTATGCACATAAGCAAGGCTATAACCCTGTATGGCAGGGCAGCCCTGCATGTGTAAATTATCTGTGTGTGTGTGTGTGTATGGTTTTGGGGTTGGGGTTAAGAAAGATTGATTCACTTTGAATGCAAGTTGGCAGGGATGGGATTAAATAGGTAATTGAGTACCAATTGGGGAGTGGTCACATGTACATAAGGGTAGCTGAATGCTTTGGTGTGTGTGTGTGTGTGTGTGTGTGTGTGTGTGTGTGTGTGTGTGTGTGTGTGTGTCCAGCCTACTTTTGATTATGATTTAGATTGAACCTTTTATTTTGGCCGCTGTGCCGTGTTATTTTGATCCTGTGTGTTTTGTATAATACCAGTGTGCATCAGAGTTTTAAACTGCAGCTTTGTCTCTGGGTCTAATTTCTGCTGGTAACCAGCCTTGGCCGGGACACTACCCAGTCACACCATGTATGGGGATTGATTTAGCTGATCCTATTAAAAGGTATAACAAAAAAATTTAAATACAAAATTGTTGTAAATCTTGTATGAGGATCAGCACAGTTTGCCTTTACACACTGTCCATTTAATTTCTCCAGCTGTACAATGTAAAAAATGTCATGCCTTTTCCATAAGGATAAAAGATGCACCCAATAATATGTTCCAGTAAGTACAAGGAGTTCTTGAAAATTGGTGTGGTAGTACCTTTCTATTGCAAGCTCCTTATTTGATGTTTGCTGAACATAAATGACAATTTTCTTGTCTATTCCTGGACGGAGCTTGAAGCTCTGTTTATCTTTGTCTTTTAAGACTGCGCTGTTGAAACAAAAGACAAACAATAGATTAACCACTTCCATTCTGCACAAGTCTCTAGCTTCAAAGAACAATACACTGAAACTACCCTTAACAGTTCTGGAGAAACCTATTGACCTCTGGGCTTTTATGTTAGTCTAAAAGAAGGTTTGTAAGAACATTTGTAAGATCATATCCCAGTTGACAATGAAGCCTTAGGAGGACAATGTCACATTCAAGCATATTGTGGAACTACAGGTGTTTTAACTGCACTGTTAGTACAGTATTTATTTATATTGATTCGATTTTTTATTTTATTGATGTTAAACTTCCACTTTTTAAAAAGATTCATTTATTTATGACGAACTTACATGACTACTTTTCATAGCAGAACACAACATTTAATGTGCTTAAATAATAATGTAGTTTTCATTAACATTTATAACTGACATATACTTGCAGCAATAGCCCTCTAGTCTAATCTTCAGATTGCATTTGTAAACACAGCCCTCAATAAAACATCAAGAGCTGTATATAATCATGCAGTCTAAACAAAATAAATCTTCATGGTGTCCTCCAGACATGACCCATGAAATCCAGAAAAAAATATTCCCATTTACATTACGCTAAACATGCACCCTGAGAAAATACACTGTGGTAGAGGGAGAAGCAGGACTAAAACACTGATGATGGGATAATGAAAAGCAGGTCTCCCGTGGGGAAAAGAGAAACACAACTTTAGAAAAGAGACAAGAAACAGGTCTTTCTGCACATTCCTCTTAGCGCTGTAGAAGCAAAGGCTCAAAACATTCTGGTTAACATACAGATGACAAATGTACATTTGTCAAAACACTGTTTAAGCTCAAAACACAGATCTCGACTGCTCTGTTAGACACTTCCTTCCTTCCTTCCTTCCTTGCTTTTATTTGACATTTCTGTTCCTGTTAAGTGGTCTAGTGCTCTGTATATGTTTAACAAAGGCAAAAAATAAGGTATAAAAAGAGGATTATTAAAAAAAAAGTCATCCATAACTATAAAAACACTGAAGTGGTACATTTAAAAATACTAGAAGAAACTTTAATGCTGAGCCATCCGCAAGACACTGAGAAAGACTCATACTGTAGTCGTAAATGTTGTGTTTTAAATACTGTATACCCCATTTAAATGGTTTAATGCTGAAGTCTCTTATAACTTATAACTCTCTTTTTCCCAGCACATCTCCACTCTGGCACGCACTTGCCGATTCTTCCTGAGCAACATCCGAAGAATCCGACCCTTCCTCACCAACTATGCTACCCAGCTCCTGGTCCAGTCCCTGGTACTTTCCCGCCTAGACTACTGCAACTCCCTCCTGGCTGGCCTCCCTGTGTCCGCCACCTGTCCGCTCCAGCTCATCCAGAACTCTGCTGCCCGCCTGGTGTTCTCTCTGCCTCGCTTCGCCCACGCTACTCCACTACTCCGCTCGCTCCACTGGCTCCCGATCACCGCTCGCATCCAGTTCAAGACTCTTGTACTAGCCTACAGATGCCTTGACCAGACTGCACCCAGCTACCTCCAGACCCTCATCTCTCCCTACACCCCCACTCGACCTCTCCGCTCCGCCTGCACTAGAAGACTAGCTCTACCTCTGCTACGCTCCCCTGCCTCCAGAGCCCGCTCCTTCTCCACCCTTGCTCCGCAGTGGTGGAATGACCTTCCTACAGATGTCAGGACTGCCCAGTCCCTGACCACATTCCGGCGCCTCCTTAAGACTCACCTCTTCAAACAGCACCTGTAGAACTCCTCTGTTTGTATCCTGGGACACTATCACCCTTCATGTAAATGTGCTTTATTTTGCTCTTATCTGCCCCCTATTTTACTGCATTTAATCCTGTACTTCAGAATACTGTAATCTGCCAAGTGTTTAACCTGTAGTACTTTGTATTTAATCATATCCTGATGTAACTATCACTATTTAATCATATCCTGATGTAACTATCACTATTATCTGCTGTATTATTGAATTGTGGTTTGTCACACTTGTACTTTGCTTGAACAAAAGTTATTGTATTTCTTGCTCTTATTGTATTACTTGTATTGTAACACTTGAAATGTATTTGCTTACGATTGTAAGTTGCCCTGGATAAGGGCGTCTGCTAAGAAATAAATAAATAATAAACTGGCTTATTTTAAAAAAAGATGTGCATTTTTATTCTTTCTTTCTAAGTTCATAAGGATTTAAGGGTTTGCAGATCTGTTCTATCCGTGTGGAGAAACACCAATATAGACAAGTGTAACTAGCAGTTTAGGGCTCAAACCTGAAAGAACCTTTCCCATCATCCTCCTTGATTTCTAAAGACACAGTGAAGGTGAAAACGTCGCTGTCTGGAGTCAGTGGGGGTGGAATTGCTGAAAGCACAGTTTTGTTTGCAGAACGACGAAAGGCTGTGGCAAAACTGTACAAGATCCGGCTAACCTGGAGGAAATAAATAAGATGATTTGCATGTTAAAAATATAATGTTCCATACATGGATGTGCAAAAACATAGATTAGATTCAGGTACCCACTGGCATTGTGTGCAGGGTTGGCTGATTTAAATCACTTGATTAAAAAAAAAAAAAAAAAGAAATCATTGATTTACATCATTTTTTCTTTTATTACTTATTTTATATACTTATAAGGAAAAGACATGAAAAACATTTAATACACAAACAACATCTTAAACCCGTGTAGTTCTCTTATCAAGTAATTAAAGTGAATACGCAGTGTCAAGTTTTGTATGTTACCCCTACCTGCTAAAGATCTTTTTGGAACCTATTTACTTATAAACAGAAAATACATTCTTTGATGTTTAGTTGTTTTAGAAACATAATGCCTCAGGCCAATATGGCCCGAGATAGTTATCCATGTAACTTTGCATACATTAAAAAAAATGCTTTCAATTGGTCTTTTATCATTATATTTGTATTACTATTAGTATGTCTGAAATTAGGTGAACCTGTCTGAAGAGGGACACTGCTGCTGTACCCTTGAGCAAGATTGCTCCAGTAAAAACCCAACTGTATAAATGGGTAATTGTATGTAAATAATGTGATATCTTGTAACAATTGTAAGTCGCCCTGGATAAGGGCGTCTGCTAAGAAATAAATAATAAAAGTTATACTTAAAATCCTGCACTATCGTCCAATATATATATATATATATATATATATATATATATATATATATATATATATATATATATATATATATATATATATATAGACACACACATACACACACCTCATTGAAAACTTGACACCGAAAGGATGATGAAGGATGTATCATTCTGAGTGTAAAGACAAGACTGTGCTGATGCAATACCTAGTTAAGTGTATAAGCGGATTTTCACTCTTATGCACAATAAAATGTAGTTAACATGACAATGTGTGATGCAATAATGATGTAATAATAATGGTCGTGATGAAAACTTTTTAGAAAGCCAAACACACTATAGTTCACATTTAGGAGGATGCCACAAGGATAAATAATTTGCTTTATTTATGTATTCATTTAAGATGGAATTTGGTATGTAACTATTCGCAAACCACTATTTGCAACAGCCTAACAACGTTAAATGTACAGTACTTGGAGGTAAAGCTACAACTACAATCTTATTAGTTTTTCCATAATTTGAAAACAAATACTTTTAATAAAAAAATAAATCTGATTATTTAGATTTAAAAAAAAAAAAAAAAATCACCAACTCTGCTTGTGTGTCAAATGTTGCAACTGCAGTTTCTGGTTGTAATACCCAAGGATTACATTTTCATTACGGAAAATCTACTCCAACAAAAAAAAAAAAAAAAAAAAAAAGGGCCATAACTACAATTCAATCTTGATGACACATACTGTAAATGTAAAAATCTGTTTAGAAATGAATGTGTATATAAACAATAGTTTAGTAAACAATCAGCCAAAATAGTATTTATGTTGTACATCCATAATGTTCAAGTTGTTCTTTTCAAATATTACACATCATCACTCTCGTTTGAAATAACTAAAAAAAAAAAAAAAAAAAAAAAAAAAAAGTAAAACAAACCCCACCAGTGATTTATCAATCTATCAATGTTACATTGCTGATGTAAAAAGCAAACCTTTTAAAACATACAGTGAATCTGCATTTGCAAATTAACAATCTCTTGGGAGGATTCTAAAGTCAAAATTAACATGTCAACAATTTTCTGTAGTGGATTTTTCACTGCAGGTCTTTTACGACAGGAGAAAAAACAGGCTATTATGAAAATAAATTGTGTAAAGAAAAATTATGCTCTTGTTACAGTTTAAGTGTAAAAAAAAAATCAGATACACACATACATATACATATATATGTATGTATATTACTCATATATATACAGTGCCGTGAAAAAGTATTTGCCCCGTCTGATTTTCTGCAGTTTCTGCATATTTTTGACACTGAATGTTATCAGATCTTCAACCAAAACCTAATATTAGATAAAAGGGACCCTGAGTGAACAAATAACACAAAAATGTGATACATATTTCATTTATTTATTAAAGAAAGTTGTGCAACACCCAATGCCCCCGTGTGAAAAAGTAATCGTCCCCTTAGACTCAATAACTGGTTACGCCACCTTTAGCAGCAATAACTGCAACCAAACGCTTCCTGTAGTTATTGATTAGTCTCTCTCAGCGCCGTGGAGGAATTTTGGCCCACTCCTCCATGCAGAACTGCTTCAACTAAGTGACATTTGTGGGTTTTCGAGCATGAACTGCTCGTTTCAGGTCCTGCCACAACATCTCAATGGGGTTTAGGTCTGGACTTTGACGAGGCCATTCCAAAACTTTAAATTTCTTGTTCTTCAACCATTCTGATGTAGACTTGCTTGTGTTTCGGATCATTGTCTTGCTACATGACCCAGCTGCACTTGGTGAATTAAACTCAATTAAAAAAAAATATATTTTTTTATTAGTCGCCGTCAGAGTCGAAGATTTGTGACGCTCGCTTGGTTGGTGCTCCCGTTGGTGAAGGATGATTGTAAATCCTCACAGATGTGTTAAAAAGTGCCTAAAAAACACGAACTGTTTTGTCGATGATTGAAATTTTGAAAGTCATTGACAGGAATGTCTTTAATTTCCCGTTCCTCTCCAGTTTCTCCGAGATACGAATGTACCAGCTTTACATCAAATTTGAAAGGCGCTATATAAAAATAGATATTATTATAATATAAATGTCTTTAAAAGCACTAAAAAAATTAATTAAAAAAAACATAATAAGCTTCTAGGATTGTAGTCAATGCTGAAAGCAATGTAGTGCGTGGTTGTGCTTACAATGTATAGTAAATACAAAATTAGAAGTAAAAGCGGCAGTACAATATTTAGGTATTTTATATGCACAGCCCTATTGCATACCTTAACCTGGATGCCCTGTCGAAATTGAAAACTACTGTATACCTGACACAAAAGACAAACTTTTCAACCATCATCAGTGAGGTCTGTTCACTGACAAAGGGGTCAGCTTAAGTGTTTGTCTGTCCCATATATAAAATACTATTTAGGTTTAGTTCTTCCTGAGCAAAACTATTTTAATTATTTATGCAGCTGAGTTGATGAGCCTCAACACTCCACTGGAGACAACAGCAGCATCGCATCACAAGGCAAACACAAACAGGATTGAGTTTATCAGCACTGTAAAACATGAAATGTTTGCATTAAGAAAGACTGTCCTTGAAGTTCTGGTTTTGACACAATACAATTGTGACCTTTTATTTTGTTCTTCTAAAATCAGTTTGGAGGTACTTACCGCTTCATGGATTTCACATCGGAAGACGTGAATTCGGAAGATGTCTGCATTGTAGTGGCTTTCAGTAAATGCAAAGCAGTCCCATTCTAGGGTCCCATCGTGTCCTCTCACACAGAAAAGAATCTTGTATATGGGATAGTTTGCTATTTCTGTATTTGTTTGGGGATCTAATAACCTGTAGATGAAAATAATATCCGATTAAAAGGTGAAAACTTATTCTGCCATAACAAATATCAGACAGATTTCAATAAAACCTTTGATCAAACTTTTTTACAGCGAGTATCATATTGATGCGCCGTCTCAAGGTAAATATATCCATCACAGATTAAATCAGTGCAGCATTTCTGATGCAGTTACTGCTACTGCCAGACTTGACATTCATTTCTCAGAAATACCATATGCTGTGCGACTCAAACTGACAAAAAAAATACACTACGCTGTTGGCAATAAACTGAATGTCAGTTCAGCCTGCCACTCTGAGTAGGTTATCTCATATGCAGCCCTTTCAGATCTCCTCTTGTCAATCCACTTTGCCAGGCAAGGTCATACATTTTTACCTAAAGTAACATTTTCCAAGAACTTCGTGTTCCTTATGCGGCTGCTGTATAAATGATTACATTTGAAACATCAACAGTCTACTCATACTGTTTTAAACAGTGCAATCAAAGTTTGCAGGTACAGCAAAAGACAAGTGGTTGCATACAAATTTTATATCAGTACATTTTTATATTTTTGTTACACATCTTTTATTTTCAGACTCATGGCCGGTTCTTACCTTACAGTTCCTTCCGAGACGTTAGGCACTGACAGAGTCACGTCTAAAGGCCCCTGACACTGGCTTCGCAAAATGGAGATCATCCGCAGGGCCTCCACTTCGCTGCGAGGTGCGTTAACTGAAGCACAGCCCAGGTACGTCAGCTTGCTGAACACAACACTGTCCTCATCTGGAACTGGGGTTGTGGGATTCGATTCTGAAGAATCATCTGAATCCAAAATTAGAAGTTAACCAATGTACTAAAATAACAACATAAAATAAGAGTACCAAATCATGTTTGGATGTTTTATTTTAAACAAGTTTCAATACATACATAAATATAAATGGCAAATATGAACTGCCCTTTGAGTCAGAAATCAGAAAATGACTGCCTCCGAGGGAGGGCAATACTGACTGACAGGGATTATATTGCCCGAAGCCAAAGACTGAGGGTAATATTGTCCCTGGAGGTCAGTATTGCCTTCCCAAGGGGTAATCATTTTCTGATACACTGGTGCACGCAGCCGTATGCACGTTAAGCACTGTGCATACCATTGGTTTGCAAAAATTAGGCTTCATAAGTGTGGACTGGCATATAATCTTGTGCGATCCTTTGAAGCAGAACAGACATTCTAAGCTTATAGGACTGTACTGTTTATTTAGTGATAGTAATGAGCAAAACGGAAGTTGCACTGGTGAGACCGCATTTAGAATATCGTGTTCAACTCTGGTCACCCCATCACCAAAATGACATTGTGGCCCTAGAGAGAGTCCAACAAAGAGCAACCAGACTAATCACAGGGCTTAAAGGAAAGAGCTACAAAGACAGGCTGAAAGAACTACATTTATTAACCACCCAGCTGCTTACCCCGGGATTTCCACGTGGAGCGCAAGCGAGTCTAAATTTGTCACTCCAATGAGAATAGCATGCAGGGGGTTATATGTGCATCTGCAAAGTTTAACACATCTTTGACGTGCTACAGTAAATAAATAAGCAGACTATATGGTGCTATAGTCTGCAGTTTTGTTTTTCGCTGGCAGATGGCAGCAGCCCCTATGAAATGTGCTTGACAGACTGGCCCACCCCTAGATGAGCAGTAAAAAATAGACGGCCACATTCGGCAAGTAAAAAATGGATGCTTACTACAGCGAATTTGATGAGGGTATTCTGCTTCACAGATAATAATGCATATAACAGTGATACACACCTGTACCCAAAACTGTGGAAGATACAAAGTACACATCAATCACCCTGTATATGACATGACTGAAAATTTGCAACGCAAGTTTTGTAATGTATATGTGCTAGATAAAGACGTTAGCATTGATGAGAGTTTGAAGGGTGTCTGCTTTGAAATCTATATCACAAAAAATAATTTCTAAAAAGTGATATGATAATGCTGCCATTGGAAAAAATAAATGTGATTTTGTGATTTATATTGTTATAATGCTACAATGTAAACAAATTGTTATTTAAGTTTATATTTCCGCTTATCATAATAACAATAAAAAAAGTCTGTATTTTTAAAAGTAAGGCAAAATTGTTTTAAAAACTGTCCAAATTGCTTATTTGAGGGCTAAGAATGCAAAAAAAGAGCCAATTTTTTACATGGAAATAGCCAAAATAAATGGGCAGCTGGATGGTTAAGCCTATAACGAAAAAGAATTAGGGGGGACTTTGAATTATCTTAACAGAAGTTGACAAAGTTACCCAAACCAAGAGCGCGGAAACCAGGACTAGATGACACAGTTGGAAATTAAGTGGAGATATACTTAGGACAGAAGGCATGATGGAAGGAGGTCCTGCTGATTTCATCCACTCACCGTCCTGTGCAGGTTTGACAGGTAGGACCATGTCGAGTTTCGGTAGGGCGGCCATCGGCCCGGGACCGGCTTGTGTCGGGGCAACGGAGATGGGCACCTTATGAGTGGGAGCCACCTCCCTCTCCACTGCTGCCAGCCCTTTCTCCCCATGATCCCCGCTGCCTGCCTGGTCTGCCACCGAGGGATCCATCAGCACATCTTCCAGCTCCTTCTGCAGCTCCTGCTCACTCCCGTTCCCCACGATCTGCACACAGCCAAGCAGACAACACTAGCTGCCGTTTAGAGCACTCTACTTGAACTCCTGACAGTGGGACTTGGGACTGAAATTATTTCAGTTCTGTTATGCACTGGTACAGCAATTGGTTTATATATTTACATTGCATGTTCCTGTAGACAGACCAAAGTACAGCAAAGGGGTAGTTACATGTTGAGCTAGCTGGATCTCATCGCAAAATAATTGTTTGTCAAGTATTTATTTAAGCAAGTAAATTGTGGAAACATATAAAGCAAGGAATGCTCCTCTACGTTATTGCAAATAAGGGGAAGCAGAACAAACAGACAATATATATAAAAAATTTAACTGACCTTAAAGCTGACACCTTCTTCAGCAAAAACCTGTGTAATAAACACCACATTTAGTTTACTTATATACTTCTTGTTCTCTCCACAGGTATTTATTTCCTAAAGAAAGCATACCTGTTAAATTGTATATTTAAAAAGCATCCCCTCTCCAAAGTTCTGTAGTATGAGGTCTATAATGATAGATTTTCAAAAACAAGTTGCTGTCAATATTAAAGGAATATTTCATATAATCTTAATGTTCCTAATACGTTCCTGAATCCAATCCCTAAGTGTCAGGAATTTAGAGAGGTACTTTATATCCTCCAAATATTGGAAGAAGAAGTAGCTTCAAACTAATTTTTCATTGAGCAGTCATCGTTTTTTGTTGTTTTTTTGTTTTTTATTTTTACATTTCTTTCACTATGTTATGGTGTTAGCCGATTCTGATTGCTTGTGGGCTTGGTTATTATTCACTAAGTGTGCCTATACCTGGTTTTCAGTATTTTATTCAACTCTGTCAATCCTGTCCCCATCTCACTACAGGACACAACTTTAGCTGAAGAGATACAACTGGAGATAAAGACTTTAAAGGCTTTGTGGGAAAAAACAGTAAAATGGTTCAGATTCTATGCTGGGAACTTTATTGATTCAGTATTGTCTAAACTACAGTTCCAGTAACACACAATAAGTCTTTGGAACATAACCTTTGATGGAACACACTGTTGCAATGGTTACAGTAACCTGACTATTTTAATATGTATGTATGCTCCAGTACCTACCTGAAAAGGAACTTCAAATCATTAACTTTTGAGGGCAGGCCATAATAAGTACTTGAATCTTATCAGTTTATGGATACAACATATTTAATGTACTTTGAGTTGAATAACCCAGAAGGATGATTGGATTGGAGCTCTAAACTGTTCTATTTGAGTGCAATAACAGTAAGTGCTGTATGTCAGCAGCATATATTCTTGCCATTAAGATGAAGATCCCTATGACCTACAACCACTGAATGTAGAAGCAAAAATGTAAGACAATCAGACTATAGTAATATAATCAATAACTAAAGAATGTCCTAACCAAGTTTCATCACAATTTTACCAACTCCACTTTACCCAGTCAGAGATAATAAAATCAATCAAATAGTAGCGCTCATCACCTGTATTAGGACTAGTATAAATATATAAATATTATATATATATATATATATATATATATATATATATATATATATATATATATATATAGTAAATGTAATATGCTTGAGTAGTAATCTTATGCTGCATAAGTAAAGAGAAATAAATAAGTCTCACTGAAGTATACTGTATTTGGTGTATTATCATCTATATAGCCAGACAGCTTTTCAATAGCTCTCCATTTTTTAAAATGTGTCTAAAGAGTATCTGACCACAGTCCAAGTAATGCATGTAGTTCTACACAAAATATGCCCATAGATAATGATCTTTCTGTTAACTCTTAACTGAAGGCGAGTGTGCCACCTCTAGTTCTCCACTGCAGCACAACTAAAACTGTCAACCATAAAGAATATATTTGGCAAATAGTGTATACAAGTCTTCAAAACAGAACCTACTTGATTGATTCATTAATTAATCAGCCTCAGATTATCGGCCTATTAGACTGTGTTTTTCTGTACACTGACCCCTTTGTGTTTTATGTTCAGTTTTGTAAAAACATGTCACATTTATTCCAATTCAAAACAAGCTGCCCACAGTAACAGTAGGATCATGTGTTTTGCAGCATTTAAAATACTGAAAAAATAGGTCTTTAGAAAGAATGAATGAAAAAAGAAACACAGAAGAAAGTCTTGCTTGTTTCATACTGGAGTCATGTTATCAAACTGTGCAGACAAGCACTTAACTACAAGAGTGTTCTGAACAAGTTTTGACAAAGAACAGGACTTTTAATCCGTTTTAGCAACTTTTACAGATCCAATTCAATTTATTTTAGACTGAACAAAAAAATTATACATTTGGGGTTTGACAGAGTGACTAAATTTAATTTGGACAAACACTGTACATTTAGGTAACTGGAAGGTGAAAATTGCAAGAGTATATTCCAATGTGGAAACCTTGTTTATTTTTTGGTTTTAATTAATAGAATGCATTTTCTTTTTTTTTTTCTTTTTTTCTTTTTTTTTTTTTTTTTTAATTATTTCAAATTTTAGCCTCGAAGAAATTTTAAAAAAGTTATGTAGCCATTACTTTTATTAGCCTTTTACATGCAGGTCTCTATCCTTAATGGCACTTAGCCAGTCTCAAGGGTTTACAAGATATAAGATTTGAAATCATTGCAAACTATGACACAGGGTCTGTAGTATCCCTTCACTAGGCTGAGGATCGCCCATATGGTGCAGGCAGCATAGTTTTGTATGAAAATTAATCAGAATATTGTGTGCAGTGATGCCATCTGCTGCAGGAAATAAGCATTGCAGTTACTTGGCTAGGATGGTAAAAAAATAACAGTTGGTGATATTGTAATAATAATAATAATAATAATAATAATAATAATAATAATAATAATAATAAGGGCAATTTTCCATTAAATATGTAGCAATAATTGTGACAGGTTGATTCCTATACAATGTGCTCTTATAATAAATACTGTCCTACAGTACTTATATCCTGGGCCATCTGATTTGGCCCTTGGTGGCCTCCAAGGAGTGGCACAGCAAGGGTTACCTTTTCATAAGAATGTTACACCTTATTACTTCCCAGAAAGAGAAGTCGAATAACGAGGAGGAACAAGAAACAAATTATCATAAAAAACAGCAAACAAATAAACAACGATCAAGAGCAAAAAAGTTGAGATAGTAATATTTAAAAAAATAAATTACTGATCACAGGCAAGAAGTGTACAAGCATAAAGGAGAGGTGAGAAAAGCGGCTGTTGTGCAAACATACAGACACAAATACAGTAGGTATCACGAAAAAGCAGGACTGTCTGGAAGTGAGAGTTAATAAAACATATCACAGGCTGGAGAAGAGGGACAACATCCAGAGAAGGGGTGAGTCAACATGCCTTCATTCACACTTCATTACCATCATCATTACCAGGAGGTCAGAATTTGAGAAGGGGTCATTTAGCAGGGTTTAAGAGTTATGTGGAAGTACAATAAGGTTCAGTTAATTATTTTAGGTTCGGAAGCATGCGGAGAACACAGGCTCATAGAGAGATTACAATTTTGGTGTTAAAAGCGAGTTTTGGTAGTAGAAGTATAATTGAAAATTATTTCATTCAATACTGAAGTTGCAACTGATGTAAACCAAACCTGTTAAACCATGGATGGGCTTAAAGACCTACTGACTGTCATTATGAAAAACTAAAGAACACCTGCTGTATTCTGGACGTACATGTATACAGAACTTTGCACAGTAGAAAAGAAAGAAGCTATTAATATCAAAGAATTAATTGTTACGGGTACATCACTTAATAACCCACAGATGCTGTCAAGATACATACTGCAGATCAGTTCTTTGATAAGGTGCAATTGGCACTACTCTTTGTAAAAGGAAATTAAAAATGTTAACAGTAGTAAACAAGCTTGTGTCCTTAAATAAACCTTCTCGGTTTCTTGTCTCTAGTTCTGGAACACATCATCTGTTTTCAAAGATCCCGTTGAACAATTGGACTAGATTATTGATAATCTGGTTTTATTTTATTTTTCACCAAACATAAGCACGTATGCACTTTGGAAAAATGACCTTCATAAATCCGGCCAGTCTGCTGGTTCAGAGACATTGAAGCATGAGTGACATAGCAACAGTGCGTGTGTAAAGCAACATTGCTCAGCGTGTACAATACAGTACAGTAGCACACCCAGGTCTGGACCTGGAATGAACCAGGAAACTAAACAAGCAGGAGGATCAGGGTCGACTTTTCAGTTGTACAAGATATGCAGAACTGTCATATGATATCTACAGTAAGGTACCTTTAATTCAATTGTGACACTCTGCCAATGCATACCAGTTTCTTCTGCTATTAGCATTACAAATACAATTATACCAGGTGATCTGTATTGTCGTAAAATAGCAAACGTAACAAAACAGAGGGTGTCCAAAGGTCAGCTGATTTCCGTGTTTTGCAATTGCAATCTTTTGCAGATTGAGAAATAAGTTATAAAACAAGTTCTGTAGATCCAAGTATGGCATTTCTGCAGTTACGTACTGTACAAGACATTTACTTGACTTACTGTACAGCACAGTGACAGCAAAATTAAAGAGTTTCCATGTGCAAAATGTCGGCGATTTCATGAAAACGTTTTTACATTTCTTCAGTAAAAGCAAGTACCTATTACAGTAGTACCTCATTTAACTTAATATATTATATGGTTCCTTTGACTCTGCACTGAGCAACTGAACTGTCACTATGTTGGTAAACCGTAACAAAAAGAATAATACTTGTAACAATCCCAATGCTTGCACCTACTTGTACTGGTGTATTCAGTTCATCCATGGTGTAATGAGGTCCAGTTTACATCAGAAGCAAAACCAGACCAAAATCTCTACTCTACACTTTGAATGCTCTTACCTTCAGTCCTGTTTTTTCATCATCACTACCATTATTTGAAGACGGTGTTTCGTCCTCTTGGTGGCAAACCAAGACAAAATCCTCACTGTTTAGTGTGGAAACCGAGTCTGAAGAAATGCTAATTTTCCCAACTGAGGCCTTGTCATCCATGGCTGCTAAACCAATCGCAGCTCATGAATGAGGTTTAGTTATTAAAAGCACCTAGAAAAAGAAATCATAAAAACATTTGTATACTGGCTATATGAAATAGCTACCAATGTTAAGGTTAGAATACTGGATTGTCAACCTTGTGTTTTTTTTTTTCTTTTTTCTTTTAAAAGCTTACAAATATCACTTCTAAGAAAGTTTATTAGATTTTTTTTTTTTTTGACAAATCATCATTTTGCTGTGGGTTAGTTCAAATATTTAAAATGACTGCTGAATGATTTTCTAGATAAAATGACTACACTGACAGCGAATGGCATTAATAGCCCACTACGCAGAGTGGAATGAAACAGGTGTCCAGGTTTCTGTCTGTTTGTCACAACAAGTTGTACACGTCAGCAGTGCTTGCAAGGTCTGCTTTCCGAGACTGATTTAAAGGGTTTGCCAATGAAGCCACTGAACTGAGATACAAGCCCACTGTCAAGGCACCTATCATCATGCCCCCTTGTGAAGTCAAACATCACTCTACTTTCCCATGCTTGTTGCTGAATAGTTGCACACAACTCTCACACAGGTTATATAGGTAACGTTACTTAAATTACATACATTTGCAGACTAGGGGCATTTTTCTTATGTTGATATGTAGACTGTCTGTGTACATAAATACAGCAAATTGCGAAATGATGATGAGTTTTGATTCTGCTCAGGAAGCACTGTGTATTGTTCCTTACATATAGGATTACTTCACATCACATCCAATATCCTAACCTTAAAGTACATAGAGTTAACAAAACAATTCCAGCAGATCTTACCTAATACATGCCTTCATTATTTACTACATTTTGCATTTTCCAATATGAAAGATGCACACATTTTTGAGAACTATAAAGATATTATTATATAGAGAAAAAAACGAACATGTATTCATTTACAAAACATTTTCTGAGGTAGTTGACCGATTGATACTGCCCCAGCCCGATTCCGCTGTCAGCGGAGATGTGAATCAGCTGACCCTGGCCCCGCCCTTCTGGAGATGGCTCGTGAAGAGCACACATTGAAAATGCACATCTACACATTGAAAGAAAAAGCTGAAGCTGCATACCAGATAGCTGCTTTGAAAAGGGAGAGGCATAAGCAGTAGTAACTGTACATAAACTTACAGAATAATAAATATCGTACACTTGTAACTCTTATCTTACACGGTATCTGTTTTTTTTTTTTCTAAATCTAATACATACTGGTGAACATGTTGAGTTTATATAAAATAAATAAAAATAAAAAACAGTATCTACCTCCCCAATAATTCACTACTACATATATAGCTCAAATTCATGTGTATCGGTGAAATACTTATCGGTTATTTATTTAATTGGTGAAAAAATGCGTTAGCAGCTGCTGTATACGATGGCTCGTAACTTGTTCTCCTGTTGGAAAATGAATATATTGCCCACGTAACTTCAGTGATCCTCTGAATTACTAGATGACTCATCGACACGAAACAGGTACTGCAGCCGATTATTTTCTGAAACGACCCAGTGGCATGAAATCTCAGGTAGCCTAGCAGATTAATGGAGGAAGTGAGTCTTTTTTTGTCTCTGTATCTACTATTTGTGGTTTTAATATATTAACCAGCTCCGTTACGCTTTCTTTTCTCATTCTGAATCTTTGTATAAAACCTTCGTCACTATTCAATAAAAGGATTGCTACAAATCACGAACAACATGATATCTCAAACTGAACGCAGTAGGGATTCAAGGAAATGCATGCACATGGATTAGGGAGTGGTTAACAGGTAGAAAACAGAAAGTACTGATTAGAGGAGAAACCTCAAAATGGAGTGAGGTAACCAGTGGTGTACCACAGGGATCAGTATTAGGTCCTCTGCTATTCCTAATCTACATTAATGATTTAGATTCTGATATAGTAAGCAAATGTTAAATTTGCAGACGACACAAAAATAGGAGGAGTGGCAAACACTGTTGAAGCAGCAAAGGTCATTCAAAATGATCTAGACAGCATTCAGAATTGGGCAGACACATGGCAAATGAAATTTAATAGAGAAAAGTGTAAAGTATTGCATGCGGGCAATAAAAATGTGCATTATAAATATCATATGGGAGATAGTGAAATTGAAGAAGGGAACTATGAAAAAGACCTAGGAGTTTATGTTAACTCAGAAATGTCTTCATCTAGACAATGTGGGGAAGCTATAAAAAAGGCTAACAAGATGATCGGATATATTGTGAGAAGTGTTGAATTTAAATCAAGGGAAGTAATGTTAAAACTCTACAATGCATGAATTTGAATCTCGATCTACGCAACGGAAAAAAATATCAATACAAGATTAAATCCGAGATCGAGTCTGATCCAGGCTGAATCTCGATCAGCGCAATCCACCCATAATGTTTTCAGTGTTGACTGAGTTTCAATGCAACCCTTTGAAGCAGAAGCAGGATGCATGACTGTAGCATTGAAAGATCTGGAAGGAGTGATCAATGCATTTTCCTCACTAAAATCTTTTAAACAAAATACCACTAAAAAATAAAAATACTTTATTAACAACATGAGCGTCTTTTACAATATCTACTGTAGGGAAATGTGAGCCCTACAAAGTGATGGCAATACATATCAGGAAAATGTTACTGGAATGAATCTGTTTCCTGTATATACACACACACTACAGTACATCACAGTTTATTTACAGTATTGGTTATTGCCCACATGCAGTACACAATACATTTGTACATTGAATATCTTCTCAATTATAGTATTATACATTTAACTGTTAACAGTTATGTTTGCCATTGACAGGAGAGGTAACCCCTTCTAAAAGGTATTATTGTTAAAAAAGATCACTCCAAATGATAATGAACTTTAATAAGGCCACATGTATCAATACTAAGTTACTTTGAAACCTGCTTTTGGAATAAAATCCCTTTAGGCACGCATTCACAATTAAACACTTACATGTTTACAGTAATTCAAAGATGTTTACTATTCCTTGGTTTCTGAAATTAGAATGTCTGGGTTGGCAACATTTTTTATCTTTTACAAAGCATTAGATTTCACATATTTCCTGCATATGCTCATATAACAGCCATTTAGAAGAAATTACTTCATTATGTTATCTGACGATTAAAAAATATGGAATATTAAAAACACTATACTATAGTATGTAGGGCTACTGATTTTTTAGGGCGCTGAATTAGGCATTGGGAACGGAATTAGGCAAGGTTGTCTTTTTCAACTCGCAACTCCAGTTTTATGATTTTTATTTTATTTTTTTTTGCACTACACCCAGCCAAGTTGAGTTAATTCAACATGTGACTTCATTGGCGTGTCTCTTCTTAAACTCAACATGGCGGCTGCACCAACAAAGAAAATAAAAATGCAATGTTTCAGCAAAAGACAGGAGCTAAAACATTTTCTGACTATCAATATGAAGATGGTAGGATACTATCATGAAAATGTTGCTGTCATTCGATTGATCATGTACGAGTAATACCATTAAGATCATACTGCCAGTCTTAAACAAGCAGAGAAAAATACAGCAAAAAAGACTGCAACAAATGCAAAGCACTGCATTCTTCTATGCTGAAAAACTAAGAGCTAAGGTACTGCGCTCAAGGTAGGGCTTTCCTGAAGTAAGCTAAACTAATTGTGTATTCTTGTTTAGTTTATTTCTTACCACTCTACCTGCATTTAATATCATTAGCAATGTTAAACAATGACTGTTTCTTAAATTAAATAATATCTGACGATGAAGAAACAAGCTCAAAGCTATTTTTCTACATTCCTTAAAGGAAATTGACTGCTTTACTGTGTAAAGGATGTAGTTACTACACTACACACCGTTTGTTTCATAAAGACATTATGTCTTGAGACACGCCTCTTGTTAAATTTAGCAAACAAGAAGTCAGAATTAGCAAAGAAACAATTGGGAGGTTTAATTATGTGTTTACATTGGAAGGGGCGCTATTTAAATTACAATGGGGGGGATACACATCAGTGAACCTGTGTAGAGCAACAAGTCAGTCAAGATGTCTCTTTTTTATTAGTGTTTCATATTTTTTTTATTGTTATTGTAATACCAGCAATAAGCCAAATAGGTATTTTCAAAACACCTTCATTTGTAGACTGAATGA
Organism: Acipenser ruthenus; assembly: GCF_902713425.1. NCBI lineage: Eukaryota > Metazoa > Chordata > Actinopteri > Acipenseriformes > Acipenseridae > Acipenser > Acipenser ruthenus. Next base: position 8,589,168 of record NC_081219.1, read on the forward strand.
CTGTGCTAGTGGAAGACTAAATATGATGATCTCACAACAGTGCTGGACATTTGTAATGTAATTCTGAACTGTTGTAATACAATTCTTATTTTAATGCCAGCACTGAGCCAAGTGATGTTTATAAAAATTATGGCATGCAAGTGTCTTCAGGGGCTTTACTTACTATTACAGCAACAAGTCTGACTGAAAATAATGGCTTTAATAAAAAATAAAAAAGAAGAACTGTGGTAATATTTATTATCAACTAGCAACATTACGTTTATGTTGAAATGCCATGTTTAAATTTCAACAAATTGATAAAACAAAGTGTGAAAACACCTTGTGAATTATCAAATTATAAAACAGTAAGAGGGAATTAAGATCACATTCTTAAATATGACAATGTATTTATTGCTGTGAACACGTGATGAATCATGTTGAAATAAAGGACAGTCAACAGTCATTCATATTTACTTTGAATACACAGTAGAATTTTTGGATTTAAATATGTAGCAAATTTTACCACCTACTCCACTACTACTGTCCAATTGCATCAGAATAGCCATGGAACAATGTTATTGCATTCAGCATACAACAATGCAGTCAATTCCTTAAAATTCAAACATAAGTTGAATGAGTCTGACAGATGTTGAGAATGCAGGAGTCTCCAATAAACCAGTTAGGCCTAAATATGTAGTTTCCATAGGGTCTAGAAATGTGTTTGTGGGGGCTCCCGAGTGGCGCATCCGGTAAAAGGTACTCAGGTACGTGCAGGAAGCGCCCTATAGCCTGGACGTCGCTGGTTCGGGTCCAGGCTATTCCACTGCCGACCGTGGACGGGAGTTCCCAGGGGGAGGCGCACAATTAGCCGAGCGCCACCCAGGTGGGGAGGGCCCAGGTCGGCCAGGGTGTCCTCGGCTCACCGCGCACCAGTGACCCCTGTAGACTGGCCAGGTGTCTGCGGGCCTGCCTGTAAGCTACCCAGGGCTGCGTGGTCCTCCGACACTGTAGTTCTGAGGCGAGGGAAAAGAAGCAGACGGCTGACGGCACACATTTCGGAGGACGCGTGTGTCCGTCTTCATCTCTCCCTAGTTAGCACAGGGGTGGCAGCAGTGAGCCGGGTTGAAATAAAAATAATTTGAAAACCTTTCAAATTGGGGAGAAAATAAGAAATAACTGGCGATTCCAAATTTATCGTCTAATTACATGCATCATATTGATCCAAAAGAATAACGCTTGTGTAGGCCTACAGTACACAATCAGTCCAAGTCAGGAAATACTAAACATGGCAGAAATAATTTGGTGTGTTCTGTATATGGTCATAACACCATAGTACATGTCATGACAGACACATACATAGACAGATATATAGATATTAAATGCGTACTGTAAGCGGGAACCTCAGGTCAAACAGACCTGAAATATAACAAGAGAATTACAAATAGGCAAATGCTTTATCCAGTTTGGAAATATTACTGTACAGTAGCTAGAAGAAAAAGCTGAAGGTTAGACACAGACGCTGAAGAGATTTGTTGTCAGTGGCTTACACACAAACACACACACAGGTTTTCTATTAATCTACACAGGCCACATTCATTGCAGGACAACAAATAACTAATCCATAACTTATGTGCAGAAGGCGTAAGAGTCAGAGACAGCTCACCCAGCCAGTACTGAGATTAAAAACAAAGGTCCACATTGCATTTCTTTGATCCTCTAAGTACTGTACCTGTCATGCATTCCTAAACAAATCAATTTATTCATAATAAAGCGTTTCCGTTATCTGGGAAATACCCGTCAGAGACTGGCAGCAAAAGCACTGTGGCACGCAGTCCTATCAAGAGTGGGTGAGTGTGCCTCTAGACTACGCCCTTTAAAGGCACAGTCAATTGAATGAGTGAGTGATTCGGCAGTTCCTGTCTTGGCGCATGCTTATTAACAAAGCATGTAACGGAGAGGCTGATTTCCGCACTAATAAAGCATGCGAATACCCGCTTCCGCATAGATCACATGATTTCTGCACTAATACATTTTGATAATGTACTGTATTAAACCGCACAGATTATGGAAACATGAATTAACGAGAGTCTACTCTACTACTTTCTCAAGACCGTGAGGTAAAACATGAGCATTTAGTTTCAGTTTTAAAATAGATACTGTAGCAAAACTAGACTCCATACCAACCAAGGCCAGAATGTATATATCATGACACATGTTTTGGTCTAGACTGGATATTTTGTATGATGAGCAGTAAAATACAATTAACAACATTAATACTATGAGAACACTCAAAACACTTTTTGAAATCGGGTATTTGAAATATAAAAGTACACATTTTCAGAGGAAACTGTCAGAAGTTTAATATATAGCCTACTATAATGGGGTTAAACCCTTCAACCCAGTTGTTCTAGTGTTAATAATGGTGGACAATTTTGTTAAAAGACAAAACTTTAATGAGATAGTTATGTATCATTGAAGCACATGCTGCCTATTACTCGCTGCATGTCTAATTGGTTGACTGAAGGATGGCGTCCGTACATTATTCATTTAGCTGCTTCCAGTATTGGGAGGAGGCAATTCAAATGCGGATACAGATGTCAAGCAAGTTCTTTATTAAATAGCCTTAGAAAAGTTGAGCATTGACTATTTTTTTTTTTACAATTTTGAAAACACTTATAACTGGAAGTAATTTAGGACGGCTAAAACAGTAAATCAATGTACTGTATTTCTTTAAAGGTAATGCCGTCTTATGCCAGTAGTTTTTTCCCCTCTCAATTTCAATTAAGAGTACAGTTAATATCACCAAATCAACATCAATATACATTATTTCTATAGGTATTTAAAATGTATGATTAATTACTGTATCAGTGTAACAATTACCATTTTTTACAGGAAGCAAAATTAATCACTTTAATGTAATATAAATAATTTAGGAACCCTTTGTTACAGATGCATCTGTTATTTACAAATTTTGTAATTCACTTTTATAAAACACAGAAAAACAAACAAAAATACATTTTCACAAAAGTTTAGACTAGAATGAAGACACTGAGAAAGACTTCTAGTGGAAACATATGTCATTGAAATGTGTTACAATAAAAATGTTTTTTCAGAAAATCTCAAAGCAAAACCTAGCCAGTGCAATCTTTTAATATTTTGTTGTGTATATTTTAAGCTTTAAAAAAATCTAATAAAACTTGAACACAAAATGTCATATTCTGTGATGCTCAAATTCTTCACATATTTTTCATATTAAAATCTGTGATGGGTATGCATCTCATTGCTTAGCCTACATTGAGAGCTCAAGTGATGTAGACAGTCCAGAATGAGAAAGAGGCATGTTGCGACTGTATGTTATAGCACCCATTAAAACAATAGATCACTGTAAACTACAAAAAAGTATTACTATCTTTTTTTCTCCCTGCCATATAACCATTGTGCTTTGCATATAGATACCATATAAATAGTGCTCCGCATTTCCGGTTTATTCCGAATTTTACAGAAAGATTACAGGACGTCGGTTTTTACTGATTTATACCCGATTTCTGTTTATTATTCAATACTTTCCTGGTACTATTTTCTAGGAAATAGACAATATGTTGATTAAAATGCTGTTTTATTTTGACTCTGACATTGTAATAAGCAGCTCTACACATCAAAAGAAAACAAATGTTTCAAAGTATGCAAAAAGCAAAAATAGCAAAAGTGGGTCAGATGAGGCAGAGGATGCACAGCGCTGCAAATACAACTGCATTGAGGTACATGTTCACGCTGACAATAAAAGAACATACTGTGTTAATGACTGTGTTAATGAGTTTGTCAGAGTGCTGTGCTTTGCTGGACAGCCAATGTTTACTGCAGAGAGGTATGTATTGGTGACTTTGTGTGACAGTACTGTAGTAGTTAGTAATAAAACACTGCCTAACACAGACAGTCTTACTCATAAATATTTGACAGAAAATGATGATGCTTTAGTTGTCAATTTTCTTTTTTTTTTATGATTTCAAGGTGAATAAACCTGGCTTGTTTTGTGCTGATGTCATGTCTTCTGTAGATACTGTTTCCGTCAGCACAACAATTGCCCAAACGTTCACAAAGTACCAGCTAACTTGGGAAAATGTGGCTTCGACTTGCACAGATTCTGCTTCATCATACATGCCAGGGACATTATTAATCAGAAACCAGAATTGCAACTCATCTTATTCCACATGTAAAGTGTTTTTGTTCTGAGATTTTTCCCCCCGATTTTTACCGATGTTTCAATTAAAAACTATTTTATACCGATTTTATCCCTATTTTAATATATGTAAAATAAACTTTTAAAAGATAAAAACCGAAAATGCAGAACACTATATGTAGCCTAAGTAACATATTCTGGATTCCAGTATGCTTAATTGCACTTGTAGACTACTTCAAATGTACTGTATTATGTGAAAGATGAGACTGTGCACAGGGGCTAGCCAAACAATTGTAAGCACCTGCAATATGTATCCTAAATTGTGTAAATGGGCTGTCCATCACATGAATGATTCACTGCAAATAGCATCCTTGTAAATGAAAAAGACATGTTCAGTCAGAATGGGAAAAACAGCAGATCTGACAGACTGATAAGAGAGAAGTAGTAGAATGCACTCAGTAGGCAGATATTTTTATATGGGTAAACAGGCATGCAGCGGGCAATACATTTAATTTTTTTTTTTATAAAGCTTTCACCTCAAATGTTCACATTACTTATTCACAGCCACATAACCACTTTTTCCTGTTCCTGTTTTTCATGTGACATTGTACACAATAATTTGCCCTCTTTTCATCAAAATCTTAAGTTACTTTTTGAGCATAACTAACATCAGTGATTCCTCATACAGTGCTTCCTCACTATAATGCGGGTCTTGGGGGGAGGGGACACAATATGAGCGTTATAACCGATGAGAGTTATAAACAGGGGAGGGGTCGTGGGCGCCGTGGGACACAACACACATCTAACTATAATACAAAATAAAATAACTCCCTCTCTATAATGCACATATAGTGAAGCAAAAATGTAACTTTCTGTGAATTAACCATGTATGAAGCACGATGTAATCAACGCTATATTTTGTTACCAAAAAAAGGTAACATTCCCACTCATGGATCATTTTAATTAGCAGCTTTTAAACTATAAATAGCCTGGCTAAACGGCGGTCAGGAAGAGACAGACAAGCAAACCAAGTGCGAGAAGGCGAGCGGGTCGGGCTAGGGGAAGAGGGAATGGGATCGCCCCAGGTACGGCATCTCGTCTCCCGGTGAAAGCCGCAGCTCCTTTCGCAGCAAAAAAGTAAATACATTAGGAAAGATAACCATGTAATAAGCCTAATATAGCTAAAAAAATGAATGCTGAATAAGATGACTGTGTTATAAAGTGCCAGCGCAGCTTTTCTTCAGTTTAGATACTGTATCAAAAGGGAGAGACAGAAACAGAAGTCAGACTGAGAAGGTGTTTACAGTTTGAACAACACCGGTGCTGTATTTACTGTAGAAATATTGCATGAATTACTATAGGGAATTGGGAGACATGCTGTAGGAGTGTTCTATCCAAGGCACGTTATAATCGAGAGCTACTGATGGCGAGGACTGCTCATTTCCCTCATGCAAATGAATGTGTGCTTACCTTACCCTCCTAACAACAACAAACAGCAACTGCAGTCGCTGTGCATGCTCATTGTGAATGTGATTAAACCTGTAAGTATTATTTAATGCAATTTAACTTTATAAAAGCAGATGAGAGACTGAAAAGTGCACTTAATTGATTAAAACGTTTTTTTCTAAAAAAAAGTAGATCTCTAATTCAGTACATGGAGGAACACGCTGACGCCTGGTGAAACTACAGACAAATAATATAATTGCAATTACACATTAAAATGCTCCCTGTGAAATTAAATCTTTAGCCAATGCTTTCAACATATTAACACATATATTGCAATCCACTGTACAGTATTGTTGACTAAACAATTTTACTAAAATGGAGACTAGTACCATTGTGCTCCTTCAAACAAAGCTGTTTTTGTCCTGTTAAAGCGGAAAAACCACTGCCCAATATGTACAGCATATGTACTGGAAAGGGATTGGTTTGTTGATTTTAGCTGCACATGTCTGTAAGCAAAGCAAACGAAAACCACCTTATTTCCTACTGGCCTGTACAACTGTTATGCTCCTGGTCAATCAAAAGACCAAAGGGCAAAGAAAGTGTGGGTTGACCAGGTACAAATAATTTCAATACCCCTGGCAATCGGCTTTCTTCCAGAGAAAGCAAATCCTTTTTGGGGCAATATTGTTATATTTAGCTTCCCAATTGAATGCATGCGATATACATTGATAACATTAGTTTAGTTCGCGTCTTCAGCAAACAGAGTGAGTATTAAAATGACCTGTCAAATTGCGAGCCTTACGTCATTATTAGCCAATGAGATACATCTGTGTAGAAAAAAACAGACTTTCAGACGCTCAAGTTTTAGACAACAATTTTGCAAAACTTCTTCCGAATCTATGGGATTTACCTACACGATGATGTCATTATGCATTCAGAAAATGCATGCATTTCTTTTTTTCGACATACCGAAAGCAAAGTGTTACGGTAGTTGTAGCATTTTAAATAACATTAACACACAATTGGAAAAGGATATGACAATAAAAAGAACACAGTTTTCCAAAAATGTAAAACTGTTAACACTGTATTTCTGACAACGTTGTTAGCATGCAAATTTAAAAACTTGTACTGCATCCTTACTGATACCCTTTACGATATGGGATTTATCACAAAATACATTGTTGTGCACAATAACTAAATATGCATATTACAACAGCATATCTATAAAACACGTTTTCAGTTCTGTTGTAGTATACTGTGTTTTGTTTTGACATACATTAAGTACTGCAAGCCAAATAGAATTCGTGCATTTACCATCAATGTCTTGCATAATATAATAACACACAATTCCGAGAAAATTAAAGAACCCTGCGCACACTATATATAAGGACAATATCTGGAATCACCAGCTGTCGAAAATTAACAAGCTACAGCACATAAAATATCAAACCCCTGCAGGAAAATACCGTGGTCAGCAACCAGGCCCAATTCCGATAACTTAAAAAAAAAATACAAATTCAAATTAAATGGCACCTGTAATGAATGCAATTTTAACTGCGAGTGCTGTGAATCTAACCAAAAAAAAAAAAAAAAAAAAGTACACAACAGGGCCTACGAAAAACAAGCAGGCCGCTATGTTGTTTATATCTGTTTCTCGCTTTATGTTAACTCGTATTTGATGTCAGCAGTGACAAACCTATTGGGCACTGAGGCTGTTTTTGTTAAAATCGTAAGCAAGGTTGCGGTGTCTTACCTGTTTCCAGTTTTTTTATTAATCTTTTTATTCCAGAAACTGTTTTGTTGATTACATTCACAAACTCACACAGCGTAGACCCGCTGCTGTAAACAGAAGAAACCAGCCACTGGAACGCATGCGCAACTCGCATCAATTCGGCCTCTGCTGGCACAGATTGTACCGGAAAACGCACTCTATCCGACTTTCACATATCACAAAGTTACTAGGGGTACTGTGGTAGTTGTGTGGATGTCAGTTACTAGTAACGTTTCTGTAGTTTTCGTAATTTTTTATTCGTTACTGAAACGAGATTTTTGTTTTCCTTCATTAAAATAACAATTTGGCACGTCAGTCCCTCAAAACACCTAGCCTGCCATTGATGTTTTTAAGGAGTTCAATACTGTAATGCTTTAAGTTTTGTTGTGTCAGGTTTAAATTCCGTTTCTAGTTCCAATTTCTCGTTTATTTGGAAGTAGGACAGCGTCTGAGTGAAGTTCATAAGAATTGTTTTTCTTTCTGTTTCTCTCAGCAGTCTTGCTGATTCACTTGAAGAACGGTAGCCTACAGCGAGTGCAGTAATTCAAAAGTCGTACTTGACAGTGTTTATACTGGTTTGCTCCATAAGGAAAGAACAGGACACGTTGGACACACTTTCGGGTGAAGTGTTATAGTTGTTTTAGACACTAACGCATTAAGAAGCGTTTTAATGGTTAATTGATATGTTGCTAATGGCTAGTCAGTTCAAGTAACATTTGTACCTAGTTTCTAAATCTGTAATACATTAGGTGCAAATTGCAACAACATTTAAGAAAGGGAGTTGTATGTAAAGTGCTCAGCAGGTGAATTTGGTAAATCCTAAATTGTACTGGTAACTGTCTACATTGAAGTTGATTTATTCCTGCATATGGTCAATTAACAAAACAGTCCTTAATGTTGAAGAATATATTTATTTCTGCATACACATTTTCGATTAACAACATAATCTTTAATGAGCTCACAGTAATGCACAATTGAGCAATTTATAGTTCAACATGGTACATATATATATATATATATATGTGTGTATTTCTTCTTTGAGTGTGTGTGTGTGTGTGTGAGAGAGAGAGAGAGAGAGAGAGAGAGAGAGAGAGAGAGAGAGAGAGAGAGAGAGAATAAAGTACAAGCTACTGTACATAATCAGATAGTAAAAAGCCACCAAGGAGTTCTGTGACATCATGGCCGAGTCCTCTTGAGAAACTTCAAGGTTGCTTTTTACTGTCTGTACAGTAGCTTGTATTTTATTTTGTATAATACCAGCACAAAAAGAAAAAAGAAACACAGATAAAATTAAACAAATCTTTTCTTTACTAAAAATCACAAACATTATCTTGGCTTTTTCTTTTGGCTAACATCAGATACATAAAATGTCATGCTGACTTTTGAGTTGTTAAAAATGCAGTTATAACCAAAAATGCTCTGGAGGCTTAACTTAAGAGTTTTGTGTGAATAGCCTTTGGATGGCGCTGCAACAGAGACTGCGTCGTTATCGTTCTTTTCTTTATCACTATCTTTGTTGTTTTGTGAGGGATCGTTTCTACCGGTCGCAGTTCACTGATCTCTGCCAAGTATGACCTGAGGATAGCAAGCTCAGAGATGGTTTTCCTTATAGTGTTGGTATTTTGCTGCTGTGCTAAAAAGGTCTGCCTTTCAGCCTCTGACACAACGGTAAATTGAGAGGACTTTTTTTTTAACAAAAGCTTTCTATTGAAAATTGTTTACTTGAACTTTCAAGCACTTTGAAACTGTCAGATAATTTTTAAAAGTTTTAAAAAAATGTTAATTCCATTTACGTCAGATCGCGCCTGTATAAGTGTTCTTTGGTCCCATCAAGCATAGATAAGCATCGTCTTTGAGGGCACATCATTGCATCCTCAGAGCTTCAGGTAAAAGTCATTCTTACTCCCTGCACTCTAATGGTCTGTGTTTCGAAAGAGGTCACAAGCAGATGGATTACCTGTAGGCCGTGTAAATGCTCATTTGAAACCCAGTAAAAGATTCTAAAAAAACTGGTAGCTGCTGGTCCACATTAAGCTGTGAGGTTCACAGGAATCTTACTGCAACTCTCTGCTCTCAGTAGATGTACCAGGAGCTATGGTAAAAAAACGATATACAAAGTGAATCTAACCAAGAAGAACACAAGTTAAGATAACTATGATACTTCATACCTGTTAAAGTACAGTACTGTACTTCAGTGCACTGTATAATCCTCTATTACATTTGTCTGAATAAACGTATTGTTGGCAATACCATTTGAGGCAACTAAAGATCTCCTGCAGAGTTTGAATAGAAAACAAAATCAAATTCCCTCGAATGTTTGTTTTAGACAGGTGTGGAAAAGAGTTGGAGAGGATTCAACTACTTTCCCTATTCAGAACTGGGATTACAACTTCAGAAACGTTCAGTCTTCCATGTCATTTTTCAAAACAAAGAAAATGGTTTTGCATTATGAACAGCACTCCTTATTCTATGTGTGACGATTAGTGACCAATACAAAGACCCGCAATTGAGTGAAACACAGTCAACCATTTTGTGAAGGCCTGGTAAAACACAGACACCAATGATAAACCATTGAGAAGGGTAGTAAACTGCATAATGAGGGTGCAGATGTACCATTGAGAACTTTCAGTCAACCTTGATTTGGCCTTCCCAGCGTATCAGCATGCACAACTTTTGAATGAATTTTGTTTATTTATTTATTTAAATGTTATATATTTATTGGAGTTAATTAGGTCATTCTTTTCTGTTGAGTCTCGCTGGCATAATCGTGTTCAGCCTATTTATCCATTTACTTTCTTTTATTCTTCTATATGTCGCATTGTCTAATTTGAGCTGTTCTAATACTACAAACTTTACATCATTCATGTCATGTCCTTGACTGGTGAAGTGCTGTACTATTGGTTCATTCATTTTTTTTTATTTCTAATTAATGAAAGGTGGTTCTGAATTCTTTTATATAAAGTTGTTCCAGTTTCATCACATTTTTCACAGGCTATTCCATCAACAACTTTGCTATTTTTACAGTTGGTATTAGTTTTTAGTGGATATGTGCTGTTCTTATGTTTAATTATATTTTTTACTTTTGTCCATGTATTTACACACTTTACATGTACTAGTGCAAGTATTTGTAGAATTCTTTCTTTGTATCCTCTTTTTTTAAGATTTGTTTTTAATACATTTCTTTGTTTTACATAATCACTTTCTTTAGAGCATATTCTTTGTATTCTTATTCCTAGGCCCTTTGGGATTGCCCTTCTAGTGTGTATTTACACATGGACATGTGTAAATACAGAAGAGGTCAGTCTCAATTGAACCTTCTTAAAGTTTTACTGTGGTATCTAGAAATTCTATTTCTTTTCTTGTCCATTGAAGGTCTAACTTAATATTGCTGTGTATTTAAATAAAACAACATTAAATATGTAGGAGAGACAGGTACAGCATTATATAAAATAATACAGAATTCACCTATCAAACATAAGAAACAAAAAAGTAATGAACCAATAGTCCAACACTTTACAAAATAATAAAAAAACATAAAATGAATGACCTAAGAAGTTTTATAAGAATAAAGGAATATAGAAGGATAAATAGACTCAATACCATGATGCCTGAAGGTTTAATTAGAAAGGAATAGTAGATAGTTACATCATTGACTTTGTAGTAAATGACATCACAATTTAGATGGGTATATTTGTAGTCTCTTTATAAAAATGTGCAATGATAAATTTGTACTGTAATTTTGCAGTTTTGCCATGCTTACCCCTTGTTTATACTTTGCATTTAACATGGTTTGCCATGTTTTTAATATGCTTTTCCATGCATCGCTGGGATTTACAATGCTTACCTATACCTTACCATGCTTTCACTATGCCAACACAATTTTAGTACTGTAAAGTTTTATGAGAGCTGTTACAATAATCACATGTTCACTCGAAGCAAAATTAAAAACTGTATAATACAAATGATAGAAATCTGCATTGCTAGGTTTACGGCTAAATGGCTGTTAGATCAACCAATTCAGGGTTTGCTTTATAAACATTTACTATGGAAAAATTACACAGCAATAGTTTTAGTATGCTTTACCTCTCTGTGATTCACACTATTGATAAAGCTTTGCTGGGCTTTTACTGTGATACACTTTCAAAAGAGTTACCATGTGACATCTATCACATGATGATCCTGTTGTTTTTTAACCCGTGGAACTGTGCCTGGAGACATATAAGGAAATAGCAAGAGCAGAAACGAAGGGGTATCTACTCCACTCTTTTAATTACTGTAAAAACCTTTGTATAAGTCTATTTTCTAGGTATTTTTAGGGGGTGCTAAAAAGGGGGGAGCAACTTATACACAGGTGCGACTTATACACTTTTTTTTACGGCAATACCTGTTCTTTCTTTCTAGAGCTTGCTTCCTGTGTATGTGTGTGTATATATATATATATATATATATATATATATATATATATATATATATATATATACTGCATATAATATAGAACAATCGATGGTAATGAATTTGTTATGGAATATTGGATAAGACCTAGATGTCAATAAGTAAGCAAATGAGGAGTTAGTATAATGATAAAGTATATTAAAATGACTGATTTGTGTGGAGTAACTTCTTGTGTTCTTGGTACATGTAAAATTAAGTGTGACACAGAGATGGACGGATGTACCAACACAGAGACTCCTCTGTATTTCCTCACAATGTCATCCTCTCAATAATTTATGCTAAATAATATTACTACCAAGTTTCATGAGTGGTTTTCCAGAGAGAGTGATGTATGTCTTTTTTTCTCAAATACAGTGCTAAGAATTTGTGGTCAAACACATGATCTGATTTCACTTACTTACCAAGGCCATCTAGTGGTCAAACAAGTGTATCAAGAAGGTTCAAAGCAGTCAACAAAGCTTAGCCGCGCAGTTGATCAAAGCTTCGGTTAAAAAAGTTCTGTTTGCATGGAATTCTCACCTCGGCAGTGTCAATGAGATTGAAGTATGTCACTGGCTGACTGCAAAGCATTTCATAGTAACCCGGAACACCTGTGTGTTCGACCTTTCCAAGATGGCTGCCACAACAGTGACTGTATGCTTAAGGCACGCTCCATCTTGGTGAGGTCGTGCAAGTTACTCCCTCTAGCGCCTCCATCTGTCAGGAGGCCAGATTTCACTCCTTTTACCATCCTTCACCCTGCCACAGAGTGGGCCTCATGTTTATGCTTTTTTAATTTTTGACTTTTTCAATTAAACTATTACTTATATTTTTGTGTTCTTAAAAATGGTTGTTCTAAAGTTTTACTCAGCTTCCACTTGTACCCTCTTTCTGCTATTTGTGAACAGAGTCTTGGGTTCGCTTTATATAGACTGTACCATTAAAGATGATCAAGTGCTAGAGCAATAATGATTCAAGGTCAAATGAAACTTCAAGAGCGGTCTGCAGTGTTGAAAGGGGTTAATGATCTACAGTAGTCTAGTGTTTATATCACTATAAACACTGTTATATTGTCCAAGTCATACTGTTTTTCAGAAGTTGTGTTAGGTTAAGTGAACTCCTGCTTAGCCCCGGGTACACTGCTCTCATTATTAGCACATTAGCTCTTATTAGTCCATGTGGCTGCATGCTCATGATATGCAGTAATAAGTGGTTGCCCTAAGGGGTCCGATAGAGACTGTTTGCTTACCACTAAATGCTCAAACTTCAGCTGATTAGCTGCACAATTAGACTCCAGGGAACCCTGTAGATTGTATACAGTACACAACAACCCTTTCAAATGCATTTAGTAATGCAATATAATCTTCGGGTTGGAACAAAGGACTGAAGAGATTTGGTTTGGAACCCGGTTCAGTCACTGATGCACAATGTAATTTTGGCAAAAAAGTCACTTGACCAAGAGGTGCCAGGATGTTGGCTAGGTTGGATACATTATTTATTAAAGGACTGCAGACCTCTGTGTATATGGACATGAATAGAAACGAATGGGCTAAGACTGAAAGCAGATCTGTTTGTGCACTGCAAGTACAGATATACTTTAATATTCAAGCTAATACAGAAACCAGGACCAGAGGACACAGTTCCAAATTACGTGGAGACAGAAGGCAGGAGATGCTTTTTCTTTACGCAGAGCGGTGAGGGTATGGAATGGGTTACCAGCCATGTTGTTGGTGGAAATCTTTTATATTGTTTCTGAGCAATGACCCCCCCTTGACTTTATTGCAGTCTGATTTATTATTTCTCTCAACAACCTAGGGGGCTATATGATATCTGCTCTCTCATTGCTGTTCAATTCCCACTGCCTTCAGAATACCAGCACCCTGTCACTATGGCAACACTCAATGGGATATAAAAAAATAAGATTAAAGGACTCACGTTTAAAAATCGTAACAGCCACAGGGACCAAACATACTTCACAGCCCTGTATCCTTCAAATATAATTGAATTTTGTTTTACTACTACTGCACTCTGCTGAAAAGAAATGGAAGGGGAGCTCCTGAGTGGTGCATCCAGTAAAGGCACTCCGCCCGATGCGCCCTATAGCTTGGAGATCGCCAGTTCGAATCCAGGCTATGCCACAACTGACCGTGGCCAGGAGCTCCCAGGAGGCAGCGCACAATTGGCCAAGCACTGCCTGGGCAGGGAGGGTTAGGTCGGCTGGGGAATCCTTGGCTCACCATGCACCAGCGATCCCTGTGGCTGGCCGGGCGCCTGCTGGCCTGCCTGTGTGCAATTCAGAACTGCGTGGTCCTCCGACGCTGTAGTTCTGTAATGGCTTCATGGCGGGCTTGCAGTGCAAAAAAAAGCGGACGGCTGACGGCACACGTTTCGGAGAACGCGAGTGCTCGCCTTCGTCTCTCCCGAGTTAGTTGCGGGGGTTGCTGACAACCTTCCGGCACCTCCTCAAGACACACCTGTTCAGACAGCATCTGTAAACCTCACAACTCTCGGCTGTACTGGACTATATGGCACCCAATCGTACCAGTACTTGCATCAGCTTGTACTTGCACTGAACTGCTCCATACCTTGCCATATTCTACTATTGCTCTTAATTATAACTAGTCACTGTATCTTGTTCTTGATTTTACTCTTAGATATCCATATTCACGTTTAGGTCATCGATTCAAATCCTACCTCTGCCACTGACTGACTCATTGTGTAACCCTGATCAAGTCACTTAGACTCCTTGTGCTCCATCCTGCGGATGAGATGTTAAATCAATGTCCTATTGTAAGTGACTCTGCATATAATGCACAGTTCACAGCTTACCTCGTAAAGTGCTTTGTGATGCTGGTCCACTATGAAAGGTGCTATATAAAAATAAATATATATATATAGTTACTCATATAAGCAAATATTTTTACTATAAGTTAACTGCTCTTAGTCAAACTCACTCTTAAATGTAATTATTTACTGTATTCTTTACTTTGATCTTATTTTCTACTGATTTTATTGTACTTTATAACTGCTCTTAACTGTAATGTGATATTCTGTAATGTGCTTTTCTGCACAGTGATATTTTGTATGGTGATACTTTGTATTGTGATATTTTGTAATAACTATAAGTTGCCCTGGATGAGGGCGTCTGCAAATAAATAAATAAATAAATAAATAAATAAATAATACATAAAGCAAGGAACAGTACACTAAAATTATGTTTTTGGATGTTTTGTGTCTGTGACGGGAAGAGAAGGAATATGTGCTGTAAATCTCCCTCCCGACCAGAAAGGGCGCTGTGTAAGGGGGGTAGCACACTTCCCTAGATGTGCTGACTTGACAGTACTTGGTAACTGGAGGTCTGCCATTCTGGGGCATGCGCATAGCTGCGAACAACTCCACTGTAGTTAACTGCGGGACAGGCGGTGATTGGATAAGCCCTGGCGCCGGGCTGATCACAGGGAGGAGTTTGGCAGTAGAAAGGGAACGTGAGTACAGCCCCTTACGTTTATATTTATCAATTAACAAAATGCAAAGTGAGTGAACAGAAGAAAAATCTACATCAAATCAATATTTGGTGTGACCACCCTTTGCCTTCAAAACAGCATCAATTCTTCTAGGTACACTTGCACACAGTTTTTGAAGGAACTCGGCAGGTAGGTTGGCCCAAACATCTTGGAGAACTAACCACAGTTCTTCTGTGGATTTAGGCAGCCTCAGTTGCTTCTCTCTCTTCATGTAATCCCAGACAGACTCGATGATGTTGAGATCAGGGCTCTGTGGGGGCCATACCATCACTTCCAGGACTCCTTGTTCTTCTTTACGCTGAAGATAGTTCTTAATGACTTTCGCTGTATGTTTGGGGTCGTTGTCATGCTGCAGAATAAATTTGGGGCCAATCAGATGCCTCCCTGATGGTATTGCATGATGGATAAGTTTCTGCCTGTACTTCTCAGCATTGAGGAGACCATTAATTCTGACCAAATCCCCAACTCCATTTGCAGAAAGGCAGCCCCAAACTTGCAAGGAACCTCCACCATGCTTCACTGTTGCCTGCAGACACTCATTCGTGTACCGCTCTCCAGCCCTTTGGCGAACAAACTGCCTTCTGCTACAGCCAAATATTTCAAATTTTGACTCATCAGTCCAGAGCACCTGCTGCCATTTTTCTGCACCCCAGTTCCTGTGTTTTCGTGCATAGTTGAGTCGCTTGGCCTTGTTTCCACGTCGGAGGTATGGCTTTTTGGCCGCAAGTCTTCCATGAAGGCCACTTCTGACCAGACTTCTCCGGACAGTAGATGGGTGTACCAGGGTCCCACTGTTTTCTGCCAATTCTGAGCTGATGGCACTGCTGGACATCTTCCGATTGCGAAGGGAACTAAGCATGATGTGTCTTTTGTCTGCTGCAGTAAGTTTCCTTGGCCGACCACTGCGTCTACGGTCCTCAACGTTGCCCGTTTCTTTGTGCTTCTTCAAAAGAGCTTGGACAGCACATCTGGAAACCCCTGTCTGCCTTGACATTTCTGCCTGGGAGAGACCTTGCTGATGCAGTATAACTACCTTGTGTCTTGTTGCTGTGCTCAGTCTTGCCATGGTGTATGACTTTTGACAGTAAACTGTCTTCAGCAACCTCACCTTGTTAGCTGAGTTTGGCTGTTCCTCACCCAGTTTTATTCCTCCTACACAGCTGTTTCTGTTTCAGTTAATGATTGTGTTTCAACCTACATATTGAACTGATGATCATTAGCACCTGTTTGGTATAATTGTTTAATCATACACCCGACTATATGCCTACAAAATCCCTGACTTTGTGCAAGTGTACCTAGAAGAATTGATGCTGTTTTGAAGGCAAAGGGTGGTCACACCAAATATGGATTTGATTTAGATTTTTCTTCTGTTCACTCACTTTGCATTTAGTTAATTGATAAATATAATCTATTAACATGTCTATTTTTGAAAGCATTCTTACTTTACAGCATTTTTTCACACCTGCCTAAAACTTTTGCACAGTACTGTATATATATTACAGCCATTTTTTTTTTGCTAAGCTCAAGAAATGCTAATTCTAAAGTATTCATACCCAGACAAGAAAAATGAAATTAATAGCTAGTTGAGGCATCTTTAGCAATAATAACCTCTTTTAAATGATTAGGATATTTGTCAATGAGTTTTTGGCATGATTCTTTAGTGATTTTTGACCATTCAACACAAAATTGTTCTAGTTCATTCAAATTCCAAGGACTTCTCTTGTGCACAGCCTTCTTCAACTCATACCAAAGATTCTCAATCGGATTTAGATCGGGACTTTGACTAGGCTACATTCCAGAACCTTGATTTTATTCTTCTTTAACTGTTCTGAAGTAGATTTTGATGTGTGCTTTGGATCGTTGTCATGTTGGAATGTCCAGTTGTGCTTTAAACCAAGTTCTGTAGCGGAGGTTTTCAGATGATTGGACAGTATCTTTTGGTATGCTATGGAATCCATTATACAATGTATTGCAACTAAATTTCCTGTGCCATTAGGGGAAAAACAGCCCCATTGAAGGATATTACCACCTCCATGCTTGACAGTAGGTAGGGTGTTCTTTTCTTTGTATGCCTCACTATACTTTCTCCAAATGTAACGACTACCAGTGTGACCAAATAGCTAAATTTTTGTTTCATCACTCCACGAAAACTTTGACCAGAACTCATATCCACCATTCAAATGCCGTTTTGCAGTTAAGAGTTTGTCTTGGTGACGTTCCTAAGAGTGGCTTTTTCCTTGGCCTGTGACCATTGAGACGTTCACCATCAACTCTACCTATGTTTGAAATGGAAACCCCAGTCCCACTTGCAGCCAATTCACTTTGAATATCTTTAGCAGTCAATCTCAGATTGTTAATAACCTTGCTCACAATTCTTCTACTTGCTCTTGGTGAAAGAACCTTCTTTCTTCCAGACCGAGGGAACGTTGTGACAGGACCATGAGTCTTGTACTTCTTGATATTAGAAATAATAGTTGAAATTGGGATTCTTCAGCTTTATGATAAATCATTTTCTTTTTCCGATATTGACTTATTGGTAATGTTATTAGGTTCTACATTATCATATTGAAATTTCTAGCACCTTGTAGACAATACTACCATAGCATCAAAGGATATGAATACTTTTGAATTAGCATTTTTGATGTTTTGCAAAAAAAAGAAAAACTTGAAATAAATAATTCTATTTCTTGTAACGTTTTTTCCTCATCCACAAAAGGAAAACTTTTGCTATAACAGATTTTTCCTAAAATTCTTTTTTGAGAAATTTCTAGAAATTATTTATATAGACACACACACACACATATATATATATATATATATATATATATATATATATATATATATATATATATATATATATATATATATCTGCAGCCTCTAACAAAAATGAATCTCCATACATTTTATCAGAGAACTAACAATTCTACTGCTGTATTGCCATATATAGTTTATTGCACATTTAGATTACCAATTCAGTAGGCAAAGTGTAATTAACTTAACAGCACATAAAGATACATATTACACAAGCAGCAATCAATGTAAACATTAGAAACAGCTACAACATGGCATATATAGTTTTAGTGGATTGCCCACTCGCATAACTAATTTGTTACGGAACATCATGCATTCTGAAATATATAAAAGCTGCATCTCCCTGTTGCAAGCCAGTTGAAGTCATGCTAGTGCTTCTGAAGGGCTCGAAAGAAATAGTTCACGGAAGACTTCCAACCAAAACCTCCCAGGATGAATGGTCCCTTGCATCACTCAAGAGCAACACCTTGCAGACTTGTCATGTATAATCGATGCTGTCCTGGCTGTCAACAGAGGCCCTACACCCTACTGACAATGAATTCCATCCAGCACTGTTCATGAACAGTGCACTCGTCCACATCAGATCTGTGGGGGATGCTCTCTGAAGACTTTGTGCCTGATCATAGCTCGTGACATTGTACCTCAAGGAACTTAAAATAATCGTAAAGTAAAATATGCGTATTAAGTTTTTAGGATCAAATAATATATATGAATTGCAAAAAAATAACTTAACTGACCTACTTCTAATGGAACTAATGTACAGCAGACTGCGCCATCTGGTGGTCAAATGTTATTTTGGCACATTGAAACCAAATCTTATAATTTGTTCTGCACACCCGTAATATATGTAATTTGTATTTTATGCGAACATAGAGAGTAAATATTAACATTCAGAATTCTAGAATATAGATTAGTTAGAGGGCTAGAAGAGTGCATGTATATTTTAACTCTACTTTCTAGACCTGAAAATAAATTAAAGGAAAAACAAAACAGTGGTTCAGTGGACATATTTTATTTTGTATGCATGCAAATACATTTCAGGTACTGCAAACTCTCCCACCAATCATCTTTAAACAATGAAATCCTGCTACAGCAAACATTTAACACAAAAAAAAAAATCACTCTTTGCTATTCCACATCTTCAGGAAACAAACCATTACAGACCTATCCGCCTAGTTTTCCAAATCCTAAAACAAAACCTGGTTGTTCAAATAAACAAGCAGGAATAGAAATTATTCCCATAGATATCCCTGCTTATTTGTTAAAAAAAACGTTTACATTAATGTGTATATTTTTTTTTGTTAAATACAGCTGAGTATGTCCTAAAAATAAGCATGAAATCCATCTTATCGATGGTGCCAGCTTTATACATGATGGATGTGTACCATCTTTTATTTCATTTACATTTCAATCGAACAATAGATTTGCAAAGAAAAATGTCTAATACAGACGTAAAAATTATTAACATTTGAGCTCCACAATCGTTTTTTCCGGCTAAAGCAAATTTTTAAAATTCAAACAATACAAAAAGAAGACTTCTTTTACAGTATTTCCAGGGAAACAAATATATGCAATAAAACAGTAGAAATGCAGACAGCAAATGCTGCAAGCTTACCACGCAATATTTCAGGTGTCCGTACAGTGGGCATGTGCAGTACAAATAAAACCCACATGTGTTGTATCACAACTACAGTATAATGTACTTGTCTGCCCAGCTAAGAATTGCATGCATGTCCATGCCTTGGATTAATTGAGGCTGACGCTGGATGGGTTCATGGGATATGTGCAGTTGGCTTGTAAAGCAGTACTGCACCAAAGAAGAGATTTCTGTACCTGGCAACCTTATTTCAACGATTAAGAGTAGGGCTGACAGGTGCAAAAACACAGATGGTCTCTCTCTCTCTCCCAAAATAATTGGATGTATAAAAAATTCATCCCAATCCCTTCCAGCACAACCAAATAAACATAAAAATAATCATTTTTAACAAATAATAAAGTTCCGTACACAAGATTAACTTATGTAATATCATGTTCACCCTCGGAAGGTGCTGAAGATGCCATCAGTAGTTTTGCAACACAGAGGGGTTTTTTTTTTCCCTGAGGGCTATAGTGACAGTGTTTCTAGATCTCCTTCTATTATTAAGAAAGTAAACAGAAATGAGAATCCTAGAATATGGACATCGTATCAACTTGATAAATCTCACCACAGTGACTACATGATTTCTGCCATTTCATGTCATTCTGTAGAACAAAATATGCACATTCTCCAATTACAGTATTTAACAAAATACTCTTTACAAAAAAAAATACAATAGAAATTGTTTCGTATAAAACATATTCAATGATCACCCAATTGTTTATATTAATTCACACACACACACACACACACACACACACACAGTTACATACATACATAACCACATACAATGCGTACAGTATTTGTTCATATGTTTTGAGGTTTCAGAAAGAGCGGACACAAGTCACCAAATAGCATATTAACATATTTACATATGAATACCATTACTATACATTAAATATACATGATACCATCTTAATATGTTCTAAATATTAACTTTTGTCAAGTAGGGCTTTCAATTTATAAATAAAAATATTCTTTATATGGCATGATCCACATCAACAAACTAGCTGAATACATATTTATATATATATATATATGACAGAGAGAGAGAGGAGATTGTAAATCTGTATAATCTCATCAGGCCATCAGATTACAGCGTCAAACACTTCCTGTTACACACACATACACATTCTGTATATTTCAAAACAGGTTACAGTATCGGTTCCATACTTAGCAGAGTAGTAAATAGAAGTGAGAAAGCTTCAGTGATAAAAATATATACATACATACATATATACATGCATATATACATACATACATACATACATGCATGCATGCATATATCTATCTATATATATATATATATATATATATATATATATATATATAGATAGATAGATAGATATATCTATATCTATCTATCTATCTATCTATCTATCTATCTATCTATCTATCTATCTATCTATCTATCTATAGTTCAGCTAGAAAGTTCAGTGTAAACATAGGTTAGCTTTTTACAACACTTACAGTATAAGCAAAAGTTCTGGCCAGTATTGAGCCATTAAGAAATATACAGTAGTCACTTATATCATTAAAAAAAAAAAAACAGTTTACAAGAGATCTATCAAGTTGATGCGCAAATATCATAGCCATTTCTTTTCTTCATACACATATAATATAAAATCCTATTATGAATAGGAATATTGCCTATTTTACTGCTCAACATCTAGCAGCAATGCATCGTCGTTCATACAAATGCCCTCAGGAGAAAATACCCAACCAAAGGGGAGTGCACAAAACTAAGAAAATACCATTTGTGAAGATTCTGTTGTCTTTTAGAATTTACCAACTCAGTTGACCAGTAACATGATCTTATTAATATTTTTTCCCTACAGTAACTAGCAGGAACCCCTTGCAAAAAACCTGGTGAAAGATGAACATACACCAAAAGAAAAAAAACACACAGTACAAAATTTAGAATCAACTTCACAGAAGTTATTATAACATAATAAACATGTTTGTCTATAAAATCAAAACAACTGACAATAAAAACAGACTGAAGAAGGAAGACTAAAAGTTGACAATACAGACTCAAAGGCAATATATAGTTATTCTTTATCTTCTTTTAACTGGGCTGTGTGCAGTAAATGACTCATTTAGCTGAAGACCCAGAAAACGACTTCAGCTTTCCAAGTGTTACATCACTGCATTAGTGCCGTTTCATACAACTTCTTGTAAATATTAAGTATATTATGAAATGTGATAATGCTTACATTTTTTTTAATGAGTCTACAATTCAATTAGTGGTGTACCACAAAAGTAAAAACAAAATAAATAACAATATTGCACACATTTAACTGTGAAGTAGATTTACCTGTGAATAATGCAGTTACCTGATGCTTGAAAATAGCTCTATCATAATTTACCATTTAGACTTTGGTCTACACAATTCATTGCTGCTATTATAAATGGACAGTAAAGACACTTGTTAACAGTGACAATAACTACTGTGGATTTGGTATTAATGTTTTTGTCAGTGCAAACAGTTCTGAAAGCCAGCTTTCACTGCGGGGTTACAAGAAGCATTAAAAGGTGATTATCTCTTAATAATTTAATAGATGCTGACCTCCCTTTTTACTTTCTAACACGTTGTTAAATTGCAGCTGGGAGCTGGGCACTGGACGTGGATTTTACTGCCCTGGCTACCTTCACGATCTCCAATGCACATGCAGTAATGTACATTGCAAAGTGTACTTTTCACCTTAAAAACTGCTGTAGTGTGAAACTCCTGAGTGATAACATCACAGGAAAAGCTTTTATCTTTCACTACTAACAGATTCAAAATATCACTGAAATGTGCAAATATGCCATTAGACCAATACCAACAGTGTTAAATATTGTCGTATCACATTAACATAAAATACTAACACAGGTAAAGTTTTTCTTTCACTAGGTACATCAATGCAGGGTCCTGCTAGTTCCTAACCGAGTTGTTTCAATTGACAAATTAGCCATTCTGTATAAAAAAAATGGCTTCATCACGGTACCAAACTATTATAAAGCTGCTTTTAAGCATGAAGTCCAAATTCCCAAGACATTGAAAAATGAACGCCTTATTTCAATAATCAAAATAAAAAACCATGTCAGTATAATTTAAAAGAGGGCTTTTTTCCTAAAG
This sequence comes from Acipenser ruthenus, assembly GCF_902713425.1. Classification (NCBI taxonomy): domain Eukaryota; kingdom Metazoa; phylum Chordata; class Actinopteri; order Acipenseriformes; family Acipenseridae; genus Acipenser; species Acipenser ruthenus. The sequence goes on from NC_081219.1 coordinate 8,612,064, forward strand.
TATCAAAAAATCCACAGGAATCTGATGCCCCCTTGTTAAAAAAACAAAACTATAATATAAAAACCAATATTGTAAATGATTTGTTTGTGTAGATGTCACAAATATCAACAATCATTTCCCTTCAGCTTCCATTAAGGAGCATCTCTCCATTGGTGGCGGATTTAGTCAGATCTCCCTGTGTTGCTGTTTTCAGGACCAGTTTGCTGATGCTGAGCGCAGACGTGACTGCAGCAGAGGAGATGACTCCACCTGCAGGGGTCATCGTCTTGCTGAAACACCAGGTCATGGGTCGGATCCCTCTTTGCTTCTTACTGGTGGGAAAGGGAAAACAAGTTTGGACGTTCAGCCTTTTAATACACACAGATATAACACATTAAAAAGACAAAACAACTTCAAGTATACCGATTCGGACTGAAGAACTGGGTCTGTGTACAATTCCTTCATTTGTTTTTAAATTTCGGCACACAAGAATATTTTGCCAGCTTGTTCCTTTGGTTTTGGGTTTTGTGAATGTGAAAGTGGATTATGCAAAAAGAAAAAGAAAACGGCCCCATCCACTGATTTTTTATGTTTTAAGTGATGGCAATAAGAGGCAGTGAATACCACCTGGGGAAGGGTGGCAGTACAGTACAACGTCGCATACCCGACCCCCTGTGGACTAGGGTATAGGCGGATATGTGAAAAAGTCGGATTTGCAAACATCTATAGAAAAAGCATTTACACATCCATAGGTAGTGAACAAAAACAACATGCAACATGAGCTAAAATTTGTTTGATCTCAGTATGCTGCTGATTTAGATTGTGAACAAGATATGCTGTTTGACAAAGCAGTACAGTACACATAAGGCTATACTATTTGTTAGAATGCACTACAAAAGGTTATTTAGCATTAAAACTGAACATTACTACTGATGCAAATGTCCACATGCCACAGAAGTCTTACTTGATTGCAATTTGTTTCAGTATATGATTCCCCACTTTATCGGATGTAACTCTGTCTTGTTGTATCGGCTGGTCTCCATTACCAGCAACAGTTCCATTGGAACGTTTATCATTGTGAGAATTTATACGCAGCTGGTGTGAAAGAGCCTCCTACAATAAGAAAACAAGATATGTCAGTTACCTACATCACACATTACCTATCTCCCATCACTATGACAGCATGTGGAATAGCTTCTAAAACATGTCTATGCACAGTTTCTATATAAATCTGATAGGTTCCCAGATGGGTACAATATACGAATCAAGGGCTGAGGTTCTAATGGCTTCCAATAATTAACCAAACACTTCATTGTATCTAGGTCCTTGATTGGATTGGAGTAGACTGGAAAAGCCACAGGTGAGTATCACTGCTTTAATAAACTTAAGATCTGAGGGCTTGGTAATGCAGCAGGCTGATTCACTGGACTTTTCTGTCTCTGGTTTGAACACGGCACAGTTCTCAAGTAAAAAGTTTGGTCTAAACTAGGGGTGCACAATTCTGACCCTTGAGATCCATTTCAGTCCAGGTCTTTATTCCAAGCAGATCCTAATTTACTTAACTGGACCTGCAAAAGGTCATTTCACTAATGCAGGACCTGACTGGAACAAAACCTCACACTAGACTGGACCTCGAGGGCCAGAGTTGGGCACCACTGGTCTCAACTCAGCCCCCAGCGGACAATGATAAGACCACATCACAAAACCACCCAGTCTACACAGCACACAGACAATGCAGTACAACTTCAATTAAACAGAAGTCAGTGTGTGTACAGTGTTGGGAGTGGATCTACTTCCCTTATTATCAGTTCTGTTTTATACAACTACCTTGGTGAAATGTACCACAACGTGGTCAGAAAGGGTTAGAAAGTCAAAGCAACACCACATTTAAAGCCACTGCTCACCAGAGGGGTTGTTTTGTAGAATTTGTGAAAGAGTTAAGATTAAACAGGAGTCTGATTGTTCAAATTGCTGGCACCTGATTTAATATGTTAATAAAAACAGGACCGAGTGCAGAACAAGTTAATTTACCCACCGCTGGAATCACTACAATTCTTTTTCTGATTTTGTAATTTGTCAGCCCACCTCTATATTCTCATCTTGAGCATCGGGTTCATCAGCATCAAGAGCTGAAAGCTCCAGTTCAATGTCTCTGTCTGGTTTGGCATCTACTGAATCTTCTGTAAAGCCAGTCTATTGAATACAGAAAAGAAACACACAATTCTATTTACCACCAGATTACAATAATGCACTAGCCACACACACACATTATACAGCCCTGGATGAAGGCACAGAAATAAATACTTTTTTTTAATGCAGACAGAAGATTCAGGATTGCTGTACAGCAATCACCCTCAAATTGTGCAATTTATTTTCCAGCACAGAAAATCTGAATGAAAGCCAGATAATGCAATTCTTACCTCTGTGTTTCTGACTCCTATTTTATTGCCTATGAGGCCGAAGGAAAGCTCATCTTCCAGTGATGCCCACTTCTGCTGAGTGGCTAAAGCATCGGCTTCTCTCTGAAGTAACAGAGAATTGCTGGTGGCCTGAAAACAGATTGCAATACTATGAGAATTCAACCGATAGGATACTACAGCATTTTTGTTTCATCTTCTAGTAGGTGAAACCTGCTTACCTGTTGTAGCTCTGTGCTTAAGTGTTCTCCGTTACAAGAATCCTTAGCAGTAAGACCCGAGACCCGTAGCTGATCCCTGTATATGAAGTACACCAATCTGATTATTATAGGTCGATGCAGATTGTTAGGGCAGCAGTGTGGAGTAGTGGTTAGGGCTCTGGACTCTTGACCGGAGGGTTGTGGGTTCAATCCCCAGTGGGGGACACTGCTGTTGTACCCTTGAGCAAGGTACTTTACCTAGATTGCTCCAGTAAAAACCCAACTGTATAAATGGGTAATTGTATGTAAAATAATGTGATATCTGTATAATGTGAAATAATGTATAATGTGATATCTTGTAACAATTGTAAGTCGCCCTGGATAAGGGCGTCTGCTAAGAAATAAATAATAATAATAATAATTGTTAAGCATCCTGTACTCTCTCTTTATAGAGTGGAATTACAGAACAGCTCATGCCAAGTAGAAATGAATCAATTGCTAAGAGAATAGTTTATTTAGCAGATGCCTTTATCCAAGGCGACTTACAGAGACTAGGGTGTGTGAACCATGCATCAGCTGCAGAGTCACTTACAATTACGTCTCGCCCGAAAGACGGAGCACAAGGAGGTTAAGTGACTTGCTCAGGGTCACACAATGAGTCAGTGGCTGAGGTGGGATTTGAACCGAGGACCTTCTGGTTACAAGCCCTGGACTTTAACCACTGAACCACATTGCCTCCTAGTGTTAAATTAACAGCCTGAATACATTATTTGTATATGTGCTTCACCCATAACGTTAAACACTCAATCATGCAGTACATAGGGTCGCATTCTCAGTGTTTCCTCAATGTATTATTTACCTTTTGTCATTGATAGAAAAAAAAAAACCCTGAACCAAACAGTAAAAAGTACCAGTAATATGATTCCAAGATTTTGTAAGCACTTCCAAGTTGTTTGTTTTTCGGATTTGTAAAATTAACATCAATTTTCCCCTTTCAAAAAATGTATTAAAGACTGGGTAAACACTTAACCCAAGGCAGTACTAAAAAGAAGAAACTTTGTAAAAAGTAAAGTTTTAACTGTATCAAGCTTCCTTGCATGTGCAATAGTATTATATGACCTTTATTGACTTTGTTGCTCATGTTTATTGTGCACCCTCCGAGACAAAGGTCTTCTACACATAGAGATATATTCACTATTCTCCACCAAGAATCAGGGTACGGAGGGTAGTGGACATATTAATGTATCAGTTTAACTTTGGGAGTGATTATGTATGTGTGTATATGTATATATATATATATATATATATATATATATATATATATATATATATATATATATATATATATATATATATATATATATATATATATATATATATATATATATATATATATAATCAATAAGAAAAAAGAAAAAAGAAAAGGATATTTCAGGTACTTAGAAAGGTAAAATAATTGATTACAAATCAATCATCATGACGTTTCGGACTACAAGTCCTTCATCGGCTGAATACAAAAAAACAGTGCTTAAGAAGTTGATAAAAAACAAACAAAAAAAACACACATAGAGAGAGAGAGAGAGAGAGAGAGAGAGAGAGAGAGAGAGAGAGAAATAGACCATTCATTTGAATTACCTTTTCATATAATTAGGAGTTGATGAATCGGATTCATACGAGCTCCATCTGGAATCACTGTGATTAATATAGGGACCGTAGTCTAAAAAAACAGAATATATGAACATTACACAACATATAGCTTGTATCATCTATGTTAAACAGTAATTTGGTATGGCTAAGAAATGCCACAGTTATCTTAACTAACTTCTCTTGCCTGTGCTCCACAGAAACACTGCCAATTGCAGCACTGCCCCCAGCGGATGCAAGAATTACCACATTTGGGCAGGTTAATGGTGTAATCGTTACCAGATGGATCAACCTGATAAATCACACATGAGGCTAGTTAACAAACATAGACTTTGAAATGTTACTCATCAAGCCTTTTACATGTATGCCCAATTCACATACTCATTTTATAAAACCTCAGCTGCAAAAATCATACACAGTCTCTGCTTAACTCAATCAGATGTCGTAAATACAGGGTTGATGCAGTTTTTGTGATACACATTTCTAGGACTTTTCAAGGACCTTTTTGATAATTTTTTAATTTAAGGAGTTTGACATCACTTTCAATGTTGATAACTAAAAAACCAACTGTAAAAATGAACAGTTTATTTAACTGTATAATAACACAAATCTAGATTACACTCACTAAGTATAGACATGCTCTGGACCTTTAAACTTTATTCAGTAACACTGAGTTGGTTTTGGTACCTATAGGTAAGTGTTTCATTCTAAAAGCGGTGCAAGTCAATGGTCTTATTTTGTGTCTCTGCCCTTGTGTTTGCTTCTAAATATGGTCCATTTAGAGGGCACAGTTTGCCCATAATAAAATACTGCAACCAAGTTATTTCTTGCTAGTTTTAAAATATTTAAAATATTTTTTATGTTAAATATTGGGGCAAGTTTTGCACTTGCTTCAGATTGGGTACATTATTTTAAATCTTTAACAAGGGCTGAATGATGGGGAGAGTAATATCAGCAAAAATATTTAAATGACCTCTTTCTGGTACGCACCTTTAAAGTGAGATGACACTGGCTGCGAAAGGAGGACTGAGACTCTATTGTCGTTTTTTATACACAAATAAGCTTACTTGAAAAATGTCTTAAATGATGCAAGCAAATTCTTACTTGGTTTGATTGTGAGTAGTACACAACAAGCTTCAATATGGAAGCTTTAAAACGAATTTCAATGAAGAACAAGTTTTTAATGAAAAAAAATATTCTAGCCTACTTCACTGAAGTAAAAAGGGGCTTCTGTTATTTTGAAATACCACGGCTTCAGATTATTACTAGTGCTTAATAACAGTAACTGTTTATTTTTTATTTATTTATTGTTTTTTTGTTTTTTTGAGTTGGTGTTGAACTTAAAGCCGTTCATGGCCCCGCAGCAACAGGAACCTACTAACTTCCTTAATACATAACCATCTGGTTCTCTCACCTTTTTTCAATGCATATAATTTTAATAGAGAATAAAAACAAACTAAACAAACAGATACCTAACCTATATTTCATTTTTTGTAGTCTCCACAAACTGCCTTGCATCTTCTGTTGCAGTCACACCGCTGCTAACATTAGCTGCTGTAAATAGTGAAGTGCAGACTATGGGCCATGTTCTTGTAGGGTGGGTTTTATTGTGTTTTTTAAAAAAAAAGTTTTATAAATGGTCATACTTCTGGCGTTTTCTGAATTACTTTGTTGTATTACATTTTAAACTGTTTAAAGGCAAAACCATAACAAAACATAGAATAATAAGTGTGTATATATGGCAGCAGTGTGGAGTAGTGGTTAGGGCTCTGGATTCTTCACCAGAGGGTCGTGGGTTCAATCCCAGGTGGGGGACATTGCTGCTGTACCCTTGAGCAAAGTACTTTATCTAGATTGCTCCAGTAAAAACCCAACTGTATAAATGGGTAATTGTATGTAAAAAATAATGTGATATCTTGTAACAATTGTAAGTCGCCCTGGATAAGGGCGTCTGATAAGAAATAATAATAATACTGAGCAAAAAAAGTAGGTTTGCCTCCTCTGTGACCTATGTTCTCAATCAAGTTACAGTTTTCCACGAGTCATAGGAATGGACCAGGGAGACCATACAGACAGAAAATCATAGGAATGGACCTACAGACGGAAAACTTTCACCCATGTATATAGGTGTCGTTCCCTACCTCTGAAATTGATTGGCTTTGTGGTACTTCCTTGGGAAGCAGTAGCTTGGATCGGGTCAGTGGTGTGATAGCCTGTGCGGGAAGACCTGGAAATTGCACCCCACTTGGAGATGATGGGGCCTTCGCCAAAAGGAATTATAGGATCCTCATCTCTCAGCCTTCTCTGAGGTTCAAACAGGTGCGTTCGTCTTTTGATGTCACTGCTGTTGTGATCCTACATAAAAAACAGCAAGGCAGGGATATATTAGCAGCACTAGCACCTGTTTTTTTTATTATTGAATAATATTTATTTTACCATTTATACAGTCCTGTAATTTACCATATTTAAAAATGTGCACATTTTGTGAACATTTAATATACTGTTAATTATTGGACTACAGCCTGGTTTTATTCTCCATTGTTTCATCATAAACTACATTTGTACCAGCAAGCTAAAACAAGTAACTCAATTTGTGTGAAACACTTGAGAGCGAGTGATGATAATACACTTCTACTCGCAACCCTGTGCAGTCCTCTACCAAGAACCTAATTCACTTCAGCACAGGTTAGATAACTGAAGAGCCCTCCACCTATATTCTGCTCGCAACCCTGTGCAGTCCTCTACCAAGAATCTAATTCACTTCAGCACAGGTTAGATAAGTGAAGAGCCCTCCACCTATATTTCAGGCATTTGACCTAAAGGCATCTCCATTAAGACAATAACATCTTCCAAACACTGCTGCAGTAAAGACCAATAAGAAAGCATTACAGAATTATTAGCATTTTTAAAAACACTTGAAAAGCCTGATTGCGTGTTTTGAGTTTTCTTGCTGAACAGCTTTAGTTTCATCTAAGAATGTTACACAACATATACTACAAATAGATTAAAATAAAACAGATAATATATGTGTAAGAATATTATTATTATTATTATGATTATTATTATGATTATTATGATTATGATTATTATGATTATTATTAATAGTAGTAGTAGTAGTAGTAGTAGTATTTTAATAACATAAACATCACGGTGTCCAAAAGAATGAATCATACAAACAGCAACGCTCAGATAACAGAAAGCGGCTCCAATGATTTATTTTGTTTGTTTGGCCACATCCTTATACTCATCCACAGCTAATAAACACTCAATAATGCTCAATTAAAAAAATACCAACAAAAACAAAACTTACTTAATTCAATGACAAACATTGTCTTTGTACAAGTCTTTTTCAGAGTCGTAGACTCAAATACTAATAGCCTTTCTATTCTAAATGTTGCATTACGTTATAGTATAACAACATTTTGGGGGTTTGGAGAAGCTAATTAGATTCACAAAATATATAAAACATTAGGGTGTGGGTTAAGGTCACCAGTATGTAGCAAATACATTTAAAAAACAAAAGAAAGTGATATGTAAAACTATGAACATTTCTTACTGTTAACTCCACACTGGAATTGGCCACAACATCTTTTGGTTCGGAATCGACTGCATGAATGCATGTGCCGATAGTGCCACACGACCAGGGAGAGTAGTGAGATAGATGGCCATCCTCCTTATATTTAGAGCCCACGAAGTCACTGGAAAACTGAAATGAAAAGCACCCCAGTAAATACACTGTAACGGAAATAAACATGAGCTGGATGGGGAATTAGAGAAACAAGCAGTATGTAATGTTAATAGGGAGGTGGGCCAACACTGGCAGCTAGGATAGCACATGATTAGACATGGTGAGTCTGCAAGGTGTTGTTCTGGAGGGGTAGAGGGTCATGGGTAACTAACGTCTATACATTCTGCAGGATAGATTAAGCCCTCTGTCAAAGTATTTCAGATCTGCCGTCTTGTCTATCATATAACTGGTTCTCTTGTTATAAATAAAAATGTAAGTGTGACACACATCTGTCTTGACATATACACATTTTGCTCTTCATGCATAAAATAGACAACATAGCTTTCCAAGGACAGTGTGGGGAAAAAAAAAATAAGAAACAGGTTTACAGACCCCTACAAAGTGCCTCTGTTGTTCTGAAATGGCTACTTTCATTATAGCTTTGAACAGATTTAGGCTGCGTTGCCCAGCAACTGTCACACTTTAAAAGGCTTTAGAAAAAACTAAACAAAAAGAAACAGCAAGTGCTCTGGGCTGTATTTTAGAATTTGCTTTTGTGAAATTGTTTTGAAAAATTCTAATTCTGAATGATCTTGCTAACTGGATCGTGTTTGGTCTCATTTCAGATAAGCAGCTACTAACGCTATTGATTCATAAGGCTGTGTACCAGTTATACATAAAACATGCATAATAAAAGTAATTCACTCAGGACATTCTTTTAGTAATACATCTTTTATAATCAACGAGTCAATAAGAAACCTTTTACAATCCATTACATGATACAATGTTTGACCTGACATGAGCTAGCACCTGAGATAGTCTGCTGCACAGTGAACTCACAGATTGAGACTGACATTGCTCATTCGACAGTGACAGAGGGCAATCACCCCCAAGAGGCCAGAAATGTAGGTAGATCATTGTTAATTTGCATTTTACCACACTTCCCCTTGCCTATACTATACATTTAGCATACATTACCTTAGTTAATAATGCTTAAATATGCTTATCTGTGAATTATAATTAGGGCTTCTGTTTTTCAGGTTTTATTAATTGCATTTTTCGGTGATTATTTTGAGCTATTTTCGAGTTTTATGTAAATCGGGTTTTTCCGGGGCTTTCGTTTTTGATATACTGTATGAAATTAGTGTTTTCGGTTACTTTCCAAAATGCTTTTTTTTTGGTGTCAAAATATGTATAGTAGTAACTCGACAGTACTTGCACACTTAAGTTGTACCTTCTTTCCTTTGCTGTCTTCCACAAAATCCCTATGGTCACGGGCACATTCTTCTGGGTTTTTTGTGTGGAGGCATCTTTGTTCATTTCGCCACAATTCTGTTTTAAATCCTCAGAATCTTAACTGTAATACATCTTTAAATCCCGCTAACAAGCCTCCATCCTGATTGTAATCTCGTTTTAAATCTCGCAAGCGGAGTCTCCAATAGAAATGTAGGAATGTGCTGTCATTCAGTAGTTGGGGCGGGTTTAAAGTATTCAGAACGAATCAATGATTCAGTCAGGAAGGCGGGACATTGCCCAGCAGCACTGGGAAATATATTTATTATTATTTTTGTAGTATGTTTTATTTTTTAATGGGAATAGGGTAAAGTCAATGTGAATAGATTAACCATTTACACAGAACTTCCACAGAGTTGCTGCAAAACCAAAGCCAACTGGGCTAAAGAAGCTGAAATTCGCCAATGTGTGTGTGTGAGTGAGAGTGAGAGTGAGAGTGAGAGTGAACCAGAGTTGGATACCGAAGAGTGAGTAAGCAGACAGCCGGGCGAGTAGCTGGAGTTCGTTTTTTATTGAACTGAGAAGATTAGCTGAGAGACTGTAGATCCCACCAAAGTTTCAGAACTGTTCAGTGTGTTGAGCTGTTCAGTGTGTTGATATGTAAATAAATCCTGTTTGTCTGCCTGTCACTCAGCAGAGAATGGACGCACCCACAAGGCAGACGGCTACCCTGTCAGAAGCATTAATACCCTGCATCTTTCTAAACAAGAAATTTAGGGGAGCTCACTAATAAAAGCTGAATCTCAAAACAATAATTGTGTGAATATAGTAATTATTACAGCTGTGTATAATGGTATTTAAAACAAGATTAATTTATGCAGCTTTTTACATATCCGCCCTTTCTCTGGTCCCACCGCAGTCGGATACGCGAAGGACAACTGTACTATTCTTTGCTAAGCAATGGTACACCACAATAAAGGTTTAAAGTAACCTGGCTTGGAAGTTAATATTGGTACAAGATGATGGATAGTTATAATAAAGCTGAAAAGTTTTCTTGTACCCCACTGAGGATATAATCATCTTGTTAAACAGTAACAAGAATAGGATTAACTCTCTTTAAATACAAACTACCACCAAGAAATGAATATAAATATAAGAAAGTAAAATGTGCTTTTAAATTAAAATAACCCAATAAAACGCTTACAAATAAAACACTTACAAAACGCTTAAAATCATCACCAATAGAGCTTCATTGTTAAGTAGGTTTGAGCTCAGTTTCTGTTCTAAGTGGTGAAAGCTGACCTCAGTGCTGAAGTCCACATTGAAGAGCGGGGAGGAAGGTGAGGGGGACTGTGCGGAGGAAGGAAGGGCTGGAGACACAAGCAGTGGAGGCTTCTGACTGTGGCACTGGGTCCACTGGTCTGGTTTCCGCCTGAACGGCTCATCGTAACCAACAGGCATTCGGTTGTATGAGTCCTGAAGTACAACAAAAGGGGGTTAACATTTACAAAAGAAAGAGTACATATTTCATAAGAATTTAAAATTAACTTGGCGGGCAACATATTTCAATTCAAGGTATTAACACTGTAGGTCACAACTTTACCATTGTTTGTATATAAAACATGAATTCATGCAATAAGTTTCAGAAGATATACATTACTGCGTAAGCTACAATATAGATGAAAGAAGCCTGCAAGAACAGTGACATCTGAACAGGATATCAAAATAATGGGATAAAAGTAAAGAAGACCAACAAAAGCATGAAACGGTACATGATGCAAAATTGTGTGGAAGTATATGTGAATCCCCTATCCTCCACATGTGGACCTCATCAACTAAATTCAGTGCGAATGGCTTCAATATTGACCTACCCTTTGCAAAGTCACGGCTCTCTGCTCACTTGGTACCTGGCCAGCCACAGAGTAGTATCCATCGAGGGAGCTGTATCTTTCTCTGAGAGGAGGCTGGTAGATGGACGAGTGCACCACATCCATGGGGGGTAAAGAGCTGCTTCGAACGTCATCTCGATGGTACATCTGAGGCCTCCACATGCGCTGGCTGTCGTACACGGGAGCGTACATCCCAGAGTGCACTGCGGGGTGGCTGTACTGCTGCGGGGGGGGCGGAGGACAGGGAGAGGACGTCATTCTCCTCCGCGGTGGAAACGAAGGGTATTGGTCTGTGTAGGGCACTGATGGGGGAGGCAGAGATGATTCAGGCACATTGGTGGAACGGACAAAACGCGTGGAAGCTGAAACACTAGGAGGAGGTGGCGGAGGAGCATAGTAGTTCTCTAGAACAGGAAAGCACAGAAGAAAGACAAGGAGGTTAGTTTACGTAGATTTAAAAAACAATACTATTCTAGGTTTTTAAATCACTACAAACAGATATACCTCTGTAACAAAAAACATAGAACCGATGTTTTTCCCTATGAACACCGAAAGAACACTGGAGAATTTTACTTATTTTGTGTGCACACCGAGGAGGGCTTACAACTTATTTTCACAATGGACTAAATCAGAACTCATGTTCGGTAATACTGGAAAAGAACAGGTCGATTTACTTTTCACACGATATAAAAATTAACACATATTTTTTGCTTTCATCAAAATTCCAGAAAAGAAAATGGAATCAATCACCCTTTAACATGGAACGGGTTACCAAGCCACGCTGTGAAATGCTGAATCAATAGGATCCACTAGTTACTAGGAACCGTACAAGCACCAATAGGCTGAATGGCCTCCTCTCGTTCTGTTGATTATCTTATGTTCTTATGTACAAAATACAAGTAGAAACTGCAAATATATGATTTTGCCACCAGGTGGCATGTGTTTCATACAAAAATCCCTTTAACCCTTTCAGCCCTGAATTAGAATGCAGAATTAAGTTATATAATTAAAAAAGGAACTCTTATTGAATACACATGAGAACTGGACAAAAAAATATTTTTTACATATATTTTGGTAAATTGGACTTAAGTCCCATCAGTACTTTAAGAACTCTAAACAGCGCTACTACAAAGGGTTAAATTAAGCGTATTTACAAGTCTTAGTGGCACAGTGCACTATGCAAAAAAAAAACAATAGAATGCTTTCAACAATACTTTTAATGCCTTACTCCACCTAAAATATAATTTTTCTTGTTTTGGTAAACATACTTGTTTGGGATGGTGGTGCATCGTAGGACACCGGTGTCCGCGGGTCTAGGTAATACACATCAGATTGCTGAGGTGGGCACAGAGGTACCCGGGACACAAACTGGCCAGGTTTAGAATGTACTGAATTCATACTGGCTTCACAAGAGGGAGGAACAGTTGAGGTAGCTGTGCCAGGGTTTACAGGAGTCTTAGAAGGGGAGACCATCTTACTAAAACAAACAAGAGAAATTAAAACACTTTTAAGAAAAAAATTGCATTGGCAGGACTCCATTACCTGACATCGGGGTACAGCTGAAACAAGTATATAACAATACCTCAGATCCGCACATCACAATTGCAAATATAATGAAAGGCATGCCAACCAGCCGTATAATACCAACTGAATTCAAGATTTAAACTGTATTGTTATCCATGCTAGAAAAGATCAGGTAGAGAATATTGCTTTCTAAAGATCTGTAATAATGGCGAATGCATAATTATTATGACTGTGGTATGTTTTACAAAACACAGTATAACAGTAAAACTGCATGTTAATTCCATGTTCAAAGTGATATTTTTTCTCGTATCCTATTGGTATTGACCATGCATAACAATCCACGTGAAACTATACCCAAAGTGTATGCTTTGTGCTTTAAAAACAAACAGTCTGATACCATTCATAACAGAATCAAAAGGTAGAGTCAGTGCACTCCCTTAGAAAGATGTTCAAAGGGAATTAAAAAAAACAGCTGCAACAAAATGTGATACACCATACAATGCAGCTCAAACAAACTTGCACTTAATATTACAGAGTCTTACTCTTCAGGAGGGGATTCTGTGAGGCAGCAGGGAGCAGTCAGGCCGTTGGAGCCTTCCCTGGCAAGTTTCTTCAGCTCGTCGAGTGAAGAGTCAGCCCCTCGTGGAATAAGCACAGGCTCGCTGCTTTCTGTGTGAACCCCATTGGTATTGTGGATCATTTTCCCCATGCCTTCTGTGCTTCCAATTACAGTAGTTGCTGTGCTGTTGTTCACTCCAACTTTACCGAGGAGAATCTGAGACACAGGAAAGGTCCTGACAGACGCACTGATCTTTTTATTCCTCATTCGGTATCTGGTAAGAAACACACAATCAAAACGTGATGAAAAGAAACCCTCTAAAACACCATCAGTGTAATAACTAGACATGAAGCAAAATCTGACATTTTAATGTTAAAAGAAAGACAATATTTTCAATTTACAGGGAAATCACAAAATATAAACCAAACTACTGAAATGTTATTGATACAATTTAGTTTTCTTGTGAAAACCCAACAAGGATAATAAATCAGTACATAAAACCCTGTTCAAAAGTAAAATATCCACATTAAAGTCACGTACAGTCATTGCTATTTACAGTATTTCTGGCGATCGCAAATGAACAGAACAAAAACTAACAGCATAACTGATGAGCATTGGATTGGTATTCATATTTTCTTTTCTCTTTTTCACTCTGACTGTACCTGAAAAATCCCCACCCACACCACTTTAACACCTATACTTTTTCATCAATCATAATGATGAGTGCAGTTTCCCTTATAAAAGTTTTCTATAGTAAAATCATAGCAAAGTGTTATAAAGCACGGTGCAAGTATGGTAAAGCACAGGTAAGCTTTGTAAAGTCCAGAGAGGTATGGTAAAGTATTAAAAAAAAAATAATAATAATAATAAAAACACATGGGAAAACTTTTAATTTACCCTGAATCATTACATTGTAGGAGGCACTAGATAAAATGTTAGTCTACTTCAGACTTTTTAACTTACACACTATGATTGAGTCATCATATGACCAGTACTGCTTTGCATCGTTAAAACAAGCAGTCACAGATTGCAAATGGTTGTGTCGAAGTGTGTAAATGGACAATGTGTTCCATCACCATTTAATTAATTATTTAATACATTGACGGCTTAATTATCACCGCTAATTGCTATGTCTGGTGCTTCAATATCTGTCAAGTACATTAAAGCCCCACACATACTTCTCCAGTTCCTCCTGGGAGTGGGCAAACGTACAGCTGGCTCCACGTGGACAGCCTCCTTGCTGCCTCAGGTCTCGACACATACTGGTTTTGTATTTGCTGTTTGGTTGTGGCTAAAAAAAACATTTAAAAAACAGTATCATTTAAATGTAACAGACATGTCCTGCTCCTCCAAAATAAAAGCAGCAACGCTTTGACGTGGATTTGACAGCCTCTTTATTAACATTACTCGTCCTCCTGTTATTGTGCTGACAATCTCATCTTCACTTTTACATGAATACAGAATATGCAAAATATGCAAATACGTGAATACAACATAAACTACTGCATCCTAGCAAAAATAAGTGTACACTAAAACCATCCAAATATTTTCAAAGAAGAAAAGGGGACCACAGATAATATTGCTAGTGCTAATAAGATGTATTCAAAAATGGTTAGCATTTCTTTATACCTAATGACTCTCAGCAGAGTACAGAAGACACCCAAGGCTCTTTTAATGAAAACAGAACACTTATGTAATGTGCACACTCGCCAAGATAAAACGAAGATGTCCTGTATGTCATTAAAATGGTACTAAATCTTATTTTCTGTAAACAATTGGTCATATTTTCAAAGTATTTGCTCTAATGAACTCGTATATCTTTTTTAAAAGATATAAACACAACTAAGTAATATAATTCTAGGTCTCTTAATCACCCTCAACCTTCTTTGTTGTGTAACATTAGCATGGATTTTTCTGAATTAAAAAAAAACAGTTATTTTAAGACTGGAGGAAACGGTTTGAAAATATGGCCCAATATGTTCAAATGGTATTGTCCATTATAATAATAATAATAATAATAATAATAATAATAATAATAATAATAATAATAATAATAATGTTATTTAACAAACTTTAAACTCTTTTTAAAAATCTAGTTTTTTTTTTTGTTTTTTTTTAAGAAAAGAATCACCAACCCAATTAACAAGATATGCTTCATACCTGGGGTGTTTCATGCCCTTTTTTGCTGAAGTTCTGGATAAAATCCACAAGTCCATGAACTACTATCTTCACAGCCACCATGACATCTTCCAGCTGCTCCCACGTTGGGGGTGCAGCATCTTTAAATCCAAAATATTAAGCATAAGGACATGTTTTTATTTATTTATGAAACAGCACATACCTTTATCGTCAGCTACAGTGTGTGGGTAGTGGTGCTGCAATGCTCAGAGCCAGAACACTCCCAATTGTAAGCTTAAATATGTATGTTTCATGTAGGATCATTAATGAAAGTGTACAGAAATACAGGCATATCTCATTAGAGTCACTGTGGTGTTCAATTGGCATGTGAAATGTTTCACTTTAACCTTGCTCCTGATTCAGAAAAGCCGACCAACCTCCCAAAGAGCAATGTATATGAGATGTTTTTTTACCCAATATTAAACTTTTCTTCAGTTCGCTCTGTAATAGATTTTTATGGGAGT
This sequence comes from Acipenser ruthenus, assembly GCF_902713425.1. Classification (NCBI taxonomy): domain Eukaryota; kingdom Metazoa; phylum Chordata; class Actinopteri; order Acipenseriformes; family Acipenseridae; genus Acipenser; species Acipenser ruthenus. The sequence goes on from NC_081219.1 coordinate 8,627,878, forward strand.
ATAGTTTTGATAAAATGCACAGAACTTTTCCTGCATTCACCCAATGAACCTTTTTAGAACGATGCAGGAATAGCTGCCAGTATGGTTTGGCATCTCACAAGATTTCTAAATACAGTACCTATGATAAAATAAACAAAATAATGTACTGTGTATATCTTTCTCACTGCATGAAAGCCCACTTACCTGGGTTATGGTCAATGTTAGCTAAAAGTTCCAGGTGAGGGCTTAGTTGGTTTAAGTTAGCAGGATCTCCTGTCCGCTGTAGGACTATTGTCAGTTCCTGAACACTCTTTGCAAAAGATTCTGGTGACTGGAGCTTAAAAGAAGACACAGGGAAGAAATCAGAGAAGCATTTGGACCTGCACTTTAAGACATGGCACTGGTATGGATTCTTTAAAAAAATATATGAATGCAAAGAAATCAACAAAAAAAAACAATGATAAACTGTATTGGTTATAACTTTTTCAGTTCAGAATGTTTGGAGAAAATCCAATTTAAGACAATCCACTACAGGTGTCACATGCTTCATATAAACACCCTTCGGTGTTCAGAATTGAGGTATTCTTTATTCATTTGGATCGTGAAAGAATTTGCGAACATGAACAACCCATGCTTGTCCCAACAACACTTACTTTATCAATAATAGACTGCATATGTGACTTGTGTGCCAGATCACCATATAGAAGGGAAGACCACTGTTCAGGAGAGATGCGAAGCCCAGCTTCCATGGCAATGTGAACTATCTGTGCATCGTGCTCCCTGCGCAAAGCCTCGTACGTCCGAAACTCCTCTTTTAGCTGCATCAAAGAAGAGTCTTCATCCCTTTTGGTGACCTGAAGAGAGATGTTACAGATCAGCTTGCCAGCCTTCAGCCCCTTTGTACTCTACTGCAATACCCTGGAAACACTATCCTGATCCGAGTAAAATTACCCTGTAATTATGTCCAAGACATCAAATCGGTAAACCTGGCTGGTGAATAAGCAACTGGATTCGTAATCTTCATGATTTCTTCCCACCATTTTAGTCCCCCTCAACCTACTGTACCAATTTACCTATCTGTCAACCTCATTTTTAGAAGGTAACTATATAATAAATACAATATTGGCGTGAGTCGGGGTGTTTTATATTGCTATAACAAGGCAATCGATAAGGAATACAATATTATCATTTATTTATTTGCGTTAGTACAGTATTGAGACAGTTTAAATATAGTTTTTGACTTTTTTTTGTTCTTTTTAAAATTTTATAGAGTATATCTGTCAACTTGGAAAGAGAGCGCACAGGAGACAGAGAAAGAATCACGTACAGAAAACAACTATAACAACTGTAACCACCTAGTACTAGTGGGGGGAGACTCAGCGAATGCAGTACCTAACTACATCGAGAGTAGCAACCTCCCGTACAATAATATTATTAATATTGTTAAGGCAGGACTAAAAGGAGGACTATAATAAGACTAAGTGTTTGTACAGTAGTTCAAATTAGCATTACAGTTAAAATGTACGGCTGTAGTTAATGCAGTCCCCATAATCTAGCATTAAAGTATGCACTGTATTTATTGGAAGTACTCGTGACTTCAAGGTAATGTTGCACTTTATAGTTTAAAATGGAGAGTAAATTACTCAAATGACCCAAAACCTTATCTGGGAAGCTGGTTGTACTGGTGGCAATAAGTCTAAACTTACAGTCAATCAGCTTGGCCAACTCAATAGACAAGCTCTTGGCAGGGGAAGGAGAGGGTTTCTTTTTTTAGCCAGGCTAACCAACCATTCTGATGGCAGTGTCCGCTAATTAGCCAAAAAGGATGTTACACTTCGATAAAGGGCTCACTGATGTGTTCACCGATTACACTTAAGCAAGGTGCACTAGGTATAGTAGATAAACTGAAACATGTTCACCTTGCTAAGCTGATGCTACCCAAACTCAGTAACTGTCCTAAACAGCATGAAAGCATATAGTGTGTGGGACAACACCAGTATATTTACTGGAGGAAATAGTGTAGTGACCTTATAAATCCATCACAGAACAACTTTGCCTTAATTGCAACAGTACAAATAAAGTAAAGTAATCCGTTGTGTATCCGCCCGTCACATATCTGCCCTAACCGTGGTGCTCCGTGTGCTCCCATTGCTGGTAGTGTCACCTGAGCTGTTCAGTGTGTTGATATGTAAATAAATCCTGTTCGTCTGCGGGGTGTATTAACATCATCCTCCATCTCCATCTCCTGCCTGTCACTCAGCAGAGAATGCACGCACCCACACGGCAGACGGCTACTCTGTCACAAGCATTAATACCCTGCATTTTTCTAAACAAGGGACTTAGGGGAGCTCCCTAATAAAAGCTGAATCTCAAAACAATCATCGCGTGGATATAGTAATTGTTACAGCTGTGTATTATGGTATTTAAAACAGGATTCATTTATCCGCTTTTTTGCATATCCGCCCTTACTCTGCTCCCACCACAGTCGGATACATGACGGATGTTGTCGGGGCACTGTTTGGATTCCAGTGATTCCTGTAATACCAGTACAAGCCCATAATATCCTGTGTCTACACCAGCAAGGGGAAGATTTAGTTTTTTCTCAGGTTTCTCCATCTCAATATAACCTGTGTTTTAGAAGGATATATAACAAGGGTACTAACATGCCACAGCTATTATTTTTCTTTTGTAACAATATTATTTAAATGAAACATTAAAAAGGCTATTGTAACAATTGCTTACAGAATGTCCCATGTTAATGTAATATAAAAAACAACAGCTGATATTCTGACGTTGTGGTTTAGTTCAAACTAAGCAGATGAAACAGGGCTGACCAGAGTCTGTCATCACTTCTGAAAATAATTTCACGAATGCTGGCTCTCATACACTTTGTAATGAAGTGTCAGTTTCATTACACAGCAGAATCAGACGATGTTGTCGAATACTTTGCTCCATGTTTTTTTTCTCTTGGCTTTGCTGCTCCTACAATCACTTACAGATGGCATCTCTGTTTAAAACAATACAGTATATTTCCCATCATGTACTGACAGTGTGGTATCAAAAGTGTATCTAAGACAAAGGCAAATAAAAATAAATTACAGTTCAATTAATTAGATTAGTGAATAAAAAAATAAAGAAATCATTTTTTTAAAAAACATGCATCACCATCAAATTCAGTGACAGGCCGGCAGAAACCGACATCATGGTGAAAGAGAAAGAAAAAGCGGTGGGGCTAAACGTTAACACGACAAATCTTATCTTCAGCTGGGATTCCCAAACCCAAACCGCAGCGTGGAATTGCTGTGAAGTGATTGCCAATGAAAGCATGAAAATGTCCAAACTCAGGAGGCATCAAGAAATGCAAAACCCGGAATCTGTATTGCGGTGACATGAACAACTGGTTTCAAAGTCAAAACAACAAAAAGATCTACAGAAAAAAAACAACAAGGGGCTTGTTGGAATACTGCACTGCAAAACGGGAGGTCAGGAAATGTTTTCAACTCCTCAGTTATTACAATACCTTAAAGCAGGAAGCACGGTAGAGAAGCTGCACGACGTGGCCGATGCTGGTTTTGGATGCCTGAGGGAATCGAGCCTCCAGCTTCTGAACAACAAAGAGGACCAACACTTTCCTGGAAAGGGCCGAGCCATCTTCTAGTGCAAGGAGAACCAGCTTGAGAGCATCTTCCTGCATAGCTTTAAAGAAACAACCAGCAAAACAAAAGTGAACCGCCAATAAACTGCCAACAGCTTTAGCATGGGAGTCCTCATGAGCAGACACCATCAACTGTTCACAAGAACAGTATTTAATTTGATTTGCATGCTGTTCGAAGTGTTCACAATCCAATCTCAGATTCCAAAAGAAAAGCAATTACGCAAGTACAGCTGCATTACTAAACCTACTTCTGTGCAACTGTTTGTTTCTGTTTTGGATATACAATAATCCCTCCAGAGGCTGGCACAGCACATTAGGATATCGAGTCTGTTGTATTGTGACATTGAAATAAATCCAGCTATAACCACTGGCCAATTTCCCGACTTTAATTATGAATGCATAGTGAGGTAGATAATGTTTGCCTGGGGCAGGAAAGACAGTGAGAGTAACCACTTCAATTGTACTTCCACTGCCTGTGTTCCACTGGCCCTGAAAAGAACACAATGTGCTTTAAAGCTTCATCTTGGATCCACTGATATAATGTCCCTGGCATTCCTGAAGTACACTTGAAACGCGGTAAAAGCTGCTGCAGAACGAGAACTCATAAGGAGATTTCCTCAGCAAGAATGAACTGTGGGGCACACAGCAACTACTTCAATGGGTACTTTATATAATCTACAATTTCAAAACATTCAGTTTCTTACCAGTTTAATACTGTGTTGAGGGTGGCCTCTATCACTCTTTATGTAATGTCTGCTTAGATAATTATTTACCATGCTTACTATCAAGTCAATTCAAGGGACATTTTTGCTTTCTACTTGACAGACAGACTGAAAACAATCAGCGACTGGTTTTTAAAAAACAGAGAGAGTCTGGGATGCTGCGGTAGTGCAGGATTGCCTGGAAGTAGCAATCGGTAAGTAATTTGGAGCTTTGAAAATATGAAAAAAAAAATTATATATATATATATATATATATATATATATATACACACATCTTTACAATAATGTGTCCCTCTGTTATATAGGAAAATGTGCTAGAAAATGATAGAACTGTAATTCTTATAAGGCAAGATTTTGCTAGAATGATTTGTTAATTTATGAACCAATTCAATATATAGTTGGAAGAAGGTCCTCGTTGGGAATAGACTGAAAGAGTGAGTGCAGCCGTTCTGATGCCTTTGTCTCACCTGGCCCCAGGAACTGGCAGCCCCGAGCCCTGACAGCAGCCCACAGGTTTGCAGAGAGCTGCTGAGGGCTCTGGTGCTGCAGGATGAGCTCGGTGACTGTTCTCTCCCCCAGCGACCTGGCGGCTCTCAGCGCTCGCACTCGGCCCTCCTCCTCCACCAGTTGACAGGTCACCAGCGTCACCAGCTTCCTCTGCATCGGCCGACTCAGCGCGCTCTGACTCAGGCTCGCAACTCCTTCACACAAAGAGAAGGATTTCAGTTTCAACAATGAATAGGCTTTTTAAATTTGAACTCTTCTACAACGGTGCTAAATTTAGAAATACTATAAGAACCGCAATGTTAAGCTTCTTGAGTTTCTTTAAACGTTACTACTAAGTGCAATCTAATTTCCTTCAGGTTAAAAAACAATAAAACCTGTGGGAAATAAACCACTGACAGGTGTCCAGAAACTGACACAGAAAGGTCTATTTTAATCATGTTGTTTTCACTGCTGATCAGACAGTCCAAGTTTGCTAATCTATACAAACAGCATTTCCAGGAACAGCAATATAATACATTGCACTGGGAGCTTGCCAACGCCTGAACCACCAACTCAATACTTAAAATGTACATATGTGAGCAAGAGGATGATGGGAAATGTAGTTCTGAGAGGTCCATACGGGTACATGTGAAGCCATCTTGAGACAGGGAATGCAATTTAAAAGTTTAAAAAAAGAAGTGGTCAAAATGGTAAAAAAAAAAATAAATTCAAACAATACACACACCTTACATAAACAGTTGTAGCTGTTAACAGATTTGATTGTTAAAAGGAAGTGTGCAGATTCGACCACGCCTGACTGCAGACTGCAATGACCCTGTGCAGACTGAGCGGCTGGTTGCAGGTATTTCTTTTTTGATTTGTTTAAAAGTTTGTTTGTGAAAAGCCAGCTGGTAAAAGAAGTGCAGGTTGCTATTGTAAATGTGCTCCCATTCCTAGATTCACACTTCTATATGTTGATGCTTCATTAAGCTATTCAAGGGGTTATAAAAAATACCATTCACCATGTTTGCTTTGGAGGAACCTACAGTTATAAAACCGAAATCAAAAACTCAGAATGTTGCTTGTACTGAAAACATGAAAACATGTTTCTGCTGCTTAGGTATCTACTATGTTAAACTGTGACATCAAGGGGAATTATTTCTCCTTGATCTCTATATAATGCGTTGCAGCCTTAAGTTAAGGGCTTATACAGAATCCACACCTAATTGATTATTCATTTCATAACACCAGGCTGCAGTGTTTCTTTTTAGAAACCAGTGTCAACTGGTGTGCACAATGGTGTACATGATTAGTAAGTAAGTATATTTTTGTATTATGTAAAACTCTCTCTATGCAAAGAGATTTCTATTTATTCCTGTTTTTACAGTTTTATAAAATATCCATGCATTTCCCAGTGATTTTACTTGCTAATTTTTAGATTAACATACTAAAATATTCTCCTGCAATATCATGCAGATAACCTCAAAGATTTTTAACAGCGATCTTATCAGGATTCAAACCAAAACAAAATACTTTATACGCAGCAGGAAATACAAACTTCCTTTATCATTTACTATGTTTCTTCATGGCACCAGTAGTTAGTCACGTCATTAGGTTTTTGTATGAGAATTATAAATAATGCCTTGCCTGAGATGTACAAACGTAAATGTTAACCGCAGACAAAAATAAAGCAGCTCACGGAACTTCACACGCACTATTCAGATGCTCTTTGAGTATCGATGTCAAAGCTTTCACTGGAAATTGATGACATGGATCAATCTAACATTTCTCAGAATTAGCTTTAACTGATTCAAATCTTTACACTATTTGTAGAACAGATACAGAAACAACAGTTTTAATTTTGGCTCAATCTTTACTGTTGGTTTATTTTTCATGACAATGATTTTACCAACACTGATCTATACTGTGCTTTTTAATGATAAATGATAAAGGTCCCGCTCACTGTAAAGGTTTGGCCAAAATGTAAACAAATGCCATTGTTTTAAAAATTGATAACTACGCAAAATGCCTAGTAATTTCAAAGCAAAAAAATACTTTATTTTCTTTTATAACTTGAATATGTTAGAAGTAAATTTATTAAAAACAACACTGTATTGTTCTTAATTGTCACTTGCACTGCACATTTAGTAAAATGTCCAAGCTGCAGATAATACCCAAGTTTAAGAATAAAATAAAATAAAATAAAAAGGAATTTTGACTTAAATAAATAATTCATTATTTTCACTCTTAGACTAAAACACTTATACTTCAGATTTCTCAGTCTTTAGGTTGTGGACAAATGTAGTAGAAGGACTAACTAGCAAATCTGCAAAAAATTGTAAAGGGTCACTTACCCTTCCCTCCACTTATAGGTTTCAAGTAGAGCGCCAGTTCCTCAACACACTTCTTTGCAGCCTCATAATGTTTACTTTCTGCCACATTACTTAAATGTACTGTCTGCTGGTCTGGTTCCTAACAGAAAAAAACAAAAACAAAACAAAAACCCCACAAGATTAACTTTTTCCTATTCAAACAGATATTTGTTTCATTAAATGAAGACACGTGGGCTGACTTGATCACCTTATATCCTGCTGGCATAGAAAACCTCAGGATTTTAATAGCTTATTTTACAGCACTGGGGAAACCACATATTTCATTAACCACCTATTTTAGGAGTGATCGTGGTATAACCAAGTACAGGCGGTTGATTAAAATGCTCCAATAAAATCTTGGCGGGTAGGTTGATGAAAATATAGGTTGATCAAATTTTACCTCAGTTATTGTTACAGGCTGGGCTTGATCAATAAATTGGACAAATAACTTTAAAGAATGCCAGTCCGCATACAGCACATTACAGTCAAACCTGCATATAATGCCTGATCAAGGGATTAAAATCGTCATTGGGGATTCATTAAAGCAGTCACCAATAGGGTTGTAATGGTACAATAATGTATTCATATGATACGTATCACGATATGCAGGTTGCAATACAACATGCATATCAATAAACGTGATAGTCCCGATAGCTACTTGTATGATGCATAATAAGATCTTCAATTAATGATGGACTATTCAGTTTAAAGACAAAGAATGTAATGAGATAGGGAGAGTATGTTTTTATACCAACTACAGAACACAAGTATTCTTTATTCAACCACTTGGTGAACTATATTTGTACTTTTGTTCTTGTATCACGATACAAACCTCTACAACGATAAGATGCATCATGCAATTGATTACACAATTAATCATTACATCCTTGGTCACTATACAGCTTGTCTTCAATCCTCATACAGATTTGGGTTAGTAGCTAACACAACAAATATTATAGGGCAGCAGTGTGGAGTAGTGGTTAGGGCTCTGGACTCTTGACTGGAGGGTTGTGGGTTCAATCCCCAGTGGGGGACACTGCTGTTGTTGTACCCTTGAGCAAAGTACTTTACCTAAATTGCTCCAGTAAAAACCCAACTGTATAAATGGGTAATTGTATGTAAAAATAATGTGATATCTGTATAATGTGAAATAATGTATAATGTGATATCTTGTAACAATTGTAAGTCGCCCTGGATAAGGGCGTCTGCTAAGAAATAAATAATAATAATAAATATTTAATTTCCCAAAGTGTTTTAATTTTATAGAAGTAGAGTAAGGAGAACAAAAGAGAGAAAGACAACCCTGTTTCCATTACTGTTTAATTCAATACAGGTTTGTCTATTTTCTCTGTTAAAATGATAGGTATAATTTAAGTAAGAAAAGAGCTCACCTGGGCACCCACTAGCTGGAGCAGTGCGAAGTTGACAGGAAGTGCATCAATGTCTGTGTTGAGGACAGTCTGGTCAAAGGGGCATGCCTTGCGGTGCAGTTTGTTGAGGCAGGTCTTGCAGACGGTGTGTGAACACCCCAGACTGATCGGCTTGTGCTTGCTCTCGTCAAACTCATTGTAGCAGATTGGACAAGATAAAAACTCTGTCCACTGTGCCGCCTGCACAGGCATCTTGTCAGCTGCTTAACGTTTCTTTCAGTGAACCCGCATAATGCTATTCTACTGCCAGCTGCAAAACAAAAACAAAGAAACAAATGTTAGATATACTGGTTAGGAACTATAGGGTGCATGTTGTGGTATATGAGCTTTTCATTCAATATGTTTCTTATTTATTATTTATTTAGCGTGCCCAAATATTTAGCCCTGATTTTCTCCACAGTTTGGAATGTCCAATTATTTTTCCCCACACAGCTCAGGAGAACTGAAGGTTCAGTGGGCATTCTCCGATCCAAGAGTGGATGTCAGTGAGCTACTAGCCTCTGGAGGACAAAGGCCAGCCCTACAGGTGATCGCTCGGAGCTCACTGGGAGCCTGGACAGCAGGGTTCGCTGTAGTGCGATAAGGAGGAGGCGGTATTGCCTCCCTAACCCACGTGAGCGCCACAGCCAATGTGACACTCGATTCGGAATCCCCAGCAAAGACCGGCGACTCCACACAGCCAGGACACGAACCTACGCTGTGTGACGGCGCTGTGCTTTTGCCAGAAGAGCCACTTGGGGACCCCCAATAAAGTCACTTAAGATTACTATACACATCTATATATGTAGAAATCGTCATGCCCCCCTTGACATAGTTTTATGAGTAAAACATTTAGACACAGGTGTGCTTTCTATTGCAACTGTGGTTATTATGTAACCACATAAAATCAGTAATCCAGTAATCTTTGAAATGTGAATATTGCGTTTCAAGAGCAGCTGTTTCTGTTGAAGTAAAATCACATGTACAGTACAATACTGCAGCACAAAAAAGTATTGGTTTTGGTCCCTGGAAGCTTCAACTCTGAGTTTGACAGTTTCAAACTATGCATTGGAACCCAAGTGATTTGTTGGCCTTTACAAAACCAAATCAGCAGTCTAGTAACCAAACTCTAGGTAAGTTGAGGCTGACAGGCAGGAGTGGAAAAAGCTCTGACTTGGTAAACAGATTTTTGTTTTTCATCTCCGGCTCTTTTTAAAGCATTCTGTCTAGTCTCTCAGAAGACCAAGGTCCCTAAGAATTGTAAAGTAGTTCTCAGAAATAAAACTAATAAATTACTGGTGAAACACATCTGAATCCATTTCCTGTAGCAAACATCATGTTGGAAAATAAATGTATCCTCCGGACTGTGCTTGATTCCTTCTTTATAATGGCATGTTAAGTTGTTGTAACCAGACCCTGTAGTTTTTTCCAGTTTGTTTTGCCCCCTAGTTTCCATGAAGCCTCCTTGCCAATCTGTAATATGAACATGCATTTCCCTGCTACATACAGCAGCAGGAGGTAATGAATGTCATACTTAAGCTCTGTTGTTGCTTAGAGAAACAAACCATACATGCAAACTCAGTTTTAGTACTGATAACATTTGACAAGAAAAGTCTACAAATCTGTTTGTTTTTTTCACCATGGATTAAAAGAGAACTACTATGAAATATGTCAACAATTTTTAAATCCATATAGGGCATTCCACCTTTAAATTAAAAAAAAAGGCATGCTCAGTAGAGGTCTAGACTATGAAAGAATGCAGTAAAGTACTCTGTAAACACTAACCATACTTTATGCAAGTAAAAAAGATCCTGGGACACTGCAAGTTACACTAAACAAACTTTTTGGTTCAGTTAAAAAAAGCTGAGGATTATGACAAAGCTTGATGGGTTTTTGTTCACATTCTCTGACCCTTGAAAACTTTTGAAATTTTTTGGCTTACATGAGCCTTCATTTACTTTCAATAAATGTCCTCCTGTCATTTTCTCTGATTATACCTGACCTACAGGAAAGGCTAATGTAGCTGAAATGGCTTTAACATCACTCAGTGCACACCACACAGTACAAACCACAAAACAAATGGCCACACACACCACCTACTGAAACGATTACTAAACGTGGTAGGAGCACACGCTTTGGAAGCGTAGCTGTGCTCCTGTAGCAAAGATGCTAATTTCTTAAATGTATTCCACCAAAACCCTAGTCTCAGGCAGGACTTTGTGTAACTGTGGTTGCCTGCTGCACTACTTGGGAGAAACAACAGTCTGCATTTCATTTTTGATCACAAGATCATTTGTTTTGAATTCAGTCAGACTGGACATTTTTTGGAGTGCTCTTTTTATGATTGGTTTTGAATGTCTAGAATTGGCTCTAGACATTAAATTGTAACAAAGTGCTTGTGTTTGGTTGCTAAATAGTGTTATTATATTTATTTGTATTAAAATAAAAAGAACCCAATTTGTAAGCTGGCCTATGATTTTTTTCTTTGTATTTTGCATGATTCTTCAAAAGAAATACAGAACCACCATTTTGCATCTGGTGAGCTGCGGCCCACTGCACTTTATTGAGTGCAGTGCATAAAAGAATAGGTTATACTTAAATAAAACTAGTGTTGTAAAGAAACGTTTTTGACAAAAAGTCTTTAGTGTATCAATACCTCAGATAAAGGGAGTGTGAATGCGATATCTGACTCAAAGTCTTTCATTCAGGAAACACCTACTGTAATATACTGGTCTGTTCAGACAGGCACTGCTGTGAAACAGAGGAACTACTGCAGCAGATAAACTTTTTAAATATCTGGAATGTATCGTTTTTTTCTTAGCTTAAAAGTACTGACCGTGTTGTGGTAAGGTAAGCAATACAAAACAAAAAAAACATAAAATAATGTGATTGCCACTAAATGATTCAGATTTATTCAAGTGCAAGATAACAAGCCGAAGGATGATTTGCTTGTAAATTCTGATAAGACAGTGCACATACTGACTGTCTGTGTCGTACATTAAGAGTAGAATAGTTAATGTTATGCCAAGTGCCTTGATCTGCTAGTCTCTTGGACTTGCAAGTATGTAGTTATCCCGCAATCTATGTCCCTTAAGTTACTATAGAAATATATGATAGCAGACTCCAGGCTATTAGATAATCAAAGTTTAGAACCATTACTATTTTTCTTTGTGTAAATGGAAAATATCTAACATTAAAGACAGTTCTCATGGTAAGCTAGTCAGTGTTTAGGATGTTTGTCCTCTTTTATTAAACGATTTTAAGCTAGTAAGTTATCAAAACAACAAGAGTGGTATAAAATGCAATACACACTGATGTGTTTTTAAAAATAAGAACAGGGCTATGAATTGTCCACAGGAATGCTGTTTTCAAAAGAAATATGGCAGATCACTCATGTTAACCTTTTCACTGAATTTTAATAATAGCTTGTTTGGTGGGGATCTTAATGTTCCTGTTAGGACACTGCTTTACCCTGTAGCAAATGGGCTCACCGACCACAAACATTATTCACAGGATAGAAATTACAAGAAAAGCATGGAATATATAAATATGACAGACCACTAAACACACTTAACCCTTTCAAGGCCGGGCCTGCATATTTCGGGCCCCACACTTTCACAGCACTGCCTGGCTTTTTTTTCAATTGCATCAATTATAACAGTGCTGAAATGCGATCTGTGTGTACTGATAGGCTTAAAACAGTCACATGGACTGAAGGGACAACTCGATGAACTTTGAACCTGGATGTATTTGCATTTAGGAGTGAAAACAGAGAGAGATAATTTGTAAAATGGAATTCTGCAAGCGATCTCGCAAGGTAGCTGCATGCAATGCAGTTAGTTTTGGAGAATGGGAGTGCTTGTGATTACTCCGCTGTGGGCGAGGATCCTGATTTAGAGGATTAAGAGCTTTTGGATCCTATTTTTCGCTGTAGACACGGAAGGCAAGACAATTCATGATTTGATTTTGTATCTGTTCTTTTATTTATGTTCTTGCTCACATATCCCTTACCAATATGCTATGACATATTACATTAGTAATAGATTTAGGATGTGTATATATAAATTACCTGTCAGATTGATCGCTTATCGATAGTTATTTAGGTAGATGGACTTACTTTATTATTTATTTCTTAGCAGACGCCCTTATCCAGGGTGACTTACAATTGTTACAAGATATCACAATTTTTACATACAATTACCCATTTTATACAGTTGGGTTTTTACTGGAGCAATCTAGGTAAAGTACCTTGCTCAAGGGTACAGCAGCAGTGTCCCCACCAGGGATTGAACCCACGACCCTCCGGTCAAGAGTCCAGAGCCCTAACCACTACTCCACACTGCTCCCAAAGCAACGTTGTAAAAAGTGTCTTTTTTTGATCAGCCATTTGATGTCTGCACAGGTTTGTATTTTTATTTGTAATTTACCATCTGAAAGGTAATTTTTTAAACCTGATTTTTAGCAGTAATGCTTGTACAATAGACATTTTAGGTACAAGGCTGCTGTTTATTAGTCGAGTTATAATGTTTGAACTTTAGACATTTTATTTACCGCTTATTTGTAGTACGTTGCGGTTTTTTGATATATATATATTTTTTTTAATAAGAAGCAAATAATGTTACCCTTATAAAAGTTGATCGTACATTTGCACGGTCATTTTACAGTGTTTTGGCAGTGCAGATTGTGCAATGAGGGTTCTGGTCACCGACATCAGCAGAGAGAGTCAAGGCGGTCTGTGGAGACGAAGCACCGCAGCATGGGAACATTCCACATTGTGCTGCACCATGTTTTGAATTCTGAAAATACAACATAAATTAAAACTAAACTGAGACCCAACAGCGATGTATTTGTTTATTTATTTATGTTTTTATGTATGTTTGTTGACATTATTTATTGGTCTTGTTTTTTTTAACTATTTTACTTATTCATATTTTTTTGTTTTATTTACAATTTTGTATGTATCTATTGAATATGTTATGCATTTAAGTATTTATTTGTTAATTTTATTTATTTTATTATTTATTAAAGGGTGTTTGTCTTCAAATAAATCTATAGTGTCTCACTGTCAATTTACAACACACAGCAATTAATTTTTTGCCATGCTGATTTTATTGAACACAAGCTTTTGTTTATTACCAGCATGTATGCAAAGCAACAGGCCCCGTGTAATACAGACCAATGATTATGACAGTGACACGCTACAGTACATTTTCAGATGTCATTCAGCCTGCATACAGTAAAGACATGACAAAGCCTAGCAGATACACACAGCATTTTCTCTACTAAGTCCCTAGGAAATGGGATCCAAGCAGTCCCCAAATAAGGCAATAATTCAGTACATCACTATCCATACAGATCATGGATAAGGGCTTACTCTGTATGCAATGTTTAGTATATGGTTGGCAACAATTGCAGCAGTCTGTTCTAAAACTGGCCTGCAATCTACTGCAGTAAAAAGTGCTTCACTGTCGCAGATCTCGGACTTGTGAATCAATGACAGCTGACGTTCCATCACGTTTGAAAGACTTCATCTACTTACAATGCTGCAGAAGGTCTTCTTTTTGTAATCACAAGTTGTATTTCAGTTTGTGGTCTTACGCTGTTGAAGTGCAGCGTATGCAGGATGCCCTTAAATAAACTGACAAAATATTGAACCTGAGAAATTAAAATTGCTGTAAATATAGGTTGATAGTCTATAGAAAGTAGTCTAACCTTATAAACTTAAAACAAACTGGGAATACACCAGCTGACCTACTGCAAATGAATATATATTAAACCCTGCAAATGAATATATTATTTTAACCCTTTCAATTGCATATGTTGTATTCTCATTAACTGTATAAAACAAATACTGTAAAATATTAAAATATTTGCACCAAAGCCTAATATACCTGAATTGCAGATAAACCAGTAAACATTATATATCCACCATAATGCGGTCAGCTTTCTCAGTATTTACTCAAATTCTCATCACTTAATACTGCAACTTTTGCTGGAGAATATTGTAAACAATTTCAGAATAGATTAACATGCTAATAAAAGAACTCTAGAAAGGAAAATTAGCTATGGGTCTTCTAGCTCCTGCATGTGTCATGGATACTTGCTTACCTACAGAGGTTTAAAGATTAAACTTCACTTTGTAAACCTCCGCATCAACACTGAACAGGATATGTTCCAGAGAGACTAGGCTACAACAAATCACATTGTAGGTGCTTATAATTTAAATACCAATAATGGTAGCTAAAACACAATTTAAGATTATCATGATAATTTGCAGCCAATTAAAAATACCATCATTGTCCAACCATACTGCTAAGATGAGACTGGACTTTTACCTGACAAGGATTCAAACTCAGGCATCCTGCTGTGCCACCTACCCATGACGAATGCTACAGTAAATCTTTCATAGAACTTGCAAGCAAATTTAAGAAATAAGGTACAAACCTGGCACATTCCAGACATAAATTCTGATCGCCACGTTGCTATGATTTTTAGCTGAAACAGTTGCAGTACAACTAGGTTATGGAATGAAGTGGCATATATTCAGTGGTTAATATTCAAGCCACAGATCTAGTAGGTGGGTTGAGACACTGACTGTGTGTAACAGAGCAAAAGGAAGCCTTGCTGACAAGGGAGAAGCAATCACTAGTCTTTTTGCAGCTGATTTATAAGATGGACGTCTTTTTTGATTTATATAGAGTGTATGGCAACTATAGAACCGGTCTATAAATATGGGGGAACGTGGAACAAAACCAGCCAACTGTCTAGCTGTCTAGAACTTATTGCAGTCAGCTGTTTACTCCAAGAATATGAAAAGGTTGTAACTTTATCTTGGAGACATAAATACTTTGATTAGTTTAATTTGGGATATAAAACACACAAATAACAAGAAAGGGCAGTGGTCATTAAACAGACCTACAAATAGTGCTCCTGAGACTTCTGGTTATGTACTGTAATTTAAAGTGTCCATCACTGTAAATTGAACCGACTTATAATTTTACATTACTTCCATTTATTACTATATAAAGGCAACATTAATGCCTTTTTTTAAAAAAAATCTGTAAAAATATTTAATTGGGACGGCATAAATTAGCATTTACATTTTCTAGCTTTTTAAAATGTTGTGTCTAGTGTCTGTCCTGTGGGCAATCTTTTTACTTCTCCTTCAATTCCAGTTGCTGTACGACAGGACTAAAGTAATGTGTTGCTTTAGAAATATTGTATCATTAGAATGTACTGCAAATATATGTTTGCTTGAATTAAGAATGCAATACCCTTGCTCGATCATGAACACCAGAAATGTATGCAATGCATCCATATGCTTAGCCCTAGAAGGGGCAAAGGTCTATAAGATGGAAATCTTGCCTTAAAGTGACTGACAAAATTAAATATTTACTATTTTTCCTACTTTAGATCATTTTTTCAGGATTTTCTTTAGCATTATGAGGTGTGATAAATATGACAAGATGATGCTATTAAAACATCACATTATAAAATGAATGCAAAGTAATGAGCTAAACTGCACAAACGGGCCTACTGTACATAGAATTAGATACACATGGAGCATAGGCAGCTTCATTTCTGCAAATATACCCAGTGTTGGTACCATTAAAGGTGAAAAGAACTTGCACAGTAAATATTTGTGGCTATCACTTGCAGGCAACATTCCCATTTTATTGCCCCTTGGCCTTTCCTGCTCAAATTCAAGAGGTGCCACGCACTCTGTTTCCCTGTAATCTAGAGAGATTCAGCTGAGCGCTGAGTTAGTTCTGTACTTCTGGTTGTTAGTAGGCCTGCAGTAGTAATTCAAAACGGTCATATGTATAATCTGACTACTGGGTCCCCAGTGCCTGACCTAGTAAAAGCACTGCCGAGTGCAGGGTGAATCATGCGAACGTGGTTTGAATCTCGCTTGTGCTGTGGTGGGGGGATAAAGAAGAGCGGACATTTAGACAATGCATCCATTTAGTTAGTACTAGAAATGTCCTGCTAATATGTTTAAAATGTGGGAACTGTTAGTATTCACTAGTATAGAACAGTATACAGTTCACAGATTTCGGCATAATAGACTGTCAGAACAAAACATTGACATTATTCCAATCGTAAAACTGAGTCTCACTCAATTGACATTTATCTTGTCAATTAAGGGAAGGCAGAGCTGGTAACAGAGCTCTTAAAGAACTTGACCTGCATGCTTTAAAGCTGTAGCAGTAGCCAGACTGTGTCGATTAGAGAGGAATGCTCTGTACTGTAACATAACATACACAAATTAGTTCAATAGGATGACTCCTGGCAATGGTTGTCTACATTTCTGACATGCCTTGAGATTCCAAGTTGTTGGTATAGACCATTTAAATAGAAACAGAGCTTTAACGTGAAGGAAAATTCCAGCACCACTTCAAGGATAGATGGCAGCATTTTAATTTCACTTTAATAAATATGAAATTGTTACTGTTTATATTACCAACAGAGTATAGGCTAGATAAGAGCTTGTAAGAAAAGTTATGGGAAGTGTGATTCCTTTAAATATGTTTAATCCTTTCCAGTTTTTACTGAGATTTACCAAACTACAGAATGAAGCCCTGGTATAAATTATCTCAAATTATAAACCTGGTATGGCTCAACCTACTAAGTAATGGGTGTTGTATTTCAATTTATACACTTGAAAAGCAAATTTTACAGCATACAGAGAATTAAATTAAAGCAATATTTTTTTTTTAAAGCATGTGTGTATTACCTTAAACACAAAAATAATCTCCTATACCCAAAACATAAAGCATAACCAGATATACTGTAAAAGTGTGTATACTGTTTAAGTACCAAAACAAGCAATCCACGTTTGATTTCAGGAGTTATGTCTCTATACTAATTCTAAAACTTGGTATGGGCTACAACAAAATCGCTATGAGTTGCTGTAATAATTTAGGCTATTTCACTAGTTAAATTAAGCACACTAATCATCCAGTATCAAATCAGTAAAGTACATGTTCCCAATTAATTTTCCAAAGAAAAACAAACGAACATACCATTCTTGAAGAAAAGGCACAAACTAAAACACCACAGATTTACTTGAATGCAGTTTGTTTCATGACTTACTACATCTGCACTGCATATATCTGATGCATACAATTCATGCAAAGTTGTCCACGTAACCGTAGAATCCAAACGACACATGTGACAGAGTGTAAGGGGAAAGTTTATAGCTATTCTAAATGTGAAAACCTGAGATAGTACAACCCAACACTGTAAATAAACTGTCAAATACTGTGATTCATTCTCAAGTGATCGCCCATCTGGGACATGCAGAACTCAAACAGAGCAGCCCACAATAAACACTCATAGGTTTACTGGCCTAAATTTTTATACCATTACTCATACAATGAAATAAATATGGCATTAAGAAATACTTTGTCATAAGAACATTTGCATATAGTAGGACTAAGCTGGCAGTAAAGTTTAAGTTTCTCAATTAGTGAAATCTAGCTTAAATGATAACATCTTTTAGTATAGGGACTAATATGGGTTTTTATTTCAATTCTTCATTTTTATGAGATTAATATTATATGGCATAACATTATGTAAATACATATTTTCTGAGAACCTCATCAACAAACATCTGTACAATAGAATGTTTTTTTTATTTTAATGTATGCATTTGATTTTGGGAACTCATTTATGTAATATATTAAATAAACTGATACAAACTTAATAGTTATTGCCTGCATTTCAATGTTTGTTTGAAGATGTGTTCCATCCCTAACAGTTAAGTATAAAATTATTTTAAGTGATTGTCACAAAGACGGCCGGAGTGGGTGGCGTCAGACCAGAAACAGGAACACAAACGACAGAGAGATGTGGAGTTTGGTGGAGCTGAGCGAATGCTTTCGCTCAGCATTTAATGAATAAACAGACAGAAAATAAACGTTTGTAACAAAACACAAAAACACAGGGCACGGCACTTGTAGCCAAAATAAACAGACGAACAAAACGGACTAGACAGTGCACAGACAGACGAACAAAACACGGTGAGCAGATAACACTAATATTTACTCTTTTTCACTTTGTTACTCCTTCTCTCTCTCCCGTTCTCCACTCACCGAACACCTAACCACGAGTGACTAAACGTGCACCTATTTATACTGTTTGTGCTGGGATTCAATTACTAATTAATTATTCACTTGAATCCCAGCACGTGAATTCATTACGTGAAACCCTGTGTTCACATATTATATTTTAAATGCACGTGCGTGATGTGCAATCCCGTGCCTAAATACAAATATACACTTTTTAAATACACGTGAAACACAGACCCGTTTATATCCCGTGTACCAATGACTATACACCAACATTAACACACGCACGCAACACACAAATGCACACAGGGACGGGGCACATTGCCACAGTGATACATGTGTGCATATATCTACAGCTGATGGAAATATACATTTAGCTTAGGAGGCTATGTACTAAGATCTATAAATATAAACTGCTATTTGGAGGATAATACACTAATTAAACAAAGGAAATATCTTTAAGTATATCTACATATCCTTATACAGTAATTGTAAAATATTATTATTATTATTATTATTATTATTATTATTATTATTATTATGATGATGGTGATTTATTTCTTAGCAGACACCCTTTCACTACATTAAAATCTACTAAACAAACAAGTATTTTTTTTTTTTTAAGAATTACACTGTAGTATGAAAAGGACAAGTCAAAGATATGGAGTTTCTGTAAAGAAACACAATTGTTAGCTGGATGAGAATCCACAGTGCCACACAGCAAGTGTCATGAAAATACCAGTAATTCTATATTGGTGTACAGTACTGTATCTATAACGGATACTGTAATTGAGAAAGGTTGAGGAAGAACACCCTTTGACCAGCACAAGATGTTCAAATTGCCATGGAATGATTTCTGAGCCAAAACAGCTAAACAAGAAGTTGGCTGTGAACATTTCAACCTTTGATTTTGCTATTGTTGCAAAGTTAGATCAATTAGACCACTGTTCTACCAACTCTTTGCCAAACCCTAATCTGATACAACAGATCTGATTTAGCTATTGTTGCAAAGTTAGATCAATTAGACCATAGTTCTCCCAACTCTTTGCCAAACCCTAATCTGATACAACAGATTTTCTGATCCAAATCTTTGAGAACCCTACAATTTTACCTTTAATCCCCTTGGTACCACATGAAAAAAAAAATTACATTCTGACCTTTATTGCATGTACTGCAAGTTCTCATTAAACAAATTACTTCCCACAGCTAAACAGGAACCTTGCATTCATGTTCATGTGACTGGCACGTGAATAGCTCTGGAGCCCCCCCAGAGATCACCCACTCGTTTAAATGTTCTCTAATCTACTTATTTAAAAGTCTTAAGTGTTTAACTATTTTTACACACAGACATCCAAATACGTATCGCTCAGATGGTCTTCTCCTATGCACAATTTATTGAACACCAAAATCCTATTCAAAAACTCTCAATTTAGTGATTTTAAATAAAAAGATGAGGGAACACTGAGCAAGATTATTTTTACACATCTATGGTATATGCACTTCTAATGACTCAAGTCCTGACCAATACGTGAATTTCAAACATGCATGCACTCACTCCAGATTGGCTGGCAGCAAAAGCAGTGTGCCATTCACATCTCTGATGCAAAACTGAAAGGCAGGTCTGTGATTCCAACGTATGACCTCATGCAAACTGTAACCTTAACACCAGGGCACAAGACTACTGCGCCTACTACTACAGTACAGCATGAACAAGTGTGCCCGGACAGATTCTGTGCAAAACAATACTACAGGTAGCCTTACACTGCATACATATGAAAAAAGGGAACTATATTTGACAATAGTTAAATCTTTAAACAAAATTCTAACACCTCTAAACAGACTTAGCTTAAAGTGGCTACTTGAACGTGTAATACTGCAGCTCAGCAATTAACCAGTTCAAGCCAGGCTTATATCAATAAGAGTACTTACCCACAGGTAGCAACCAATATATCCCAATGCCTATGTGAAGATTTATCCTTGGACTAGATTCCATAAATTCAAGACTTTGTCATAAGCTGCTATGCTATTGGAATTCATATTATGTGATTTGTAATGTCCTGGATGTCACTTCACTAAAATTTCTGTTTTTTTTTTTTTTAATCACCTTTTACAAAAGGCACACCAGGAAAAGTGTTTAACCAAAAGGGTAAAAGCAGCGTTGCAAACAAGCCTTTGAGAATTAGACAAATGTTCTCTCTTTTCTTTAGAAAATAAAATTATTATTATTATTATTATATTATTATTATTCAATCTATGCTCCAGACTCCATACAGCCAAGCCCTTCAAGGTCAGCGCTATTGAAAATACTAAAGAAGCAAGGGACCAATTGTGAATTGTGTCTGTCACTATAGACATGGTCTAAACTGTCAGTCTAATTACAGTACCGTCCAAGTTTCTCCATGCTCTTGTACCTTTTCCAAATATGCTTAGTTTCTTCACATTACTTTAAGCCAATTGAGAAGTTTAATATATTTGCTTAGCTTGGTGTACATTTACGGCACCACGTTTCTGAAACAGACCCAAGCAGGCATGATATTGTGAATTTTAATGTGTTAAGATTGCAACAGCTTAGCTCTGCATTAAACAATCCAACTACCTCCACATACACGATTTCTGACATGTATTTGGCAGAGAACATGCTTTTACTCATTACTCAGAGCTCTTTTTCCATGGTTTTACCTTTTTAAAAACACAGTTAAATGTAATTGCTTTTAGTACATCATTCAAGAAATTACAAATAAAACTACATGAGAAACACTTTTTGAATGGAGAAAAAAACCTGTTGTAAAACAGAAAATGTCTTAGATGCATGTTTAAGAAGCGTGGCAGTGGGTGACTTTTGAGGTTGGGTCCTGATTCATTCTTTGTATCACAGCCTGACTAACCAATGCACACCATGCCTACTGGACCATCCACCTCAGAGCGGGGGATTCTGTTCATACTGTGTCTTTACATTTAAACAATGCAAACCCACACCATTTGTATTAGGTCAACAATTTCCAATGATATACCGTTTGCACCCAATTACACAATCAAACCTGTATTTAGTCCACCTTGTCACAGGTCTACAGTGACCACGCTTGGTCCATCCATGTACTACTAGATATGCACGACAGTAAAGGCCACTTTCTGATGGTCCCTTGGGTTGGGCTGCCATTATAAACTGATCCTCGCTGTTTTTGAATTTCTTTGTTATTACTTAATATACAGCAACACCTACTGCCTTGCTTTTTCTAAACCACAACTTAAATGTAGGCTGTTTACTTTCACTTTTGGTTTTAAAACCAAACAAAATGAGTCTGCAATCTTTTGAACAATGTGGTAAACAGTGTTCCCTCTAAGGCTAAAATGCGCGCATTTTTTGCAATAACTGGCAACAACCTTTGCACTCAGTTTACGAACTTTCGCAAGTTATTATCATAAATATCAACCTCAAATCGAGGCTTCATTATGCGTTTTTATCAGTGTTTCATATTTTATCCTGGTTATTGTAATGCCAGTAAAAACGCTAAACTTAATGTGGAGTACTGTAAATAGGATTACTCTCACATGACATTGCTGGACTGTTACTAAACTGTTGAATATGTTTTATTGTAACTGTAATGCCAGCAATAAGATAAACAGGTCTTTTCAAAACACCTTCATTTGTAGACCGAACTACAGTGTCAGTTGAAGACTGTAAATAACATTAAATGTCTCAACAGTTCTGGACATTTTTTTTCTGAATATAATTCTT
The DNA here is from genome assembly GCF_902713425.1 of Acipenser ruthenus. Taxonomy (NCBI): domain Eukaryota; kingdom Metazoa; phylum Chordata; class Actinopteri; order Acipenseriformes; family Acipenseridae; genus Acipenser; species Acipenser ruthenus. The sequence continues at coordinate 8,650,310 of NC_081219.1, forward strand.
AGGTTTTCCTGCTTATTTTAATGCCAGCGATGAGCCAAGTGATGTCTATAAACATTATGACAGGTCTAAAGTGTCTTCAGGTGCTTTACTTACTATTACAGCAACAAGAGTATTATTGAAAAACTCTTGTCTTTAATAAAAAGAAAAATTAAAGAATTGTGGTAATATTTATTAATTTACTTATTTTTATTATCAACATTATATTTTTGTTTAAATGCCATCTTAAATTATTAATACAGTAATAAAACGGGGAGAAGAAACAGAATTGGCCATTTTTAAAAAACGGAATTTGCTATTCCCAAAAATGGGAAATCAGTAGGTGTAAAGATGGTTAAAATTGAAGGCAGTGCAGACTCCAGTGTTTTATACAGTAGAATAAAGCAATTATATGCAGGCCACCAGTTAAGCATGCAGTCTGTATCTATGATAACAACTGACAGGGCTGCATTTATGATAAGATCACAGACAGGCTTTATAAAAGATAAATATATGCTTTATAAAATGTCTATATGTATTTCATATACAGTGCTCCCTCGCTATAACGCGGGTCTGGGGGGGACGACGGGGGGACGGGACACAATATGACCGTTGTAACCAAAGAGCGTTATAAATGGTGGAGGGGGTGGGGGGCACTGCGGGACAAATAACACACATCTGACTAAGATCCAAAATAAAATAACTCCCTCTCCCTGCACATATAGTGAAGCAAAAATGTAACTTTCTGTGAATTAACCATGCATAAAGCACGATGTAATCAACGCAATTTTTTTTACAAAAAAAAAAAAAAAAAGGTAACATTCCCACTCGTGGATAATTTTAATTAGCAGTTTTTAAACTATAAATAGCCTGGCTAAACGGCGGTCAGGAAGCGACAGACAAGCAAACCAAGTGCGAGAAGGAGGGCGGGCCGGGAGAGGGGAAGAGGGAATGGGCTCGTCCCAGGTTCGCCTGCCGGAGCGGGGCTGAAGCGAAGCTGAAGCGTCTCGTCTCCCGGAGAAAGCCGCAGCTCCTTTCGCAGCAAAAAAAGTAAATACATTAGGAAAGATAACCATGTAATAGGCCTAATATTTATTTCGTTAAAAAACGAATGCTGAATAAGATGTCTGTGTTATAAAGTGCCAGCGCAGCTTTTTATCAGTTCAGATACCGCAGCAAAAGGGAGAGACAGAAACAGAAGTTAGACTGATAAGTTGTTCACAGTTTGAACAACACCGGTACTGTTTTTACTGTAGAAATATTGCATGAATCACTAATATAGGGAATTGGGGGACATGCTGTAGAAGCGTTATGAGGCACGTTATAACCGAGAGCATTATAGCAAGGGAGCACTGTATAGACAGTATGTATGTGTATATATAAATAAACCCATAAATAAATAAATGAGGATGTTTCAGAATCAGAGGCAGCGCCAGAATAAATGCCTTGTAGGCCTATATGTTTAAATTTGAAGCACACTGTAAAATTGCTGAGATAATTGTGTTGGAAAATTGTGTTTCAAAATTGTATAATGCAACAAAAATAATAAATTAAACAGTTGATGTGTGGCCAAAGGTTTCTCACTGACAATGTACCCTTTCTCAGTCAAAACAGCAAGTTTCTCAGTCTCTAAAAAGCTGGTGGTAAATATTTGAAAGGAGCAGATTTGTAGACATGTATATCATTTGGTTTATTTTACAAACATGTAAACTATATTGGACTGCATTTAAAGTAACCTATCCTAACTAATATCATGACCAGCATTTAAATGCAATTCATTTCTTAAAAGTTTAAACTTAAAGAACATATTTAGAATATTTGTATTATATCACAACCTTTTTGAAAAGCTACACAAGAGTATGGTATTTAAAAACAATATAAAACTGACTCCAGCATTTACAATACTAAAGTGTAATATTAATAATGATTATAAAAGAATTAGCTTTACATGCCATACCGTAAAGCCAACATCTATAACATTTAAGCAAAATTCTAAATGTTAAACAGCCGGCTAACGCTGACACTCAAAATCATCAACACCCTAATTGACTGTTAAGCAGCTGGAATTTCCAGAAATTGGAAAGACTGGTTTACTGTAATGTAATTTAAAAAGTATTCATTCCTTCTTTGTAATCCTGTGTGTTGTAAAGCCAATATTATGTCTTTGTATCAATGTGCCACATTAGCCACTGCTATAATCCAATTCAGTAGTGCTAGTTTGAATCTAAAGTTCCCTCACTCTTGTTTCAAACATTTCAAATACAGAGAGGAAGCTCACTTCTGAAATCCTTCCAGACAGGAAGTTGTTAACTGGCCTGTGTCTTATAAGCCATTTCCAAAGGAAATGGAGGTGAAATGGAGGTGAAACAGATCTGTCACGGTTCAGCTTTTGATTCCACTGCAAGACATGTTTTGATCTTCTAGCCTACATACTTCAGAGCCAAGATGTTTCAATGGAGATCAGGCTCCTCAGTTTGTGTTTACATGATTTATAAAGATAACGTGAGGCTGTAGCCAGCTATGAGGCACGGACCTCAGTTAAAATCATACTAATAATTATTTACTTAGGCCCTTTTACACGTTGCTTTGCAGCAAATAAAAATGCAGTTCATCCCTTTTTGCATTTGAAGTGGGATACTTGAGGTTTATTTCAGACAGTGCGTGATTGACACTGGTAGTTGAGTTGAGGGTTGTGTAGAGTTCATAGGGCTGCAGTTTGCAAGAAGCCTCTCACAGACAAACAGCCTATAAAATCAACTGGTCAGCCAAAAAGCTCCAGCTGCAACCCTCATTGGTTATGATGTGCTTACGCAGCTAAACTCTCTCCGTCTTGTCAACCCGCTTAAGCTAATTTTATTGTTGAATGTGTTTTTATAATTAATATCACACAAAACGTTATGTATGCAAGCACTTGTCTTCTCTGTATTTGGATAATTACATCACTGTTAATTATTTTTTTGATAGATTAGGATTTTGAAAAAGTAATATTCCTTATTTTCTTTTATAATGAATTTGAATTTTGCAAAGAAAAGGCTACTTATTTGCACTGTACAAAACCACAGGTCCTGCAAATTTAGAACCTCAGGTACTCAAAATTAATAGCATCTTATTCAGAATAAAAACCTGTTAACTAAACTTTTGTAGGTCATGCTTTATTTTAAGGGAAGTATTTTTTTTTTTTTTTTTTAAACGTTAACAAACAGCTAATTAACATGTTAATGTACATTATTTATTTTCTGTTAACTGTTACTAAATAATATATAATAGCGCTATGGATGATCAATCAAACACCAGAGCCCTATGGATGATCAATCAAACACCAGAGCCCTATGGATGATCAATACCTAGTCGATCATATGCTTGAAATCGGTCCAAATGTTTTTTCTTCAGTTAGAAACTTGTTAAATGTTAAATCTGCAAGAAAAACCACCTGCATAATGAAACCTGTACAGTGACAACTCTGATGTATCCCTGGTACAGTTCACATTATTTACACTAGAAAGACCACCTTTTAGTCCATTCGCCTGAGTGGTCATTAAAACCAGGTTTGACTGAAAGCCATTCGATTAAATGCTCCTCATTATTTGAATACTACAGGCACAACACGTTTGGCAGAAACATACCCTGGTGCTCAAAATACACATCATTCACATTCATGCTTCAGTGTCTTTGACACACGCACATTCATTAACATCATTCACAGTCATGCTTCAGTGTCTTTGATACACGCACATTCATTAATACAAGTGTTTACCCTAGCATGTGTACTAGAAAGCATATACACCTTACTGAAGGTACAGTAGGAGCATTAACCTGATAGTGAAACAAGAGAAAGCAGGTAACCAAGAGACAGGGACGCAGTAAAAATGCAACAACTGCGCTGGTATATTTTACTACAGATTACATTTAAACTGCTTGACAATGCAACTAAGCCAGTATTTCCATCACAAATTATCAAATCGAGTACATTACACTATACACATTGTATGATTGATAGCGACTTGCATACAATTATATGCCCATGCATAACGCAATGTGCTACCGTTACGCAAGCATAACTGCGTGGGTGATTTATTTGTATCCTGTAATCATAATCACCACTGCATTCCCACACATCTGCTTTTATGTTTGTGGTGTTGTATAGCCCATATTCTAAAAATCCTATCTAAGGTGTTTGAGATTCGGGTGAATACATGATGTAAGGAGTCCCATGCATTTATTACGAAGAGTTTTTACATACCGAACTGTGCAAATGATTGTCCGCTCAGTGCATTGGGTTTGACTGAGTGATACTCCGTGTATCGCCCTTACCTCTCTCTGCTTGTCTGATACAGCAGCAGGTTATTGAAACGTATAAATTTGCGATATTCTATGTCTCATCTACACCCCCTCAGCTAAAGACACTACACAGTAGCTTACTGGTTCGTTTTCACAATATAACTAAAGTCAATTAAACTAAATAGTTTGTCAGTATGACAAACTTAACATAGCTCAAACACTGCATATTAAACGACGTCTGAACACACGCAAGTATGACAACTTTGTCAACAGCAGAATAGTTTAAATACCACAGTCGTCACTACTTTGCACGCAATCGAATACCGTACTAATGCTTACATAATTCTGTTCTCAAATGCATTTTTTTTTAAAGTAATCTAACTCGCCGTGCTTTTAGTTCATAACTCGACATGAGCATTTAGTTCATAACTTGACAGCTTGGTGTAAAACGCCCACGTATGCACACCGCAAGAGAATTAATTTTATTTGCAGAATTATGTTTTTCTTTTTTGACAGCTAGGTGTATTTGCACGTAAGCAGCTGCAGGGCATACTGTAATGTAACAGTATGAAATCCAACAACAGATGGTATAAACACAAAACAACATACGCTGTCACCTAACTGCAGCCAACTGCGAACTTACAATTTGGTCACTTACCTCAGGCACTAAGTAAAAGAGTAACATCCATTTTTCCGTTGACAGCTATAAAAAAAAACTGTATCAGTTGTAACTTCACAGAAGCAAAATAATTCACTTAAAAAGGCAAAAGACCACGGGTCATAAAACTGAATTAAAAATATCATTTGTTTCAATTCTAGCCAAGACTTCCTCCCTCTCCGACGACATGTTTACTTGGGTTCACTCTTTCCTGTCAAAATTAAGAAGCTCCCACGAACTTGTATTCCTCCGCTTACTGAAAATATGCTAGCAACAGAAAAAGACAACAGCAAAGCCACTGCAACAGTATTTAAATATTAAACCAGACCAGCGCCAGAAACATGTTTTCAAAAAACATGGCCTCTAATTAAGAGCCGTGTTCCCCCTCTTGTAGGTACTATCTCTTCTGTGCTGTGTAAGGATAAAGATGTGAAGTGTCAAAGCCGGAACAAGCCGCTTTTCGAGGCGTAGGCTACATTATGATTTTAAAGAGACAGTGCTGTATTTCAGTAGAACTGTGGAGAACCTTTAAGATCAGTGTTTATGCTGTTTGAAATACGCGGGTTATGCAACCACAAGTTATGAAAAAACGTCGATAAACTGTTGACTGTAGCCGGTCTAGTTAAGTGGAAATGTTGCTGACCTGTGTCTTTCATTAGCTAATATTGAAACACTAAAATGTATTTTGGAACAAAGCTGTAGGTGCTAGGCTACATGCACGACTGTTTTGGGTGCTTATTGTTCAGAATGAAATGTGTCATCTTTGTATTTAATCGTATACAGCTATCAACAATTAATAAAACATTTCAGCGTGACACAAGGTGAGCTAGGGTAGTTATTGGGGGTTTTCAATAGTGTGACTCTCTCGCTATATAAAACATGGTCTACCAATTAAAATATGGCAAAATGTACTTCAAGCAAGGTAAATCATAGAGGTATGGTAATGCACCTGTATGGGATAGTAAACAGCACATTTGCCCTGGTACACTGTTGTGGTCTGTTGTCATGCACCTCCCAATAAAGTAATAACTTCCATAATTGTATTAGCATGTGTTATATATTACCCCCCTCATATAATGCAGATGAACTTGTATTTCCTTGTACGTTTTTTTCTCACTAAAGTCTATGGAGCAGCAGCCAGCTACTTCTCCATGTTGATCTGCACATAATAGGCTCCTCCCCTCTTAAACTGTTAACACTTTCCACATCACACTGTCACTTAGCTTTACTGAAACTACTGGACAGGTTAACCATTAGCAGCTACTTAGCGCTGAAAGAATTATTGAGTGACTCCCAAGTAAGTTTATTTTATATATCTATATTTCTTGCACGTGAGAGTGCATTAGTTAGGTTTTAAACATACGCAATTATAATAAACAGGATTTTGTATTCATATTAGTAGAGACTTATTAGGAAAAAAAGTAGGGATAAACTTGCCAATAGGTGTTGCTGCAAAATTAGAGTGTAAAGGGTGCCACCTACCGGTTAAATTGTAAAAGTACATCTGTCAGTGCAGAACATTATTTATTTCCAAGATTTATTATTTAACCAAGATTAAAATCCGTAAAACCTGTAATTTTTCTATTTATTTAAAATATTCCCACATGAACACGTCACACTTTACAGTTTTGTACTGTCTGTATAACTAAAGCTGCAATACATACTTATCGAATTACATTGTATTGTGGGAAAGACGCTGCTGCTGCTTCAGAAATATTTTAAGTATGACATGACTGATTTGAAAAGAAGATTTAACTTTGTAAATATACAGGAAATCGCTGATACCGAGTGGAATGGCAACAAGAGAGCGATCTACGTAAAAGAACGTCAAGGAAAGCAGACAGGTTTAACAAAGTCCATAAACACAACTAAAGCATAATTGAATAAATAGCTCATAATCCCATTGAGCTCATTAATCCTTAGCACATATTTAACACTGTTTACTCTTTGATAGAATTTAAAAGTGCATCTAAACATTCATATCAGTCTAAGGTCCATATTTAAAAATCATTATCCATGCAAAGTAAAATCCCGAATGATTTCCTGGTTGCTTAGACTAGCCAAACACACTCTGCATACTTTTCTCATCTTTCAACTGCTCTAAATGTTACGTACTGTGTAATCAGCTTCATGGTTTGTACTTGTGTTCATTACATTGCCTCATGAGGTTCCTACAGTAGACTAATCCGCACACTGGTAAAACAAACTGACCTGTATTTACAACTATCTCTATTTTCAAAAGGTTAATATGGGTTTTTGATTTAAAACAAATAAGTATCAAACATAAAACAGCTATGCATTTAGTATGGTAAAGATTGTGGTCAGCTTCATCTTGTATGAACAGGGTCTGTTTTTATTTACTAACGACATGGATCACAACCTGTACACCCTTCTGTTTAAATTGAGCATTTGACAACATCTGTTATTGACCAAAAAAAAATAATAATGCTCTTTTCACAAAGCAATTATTTAAATCTACCCCCCCCCCCCCCCCAAAATTAATCAAAATTAAGTTTATATGAATCATTGTCGTATTTGTGTATAATATCATCTGTTCAATGGTATAATGATGTCATTTTTCTATGTATATGGCCATGCATCCCACGTGAGAAAAAGTAATGACAAAATTATTGTACCACTTATGCTACATTAAGTGTGATTCTCTGTCGGGTCAAACAGACACAAAACATATTAGGAGGGTTAAGAAAACAATGCACTGTGAAATGTATGATAATGGAGCTTGTTGATGACACTGCTGTACTGTATATGTTTATTCCAGTCTGCTGCTAGTGACAATAACCAGTCTACATTATCCCACTATGCAAAGCTGATTCAATATGGATGAAATACATGACAACTAGACAGCATACTGCACCTCTGCAGCAGTTGGAACACAATCCTATTAGCCCATGGCAGTCTGTACTGTATTGAACACCTTTAGATGTTCAAGCAGAAAGCAATAAGCAGTGCACCTAGGGATTAATGCCTGTTTGAACTGTAATAGACCGAGTCCCTCTGACATTTCTGGAGCAGCATAGACTGCACCTGTCTCAGACCTGCGTTAGACACTGCTTTTGAACGCATTGCTGAGCTGCTGTTACTGGGGAACAACATCATTGCCGAACGCTATTAATTTATTAATAAGAATAAACACTATTTCTATGAGCAGATGATGCAAGACCTTTGTTTATAGTGATGCCAACTGTAGATGCACTTGACTCTCAAACTGCAGACAGGCTGTGTAGCACAGGATACATCCACTCAAAACAGCAGGCTAGTAAACTTATATACGAAGGACAAGGGTCTGTAAAACTGAAATACTTACGATGGAAGTTGCTTCATCTTTAATGGATCTACCATCGGGTATATTTGCAGAAATTAACTTATCTATTGCAATATTCCGCTTTTTTTTTTTTTTTTTTTCGAAATCCTATATATGCAAATGTGTGCAATTTTTTGTTATTTTTTATGCAGGTGCCACTTATGGTAGTTCCTGTAAAGATGAAACAAGAAGTATAGCAATCAATGAACAGGCAGTGACTGACATATTTCCATCAAGACATTTCTATATTCTTGTTACTTTTGAACTAAAGCATGTTTTGGCATCTCATAACTTTTGCATTCAATAGCAGCTATAATGAAACATGTGCAGTTCATTCAATCAACAATATAATTTATTTGGGGACTTGATGTATCTAAGTTTCAGTAACAACGGCAAAAATACAATAGTACCAATACAAGTAACCCACCACCTTATAAGGGTTGGACAGCAAACGTGAACGACCTCCCATTACACTGGCAGTAGGGTGTATAACCACTACAGGCAGTCAACATGGCACTGATCAGTCTGTAAAGCGTGACTATGGGAAGGACACAACAGCTTTACATTACAGGCGTTTCTAGCTGTTTGTAAACCCGTTTATGTATCTGTCTATATTACATTACCATTAACCATAATAAAACCAACAGCATACACACATTATTTCTACCACAATGTGCTCATCCTGGATAAAGTGCAACAAAGTGGGGTTTGAATGATTTAACTCAGGATGGTTTTCCTACATTAGATTTAATTGCACAGTCTAACTACAAGCTATGCATGCCTTTCATTAGCAATGTACAGAATGTTTAGATGTGTCAACAAGAGGATTTATTATGATCTGTCTTCACATGGACCCAACTGATACCAGTTTAGGGGATCCATACATTAATAAACTAAGCGCTTTTTGTAAGTCAAACCATCTTATCCAGGGGTGTAGCAATTCACTAATCTCATGATACGATACGTATTGCGATATGTAACTAATACATGTAATTGTCCTCATTAGCTACTTGTATAAGACATAATTAAATCAAATTTAATGATGGACCACTTTGCTAAGACAAAAATTAATTAAGATAGGGAGAGTATGTATCCATATCAACTATAAAACACACTTTCTTTATTCACGAACCATTCGGTGATCCACAATGAGCTATGTTTTGCGTTTGGTCTTGAATCACGACACAAACGATACATACTTCTATTACGATACGCTATACCATGTAAAGAAATTATCACAATTCATCAATACATGATGAATCGTTACACCCCCAGTCTTATCAAATAATCTATAACTTACACACACACACACACACAGAATGTGTCAATAAAACTCCTTTTCTGTTTAACAAATTTAAACAGTTCGCTTTAAAACTCCAGTATTTTCAGTAATTCCACATGTAGAGGGCAGTATTGTGTGTGACACTGCTGTTACAGATTCTGTCCAGTCCCCTGACGGTGAGATGAGATGAGGTTAAAAGCTCTAAAACCACAGATGCAAATGAGCCCCCGTCCTGTTACAAATGTTTCAGTCTTTTTACATACTGTAAATATCCAACTCTTTCGGAAAATCTTTTTATCAGTCTCAAACTAGAATATTGCATCAGTTCCCAAAGCTGTGGTCTGCATTTTCTGCATCGGTGTTGTGAACTCTACTATAGTCAAAATCTACCGGAACGTCTTGGAGACTCCTTTCATTTGCATTGTCAAAACTGTTTTTCCCGTGGATCTGCTTGAGGTGCTTTCGTAACACAGGCTTGTGTGCGAACACCATGTCGCAGTAGTTGCATTTGTGGGGCTTGTCCCCGCTGTGCAGGTTCAGGTGATCCTGCAAAGAGCATTTCTGCGTGAACGTCTTGCCGCAGATCTTGCACTGGAAAGGTTTGATGCCCGCATGAACCCGCATGTGTCTGTGGAGGTTGCCTTTCTGGGTGAACGTCTTGCCGCACAGCAAGCACATGAACAGCTTGTGCATCTTCAGGTGGTTGGCGTAGTTTTCCAGCTGGCGAAAGACTCTGGCACATTTGGGGCACTGGTGGTACCACTGGAGACATTTATCTTGTGTCCTTGCATGGCCCCCAAATGTGTTTTTCCCAGCAAACATGCTATCTGAACTAGCAGCAGAACTGTAGCTCTGTGACTGGCGTGACACCATGTCCCCAATTCTTGTCTCCACTGTGGAGTTAATAAGGGAATGCTGAGGCTCAGGAGTGTGTAATGGGGCTTGTGCAGATGAAGGAAAGTGGTTCTGAAGCTTAGTGTTGGCCATAGATGCTTCACTGATGGATTCAACCTTTACGATGGTGATTGCATTGTCTTCCCCATCGGTATTGTCATCTACCTGTTGGATGTTTGGAGAACTGGGCTGCATGATCACTTCCTCCTCCTCCTCCTCCTCCTCATCTCCTTCCTCCTCAACATCTTCCACTGTCACAGCAGCAGTGGACCGGTCCTCTAGGGGGTCTGAAGAACCCATTTTCTGCACCCCTTGACTCTTCAAAGGATCACTGGGCTTGATGAACTTGGATAATGCGTGGGTGCATCGCTCCACAATGTGACCCATTTGGAGGAAGCTTGCCACTGTCAGATAGTTCACAAGCTCCAGCTCCGGAAATTCGAGAATGCCTGTGTAACAGGATAGCATCAACTGCTTCCCCACTTCGGAGCTCTGGGTGATGGAGATTTTAACCTCCTTGGAATCACTGAGCAAGAACTGATCCCTCAAAAAAGATGATCCAGCAGCAAAGACCACTTTGTGCCCCTGGACCTCCAGATCGTTCACGTACACCGTGACATCACAAAACCTGTTTTGCTTTCTCAGGAGGTCCATTTTTTGCAGCATTGAATCCCCATAGTTTGAAAACTTGAAGTGCAGGATTTCCGAATTCGAAGCCATGTTGCATCAGGCCTGTGGGATAAAACAGAAAACACAGCAATCAATTATATTTTTGCAAGAGTTTTGATGAGTCTGTTATCTTGCATTGTCTTGTATTCTTATTGCAGCTTTTACTGGTAATTTGAGGTTACTCAGTCATCACTTCATTTTTCGTTGGACAGCACTCGAAACCATCTTTGAAATTATAATTGTCTGTGCGTAGGTTGTCCCCAGCAAATGAGGTCCCATTCAAACAGTGTGTTACACAGCTCTGGCACCACCTTTTGTGCTTTACGTATCATCTAGCACAGTGGTTCCCAAACCAGTCCTGAGGACCCACTGTGTCTGCTGGTTTTCATTTCAACTGAGCTCTCAATTACTTAACTACACCTTTAATTGAAGTGATAATTTGCTGAATCAGACCTTTTTAATTGTTTTCAGCTCTTAACAGCTGCATATGTCAAGTCAGCTATAAGATTGTATAAGTAACCTGAACTCAACAACTGTTTAAGAGCTGAAAACAATTAAAAAGGTCTAATTAAACAAACTATCAGTTCAATTAAGGGTCTAGTTAAGTAACTGAGATCTCAGTTGGAATGAAAACCAGCAGACACATGGGGTCCCCAGGACATGGGTTAGGAACTTCTAGCACAATTGGAGGAAACACCTCCCCAGAATTTGGTTCTCTTAAACTGGAATTACCTCTTTGTTTCCTGTACAAATACACTTCATGCGTTACTGGTGCTACTGGTAATACATTGCAACTGTAGGAAGCGAACTTTATAGTTGTAGCAGGAAATGTTGGCTTTACTGGAAAACCAAACTATCAACAGGAAAATAACTGAGAACGTTACTCAATGTGCAAGAGCCAAAGCTATATAAACAAAATTAGAGCCATCATGAAAAAGTACATCTCAATGACCTACATCCACTGCATGCACATGTAAAATTGTAGGTTGTGACATTCGGATAAATGCAACTATATACCCCCAGATTCTGATGTAAATTTAACTGAACAGGGTAATGGTATAAGGTTTGTGTTTTTATTTATAAATAAATAAATAGTTTGCATAATTAACTTTAAAAATGACTTATCAATCAACTATATGTTACAAAAGCTGTTTAATAATTGTTTTTGTCAATAATGATTTGATAATTTACAACCCTGAGTGGTGACTATAACAATTTTTGGATTAGAGAATAACATTATAATAAGTAAATAAATAAATAAATAAAGCTAATTTTGAAGCCAAAATTCAAAATATTTTCAAAGGAAAGAAAGAAAGAAAAAAAGTAAAAGCACAAGCTGTTTAAAAACATTATCCTGGATTTCAAATCTACTGGTAGCCTATAACCAAAACATCTGTTATATTTGTCCGGACATGCACATTCGCCACTAGTTCTGTGTACGCTGCCAAACCAAGAAGAATTCAAACTGCCAGTCCGCCTCTGAAGAAAGAAGCCCTGCCTAGCGCGAGAAGCTGTATTTACTTAATGATCACTTGAAACAGACTTGTCACGTGACGTAATCCAGCACAGACATAAATAGGATTACTCTAGACAGGGTGAACACACAGGCAACATCATGTCTATTAAATTAAACCAGCATTTTATGTATTCCCGATCGCACCGCTGTTCTCTTGAATGGTCTCCACGGTAAGTATATACATCCAAATGTTCACTTTATAAGCATTCTCAAACCTGCTTTCCGTGTCACACAACGAGACGTGCTCAAAAATAGTTGTGCAGTCTCCCCTTATACCGAGGCTGTCAGGAGTTTTGCACTCTATAAGTTTACATTATTAAAAAATAAAGTGCATCTATGGATGGAGAAACCAATTATTCAAATTCAATTTGAGGTAGAAAGACAGTTATGGTCAAGAGGGACATCTGTCGTTTCGATCTTCCTCCACCTAGACACGGTGTCTAGAGGTTTGCTCTAGCAAAGTCTAGCGTCAATAATCTTAAACACATAGGCTACCGTTCTCACGCACACATCTGCAGCGATTTCATCCAAAATGGATCTTGACTAGGGTGCTGGTTAAATGCAATAGCTGCGTGGAAGAAATCTAAAATTAAAAATGGTACCTTCTGCTCCAGATTTTTATGTCCTGAAAAATGGCAGATCAACTGAAGGGCAGGAGAAAGGAGGAGCCTGGAACAATCTAGATAAGGTATCGCTTCACTATTTAAAGGCGTAGTGTCTGTTTTCTGTATTTGACCCGATGCTGCGTGGGAGGAATGTACATAAACATGACCCCAGACTTCAAGATAAAGATATTATACATGCATTGCCCTGATATCCAGAGATTCTGGATATTTACAGTGTAATATAAATCTTTGTCTCAATTTCTATATATATATATATATATATATATATATATATATATATATATATATATATATATATATATATATATATATATATTCTTGTTACTTGGTAATGGTAAATCTGGGTTACTGTACGTCAGCAGTGCAACAGGATAGCTTTGCATGCTTTTTACTGTTTTAAAAACATACTTTGAAATACTGCAGCCCCCTCACTTAGAAGGGTCTGTTTTAATGATCTAAAGTTTAGCCCCTGAAGGCACACAAGAAAGTTTGCATTTCTATTGGTGGGACACTTGCCCCTTGTACCTTAAGGGCCTGTCTGTAGGTCATAAATTGATTCACTTGTTGAGCGATCCAGGCAACCATAATAGGAAAGCAGTTGACCTGAACTTCACAGCATTAGAATGGGCTTGATGCTCACATTGCTGTATTTACCTAGAAATACCTTTCTGTACCTTTCTGTATTGCCATAGGGACCAGTCTCTTCAAGATATGGATACAGATTACAAGCTGGATACAATGCTGTAGATACTGTACATAGTTTAGGTGATAATTTACATAAACCATTTTTTGTTGCCATCTGTTCCATCAATTACTTGCTAAACCTGAATAATACCATTAGTGTGCCATTTTTAAGGATAAAGTGTGCCATATTTAAGTAGAACGATACATTTTACAATTCTGACTTTTTTCCAGGCTCAGATGATATGTTAAAAGCACAAGTGTGGCTCTGCCATCCCTTTTGAGTTCTGGGGTTCCAAAGGAATGCCGCTTCTGGTCTGATGTTCATTTTGGGGGCTCATAACTCAGTGACCAACTATCCTCTAACATTGACATTGCATATATAGTCTTTGTTGTTGTTAGATAACCTGCAGAAACTAGAGAAGGATGATAACACCGACAGCATTTTTATTGGCGTCATTGCACTTATTCTACATTTGCCTCCATTTCATTACCATCCATGGTCACCAATAGGTAAAAAGTTGACACATTAAGCCCGCTGCACACAGCCCAACTCATTTCATCTCAACTGGCCGTACAGAGTTTGGGTGAATCGTATCAGTGTGCGTGCCCTAAAAACCAAGATTATGCAGATTTCAGTCGGGATGTCTTCAGATTTGAAGATTGAACATGTTGAATCTTTTTCAGACGCAGTTTCGTTCAGATGTGATCAGTCCGTCTGTATGCGGTGGTTGCCGACCAAGACTGAGTGAGACCGATTAGTTATAAGGGTGTCAACCAAGGATGAAGCAGGTTTACGTGACGTAGCTTGTCATGTAACTTGTCATAGAAGATGGCGGAATGTTGACAGCTTTAGTTCCACAGGTAAAAATACATTAGTCTTGAATTGCTCGAGTGTCCTGAATTAAAAAATACCAGATATGTGCACATTTGAATAGTTTTTTTTAGGTGTTTACTAATCAAAGGTAAATGATCAATTTACCTTTTTATTATCAATCTACTGGCAGCCTATATTTTCTTACTGCGCTAAAACAGAAGTAACCGGTGAGTCGATCTCCAATAGGTCACAAATCACAAGCCCGTAGATCCACACGCTGAGAAAAAAAACACCAGTCAAATACAAAATCAACAGGTTGGATTTTATTTACCACAGGCTAAAGTGTAGTAGACAAGCTATGCAAAAAGTCAAACACTGCCTGAAACGTTTGCACAGTGTAAATGGTCAATTAATTAATAGGCTAAGCGCTTCTTTTGGTTGCCTCGCAGCGCTGTCTCCGTCGTCTAATCAGCATACGATGCCAGGCATAATATGAGGGTCGCTATGTTGGGCTAAGTTAATACAAAAATGTGTACAGGGCAATAATAATTACATGTGCATACATAGTAATCACCAGTATCTAGTCGTGGTCAGTAATTCAGTCTTAGCAGTGTGCAACACCCAGTCGGGAAAAACTCAATTGTGACGTCAAACCAAAACTGAGCACAACTGATCGCAAAATCTGTGCATACTCAAATGAGATGAGTCGAGATGGCTTGAGTCGGGCTGTGTGCTTCATAAAGTAGAATGAAACCTGCTGAACTGTTACGTTAACATTTTGAATTGCATACCGCTTTGTAGTATTCTATATACTAAACAAAAACTGACGAATATTGAAAAATGTGACATTTCAAAATCATAAGCTTAAGCTTCTCTTACACAGGTGATTGATTGATTAAATTAAAGGTTAAAGAACCACCACCATTTATTATACAAGGATTTATTTAGTCACGCAATTGTTAGTATTATCTATTCACTTTGAACAGACTACATAAAAGCATTGTTGCCCAGTAACAGTACTTGTGACTATTATTCTACCTAGGATCACACCTACAGCAAAGTAAGGGATTAGGTAGAAATAGCAGTTTAAATTTTATTTCACCTACAGCTTTGTAGTACTAGAAACATATGTGAATTATCGAAGTCCTTACACAGTAAAATAAAACAGTAATTGTCACAATGAAAGTGATTAGCACTAAGGCAGCTTGTACTAATACAGATACAGAAATATGTATCCCTGTTTTAACTAAAAATAATGATCAAATAGGAACGCTCACAACACTGATAACAATGTTATTACGCACAGTAGCTTTGTATATTAAAACATTTTTGTGCAGGTTATTATTTTTTTGCTTTTTGGTACTGTATCATATTTGGCAGTTTCAAACCAAGCAGCTGTTGGAGAGTCTCAGGACTAAAACTCTACTTAAGACACGTTAACTAGGGTGCACCAAGTGTACAAGGATATAAGTCTTCATACAATTAAAGGCTTTTATACTAGCCAGGGAGACAGTTGCTTCCAAATACACTTGTGTCATCCTTTAGTTACAGCTATTATATGACAAGTGCTTTGGTCTTTCCTTTTCCAGTCCTTCCTTTAATAAAGGGAGTTGCAGCTTCCACTCAAAAGTCTGATTTCAACCAAATCAGTACTATGTTGTCAATGCCTTTGTTATTTTATTATTTATTTCTTAGCAGACGCCCTTATCCAGGGCGACTTACAATTGTTACAAGATATCACATTATACATTATTTCACATTATACAGATATCACATTATTTTTACATACAATTACCCATTTATACAGTTGGGTTTTTACTGGAGCAATCTAGGTAAAGTACCTTGCTCAAGGGTACAACAGCAGTGTCCCCCACTGGGGATTGAACCCACGACCCTCCGGTCAAGAGTCCAGAGCCCTAACCACTACTCCACACTGCTGCCCCATTTCTTTGTGACATTTCTTAATGAAACTGTACTGAGTCCTGTTACTACAAGAAAAAAGCTTTGGAATCCCCCATGCATGTGAATAGCAGATCCCACTTGTCATATAAAGCTTGATAATGACTGCTCTACTCTGGCTCAGACCATCCATGTTACTGGAATGTGTATATTCCAGAAACAGCTCTGTGCTGTTAAGGCACTGTTCAAAGAGTAAGTAGCTTCAAAGGTTACATCGGCTTGGTTTAAAATAAAAATAAGTCTCACCTTTTTGACACTCTATTTTGGTAGTACCTTTCGGGCAATTTGGGCTTACATGCAGTTTTCTTTAAGGGAGAGAAATTCTTCAAAAGTTAAAATGACCAAATTGATATAAAAATACGGGAAGGTGTACTTAAGTGTTTGGCAGTGTTCCAATTTGGCCTTGCGGCACTGCCAATATTGTGCAGCCTTCTCGTAAACTGGGCTTACAAGAAGTTTTTTAAACAGCAGCTTCACTGCCTGAAGTCTTGTGAACTTGAACTAGATTTTGAACTTGTTTCCATGCACTTCCTTTAGCATGAGGAATGCGTGTGATGTGTGTCTGCTACGTCAGTCTCATGTCCAGGGATCCCAGGAATCCGTTTGCTGTCGAATAACGCAGAAAAACGCAGATTTTCTATGATAACACAGATTTTATATGTTTTTGGAGATTTTTTAGTTTTACACTTGGGCAGGGTCAAAAAACATGCAAGGTTTTTTTTGTTTGTTTGATAATAACTAAATCAATACAAGTATAATATATAAACATTAACACAGGCAACTTTGCTTTAAATTTATATAAACATACCGGTCTAATAAAACTGCTTCCGGTATTCAAGTTCAGTTTACTTCAGTATTCAGAGCTGTTCAAAGATGCTGAAAACAATAACAATCACCTCTAAAGATCGTGTCAACGAGTTTGGCAAGGGTGAATTTCAGCGTCTTACAACTGCCAAAGAACAGCGTGAAACTGTGGTTTCAGATTTTGTCAAAATGTGTGTAAAAGCCGATATTCCTCTGTACCAAGTGGATCAACAGCAGCCTGATGATGAAGACTAACTCGGAGTTGACCTAACGTGAATATTATTATTTTTTATTTTTATAACAGGAAACTATTTGTAATATGTGAAGTAAAAAAAAAAGTGTGTGTTTGTTTTATTGATTAATGGCGCTGGTAAGCTTGTAACTTGCTTAGAATTTGAAAGTGTAACCATTTTTATTGTATTTATTTATTTAGCAGACGCATTTATCCAAAGCGAATTACACATGTTACACTGTAATACAAGGTTACAGTTCAAGAATAATTAAAAGTTATAAACTAAAATACAACATAAAGAGACCCAAGTAGTGTAACAAGAATGAATACTTCCTGTGTTAACGGTTACCCAATAGTACTGTTTGTGTGTCTTATAATGTGGCTGGGAAACTCATTTTTAGCCCTTTAATTTTACTCTTATTTATTTCTTTAGCCCTTTAATTTTACTCTTATTTATTTCTTACTCACGGAATAACGCAGATCCCTGCTCATGACAATGGAGAGGGAATCTGGAGTTTCTACACTGCATGTAAACCAAGTCATTGCCACTTGATATGAATGTAATGATGAAGGCTGTTCAGTGCCAGCACTTGGTATTCTTCAAACAAGATTAAAGCAAGTTCAAAGCCAGGTAAATGCATATTATTTTAGCAACACAACCACTCAATGATGGCAAACACCATACCATAGCAAGGGAAATGTGAAATCAATTTAAATTACCTATTACACTGCTCACTCTTTAAACCCTCCATATTTACATACACAATCTGATTCCACACTGGACTGCAAACTTGTGTAAACTGTACAAGTTACCACACCATGAGTTTGTGCCTTCTCACATCTGTGACAGCCAGCATTCACAGCAAACAGGTGTGCCTGCTTTGAGTTTCTTCTAATCGCTGTCCACAATGAGTGCATCCACCTTTTCACAGGTGTTCTCCAAGCCGCTCTTCCTGTGAACATCCTTCAGATGCCTCCTCAGTCCTGGTTTATGTGCGAAATGCACTACGCAGTAGTTACACTTGTGAGGCTTGATGCCTGTGTGAAGGTTAACGTGGTCCTGTAGTGTAGCCTTCTGGCTGAAGGCCTTTTTACAGAGCGGGCACTCGAAGGGTTTCATTCCAGTGTGCACACGTATGTGCCGGGTGAGGTTACTTTTCTGCGAGAATGTCTTGCCACAGCGCAAGCACAGGTACAGCTTGTGCTCTTTCACGTGGCTGATGTAGTTTTCCAGGTGTTGAAAGACTTTGCTGCACTTCCGGCAGTAATAGGGCTTTTGCAATATGGTGTCGTGCTCTCTGATCAAGTTCTCCGACATCAGCTTGCTGATCAAAGCAGACTGGATCTGGTTGTGTTGCAGACTCTCTTCAGACACAGGGCTACTCGAGGCTAAGCCCTGGAATTCGATTTCTTGGGCAGCGAGCATATAAATGTCTCCACTGACCACCTCCTGGTCAACTGAGTCGTCTGTGGAATAGTCCTGCGTGTTGCTTCCAGAGGTTTCAATGGATGAGGTTAGAGATTTGGAAAAGAAGCGCTTGCATTTGGAGGGAATTATAGAAGGGGGGGCATTTTTCACTATATGGGCGCTGTCCTGTGAGTCCATGTCAAATCCATCTATGGTTTCTTGAAATTCATCCCTGTCAGAAGATGGAGAACAGGGCTGTACCTCATTAAAAGTCATCACCCCTTTTATATCCGCAAGTGTTGGGTCAAGGTACTGGGACACAGCCTGCGCACACCGTTCTACAACATGACCCATCTGCAGAGCGCTGGCAGCAGTCAGATAGTTCACCAGCTCCTTCACAGGGAACTCCAGTATGCCTGTATAGCAAAAGAGCAGCAGCTGTCTGCCAATTTCTGAGCTTTGCAGGACTGAGATGGAAACCTCCCTCGAATCGTTAAGCAAGAACTGGTCCCGCAGAAAGGGAGATGAGGCAGCCAAGACAACTTTATGTCCCTGGAATGTGAAATTGTGAATCTGTAGGGCGACATCACAAAAGCAGTCTTGCTCCCGCAGTAGGTTCATTTTTTGCAGTAATGAGTTGCTGTGGTTTACAAACTTGAAGTGAAACATTTCTGAACTTGAGCCTCTGAAAAAACCTAAAATGAAAAAAATATATAATGAATTAAAATATAAAAGTATATATAATATTATGGGGCTACAAATATTGCAAATACTATATGGAAGGAAATGTAAGTCTGTTGGCATTTGATGTCCTCATACAAAAACCTACCAACAGACATGCATCTTGAAATCATTGAAAAACACTAAATTTAGAAGATGTGCTGTATTGTTTCAAGGTGTCTATCCCATACCCCAAATACAGTTTTTCTATATGAATGTTGTTGCCTTATACACTCATCTCTATAGCTGTTTTCTGTACCAAGTGATCTGTATAGCAAACAAATTTGTTTTCTGAGCTGTAACTGTGATGACAGTAGTACAAGGGGCATTCTTTAGTGGCACGCAGGTTTAAAATGACCTACCTAGTAGTATATTGTATAATTGAAATATATTAAGATTGAAATACAGTACACCAAGCACTGCCAGTCTAGTATAAAGAAGAAGAAGAAAAAAAGTTTATTACTCAAACAAAAGCATTAAGGGACCAAAACAAAACCGCATGTATGTAGACACTAACTCGTCCAAATGTTTTCAAGTAAAAATATAAATTTATAAACATTAAATTATATATTTATAAACAATTCCTGTCGTGTTTTGTTTTGTTTAAATGTACGGTGGAAATTCAGGAAGTAAAAAAAAACACACACACAGAACCATAATTTAATTCTTCATATTTTGTGACTCGAAAAAAAAACTATTATTACAGTAGTCGTATCGTAGGTTATGCCTTTTCTGTTGCACGTGTATGAATCTTCGTAATCAGAGAGTTAAGGGGAGGTCATCCATATATAAATCACACGCATAAAGTCGTATCATTTAGGATGTTTTTTTTTTCTTCTTTTCTTTAACCTATATATTTGCTATTCGCTTCAGTTAAAGCATCATTTTCAGATATATGAATAACGCTAAATCAAATATACTCACTGCAAAGCAAAATCCACAGGCGGCTTTAGTTGGAGATGTCAAAAACAACTAACATCACTTTTTTTTTTTGTTTTATCTTAAACTGCATTTAATTTATGGTCAATCTTTTGAATTAATAAAATATAACGTTGGTTTAAAAACCCAAATAAATTATTCACAGCTCTTGAAAACATAAACTACAATACCATTAAGCCGCTTACATTCCTCATTCCTCATTATGTATCTTAAGGATGCTTTTCTAATACATTTTCTAAACTTTAAACGTTTCTCTTTTTTTCAGTTTGAACAACTAACCTCCTCCGTATCAAATGCAATGTCTGTATAGCTTCCTACTTCCTGTGCATCACAATTGTCACCCCCTAGCTTGTCAACTGTCTTTCCTTTTTTGGGGGGGGGGGGTTGGCGGGTTTTGTATGTCAGCTGCTGCATTTTGTTACACAAATGAAATACACTTTATATGACAAACGGGATGTGGCATTTTAAAACAGTAAGTCGTTTGTATTAATGGATCTTGAGTGTATGCATTTTTAATTTTTAATTACATTGTTACTTTAAAACATTATTCAATCATACTACCTGAAGCTAGTTTTTTCAGTGCTCAGTTTTTTTTTTTTTGTTTTTTTTTTAGATATTTCGTTGGTTGCTCCACTAGCCCGTGTTAGAAACATTCTATCATGCTTTTTGTGAAAGTTATTATTATTATTATTATTATTAATAATAATAATAATAATAATAATAATAATAATAATAATAATAATAATAATAATAATAAAACAAACCAAAAAAAGTTTTAAAGACGTACAGATATCTGCATCAGTATGTGTTTCGTTTTGGCTTTATTATATACAGTAAACAGGCACTGTGTAGTAGCACACATTCTGGGTCGTTTCAAGATAAAATGTCATTAAAAACCATACAGCCCCAGCCTTAAGTGTTGTATGTAGAACAGTGGTACTTATTTGTGGAACTTTCAGTCTATTCAAGGTGCTGAAATATTGTATTAAAAACACAGTGAAAACGCCTTAATAGAATAACTGCTTAATAAAACCACTGCCTAGGTGGAACAAAGCCCTGGACTCTTAAATTAAAAAAAACAAAAAAAAACAAAACAAAACAAGGACATGATTAAAAGAGCCACAAGTACAGTATACAGTCAATTATCTGAACTAACTGGGACCGATACTCCTTTGCATAATCGATTTGTATGGATAATCAAACAGGTATTAATAACAACTACTGCACCTTTAATACTATATATAATAAAGTTAACATACGTAAGTACTTAGTACATACAGACGTGCTCAAATTTGTTGGTACCCTTATAGCTCATTGAAATAATGCTTCATTCCTCCTGAAAAGTGATGAAATTAAAAGCTATTTTATCATGTATACTTGCATGCCTTTGGTATGTCATAGAATAAATCAAAGAAGCTGTGAAAAGAGATGAATTATTGCTTATTTTACAAAGATATTCTAAAATGGCCTGGACACATTTGTTGGTACCCCTTAGAAAAGATAATAAATAATTGGATTATAGTGATATTTCAAACTAATTAGTTTCATTAATTAGTATCACACATGTCTCCAATCTTGTAATCAGTCATTCAGCCGATTTAAATGGAGAAAAGTAGTCACTGTGCTGTTTGGTATCATTGTGTGCAACACACTGAACATGGACCAGAGAAAGCAAAGGAGAGAGTTGTCTGAGGAGATCAGAAAGAAAATCATAGACAAGCATGGTAAAGGTAAAGGCTACAAGACCATCTCCAAGCAGCTTGATGTTCCTGTGACAACAGTTGCAAATATTATTAAGAAGTTTAAGGTCCATGGAACTGTAGCCAACCTCCCTGGGCGCGGCCGCAAGAGGAAAATCGACCCCAGATTGAACAGAAGGATAGTGCGAATGGTAGAAAAAGAACCAAGGATAACTGCCAAAGAGATACAAGCTGAACTCCAAGGTAAAGGTACGTCAGTTTCTGATCGCACCATCAATCGCTTTTTGAGCGAAAGTGGGCTCCATGGAAGAAGACCCAGGAGGACTCCACTTTTGACAGAAAAACATAAAAAAGCCAGACTGGAATTTGCTAAAATGCATATTGACAAGCCACAATCCTTCTGGGAGAATGTCCTTTGGACAGATGAGTCAAAACTGGAGCTTTTTGGCAAGTCACATCAGCTCTATGTTCACAGACGAAAAAATGAAGCTTTCAAAGAAAAGAACACCATACCTACAGTGAAACATGGAGGAGGTTCGGTTATGTTTTGGGGCTGCTTTGCTGCGCCTGGCACAGGGTGCCTTGAATCTGTGCAGGGCACAATGAAATCTCAAGACTATCAAGACATTCTGGAGCAAAACGTACTGTCCAGTGTCAGAAAGCTCTGTCTCAGTCTCAGGTCATGGGTCCTCCAACAGGATAATGACCCAAAACACACAGCTAAAAGCACCCAAGAATGGATAAGAACAAAACATTGGACTATTCTGAAGTGGCCTTCTATGAGTCCTGATCTGAATCCTATCGAACATCTATGGAAAGAGCTGAAACTTGCAGTCTGGAGAAGGCACCCATCAAACCTGAGACAGCTGGAGCAGTTTGCTCAGGAAGAGTGGGCCAAACTACCTGTTAACAGGTGCAGAAGTCTCATTGAGAGCTACAGAAAACGTTTGATTGCAGTGATTGCCTCTAAAGGTTGTGCAACAAAATATTAGGTTAGCGGTCCCATCATTTTTGTCCATGCCATTTTCATTTGTTTTATTATTTACAATATTATGTTGAATAAAAAATCAAAAGCAAAGTCTGATTTCTATTAAATATGGAATAAACAATGGTGGATGCCAATTACTTTTGTCAGTTTCAAGTTATTTCAGAGATAATTGTGCATTCTACGTTTTTTGTGGAGGGGTACCAACAAATTTGAACACGTCTGTAAATACCTACTGATCACAATAAGCATACAAAATTACAAATATCATTAAATTAATGCAATTCAGTAAAACTTTAACACCTACAGTTAAGGTAATGAAATACTGTAATTAAACATACCATATACCAAACTTTGAAAATCATCAAAGAATACAATTCAGTACAACTTTGACACATTACAGAACTTTAGGAATATTAAACTTCAAAAGAAGCTGTGTGGGTAACACACCACATGTAATTCATCACGTGATTACAGGTGCGTTCGGTTGATTAGACAGTATGGTTCAAATTGACTCTCTACTGTATGTAGAAAATTAGCTATCCCAGGAGGGAAATGATTGAGAGCAACTCAAATGACCAGCAGATGTCAGTGGTGATTCACTCACTCTGAGGACTAATATCACAACTACTGTCAGGCTGTTACTGCTTGATGCATTGCATGATAAATTTCTCCTTTTTCAATATTATCAGTGATACTCTATTTCAGTGCCATTTGAAGGGACTAACACAACAATCCTGCTAAAGTGCATGTAGCTTCAAATGAACACGGATCGTCTCCACCTTCCAGTTGTACCCTCCTGGATATGGAAGCACATTCAACCTCGATCTGATCTGTAATGTTACAGAATACTGGAGGGACCACATGGCTCCAGGGACAATTCACCGGGAGATTCCAGTGCAATGCATTCTAGAACTGGTACTTCTGCACCTCCTTAAGAAAGTAAAGGTACCTGAATATTAAAAACTGAAAAAATCCCTGTGAATCTGGAGCCATGGGTGACCCAAGAGTAAACCACTCAGTCGTGCGAGCTACAGGCCATGTGCCATTTGTTTGGATTGGCAGTGCCCCACTGGAGGCAACATACTTTATATGAAACTATTAACGTTAAGGGTTTCTATTTAAGGTCTCTGGTGGCTACATTTTGTTTTGGAGTAGATTTTCACAGCTGGAAGTGCAAATAATTATGAAATTCCTGGCTTAACACAGAGGATAAAAGTCTTATTAAAATACAAACCTTCAAAGGCCTGATCCTTTAAATATATGTTTTGCTGCCATACCAATGGGTCATACATCACCCAAACGCCAACATAATGACACATTAATAGTAAATCTCCTTGGCTTTTGTTGAATGCCAAAGGTATAATCTAGTGTAGCCTTTCAAGCTGTGAGATATTTATTGTGCTGCATTATTCTATATGAAGTCTGCACGCTGTCGGCAGTTGCTTTACCTGGATTGAACTCAGCTGTCTAGTTACACAACAACAGACTGAATTATGACATTATCTGTATCTGAGAACAGGTTAAGATGTCTGGCAGGACAGCTGTGTGGTGACATCCCCAGACCAGCAAGTTGACTCAGAGGCACAGAGGCAGGTACATGCGGGTTGATGCGCTGGTGTGTGTTTTTATTAAACAAAAATAAATCAAAAGGTTGTACAACAAAAACCACTGCTCACAGAACAAAATAAATGAACAAACAAAATCAAATCTCGAACACAAAACTGACACCAGCAAGTACCGTGCTGGTGTTTCCAGCATGCGTAGCAATTGTATTATTTTAGTTTTTACTTTGTTTTGTTTTTACTTTCAATTTGTCCCTCTGTCTCGTTCCTCCTTCCAAACACCCGCCACAAACACAGAAAGACACGTACACGAACACGTACGCGTGCACCTCACACTACTTACCATCCCCTTTAACAATAATTCAATTTAACACTCCCATTAAAATGCACCCGGTGTTTCCCATTCAGCCCTAAAGGCTTATGGGTAGGGATCTACCTATCTTAATGTGTCTTTGGAGAAAATACGATTGATCGCTATTTAGCGTCAGAGTCACACATTAAACAAAAGGCTACTACAGAGGCTGCTGAACAGAATGTAAAATAAACAGCTTTCAGAAAACAAACTGGAAAGTCAGCCCAGACAAAAAGTATTCCTGTCTGCAACTTAAATCAGCACTACAACGATCCAGCACAGTCACCTCGCTTCAACCTGCAGCTTACTTTTTCGCATTTGGAATTTTAGACCCGAATAGCCACGTTTTCGTTGTTTTGACTCAGTACTAATAAAAAATAAATTATTGGATGGGACAAATAACATGACAACGCACGTGCTGCATACATTGTCTTTATTACCAGATGCCCTTGTGTAACTGAGTTTTTGGGCTGTTTCTAATCGATTTCCACATCTGTATAACTTGGCAAAGCCTTGCCTTAACTTCCAACCAAATCAGTGGATGCAGAACGTGCAGTCTCAATGTATGGGCAAGTCAACTGCAGGGGGATGCTGCATACTCGCCTTTAACAAATGCCAGCACTCTGTTTGTACCACTATTTTTAGGCTTTATAGTGTTCTGAAATACTGTTTAAACAGGTCCGCGAAATGTCCATGAAATCCTAATTTTATTCCGCAACATACCCGTGAAAAATACATAAATTTACCGCGATTTAAGTAGACCCTTACTTATGGGATGTGTTTTTTTAGGCCTTTGGCCATGACACCTGTCCCATGGACTAGACAATTACCCCACACAGTGATTATACAGGCAAGGCCCTGTCACATTTGCCCTGTGTTTTTAACTAAACACTAAATACATTACATCACCCATTCTTAACCCAAACAATATATACAATAATAACTTAAAACCATTACTTTTAAATCATAAATAAACACACAATCAATTTGCAAGCAGGGCTTTTCTACTGCCCTGCCACAATGTCCTTGTAGAGAACTTGACTAAAGTGGTCCACATTGAAAAGGTTTTGTTGATCAACACTGCAAGGCAACCAGGCAAAATCATATAGTGGGAACCTGGCTGGGCGGCAGAGTGTGTGCTATGGGGGGGGCCCAATTTGTTTTGGGGGGGGCACATTGTGGAAAAGATCACCCAAGTGAAATAATTTGCGCCGCAATATGACTCTGCCCTCGAAATACACTGATTATAAAATGTCACATACTGCCAGAAAAGAGGGACAAAGGGGGTTACTAATGGGGCGGTATTATTGGTACTACTTTGTAAAAAATATACAACATTGGAAATGTTCCTGTGTGGCAAGATGGCTTGCAGGTGATGTCAGACCAATAAGAGAGACACACAGTACTGGGGTATGAAGCGCTGATGTGCGGGTTTATTACTCAAATAAAAGATTTAAACAAAACAAAAAACTTCACAAAACAAAACGGCACGTTGGCCAAAATAAGCAGACAAACAAACACTGACTTTTAACAAGCATCGTGCTGAGCTGTTATCTTTTGTATTTTTGTTTCTCCCAACTCTCTCTCCCGTTCTTTCCACACTGAACACCCAAAACGCAGACTGAGAAATACATTCTGCTTTTAAGCAACTGTGTTGGGACTTGATTGCTAATCATTCAATCTGGCCCCGGCACAGTCTGCATGTGAAATAATTGTGACTTCGCCGTGCCCACATACCAACGTGCATTTGAAATCACCCGTGCTACATAACCCACACTATACAAAATAACCCGGGGGGGGGGTTGCCCCATCCTGAAATTATGCATATTATGGTTTTATTGTTGTGTATAAATACTTTTATCGATGATTTATTATAGATTTGTTTTGATTTGCATGTCTCATCTCTTCAGACATTATTTGATAGACTGATCAGAATTTCACGTACTGTACATCCATCACTCTAGTGAGAAACTTGTTAGCAGCTAGTTACAGCTTTCAAGTATGCATGTTATTATTTCCATACTTCTACTGTGGCAAAGGCAGAGTTTTACCACCTAAAGAAAATGTCCAGAGTTTGTCGTTTTTTGTCTCACAGGGATGCAGAGATCCTTGTGCTTGCCTTTGTAACCTCTCGATTGGATTACTGCAATGCTCTTTTTGCTGGTCTTCTTGCTCGTTCTTTGAATCGTCTTCAGATGGTGCAAAATGCAGCAGCAAGGGTCTTGACAGGCAGTAGGTGGGCAGAACATATCGCCCTGGTCCTTATGCGTCTGGAGTGGCTTCCTGTTCATTCTCGCTTTGCCTTCAAGATTCTGTTGCTGACATACAACGCTTTGCATGGTCAGGGTCCTAGTTACATTATAGACCTTCTCAGCCCTTACATCCGTGCAACACAGCTCAGATCGTCAAACTCTGGACTTCTAAAGCCTTTGGTTCCAAGATGTGTTTCTCTTGGTGGGCGTAGTTTTAGCTGTGTTGCCCCTTCTCTCTGGAGCTTTCGGTTATGTGAAGTTGGAGTTCACAGTTCTGAAAGTTTTCTGCTGCATTTAATATTCGTATTTAGAAAACCCAAAGACCATGAGGGAAAGCTGTAGATTATATGCAAACTGACAGCTGTCTTAAAACATGACACAACCACATGTCGAAATCACAAGGTGGATGATGCCTACCGGATATGTGCCCTACCATAACAGCCAAATCCATTTGTACTAAACCCTACCTACGTCAAAACAAATCATTTCCAATGTTTACCTACAGAAATTTGGCAAACATACAAGTACAGGTGATTGTAGTTATGCATGGAACTCACCTGTTATTTTTTTAATAGACAGTTCTACCTCCTTAATTCAATAACCAACCAGTTTCTCTTATAGAAGTGGACCACAATATATTTGCACAGTCATTTTGAGTAAGTATTATTATTATTAATTTCTTAGCAAACACCCTTATCCAGGGCGACTTACACTTGTTACAAGATGTCACATTATTTTTACATACAATTACCCATTTATACCGTTGGGTTTTTACTGGAGCAATCTAGGTAAAGTAACTTGCTCAAGGGTACAGCAGCAGTGTCCCCCACCGGGGATTGAACCCACAACCCTCCAGTCAAGAGTCTAGAGCCTTAACCACTACTCCACACTGCCGTATAAATCATTCTTCAAACTTTAAAAATCATTCTCTAAATAACTATATTACTACATATACTACCATTGATAGTTTTATAGGTATTGATAGAAAGCTAAGAATGTATCTCCCAACTTAATGATGTGTTAATAAAAAATATCATAATGAGGATGATGTTGCTGTGATAGACCCGTCGAAGGTGTTTCTTGTAAACACTGCAGGGTTTTGTGTAACACTTTTACAAAGGCGTGATGTGTGCAACGCTGTGCAGGATAACAGACATGTCATATTGACAGTACTATGGCAGGTGTTTTTCCAGTTTTGTCCAGGTCTGGACTTTCATTAACTACCCGGTTGTTTACTGTAATTCTTCTATTATGCAATACAGTAACAGTAGTCTTTCTTGACTTGGCTCAGGATTAGTCAATAACATAATGATAGTCAAGGTGCTGGCAGAAAATTTTACATCCAGCGTACCTCCTATGACCCATAAAAGTACCTCCAGGGGTATGTGTACCCCCTGTTAAGCTCTATAGTATCAATACACAACAGTTAATGTCAGTTAACAATGAGGGTAACATTCTACCGTAGCCCCAAGGTTCTAAGTTGCGGAATTCATTAAGAATAGATGATAAGTAGTCTGAGAATGTATTTTGAAGTAAAATAAGCTTTTAAAGTGCAACATCTCACCGAAAACCAAGAAAATAGCTTTCTATGAATTAGCCTGAACATTATACATGAGCTTAGTCACGCTAATGGGGATACATAATGGGACATTGTGGCAAAGTGCCTGGTAAGGGTAACAGGTGTAGCGGTGATGCGGTGCAGGAGTGACAGGCAGACAACGGTTTTCCAGTGAAAAAGTGCTTTATTTCTTTTCCAGGTCTGGTGACCGAAAAATAACTAAATCCCCGGCGATACACAACAATGTGTAACGCACGGGGATAACAATAAACAGGGCACAGTCCCCGAACAAAAACAAACAGACGGTCACCAGTCCTGGGTGAGTGCAGTCGTGATGGTGCTTTAGTGCAAACACAGATAGTGCGGGGTGCAGTGGTGCTCCGGACAGTGCTGACCCTTAGCGACAGCTCCGGAGTCGTGCTTTAACTGTCTGGTGGTAAAAACACAGACAATTATACAGACAGACACAACACAACACAACACAACACGTAATTCTTTTCCTTATTCTTTTTAACAATGAGAGCTCCTCTCTCGATCCTTCTCTCTCCAAACGCTTAACCCAAACGAAGGAAAAGAACAGCGTTACCCTGGCCCCTATATGTAATCCCGCATGATATCTAGGTAAACGGTTGCAGCTGCCTATTACTTGCAGCTGCCCCTCGTTTACCTGTCAAATCGATACGGTCTTACAACAGAGTCTCGCTTCCTTCCAGGCTGACCCACTTCCCGGTCCCGGAAACGAACTGTCAGGCCAGCCCTTCCAGATACTTCTCCTCCCGTTCTTTAGCGCCCTCACAGGTCGGGAGGACGATTTATCACCAGAACTCATTGTATTTCTGTCACAGACACACATGCCAAAAAATAAGTTTTCAGAAATAAAACTTGTTTTTGTAAATAATGTTCTAATCCAGAATAGAAAGTTTATGATGGTTTAACAAAGTGACCCCCACACCCAATGTATTGGGGGCGGGGGCATGGGGGGTATTGTTATCAAATTATTACAGCATTATTTTTTTGGGGGGGACAACAGTGCCGCCCACAGAAATATCCAGGCCTGGGACCAGTTTTTAAGTCAGGCAACCCCCCCATATTCATTTTTTCTCTTAGCTGTAACAAAAAAAAGGCACCCATGCCCGGGCTCTGGACAAAATTCCTAGTTGGATCCCCTAGGCACTTTGTTTTTGCATACCTGCATTATGTCTAGACCAAATGTAGCCAAAGTTAAAGTCTCCACATATTTGCATAAGACATTTTCCTTATCTCTGTGTTATCAACAATATCAAGATGAATCAAATATAGAATAAGTGTGCCTCTGTGTGTCTGGAGAGAAACAGGGAAGGTTCTTTAGTCTTATCAGTTTATGTGGTGTATCATGTCCTTTTCTCAGAAAAGCAAGACAATTCCTATTGATGTCTATGTTGTTTCTGCAGGAAGCTGTGAAAAGATCTGTATGCTTGTTTACACCACAACATAAAAATAAAGAGCAGAACATTTCATTCACCATTCTTGTGTTACAGTAAACTGTGAAAGAAAGCCAGTGTGCCCACACATACAGGGCTTCCTCGTGATCATGCACTGTGTTATTTAAGGGATAATGGCATTGCTTTGGTGGTAATAATGCCACTATATACATGGCGTTCTTTTTAGTGAGATCGGTGCGAGGGGCGGCTATAGTGGAAAAATGTGGAATAAAGCGACGGTAATAACCAGCCAATCCCAACAATGATCTCACCTGGGCTTTCGTGGTAGGTACTGGTGAATCCAACAAAGCCTGGACTTTTGAAACCAGCAGTTTCACTCTACCTTTACCCATTATGAAACCTAAATATTTAGTTTCTTCTTTTCCAATAGCGCACTTTGCCATGTTCGCTGTGAGCCCCACCTTCCTCAGAGACTGTAAGACGGCTTCTAATCTATTCAAATGTTCTTTCCAGGAAGAACTATAAATGACTACATCATCGATATATGCAGCTGCGTAATCCCGATGAGGTTGCAATACCCTGTCCATCAGTCGTAATACCCTGTCCACAAGTAGCAGGCGCTCCATGAAGTCCGAACGGCATAGTACAAAATTGAAAAAGACCATCTGGGGTTTAAAATGCCGTTTTCTCACAAGAGGCTTTCGTTAATGGAATCTGCCAGTATCCTTTCCTCAGATCCAGAGTAATAAACCGAGCTCGCCCCAGCTTGTCTAAGAGTTCATCTACCCGAGGCATGGGATATGCATCAAACTTAGAGATAGCATTCACCCTCCTAAAGTCAATACATAACCATAGTGACCCATCTGGCTTATCTACTGGTACAATTGGGCTACACCACTCGCTTCGGGAAGGTTCAATTACCCCAAGTTTCAACATACACTCCACCTCCCTCCGAACAGAATCTCTCCGACTTTCTGGAATGCGATACGGTCTCTGTCTAACTCTCAGACCTGGCGGAGTGATAATAGCATGTTCAATCAAATGCGTTCTTCCAGGCACGTTAGAAAACACATCAGCAAACATATTGATTAAATTGCTTACCTCTTTGCGCTGATCAGGAGTTAATTGTTCCCCCATCGGGACCCCAATTACTGACACTGGCTCAATTGAGGGTCCAAAGTCCTCTCACTCCTGTGTGGGAGATAAAAAATGGACTTCCCGTTCTTTCCACGGTTTGAGGAGATTAACATGATAAATTTTCTTTCCGACGCCCAGGCTGTCGGATCTCATAATTAACTTTTCCAACCGCTCGAATAACCTCAAAGGGACCCTGCCATTTAGCAACAGCAACGCTTTGTCTCCAGGTCGAAAGTTCCTAATTCTTGCATTTTTATTGTAGCTTTGCTGCTGTTTCAGCTGTGCTGCTTTGAGATTGTCATGCGCCAATCGACCGACTAATTCTAAGCGTTCGCGTAACTGTAACACATATTTCACTATATTTTTAGACTCTTTTGACTGTTCTTCCCAACCTTCTCTTATGAGATCTAAGATACTCCGCGGCTGCCGACCGTACAAGAGCTCAAACGGGGAAAACCCTGTTGAAGATTGTGGTACCTCACAAACTGCAAAGAGCAAGTAGGGAAGCAGTTTAGCCCAATTGCGTTTTTCTTGATCTACAAAGCGGTGCAGCATACTTTTCAAGTCTGGTTAAATAGTTCAACAAGCCCATCCATTTGAGGATGAAAAACTGAGGTTCGAATTGAACAGATTTTCAATAATTTGTACAGTTGCTGAATACAGCCAGACATAAAATTAGTGCCCTGATCAGTGAGAATTTCTTTCGGGATTCCCACCCTAGAGAATATTTTTACCAATTCATTTGCTACAATCTCTGCATTCATAGAGCGTAAGGGAACAGCTTCTGGATATCGTGTTGCATAATCCACTACTACCAAAATATACCGATATCCTGACTCTGCTCCCTCCAGAGGGCCTACCAAATCTACACCAATCCTTTCAAACGGTACCCCAATAATTAACTTATTTAATATTTAAACAGGTCCGTGAAATGTCCACGAAATCCAAATTTTATTACATAACCTACTCTGAAAAAAGATGTAAATTATCCGTAATTTAAATAGACCCCTAAGCATAACTGATGTTTGCTGAGGCTTTTCCAAATAACTCAATTTCATGCTGACCTCTCCTCTGGGCTGTAAGTGCGGCCGCTAAATAGCCCGATACACAGGCAGCGCTCATTGAGACCCCCATTATCATGATTGCAGCTCATTATTTGTGCTTGTTGAGTAATTTGCATTGCCCTTAAGCTTACATAGGGCGCAGTGCAAAATAATTGCCTGGCTTGTCAATTTGGATTCTGCAGCCGCAATTGTTTGCACTGCGCCTATCGTTATATCAGCCCCATAATTCACGAAATATTTAATAGCAGGCACTGTATTGTTTTATATGGAAAAATGTATTCTTGTTTTTTGCCAGAAACACTTGAACCATTTGTCTGATAACAGATCTCCTAATAGCAACTAGGCCAAGCTCTTCAGAAATGTTTATATTGCCATGATTCCCGCATGTGTCATCGCTTCAAGCACTTTAAACGTATTGAGTTCCGGCTTGAACTTTTGGATTGACAGAACGTGTTCAGCTAACAAAAAAGATTAAAAAGCACTTGAAAGCATTATGTCATTCCTGTTGCACTAATATTAATGAAAGCCTCTCAATGCGTGGAAGTGTACTGTGCCTGTACACCTGGATTAGCAGGCTGCTTTGTTAGTTTTGTGATGTTCGAATGTATTTTCTATTGTTTTGGCCAGGCTACAGTATTTGCACTGTTTCGATTATTTTATTATTAGTGTAGAATAAATACAGCAAACATTAATAGTTGGAGCTCTGTTTTGTACTGCGCAGTTCTGCTACTGTAGCTTTAACTGGAAGGCCTAAGGCACTGTGATGCTGCTGCTAAACAGTTTTGGAGTTAGGTTGTATCTGGGGACTAGGGAGAGAGGTCGTTACCACGGGGTACTTTGAGCAAGTGTCGTTGAGCTCTGTATTCTAATGCTGTAACAAAAAGCAACAAACCTGCACCAAGGAAATAAAGAATATTGAACGGAGAAATCTTGTTTGGGCATTATTTATACCATCTACACATGACATCTACACATGAACCTGGCCGGCTTCTCCTGAAGAGAACACAAACTTTGCCGGATTCTTATAGATTTGAATAGATCAGTGTAAAATTGCTATTGTATTAAACATACTTCAGCACATGCAGAGATAAACATGCTTTCAAAATAACCACAGGATTTAAGCACAGCTAGCCGTCCAGATAAGCTGTGTACCTGCTGTAAAAATATGCATAGCAATTTTGCTGTTCAGCTTGCCTGCCTCCTTTAAAACTTCCACTAACTCCAAGAATACAATGTCTTCAGTTACTAGGAAACTAAACAAGAAAAAACAACCCAACAAACATTATCCAATCTCTGGTTTGCCCTGCTGTCTTTGCAGCCAATCACAGTAAGAATAAGAAAAATTTGAAGCTACCCAGGTTGAAGCGTAAACACCCCAGTGCAGCTACAAATCCAACTGGAGCCATCGTCACAGGCAACCGCTAAAAAAAGAGGTGCCTATAATATTAAAACAAAGTGTTTCATAACTTAGTAATTTCCTTATTTTATTTATCCGTATGGCTTTATTTTGAAGTGTTAACATAGTCACTGAGTTTAAGAATTTAATGTTAAAATATAAGTAACGTAATTAATTTGCAGTCACTGTGATACTGCTGAGCCCATAAAGAACCTTGTAGAACACGGGTTGTACAGCAGTCCAAAGTACCATTGCAGTTAAAATGGAAGGCTCTTTTTTAATGCCTGCCCCATTACCATAAAAGATTGTTCAGTATTTATCAGTATTTAATACATTTTACTCTCTCAGTGTTAAAATTAGAGGGTAAGTTACTCCCAGACCCAAACCCTTATCTGGAACGCTGCCCTCCAGTGTATAGAAAGGCATAGCAGAGCTGCCTTGGGTTATAGTCCTCTATGGTATATACTATGGTATACCTCTTGTATACAGTATACCATAGTATATTCTACAATACTATAAGTTGACTATGTTGCACACCTTGTATACATATACATTCTCCTAAAATGTGTATAATGATGCATGTTATAAACTGATAATTAAGGTAGAAGGTGAAATAAAAAAGCAGGCCACCTACTGTATAGCTATGGCACCCCTATAAACTTTAATCTAATTCTGGGTCAACTGTTCATATTAGCTTTTAAAGATAAATACAGCTATGGCATCGATTTGGAACTGTACATGTTTCATGTTTCAAACTGTGTAGGATGGGATTTATTGAATGTGAAAATATCTACTGGGAAATATTTTCTTTGGTGAGATAGAATGTTTGAGAGATGTGTGCAGTTTATTTGTCTTTGGGCTGGTAATTGAATATTGCCATGGAAAGCTTGTTCAATTACTTCATGGGAACTGACAGAGTTTAAACATAAGGAAAACAATAACTCTGATGACATCTACAAGGTGGAGACTAGATCCCTCCTAGCTGTTTCTCTGCTCACGGGCGCACACAGTTTGAGTTTGCTGACATGTTAGATTGACATGACTACTACTGTGACAGTATAATGGTTTGCTAATCAACAGCCATTGTGAAACTACAGGGTGTGGTTCTCTTTGCATACCGCTAGCTTGTGTCTTGAGATATCCAGAAACTGAGCTGAACTTGATGCTTTTAAATATTTGCTAATTAAACTAAACCATGGGGGTGAAATCTTACTATTGATGAGACAAACCCGACTTGTTTGGCTGTGGTTCATATCTCATTGAGGACAATCTGTACCTGTAAATATAAACTACATTTTAACCTTGATTTTATTTTTTTATCACATATTTGGGGAGGGCTATCCAACACATCAGTTCTTCAAACTGAGATGAAGCTCAATTCAGACCTAATTCTAATAAATAATCCTGGTCACTGGTATATGGCAGATAAAAGTCACTGGAATTTGTTTCAAAAGTGTGACGTAGTACTTGCCCAGTGAAGCCAATGTAGCTGAAAAAATTTACAAAGACATTAAACAAGCCACTCTAAGTGCTAAGAAATAATAATGACTAATACTGCCTAAAATAATGTATACTGTAATAAATCAACCCAGACTCCTTTTTCTGGTATGTTAATAGGGTAGTAGGATCTGCTGATGAAGACGTTATGAGAGAGCTCAAGACACTCTTTCACACTTTCCCAAAAATAATAAGAGGAATAAGAGGAAAATCCACTTCAGCAAAAAGAAACGTGGCTGTGATTCCACCTATGATAACAGGTGTGCTGGTGCTTCACACAGGTTACAAAACTCTAAATAAAGGCAGCCATCTTCCTAACGAGCAGCAGAAACACTCCCTCATACACACAGGTTTTGAAGCCCCTCTTCTTTCTACCTTGGGGAAATTCAACACTCCCTCATACACACAGGTATTGAAGCCCCTCTTCTACCTTGGGGAAATTCAACACTCCCTCATACACACAGGCATTGAAGCCCCTCTTCTTTCTACCTTGGGGAAATTCAACACTCCCTCATACACACAGGTATTGAAGCCCCTCTTCTACCTTGGGGAAATTCAACACTCCCTCATACACACAGGTATTGAAGCCCCTCTTCTACCTTGGGGAAATTTAACACTCCCTCATACACACAGGTATTGAAGCCCCTCTTCTACCTTGGGGAAATTCAACACTCCCTCATACACACAGGTATTGAAGCCCCTCCTCTTTCTACCTTGGGGAAATTCAACACTCCCTCATACACACAGGTATTGAAGCCCCTCTTCTACCTTGGGGAAATTCAACACTCCCTCATACACACAGGTACTGAAACCCCTCTTCTTTCTACCTTGGGGAAATTCAACACTCCTTCATACACATAGGCATTGAAGCCCCTCTTCTTTCTACCTTGGGGAAATTCAACACTCCCTCATACACACAGGTATTGAAGCCCCTCTTCTACCTTGGGGAAATTCAACACTCCCTCATACACACAGACATTGAAGCCCCTCTTCTTTCTACCTTGGGGAAATTCAACACTCCCTCATACACACAGGTATTGAAGCCCCTCTTCTACCTTGGGGAAATTCAACACTCCTTCATACACATAGGCATTGAAACCCCTCTTCGGCCTTGGGGAAATTCAACACTCCCTCATACACACAGGTATTGAAGCCCCTCCTCTTTCTACCTTGGGGAAATTCAACACTCCCTCATACACACAGGTACTGAAACCCCTCTTCTTTCTACCTTGGGGAAATTCAACACTCCCTCATACACACAGGTATTGAAGCCCCTCTTCTACCTTGGGGAAATTCAACACTCCCTCATACACACAGGTATTGAAGCCCCTCTTCTACCTTGGGGAAATTCAACACTCCCTCATACACACAGGTATTGAAGCCCCTCTTCTACCTTGGCGAAATTCAACACTCCCTCATACACACAGGTACTGAAGCCCCTCTTCTACCTTGGCGAAATTCAACACTCCCTCATACACACAGGTACTGAAGCCCCTCTTCTACCTTGGGGAAATTCAACACTCCCTCATACACACAGGTATTGAAGCTCCTCTTCTACCTTGGGGAAATTCAACACTCCCTCATACACACAGGCATTGAAACCCCTCTTCTACCTTGGGGAAATTCAACACTCCCTCATACACACAGGTATTGAAGCCCCTCCTCTTTCTACCTTGGGGAAATTCAAACCACTCCGTTTAACTAATCTACTGATCCTGGCTAGAATCTTCCACCGTGGCACAAGAACAAAACTGTTTATCTACATCTGTCTCTTGTATAC
This sequence comes from Acipenser ruthenus, assembly GCF_902713425.1. Classification (NCBI taxonomy): domain Eukaryota; kingdom Metazoa; phylum Chordata; class Actinopteri; order Acipenseriformes; family Acipenseridae; genus Acipenser; species Acipenser ruthenus. Next base: position 8,687,798 of record NC_081219.1, read on the forward strand.
TGGCCTCATCACACACATTCAACCTTGCTCAGGCCATGAAGAGCAGGAGCAGTGTTATTGCATCAAACTCGTGGTATAGTAACGAGAGTTTTAGTAGCAAGTGATTTTCAAACAAAATGGGTTAATTAAATCAATCCCTTAATGCTTCGAAATTGAGTCGATAAGGTCGTTAATGTATTTCTCATTAAAAAGCTTAATTGTCGCAGGTCACCTACATCATTTCCTGTCTCAACGACTTGATAAGGGGAACTTGTTAATCAAAATGCATGTTAATAAGATCAAGAAAAATGAATGGAAGCATAATTCACTGTTTTCAACTCTTTTAATGTGCATTTTGCTATCTTTTGGTTAAAAAGAAAAAAAATACCATAAGCCATCTATGTATGTTGGTTGAAATTTATTTTCTTATGATGACATATACTTTTGCATGTATTTTAGCATGTACAATTGTAGGCTATATATAAATACATTCGTTTCAAGTGCCATTGGTGTTTGTAGTTGTTAATTACTATACATGTATATAACACTTCATTATATATTTATTAAGCTTTTAAAATTACGATAGAACTCTATAACCCAATACAGAATTTATTTATAATTAATTGTTTGGTGAATTCCTCTAATCATGTATTTTCTCTGTTACTCTTTTTCCAAGTGCAAATTAACTCCTGACAAAATATGACAATTAACACAGATTTGCTTTTAAATTCCCACGCAAACAAAAGAAATAGTTCAAGAAGCCCTGCTCATTAAGATATTAACAGTATTTCGGAAATCAACATCATTTCAGAAATCACATTAGGACGATTTTTTAATAACGAAATAGGCCTATAGCGACCGCTTGCTACACAATGCTACACGCTGATTTCTTGATTAACATTGGAGTTATCATTTATGAACTTTTGAAAATCCTGCCCAGACTGTCTAATCTCTGCTAGTTCCCCAGAAATTGATAAGGTTTTAAAAAAAGCGGTCTTCAGTGTAGTCTTCGAGATCATCCAACATAAAATTCCATTTGAATTTCAATATTATCTGATGACCTAATTAGGGATTTATCTTACCCCTTTAGATGTATTTTCAGTGTCAGTTGGGAACCAGTCCATTCCAATACATGGCTTTTTTTCTTTTTTCTTTAAAAGATCTAAATGATCATATACATTTTTTAAATGATGTCCCAAAACTTTTGGCCATGGCTGTACTGATAGAACTTTTCTATTTTTTTTTTTTATCAGTTCCTGATTTTCTCACCAATTAGAAATTCCCAATTCAAATGTCACCTGAGATGGTGTGAAGGTCAGCAGGAGACATCCTTTCCCACTGTAAATCCAATCTCCTCTTTTCTCCTGGCGAACCTACAGTAAGCAACAGATATTACCAAGCTACTGGACCTTGGAGGAGGGCCAATACCCAAATCAACACTAAACACAAACAGCATCTGAACCATGCTTGCACTCTACACGGTGGAAGTTTAACTGAAGTTTAAGAGTATTTAGAGCCAGAGAACATGACTAATGATTAGGAAAGAATGGCTGTGAAAGAGGGGGTTATTATGACACCTGTTGAGAAGTCCTTATTATTAGTCTCATAATTGTGGCCAGCGGCAATCACACATGCTAATAGTGTTAATATCTCGCCAGTCTAATTCACTGCACTATTAGTACTGATTTTACACAGCCATACCGCTCCCACTCTTTAAATGGTTTGTAGCCAAAAGCTAGGCAGCAAAAGTATTAAGTAGTTTGGAAATGATTGTTTCAATAATAGCAGCAGGTATAAATGCCAGAATCATAAAATATGTGTCCATCAGCAGTTATACCATGCGGGAACGCGAGTGTGAGAAACTGCTTTTGAAATGATACTGGAGGATGATAAAGTATAGGAAACTGTCTCTGCCTGTCCCTGCCTAGGACTACATTACACATTATCACAACCCTTTATCAGTAGGTTATTCACATTTCATAATAGGTCAAAGATCATCAAAATAGGCATAATTGCAAACTTTACCATTACCAAATCTGTCATCTACTTGTATTCACTATATACGTCTCAAATGTGCAGTTTTGAGAGAAACACATTTGAGACATAAGAATCCATTGTGAATGGATATGCATGGCAGAGAAAATGAATATAAGTATTTTGATAGCTACAGTCACTACAAATTAACTCAATTTCTTAAACTATACTTGATTTTTCTGCAATATTATGAGATTACTATTTAGGTGCAATTGTTCCTGTTTGGTCTTTTAATAACTTCTCTTGAACAAAATGCAATAATCTTGTATAGTATTCAGTTCATAGTGTACATTTTGGACTTTTACTTGAGAATAGAGCTCTAGCTCAACATTTAACATCACTCAACAAGACCATTCTAGTAAGATAGTCATTTTTTTCAGGTTTGTTATTTTTTTATTATGGTGGGGAAAAAAAAGAAAATTCTTTGTAGCTGTAATTAGGTTCACATAGTGATTTAATTTCAGTAGTAACCTTAAATAGTTTTCTCACGCAGGGACTGTGTAGATAATTTCTCTCTAATTTGATTATAGTGTTAGGCCGTTTCAATGACAAATTCAGCTCAGCGTCACAAGTTTTATAACAGCCAGGTTATGTCTGTTATCTTGATAACACCAATTGTCTAACCGTGTAGTGAAATATAACCCAACCCTGGCCCTGGGGACCCCCTGTGTCTGCTGGTTGTCATTCCAACTAAGCTCTCAATTACTTAACTAGACCCTTAATTGAACTAATAATTTGCTTAATTAGACCTTTTTACTTGTTTTCAGCTCTTAAACAGTTGCAGATTTCAAGTTAGCTAAAACATTTTAGAAGTAGCTTGAACTCTGCGACTTTGCAGGAGCTGAAAATAATTAAAAAGGTTGAGAAGCACTGATCTAGAAAGACAGGAAGATTTGTGTCATGTAAAGGTGTTAAATCACGTGATCAATTATATACATTATAGGTGTTGGCAGTAGTTAGATGTACATTTGGATGAAGCAGGTATGTGTCACTTTGAAATGTGGAATTAATTGTGGTTGCTCAACTTGGATAATTGTTTCCCAGTACTTCAGCTAAGGAATGTAAATACTGATCACTCCATTGCAAGTCAATAGCTGTGAAAAGCTAGATTTTATAAAGTACTGAAAAGGTACACGTTATAGATGTGTGCTATTTGTAATTCGAAATTTCAATTGCAAAACGTGCAAATTTCATGAATGAATTCCTCAATGGAAATGAATATCAGGCAGAAGCCAATGAGTCTGTCTAGCTGGAGCTAAAGCTTCTTTTACTTTAGGGTTGATGAGAGATCCGGCTTGCAGTTACACTCCCACCAGAATGTGCTGTGTTTATATCCATTGCCTTGGCTCCATTATGACAGGGTGTTAGAAAGAGAACATAGCCATACTTCTGAGTTTGTAGCAGGTGTAAAGGAAGGGACAGGATTTGTACACCGGCCTCATGTTGGTGTCTGAATGGATGATTTAGACGAATGCTAGTGTTCAGAAATACAATTACAACATTGTACATCACGCCTTTCAGTCCTCATAATTAACAAGGCTGCAGATCCTCCTCTCAACACCAGCTGTTTGCTTCCCTGCCATCATACTGATGGCTGAGGACGGGAGGGTTTGGTGATGTTACAAGGGGAACAACATGTACAGTACTTGTCAACTGCAGAGGAGAATACACAATAGTTTCTACTGTGTGCTGAGCAGGAAAACATTAAAAACTAGACCCGTCTCAAAACCGTATTGCATAAAAAGGCAAGGCTATGACATTACACCTGAATATCTGTAACGTATATAACCTGAGGCTTTTAAAAAAGAATCTGAAAAGGCATATAGAATATAAAAATGTGTTCATGGAAACCTTACACCTACATCACATGTACAGTAGATATGATTTCTAAGTTAATGTGTACAGCTGACCTTTTCTCTTATGGTATAATATTGTGAGCACTTTGGGTGGGCAAGAGATTTGCGAGCTTCTCTTTGAGTTTCCCATAATCAAAGCATAAGAGTAATAACACACAGTGACAGTATTGTAAAGCATAGGTAAGCACTGTAAAGCCCAAAAAGGTATGGCATAGCATATTAAAAAAACAAAACAACAAGAAGGAAAAAACATTATTATTTATTATTTATTTATTTGGCAGACACCTTTATCCAAGGCAGCTTACAGGTGTTACAGGGCAGTACAGGGTTACAATGCAAGAGTAGTATTCAAATACAGTATAGTTTACAGTAAGTGCAAATAATACTCCTAAAATATAAAAAGAACTAGGATGCAACAAGTTAGGGCTACAACAAGTTATATCTACAATGGCATATTCGTAATGCAGTAGTGCAAGGATATTGCATTAGCTGATGATCCAGTGACATCATAGTAGGGGCAGGTCAAGAGATCTACAAGTGCAGTCTAAACCATTGTTAATGCAAGATATAACCATGGGGAAAAGCATGGGAAAACGTATGGCCGTCTGCATTTGTTTTAACCTCTTACAAATCTCTTAAACACTTAAATGTGTTATTCATATTCTTGTCTTACATGTATGTGTGTTACAACATGTGTTTGGTTTTCTTCAGGAAACAGTTCATAACACTTTTCACAGAAGAAAACTAAATGTGTTTTAACACAAGGCAAGTGAGTTATGTTTTAAAGAGTAGTGACCAAACTAAAATACATTGTGACTTACCGTTCATAAATCCAATGAGTCCATCCTTGCTTCAAACTAATGAGTATTCGAGAACAATATGCACTGAAGAAATAACTTATTTGAGATAAAGACCTGTATATACTGTAAGTAAACTTATTGAACTAAAATGATGTTGAATTAACATAAATGTGTTTGTTGTAAATTCAATTTAATGTTAAATACAGTTGCTATTGTAAAACAAAAATGGATAGAACTAAAATTTAAATAAACAAGGTCTATTTAGAGATCAGTTACCTACGATCAGGGCTAGATTAAGTTTAATGGGGGCCTGGGGCTGTTATCTTTTTGGGGGCCTCTCTTTGCATATTAATTTGCTTCCCTTTACTGTTTTAATAACATGCTCGATTAACATTAATGTTAAATTATCCAAATGAGGCAGGCTGTGTTTTAAGACAACCTAAAAACTTCATGGAAACCCGGTTAAAGAAAGCTGTACGGTATCAGGCACAAACATAGCCTCCCGTATTTTAATATGAATTAGTTTATTAGCACTTGGAACGAGAATTTCTCAATCTAAAAGAAAACTACATGGAAACACACACAACCCAAAACTACTACCAAAATAGAGTGAGAAAAAGTTACTTTTCATGGCGATTGCCCCACTGTAATCCATATAAACTTAGGTCGTTTCCTCCTGTTGATTTCTCTCCAATGTATTTTCCGATGTACTGGTACCTTCACATACATTTGCTGGTATTGTATTAGAATAGCGTGTCAGCGTTGGTGTTTTGTTTCACATATCTTCCTCGCGATAATATTGTACTCGTCGTGTTTCTGCTTTTCAGCGTCGCTTTCATACTTCCTAGGTTTGTTTTTTATGCATAAACAAAAAAATATAACAAGAATATACAAGAAGAGGATTTATTTTATAACACCTCTAATTACATTAACTTCATACATTGCCAGGAATATTGCATTCTCACTTCTTGAATAAATTGAATAAATCAGAAACAGCAGATGTTTTTTTTTTTGCTTTCCCATTTTTAATGGTTCTGATGGTGCAGATATAATCTTCCATCTCTGTTTTAAATAGATTCATATTTGGTTTATGGCCTGACCATTTCACTTTGTGAATATGATACCTCCCAAATATTAATAAAATATCAAGTATATATATTTACCACATACAGTTCCAAATTTGGTATATATATATACTTGATATTTTATAACAAGTATATATATATATATAGTATATATATACCAAGTATATAATTTTTTTTTAAATAAAATAATATATCGTCACCACGAAACTGTACAGTTTCACTTAGTGTTCTCAATATAATGCTGCATATCATTCCAAAATAACTTTGTATAAATATATTGATAAAATAAATGAAATATAGTTTCTTTTTACGTATTACAAAACACACACATCTAATCTATTTCAAGCTGAAATCTAGCCAGGACATGTTTTACAGGATAAATCCTATGAACAATCTTATAAGATACATCTTTAACTTTGTTAATGAGACAATATCTACTGGGGACCTTCCAAACTTTCTTCCACTCGTGCTGCTTCATCAGACAGTCTGAACTGCATCACGTTCGCATCGCAGCACACCTGATAAAAGTGGCACATGACTTGATCGCAAGTGAAGTCATATGATCAGGCAGTCCCTGTTCCTCCAACGCAATACGGCTTGGTAAAACAGCCCAGTTGTTCCGATCCATACAGTCACACGTTACTTATTCATTTTTTAGATATTGTATTGTCAGTTATAAATATATATATACTGTATATTGGGCCCCTCAAAATCTGAGGCCCTGAGCTGCAGCCCCTAAAGCCCTGCATTAACCCAGCCCTGCCTACGATTCCTTAACTTAGTGTTGCTTAAGGGAAATGCGATGACCCATTTGAAAAACATGTAAGGGTTGTAATGCCTTATTCTACGACTGAGTGACGAGTGTAAACTAGCCCAGATAAAATCTCTTGTTCTCCCTTTGATAAAGTTATGGTTATGGCATTTGATCTGGAAAGAAACCAACCCAGCGACTCCCCAAACAAACAAACAAAAAAATATTTCACTTATTTTTTCTGCGGATCGACAAATTACAAAACAAGAAGTTTCCACTTAATCTTTTCTTTTTTTTTTAATCTTCTGATAATAGCTGTGGCCGAACAGTTAATTAGGGGTTATGCTGAAGTATTTGATAATGGAAAAGTACTTGATCGTCTGACTGCTGCTCTGTGCAGTAGTCTTGTTTAAACATGAATGTGCTTGCTGTATGCAAATAGGCAATTTTTTTTTTTCTGGGAACTCAGAAAAACCTCACAATTCCTGTAAGGATGACATTGAAACCATGTGATTTCCAGTCACTTCAAAACGATTGCACATTATTTAGGTAGTGAGAACAGGGTATCGATCATGTTTTGGATTACCCCTTCAACAATGTAGGACCAGCCTACTCAACATTCTGCACTCCCACTCCAGCAGCAGAGTACAATCTCTTGAAGTTTGTTTAGTATTATTTATAGTTTTTATTTTGTAATTATTATAATATAACTATGTATGAGATCAAATGATCCTTCAAGGCTGTCTATTATGTATTTTCATTAAATGCTTGTGTGAAACTATAAACCTTACAGAACTTAACTACACCAACCAAACATATGAACATGAGCGATGGTGGCCTGTTCTTGCCTATTGGTATTGAAGGTACAATTAGGCTTAAAGCTGTATTTTGTGGCGATTCAGAGGTTAAATCCAAAGTTAATAGGATTGTAAGCTCATCATTTTTTGGAAACCTTTATTAAATCCATAACAAAGACAAAAAAACTGTTATTGACTGCACAGGTGTAGACATGCTCCCTTTGTTTGTTTCTGGTGATAGAAGTCCAGAGGCGTGGGAAATGGATCCTTCTTGGTAAGGTGACAATTAAACTTTGGTAATTGTAGTTTCCCATTGCCCTTCTGTTTCTCTCCTGGGATGACAGCATTGAAATGTACTTAACGGAAACGCAGTCGAGTGTGTGCATTCATCTCAACAGCTCAACAGAAGGTATTAGATATTGGGTTTGTTTCAACATTCTGTCATATCCTGAAACAAACAAAGCCACAAAACAAAGGCTATTTAATCAAATCATTGTGTGCTGTGGTTTAGCAATGCAACAGGAACAGTCAAAGCAAAAGTACTTTGGGAGGGTATAGCCCTGTCTTTGAGTGAGAGTAGAGGCAGATACTATTGTATGAGCTGATGACAGCACAGGATTAGTATTGGATTATAATATATACTGTATGATATTGATGTGATACAGCCATATGACATGAATTGTATCAGATTATTTGTATCAGATAGAAATGATGTTGCATTAAAATGAGCTATGCTTTATATTGTATTTTTAGTTAACTATATACATGTATTACAAAAAAAATCTGTTTAACTTTCTGTTAACTAAAACGAGTAAACATTTGTCTTTTGCAGTTACCCTAAATTTGAATCTTCATAGTTGTGTGTAGCATTGAAGTTAATTTGTGTAAAAACAAAACAAAACAAAAACGTTCCCTTTCAAACTGTAGCCTTCTGCTTGTTACTTGATACAGTGCAATATACTGTGCAAGTTCTATATTGTTCTAAATAGCTTTTTTTCTTTTGCACTTGTTTAGTTATATGTCATCTAAATTGTCAGACTATTTCTTAAGTTATACTATTTTTACAAACCTCCAAGCCCTATTTATATTGCATTAAATTATTTATTTATTTCATTTAACTAATATAAAGAACTAATGATATTAAAATGTGAGGTTAATGCTTGCATCATTGTTGATGCCACTGTACTGTGTGTTAGCTTAGATTTTTTTTTTTTTTAAATAAGTCAGACTTGACAGTCGGTGAACTAGATGAATGTTATTAACAGAATTAATCATTGTTGGAAGTTTGAACTTAAATACTATAAGTAAAGAAGTAAACAATAGTTTCTCTCGTAGTGCATAATCAGTTCACTTTACTCACTTCTTCTGCCCCTACCCAGGCATCTGCCTTCTAGAACCCTTCATTCAGTCGTTCATGTCAAACCCTACAGCACGGACATTTGAGTTCAGGAACACTTGTATTGATGATTATGCAATGTATATCTGAAAATATTTGGCATCAAACCCGCCTGGTTTGAGGATCCAAGTACAATCTGTTATGGGACCCCCCATAACAGATTGTACTTGGAGAAGCTACTGGGACGGAGATGGGGGAGTGGAGGGATGTGAATGAATCAAGTGCAAGAGAGGGGGTGAGTTCCATGGGTATTTATGTTTTTGATAGGTTATATTGAGATGATGAAATGTGTAGGGGCCGTCCCCACTCCCAAACTTAATTTGCAGCGTGATTTATTGGTAAAGGTGTCAATAAAGATGAGACAAATACAATATTTTCTTTTCTTTAATATATAAACAACCACCTACAGTCTACTCTAAAGGCTTGCACTGTAACTGAGTCAATGAGAAATCTGCTCTGCAGTAGCCAATCAGTATAATTGTAATTTGAAGTTGCATTTCACAGTACTGAAAAGTCAATCAGAACCACACATTTCTTATTAAATGTATAATGTATTGTGTTCTGTAATAATTGTGAAAGGATACTATATAAGGGACTCAAGCAATGCTAATAGCTGCTTTGCATGCCTGCTAACCATCAGTGGTACTTTTGATGCTGAATTTCAATGTATTAGAACTTGATACTTAATAAATTACAGTTCACCCTGTGGGGTATTACTAAGCCCTCATTAAACAGAGTGTAATATGTTATGCAAATTGCTTCTTTTGAATTGCAGTTAGGCTTGCGAAACAGAATCTGTACTTTCAGTTTTGGGTTTCTCACACAGGTCTTCCAATTTTTTTAAGGTGCGTCCAGGAATGGAAGATTGAGTTTAGTGGTACTTAAAAACAAAATTAAAAATTATAACATGATGATACCTGTGACAGGGCACAGCCCGGTATGTAAATAGCATGGTCTGGTGAACGTGTAAATAAAGTTGGATTATTTTAATTTAAATTTGGCAGGGATAGGGTTAATTCCATCCCTGCCAGAATCCATGTGCAGAAGAGCCTGACCCTTTGTTTGAGAAGGTAGTTAGGAGAAGAGCTGAGAGTAGCAGCTGTGGCTGTAGCTGTGGCTATCGATGTGCGGACAACATTTGAGAAAATGTCCCCACAAAGATAGTAACTCCTTAAAAAACAATGTTGTGGGGATGTCCCCACTTTGTAAAACACGTTTTTAAGAACTAAATATGCCTTCAAAAAAAAAAAAAAAAGTGCCAAAATATTCCGTTTGTTGTCGACTTGCACTCTGTGTGGAGTTTTGTCTGACTGGAGTTAGAAATAGTTAATAAAAATATAGTGAGAGTCAATGAGAAGTCCCCAGAAATATAGGAATGCAAACAATGCGCACTGTGAGAGCACTGATTGGCTAGGAGTTTCTTTTGATTTGCTTGTTTAAAACTTTTTATTTTGCTTTAATTACAGTGTGCTTCGCTGCTTAACCTGCAGATCTCCCAGTGCCCAGCCTTGCCAGCGACACTACCCTTTCACAGTACCTCTCTCTCTGTTTGTTTTATCCAACAGCCCACTCAATGAAGGAAAGACAGGGTACTACGATGTAGTCAACCCAGTGTATTGCGAAAAAACATTATTCATGGCTAGCTATTTCTTTAAAAACAGGAATTAGGATTACTGACTGTATGCAAATCATACACGTACACAGCACAAGCAAATGCCATTCATAACATCCCATTCATAGTTGTTTTGCATATTAGAAACAATTCTGTGCTGGGACATACTTGTATTGATCTATTTGTACTTGTGGCCCAATGGCTGCAGAATAACAGGTGGTTTAAAAGGAGAAATCTCTTATTTTGGTGGATATCCTTCTAGTCGTTTCTATTTACCTCTGTTAGTTTTGTTTGATGAAAAGTTTGTTTTGCTAGAACTTTTGAAGGAGCTCATTGTAACTTCACACCTAGGTGGACACAGAAGGGTATATAAAGCATTCTCTAGTCTGTAAATAGTCTAGTACCGGTACTGTACTTTTAGTAGATACAGTAAAGTAAACCAAGTAGCTAACCAGATAATTACAGTGAATCTTACCTGATATTGTACACATGAGTTTGATCACATCTCACATTCTGGCATACTTTTTAACCTTCATAGCAATTAGAGATTATAAAATTGTTGAACGTATATTTAAATGTTGCACTTCCACTAGAAAAAGATAAATATACATCTTGATAAAGAATCGAGAAAAACGAAACAATTCAGAATTTCTTCCATTTATTTCCTTTACAAGATCTGAAACTCACAGAAAAAGAACAATAGCAACCACTTAATTCAGAAGTACTTGTGCTTGCTTGGACAGGATAGTATAAAGGTACTGATTATTTCTGTTGAAGCTTAACAAAACGATATCAAAATGAAGCAATAAGTGGTTGTTGACTCAACACAGTAAAATAATGTTTTTGAGGGTACAACAGGAGGTGTTCTGTTACTCTGTTACGGTTATCCACTGAGAAATGAGGGACACAGAGTGTTTGTCGTTGAAATCACCGCTCAGGCGTCTAGGTTTTAGTAATGATCACACAGGCAGTTGTTGGTGGCTGCCACTACCAGCAAACGTATATATTATTACAAAAATGCAAAACAAAACACTGTATAAAAACAACTAAGAAAACGTAGGCCAAGCTCTGGCTGTGGGCTACTCCCACTACACAGGGCAGTCCCACATCAGGAACCTTCTTCCAGCACAAACCAAATACATTTTGGTGGGATTAAAATCCCTTAAATGAATCCCTACCATAAACGTTGGGGTTATCCTAGTATACACATGGTGATGATAACCTCCAAAGACCTATTATTCACAGGGGCAGGCCTCAGCCCTGCCACAGAGGGAGAACACATTTACGACACACATTACATAACGTATTTCCGTGTATTTTTGAATGTAGTTAATTTTTTTAATAAAATATGATGTGATGTTATTCTGTTGCTGTATCCAAGATGACCAGATGAGTTGGCAGAGCTTTTGTAGGGAGCTCTCAATGAAAGTGTGACCCCTACAGATGTTAGCATGTCATTTTAAATGCTTTCCTGGTTCATTCTCAACAAGGCTAATCCCTTGAACAGGGACTGAATATTTCTGTAAAGCATATGTTGCATACAAGCTTTGGTGTGACCTATTATGCAAAATGTAGCCTTCCCTTGTTTTTATTTTATTTTTTGCAAAAAAATTGAATCTATAATGTTTTTTGTTGTTTTTCCACCAAAGTGAATTTTCGCAAATAGAGAGAGACTTCAGCAGGGCTGTGCTCTTCTGTGTGTCTGTTTCCCTTTCCATTTTTCATGATGTGAGATTGTCGTACTTTCATTGTGCCTCTCACTGAATATCATTAGAGGTCTACTGTCTTTGCTAAGTTTTTTGTTTAGGTTTAATCATATTGCAGAATTAAAACATTCACATAGTGACCGGGACTGAACATTTATCAAAATTATTTTGTTTGGGAATGGCAAAGTCGTAGCATAATTTCTGTAATCAATCATGAATCAAAAAATCATGTGGATTTCTATTTTTAAACCCTTCATTTTGTGTATCAGTAAAAACATATTATAGTAAATTTTCTGGACACTCTTCAAATGTGTCATTAAGTGGGTCAATATATCAAGTATCAAACAAAATAATGATAAAAGTGTAGTTGTGAACCTACATCCTTTCCTACAACCGTTACTACCCGATAAGTAATGAGTATGCATGTGTATTTCAGGTGCTGCAGCCAACAAATGGAAGGAAACACCAGCAACCATGAATATGCTCCATTTATTCTGGCTCAAGTGCCCCTATTAGGTTTCGATGAATTGCTAAGAACTTTCTGGTATGGAAATACAAAAAGAATAGCTTTAAGCCACACATCTGTCTTTGCAAAGCAAGGGGCCATCAATCTTAAGTTAAGAGCAGTGTAGACAACACTAACATTTAATACTACACTGTAAGCAGCTGTTTTAAAGTTCACAGGACAGGAACAAGGGCTGTGTGGTGGGAGAACCTCAGAAATTGAAATATGAGAGAAGCGCTTTGTGACTTAGTAAAGAAGAGAGGGTTTCCCCTTGGCTCGCGGAGGTGAGACAGAACCGATCGACCTCCAAGGCTGGGAAGCAAGCATTACTTCCCCCAAGAGGAACATCGAGTGGACGGAGAACGGGATAACGAAAGAGAGTTAGGATAGATTTGGCCGGGGGTCCCCTCTGGCTCCTGGCAGAGGATAGGGCCAGCTCGGCTGGACGTCTAAAATTGGGAAGTGAGCTTCACTTGCCTCCCAGAGAGAGAATGTTGCAGACATGGAGGCTGTGTGGTCCAGTGGTTAAAGAAAAGGGCTTGTAACCAGGAGGTCCCCGGTTCAAATCCCACCTCAGCCACTGACTCATTGTGTGACCCTGAGCAAGTCTTTCGGGTGAGACGTAATTGTAAGTGACTCTGCAGCTGATGCATAGTTCACACACCCTAGTCTCTGTAAGTCGCCTTGGATAAAGGTGTCTGCTAAATAAACAAATAACATGGAGGAAGGGAGGATAGAGGAAATGAAAAATGCAAGACAGAGAAAAAGAGCGAGTCTTGGGGTTTAAATAGGGAGATTGACAGATATTTTGGCGGGACAGAATGGGGAAGGAGCCCGAGCTCCTGACCCCTGAACCACTTACAATTATTGAGAACAGTGTCAATACCTCTGCTTCCTTGTGAGATAACCTCATTTTCCTTATCATTTTCTGATTACCTTTAAATAAACAATGTCAAGGAGTGATTGTCATGGTTTCCTTGTTGTTAAACACACGTAAACATTAAGCTTTCTTTAACCTTTAACACACATACTGTACCCAGGTTTCACATGCTACAAGAAAGCAACAATAATGAAACATGCTGTCAATCAAACTCTAAGAACTCATTCTCACAATAGTAATGTACCAAGAAGGATAATCCTCAGATCAACAGTACGTTTTATATAACCTACAACAAAGAAGAATTTGAAATCTTAAATGGAGTTGACAAAGTTAACCCTAAGTGCAGCACAGAAACCAGCACCAGAGGACACAGTTGGAAGTGGAAATAGACTTAGGAGAGAGGGTAGAGGATGCTTCTTCACATAGAGAGTGGTGCGGGTATAGAATGGGTTATCGAGTCATGTTGTTGATACTGAATCACTGGGATCCTTTAAAACCCAACTTGACAAAGTTTCGAGATCAATCGCCTGCTGGACCTGCTTAGAGGCAATTACCTAATTTAGGACCTGGTTGGAAAAAAAACCTGAACTGGAATAAATCTCAAGGAATTGAGTACCACTGGTGCAATATTTTATACTGGATTGTTGCAACTTCAGTGATTGACTTGATGATGTGCTCATTTAATTATTATGTAAAGAGCTGACTGTCACAAAGTGTCAAAACAAATCTGTGGTTTTGCAGAGTGACAGACAGCCTGGCAAACTCTAATTTAGCTTCTGAGATGTTTGCCTTAAGTGTTCACGGAGGGCACAACACTGACCCTCCTTGTAAGGCAATTCTCCCATGGGTTTCAATAGTATCCATTTCCAGTGCTGTAGGCGGTAAGCTCCTGGGTTACATCTCATATCGTTCTCTAACCTTTTGAATCAGCATTGTTCTCTGTGATGTAAAATGAGGAACTAGATTTTTCACATTGGAAATAATAGGTTGTATCTTTTTATTCTACATCAATATGAAGAAGAAATTTGAGTAACATGAGATTGGAATTAAACAGGTTTATTATACCCTGTGGAGATTTTTGAACAAAGTAAAACTGGGAGTTAAACAAATCAACAGGTTCCTGTTATTGGGAGACATTATGGGGAAAATGATAATTATGCCACAGTGGAAAAGACTGCCCCTCTTATTTCTACAAGGGTTCCAAGTCGATATTTCCTAATAGCCCATGATAAACGAGACATCATATAAAGGCTTTACTTTTAAGACCTCAGCCTCCAGCCTTCATTAAACGAAACTGACATGGCCTGTACTTTCAAATGGCCGGCCTGTATAATTTCCCAATAATTGTAATAATAAAAAAGACTTGTTTGTACCTGACTGAATCTGGCCGCTGCACCAGTACTTGGATTTTACATTCACCTACACTAAAATAACTGTCCTTCTGAATTCCCTTCAGTTTCCAAATCATTTGTTTAAATATGTGAAAAATGTGGATTCCTTATGCTTACCTTGTCATTACTCTTGTGTAAACCCTACACTTTGAATAAAGGTCCGCAATGGGTGACCCCTGGACAAAGGGCAGTAAAAAAGGTTAATTTCCCCCCAAAACAAACTTCTGAAAACTTCCCTTATAAAAGGTCGCCATAGTAAAAGCATCTGTTCCTTTTAATGTTTCTAATCATGCTGAGTGGCTTTTATTGCAATTATTCAAATCGTGTGTTTTACTGGACTTTGAGAGTTCAGGAGCTACGCTCCAAAGAAATGCAAACCTGTAAAAGGCTAGATCAGACTGTTTTTCTGGCAATACACTAATATATATCCGTTCACGTTGGCAGGTTTAGCCTACATTACATGTCACTAGAGCAGAGGAGCAGCGCCCAAACTCCTTGTAAAAGCACCTTGAAAACAAAACACAAAACACAGCAAAAACACTTAGTATGATTACAAACATTAGAAACAGGCAAGGCTGCAGAAAATATAAAAATCTACTTAATCTTAGATTACCAAATGGGTCATTTATTGCTCTAAATCTAATCTAAATACAGTACAATGAAATGTGATTGCACATTTAAAGGCAGCATTATGAAGACCCCTTGCTGTTCAGATCATTAAATTAGACCTCTATGTATGTCTGTAAAAAATACCCCATACAATGCAACGTATCCATGACTAAAACTATACAATTGACTGTGATCAGGCATAGAAGGCTACCCTTAATAGTGGAACTTTCTGGCTCTCTCACATACTTAGTTCCTTAATGGATAAGAGGTATTTTAAATTGAATATCTTAAAGTTGCATTCTAATATATTGCGTAATATTTTTGGTAAATATTGAGAGATATAAATTTTAAGATATACACATTTAATGTCATTATAATATATAAATGAATTGACAAAATACACTATGTTAAAAAATAACATATATTGGAAACACATTTATATACATAAAATATAGAAAAAGTTTTTGTACATTAAATGTTTTTGTCAGATACATTTTCTGTAAAATTGAGGATATTTTGCGCTGCATATATTTCCAATATACTGAAACATATCTCAAAATATATTTCTAAAATATTACAATATAGTTAATTTCCATGACGGCTGAAGAAGCTCTAGTTCCAGTTTTCATGATGGCCTCAGTGTTTGTTCAGCAGGAGAAAGTGGAACAAGTCTGGCACTTTCATTTGAATTGTTTTCCTGTGATCACATCAGACAATAATAATAATAATACAGAGACAAATCAGCTGTAAAGGTAATTGTAACTGAGCATTTCTAAAGCAGAGACTGCCTGATATAAGGAAGCAGCTTGGGTGCTTATTGGCAGTGCTTAAAAACCAGTGAAACTGTTGTTGTTTATGTCACAAGTGAGAGATGTGCTGCTGTGGCCTTACTAACCACAGACTAACACTAGAAGCACATGCTGTTATGGGTTAGGGCAGGGTTTGGTACTTTAACACCAGTAGGCTCTCTCGTGCTAAACTTTCAAAACAATTTTCAAAATGATTTGCAGCCCTGTTTTGTCTGTGGCCATTTTAATCGAAACATACTTTACTGTTACTGTTCATGTTACTGTTCAGTAGTCAGTTTATATTAATCATTTAAAGAAAGTCATTGACAAAGATTACTTGGTCTGCCATGAGTTTTCTGGGGTTTATTCCCTGTGTATAACATGCATGACAGTGGTGGATCTCAACTGTTAAGATCATTAAAATAGATCCCTTGTACCCTGTTTATTTAAACCAGGCTGCTATTTGACTGACGCTGTTCAGATCCATTGAATAGATCCCTCTGTCTTAAATCTTTTAGTACAGCCTTTTTGTGAAGGCTGAACAACCCCCTTGTGATGTGATCCATTGCTGGTAGTGTGTTGCCATTCCTGGTAGTGTCACATGAGCTGTTCAGTGTGTTGATATGTAAATAAATCCTGTTCGCCTGCAGGGCGTATCAACTTCAACCTCCGTCTCGCTCTCCTGCCTGTCACTCAGCAGCGAATGCATGCACCCATATGGCAGATGGCTACTCTGTCAAAGGAATTATTACCCTATATCTTTCTAAACAAGGGATTTAGGGGAGCTCCCTAATAAAAGTTGAATCTCAAAACAATAATTGCTTGGATATAGTAATTGTTACAGCTGTGTATAATGGTATTTAAACAGGATTTATTTATCTGCTTTTGTACATGTCCGCTCTTACTCTGGTCCCACCGCAGTCGGATATGCGACAGATTACTGTATTTAGAACCATGGAAAGCTTACTAACTTAAAAATATACAGTGGAACCTCTCTAAGGTCAGACAAGGGACCAACAGAACGTGTCTGTACTTATGAAGGTACATAGAATTTCTTGCAAGAAATAATACAAAATGATTTTGATTGAAAATAATACAAGTTTGATACAATTTTCTGACAAACAGAAAACTTTTGGGTATAGATGTGATCATAATCATTTAGAAGCAAAAATATACCTCTGTGGTTTTGTTTTAACAAGCAAATAAACAATTCAGCTGAAGTATGCATATATTGTCTACCTGCAGAAGTTATACACATCTAACATTAAAGACCTGTGCATATTACACTTTTGGTCTTCAGTTACATTTAGATTGGCTATCAATCGGCAGATGTTTAATTTCTTGCTGCATGTCTGTCTTTGTTATTTCGTTGTTTTAAAGACATTAATGTATGTTTTCCGCAGACAGATTCACAGATAAAATGAGTTTTAAATCTGCTGTTTTATTACTCAGAGCACTCATTGTTGACATACTTTTGAAAGGTGGATGCAAATTGTCTGCACATTCTTGTAAACATCTTTGATATCTTTTCAATTTGGTTAGCTCGTAAAATTCAGATTGTGTTTGTCTTCTCTCTTCTTTTTCCACCTCCCTCTCTGTCTAATTATTATCTTATTTTTTCTGGTGCACTATCATGCAATAAGCTTTTAGGCGAAAAGTCAGGGTGGTGTTGTATTCATACACTTATTGAATTCAATATCGATATAGCGCAGCATAAGAAATTCAAGTCTATAGATTGTACTGAATTCTAGCAGATAGTGAGATCTGTTTCAGATATTGTAACTACAGAGATATTATTGCCTCCATATAAATAGTTAGTTTACTTTGTACAGCTCTACTTAATTCATCCCGTTCTAGAGTGTCAAGGAGTGGCTCACCTGGTAAAGTCCTGATTGTTTGTTGTGCATGGGAACACACAGGCTGCTGTCATTAGAGTTTAATGTAGCGTGCACGTCTCCAGACTTATACAACTACTGCAAACACAATTTAAAAAAATAAAAGCTGTTCGTTCAACCGACTACAGTATTCGTAATCCAAGTTAGTCCAGAACTAGTTTGTAAGCAAGCACCAAACAGATAGTTTGCAGTTGAAAGCACAGTATGACTTTATCAAGCATAACATAAACAGTTCTTAGAACTTTATCTAGTGTTGACCGTTCTTATTACCAAGCATTTGCATGAATCCACAATGAAATGGCAGGTGTTGAATATAAATGCCTTTTAAAGTTAAACACTTCAGAAACAAGGCATAACTGTACCTCTAAAATGGTACTAGTTTGGTAAACATTTTAAGGGTCATTCCATGCCACTCAACCAGAAAAGGGGCATTTTGTTGCCCGACCGTCTCAGATTTTGCTAGAAAAATTCACCAGGGAGTTTTTGGACCTGCTGAGTTCAGAAATGCTAATCTTTTTTTTTTATTTTTATTTTTTTTATTTCCTCTTCAAGCTGTGGCAAAGGTCAACCTAAAGTGAAAAAGTGACCCTGACCAGAAAGAAAATCAACCTGGGCTCAACTTAGACGCTACCACCAAGTGCAACACCTCGTTCGACTCGTAATGAATAGGGCTTTCAAGAAAAAAATACCGGGAGCTCACTTTTGGCAAGTTGCCAGACGAGGAGTAAGTGACGAGTTTTATTCGAACTTCAGTATTCCTGTAAGAACTTTAGGGACCACTCTTCCAAATTCTGTGAAACACTTTTGGTTTCAAGTCCACCCACTGGTCATTAACCTCTCTAAAATTAGATTTTTTGGTATTTCTACCAAGTTTAGGCTGAAATAATTCACGTGGGGAGGGCTCCAAAAAATCACCCAAAGATATTTTTGGATAGATGTTGATGAGATCTACAAGAATTAAGCAACACATTGTGGTATCTGATTTTGGATTTTTGGCAGATTTTTTAAGTTGCATTTGTCATGCATTCGATCATTGCTTATGGCCACTTTGGTGAGGCTAAAGTACCACATAGTCCTAACCAATTTTGTAGTAGCTTGGTGCCAAGGGGTTATGTGGAACTTAGATTTCTTTGTTACAGTGACACATTTGAAGCTACCAATACCTCACTTAGGTGCGTTTTAAAAACTACAAACTGATAGAAAACACAAAAAATAGATAATTGTGGCAAACTTTAGGTGCTTGAGGGGTTAACAATTTCATGCTCTTTATAACATGCTTACCGTACCGTATACGGTTTCCAATCGTATAAGGTCTGGTGTTGAAAAAATTATGGAAAATTCACTATTTAAAAAAAAAACAACCTTCCCTGTTTACCCCACCATTTGCATATGCATGCCTTCTGGCATCTTGATAATGCCACGTGATTGCCATGTGGTTTTGAACACTGCTCCGTGCAGCGCTCCAGTGTCCTGACGCCATGCATACTGGCAACTGGCACATCCTGAAGAAATAGGACTTGGCCTATTGTGGCAAGGTAGAGGTTCCCTGCCACTGAAGACTTAAACTCCAAAGACTTTCAGGTGTGCCTGCCCAGGAGGCTTCATTATGGCCAGCATAAGAATGCAGCAAATTGTTTTCTCATTTATGGTTGGCCAGTCAATTATCCCCCTAGGCAGGTACCACACCCTATAAAAAAGTTTTCTTTTGTTGGAGCGAAACCACAAGGAAAGAGAAGAACATTGTGAAGGAAATCTGGCTCCCCGTTCCAATTCACGCAGCACTAATTTTCTGATGATTACTGAACTTCGTGATGTGTGGTATCTACAGCAGTTGTTAACCAATCACATTCTGCATGCACCTTTGAAAATGTTTAAGATCCTTTCCTTTCTGCATAGTTATATACTTGTCATAAGAACTGAGATTTTTAGTTTGATTCCAGTAGGAGTAGACGTGAAATTCTAGTGACGCTGTTAACCCCTCAAGTTCCTTCAGTTTACCATGGTAATCTATTCTTTGTGTTTTCTATCAGTTTGTAGTTTTTAAAACACACCTAATTGAGGTTTTGGTAGTTTCACATGTGTCACTGTAACAAAGAAATCTAAGTTCCACACTCAAGTTTATAACCCCTCAACTCCAAGCTAGTACCACTGGCTCACACCCTGTCACTTTTTACTCTAGATCTAACCCAAGACGATGCAATATTGAAGAATAACGGCAGTTCTGTTAGGACTATGTAGTACTTTAGCCTCCCCAAAGTGGCCATAAGCAATGCTTGAATGCATGACAAATGCAACTTCAAAAATCTGCACATACCAAAACACATGTTTTGCTTGATTCCTGTAGATCTCATCAACATCTGTCCCATGTGAGTTATTTTGAGGGGGTTAATGACCAGTGGGTTGACTTGAAACCAAAAGTGTTTCACAAAATTTGGAAGAGTGGTCCCTAAGGTTCTTACAACAGCTTTACTAACATTTTAGGACCTGCATCCCCTACAGGGTAAAGGGTTGGGCTGAAGTTCAAATAAAACTCGTCACTTACCCCTCTTCTGGCAACTTGCCAAAAGTGAGTCAGGTGCTACACATGATGGTAGTGTCTAAGTTGAGCCTGGGATGATTTTTCTGGTCAGGGTCATTTTTTACTTTAGGTTGACCTTTGCCAGGTCACAGCGTGAAGGGATAATTAAAAAAAAAAAAGAAAAAGATTAGCATTTCTGAACTCAGCAGGTCCAAAAACCCCCAGGTGAATTTTTCTAGCAAAATCTGAGACGGTTGGCAAACTAAATGCCCCTTTTCTGGTTGAGTTGGCGTGGAATGACCCTTAAAATTTTTACCAAACTAGTACAATTTTAGAGGTACAATTATGCTTTGTTTCTGAAGTGTTTAATTTTAAAAAGCACTTATAACCTGCCATTTCATTGTGGATTCATGCAAGTGCTTGGTAACAAGAACGGGCAACACTAAATAAAGTTCTTTAAAAACTAAGAACTGTTTATGTTATGCTTGATAAAGTCATACTGTGCTTTTAACTGCAAACTGTCTGTTTGGTGCTTGCTTACAAACTAGTTCTGGACTAACTTGGATTATGAATACTGTAGTCGGTTGAACGAACAGCTTTTATTTCTTTAACTTGTGTTTGCAGTAGTTGTGTAAGTTCGGAGACATGAACACTGGTCAGGGACATTTTTTACTTTAGGTTGACCTTTGCTAGGTCACAGCTCGAAGGGGAAATTAAAAAAATAAATAAATAATTAGCATTTCTGAACTCAACGGGCCAGAAACCCCCCAACAAAATCTGAGACGGTCGGCAACGGCTCTGGTTGAGTTGGTATGGAATGACCGTTAGCAATTCCTGGGCTGGATTTTTTTTTTGTTTGTTGCATCCTTCCCTCTTGGACATTTGACATTACTGAAGACAGTGCATGGCTTCTAAACTCAATATACAGTATATTATGTATAGTAGATCCTGACATTTCTTTGTATCCGATAGTCTGTATCAAATGGAAGTGACGTCACATTAGCAATACTGTGTAATTATTCTTATTCTTATATATTATAAACACTATGATATAGGGTGCTGTGTAAGATACAATGTTCTGGGTTGTATTCATACATATACATTCATCATGAATATGCTTCTGTTACTGGACTTCCAACACTCTGTTTCTCAGAAACTGTTTGAGATGTTGCATATGTGTAGGGTCATTTAAACACATTGGGCAGGATTTGTTTAAAACATTTGGGCCCAACTTTGATGAAAATGGTTGATAGCTCCTGATTATAGGGCACGAAACAGACATTGCTCTGTGAAGTGATTTTGAACCCGGTTATTTCACGCCAGTGCCACGCTTTGCATAAAGTTTGGGAAGTGGAACCTATTGTCATGCGATTCTGAAGACCACACACACACAACTTCTGAACAGATCTAAAGGATGGGTGCGTACATTAGGAACAGGTATAATGAAACAAATCAAACGCCCTCATTAAAGAGTTTAATGTAGCGTGCCGTATGTCTCCAGACTAAGAACTATAGCACACACAAGTTAGAGCAAAAAATAAAAGCTGTTTGTTCAACCAACTAAATCGAATTTGTTAATCTACGCTTAAATTTGAAATCTGTCATGTCTGATCTAGTGTTAACCATTCTTGTCAGCACCATTAGCATTAATCCACGGAACAGAATAAAGATGTGTTTTTACTTAGTTAAACACTTATTAGGAACACGACATATTTGTATCTATCAAACCCAATGTTACAAGTTTGGTTCAATGTTTAAGCAATTTGTGGGTTGGATTTTATATTGTTACATCTTTCCATCTTGGACATTGAAAAATTGAAAAAAGTACATGGCTTCTAAACTCAGTATATCATATACATATTTGGTGCTGACATTGATGTGATACAGCCATCGGCATTTCTACCAGATGAAAACACTACATAAAAAACTGCAATATTGTTTCATGGAGTAGAGCTATGCCGGCTATGAAGGGACAAATGAGATACAAATCATACCCAAGAGCCTGCATTTAGGTATCGTATTATAAATATGTAAATGTATTTAATGTGGTTTCTTTTGTGGATAGTGTAATGATAACCAGCAACCACCAGGGGTTCTCATTGATGGTAGGAGGTGTTGGAGAAGAAAGCTTCAAGAATCCTCAAAAATAGGTTCTGAGATATCCCAGTCATTCTTTTTAATGTGAATGGAAAATAAATAACATTAAAACACTTCTCATAGTGAGCTAGTTGTTTTTTTATGATGTGGTTCTTGATTTTTTTAATTAGATATCATTTTGAGCTACGGTAGGTAATAAGTAGGTAATAAGTAGGTAATAAGTTATCAAGCAACATGAGTTGTATAAAGCGTCATATACGATATTCTAAATATATATTCTTTGGCAATCGTTCTTTAATGGTTGCCATTCTGGAGGAAAGTACAGCTGATGGGTTTTCAATTCTTTAAACAGCTATGCCGGTTGAGAATGTAATAAGAAAAAATCAACATCCACATCCATGCAACATACTCAGAATAATTTATAATTGTCACAATAGACATTTTGCTGCTGATGCTGTGCAATCCCCTTATAATGATACAATGGAAACAACCTCATAGAGGTAGAGACCCAGAATTAATGGTCCACCCCTATGCACACTGCAACAGCTGCTCTTATTGAGCTCAGTTGATACCTTGCACCCAAAAAAGTTTAAAATATACAAGATTTCATTTTACCTGATGAAGGGACCTGTGTGGTTTTGTAAGTGTAGCAGGGCGGTAGTAAGCCCTGCTCATTAAATGTATTTGCTTATTTTTAAAACGGGGTTTCCCTCTCCGCCCCTGTGTAGTGTTTTATTTTGTATTTGTTTTGTATTATGATTTAGTTATTGTATTTATATGACGGCGAAGCGCTGTATGTTTTGTTATTGTTTTTGTATTTATTATTGTATGTAAATATGATGGCGAAACGCTGTGCGGTTTTGTTTATTTTTTAAAACGTGTTCTGGCAGAGGCGAGATTGGTGCTCGTCCTCTGCCAGGAATAATTAATAAACTTGTGCAGAAGGTGGCCATCTCCCGAATTAATTAAGTGATTAATTTTGTTGCTAATCGGGAGATGGTCACCTGCATAAAAGCCTGCAGCTCGCTGCACTCCGGGTGGGAGTTCAGAGGAGCGAGAGTAGAGAGCGAGGAGAGAAGAGAGAAAAACACGAAACTTAAAAATATATATATACAGGAACAGTGACAGCGACTGCCCAGCCTGACCTGTATATTTTGTGTTCGAGATTTGTTTTATTTAAACCTTTTATTTTTGCTCTGTGAGCAAGTGTTTTTTTGTTTAAACCTTTTTATTTATTTTTGTTATTTGTAAATAAAATGGCGGCCAGCCGCATCTTTCTTTTGAAACTGCAGGGCCTGGTGTCAGGTTTTAGTTCCTGCCTCTGCCTGACGTCACCGCCCAGTCATCCTGTCACAGTAAGCATGTATGTTTCCAAATTCTATGTTGGTCTGAGAAATGGTATCAGCTTCAGCTTGGTTTGTTCTTTATCCTCTTTGCACCAAAACGGTCACCATAACAATTGTCTGGTTTGGAACTGACACAACAGAATCATCATTTTTAGGTCTATTCCTCGTGGAATGCGTTAGATACGGAAACAGCTGCCAACTGCTTATGAAACCAGTGTGAATTTACATAAAATTGTTTGCCAGGCCTTGTGAGAATTTTATGTTTTTTAAGGTTTTGAAAAAAATAATGAAACACCAAGTATAAACTGCCCAAAGGTCACACATAATTGAGTTATTTTGTGCTATTTCTTGCCTTTGCAGGTCATGGTAAGTGTTGATTTATTGTTTCCTGCAGAGCTCACCAGAGGAAGTACAGTTGAAAATACTTGTTTTAAGTTTAGTTTCCTGCAAAGGAGTTGAAGATCAGGTGTCTCATAAAAGTAAGCAGAAGGGACTGTGCCCTTGCACTTTGTAGGACTTTGCCACTGGCAGTGTAGGAATTGCATAAGGCTTAGTAAACTGAGAGACATAGCATTAACACAAGCCTGTATTGTAAGAACTGTAAGGCATATAAACATGAACACTTGAATATTGTTCTACTAATAATGATTTTGTTCCGCATGTGCTAGAAGAACCTGTAGGTAATGTATACTTACTGTAGCAGGACTTAAGGCCAAGACACTTAATAACAGGCCACCATGTGTAGACTGGATCATGTCACAAAGGTCCTGACAAAACACAGCCGCCCCCCCCCCCCCCCCCCCCCCGCTTTTATGTTACAGTAAGGTAATGAAATGAATAGTTGGACAATGAGTTAGCTTTCATTACAAACGTTTTGTAATACTGGATTGCTCATTTTTGTCTTTTCAATTACTGTAGTTGCTTTGGTATGCTTGAGGTGTAATAGGATGGGGTGGATCAGGAACCACCAGCTAAACAAATCCACTCCTAGCTGGGGGCAGATGAGACATTGCCATTCACTTTCCTCATCATGACTAACAGACATAAACACCCCCATGTTAGCGCCTGAGCCCAGGTGAATAAACACATCCTGTCTGTTTCCATGGTTACAAAGTCATTTATCTGGAAACAAGATTTTGAGTCTTTATAAAGCATTTAAAAACACTTTAAATACTGCATGAAAGTGTTCCCTTCTAATTACATTTACAAAAAGATAAATAATAATAATAATAATAATAATAATAATAATAATAATAATCATCCATAAGCAATTCGTTTTAATCTATTTCAAACATAAACTTACATTAGTAAATATTCTGCCACATTTCAGGAACATAAACACCTTTGTATGTTTGTAAATAATTCCAAACAATATTCCCGCATTGCTTTATTTATCCAACTCCAAAACATGTTAAATTCAACTGATATTTATATATATATATATATATATATATATATATATATATATATATACATATATAGAATGATTGCAAACCATATAAAATATAAATATGTAAAATCACAGTCAAATTTAATTTATATTTATATACTTTCTTATAGCACGTGGCAGACATTGGTTTAAATCTGCTGAATACTAGCATGTGGAGACAGCAGACTCATACTCTGGATCACATATAGTGGAGGTGTTGTAACACATTACATTGACAGGCTGCTGAGTTAACTGTAAAGGTTAAGTGTGCGATCAGCTCTTCACCTGTGCTGGGCTTAGTCCCAGATCTCTAAAACCCTTCTAACTTTTTGCATTTGCTTAACCTTCTACGGTGTTGTGATTTCTGAATAAGTGGTTGTGTTGCAGGAAGAATCCCCAGTTTTGTGTCTGGAATATTGAACATTGGCCTGGAACAACATAGTGTCTTTTAAGTCTTTTACAGGAATTTAGAAGCCAGAGAACACACTCATATCCATATTCTGATCCCAAACAGATTCAGGTGGTTTTAATCTAGACCTAGGACTTGATAACATGAGCTATGAGGAAAGGTTAAAATAATTAAAGACAGGATTTCATTACATTGTATAGATAAAGTTAACCTAAGACACTACTTCAAATTTAGCCCAGAGAGTAGAACAAAAGGGCATGAATGGAAGCTGAGTAAAAGTAAGTTTATAACAGACGTAGTAGGATCTCAAAAACTGGGAACATTTAAAAAAAAAAGACTAGATTCTGTGCTTCTAAATTTAAATCCTCCCAGTAGGGGAGAATGGTGTGCTAACAAGGGACGAGCCTTGATTGGCCAAATGACCAGTTCAAGATATAGACAAGCCATTCTTTTGTAGCTGGGAAGGTGAGGCGTGAATGAGCTTTTGTCCATCCTTCTACTTTTGTTTATGTTTTGAAAGCTGATTTTAATAAATTGTTACACCAAACCAGTATAACGTTTCCATGTTTCTTTTTAATATATCCGTTATTTTTGCTACAACAACATACATTTGAAACCTACCCAAACTAGCCATACAAAACCCATATGAAAGACAATGTAATATATATATATATATATATTAATGTGGGTCTTTAACTCACCATCCCACTCAAAAACACTCCTGTAATGATGTATCTATTCAACATATCACAAGATTAAATACATATTCTAACTGCTAATGAATGGACACAAACCATCACACCAAAACAGCTATTACCCCAACAGGCAATAATACGTGTTTGATTTAAAAAGGCAAAGATCTCAATAATAGTTTTTAAATCTATAGATTTAATCAGACAAGCAAACTATTGGCAATGTTATTTTTTTAAATTACAGTTTTATAACCAGAACCAAAGAAATCACACTTTTGGTAGAATGCAGTGGAATATTGTCCTTTCCTCCACCCTCTCATACCCTCATACCAGTACTTCAATACACCTACAAAAAACAGCTGAAAGATTCCTTAAAGTATAGCAAAGTTAAATAGATCCAGCTCAAAAATACAATATACTGGGGAAACATGAAAACAGCGCACAGGGTTCCACCTATTTCTTCTCCTCAGTCTCACTGGAGACTTCACTTGATTCATCGATGACTTTGCCATCAACCATGGTCTGCGTGACAACCTTCACAATCGTCCTTGTCCTGATATCTGGCTCCCCTGCAAAGAAAACAAGATCACTTCATGAAACTGCTACAACGTAATAAGAGTTTCAAATTCTGCATGCACGGCTCTCTGTGACCATGCAAATATCATTTGTTATTTTGTGAATATCAACGTTTTGAAATGAATTTCTTTTAAACGATATGCAATAAAAAATGTATTTGTGCTGCTGTATGTCACAATAAAAAAAAATAAAACAAAGATCAGGTTATTAACTTTTCATAAGTGGTATAAACTTATATCTCTGAAACAGTTAAACAAAAAAAAAATATTTATAAACGGCACTGTATTTCATTAATGAAAATGGGCTTTAAAAACAGTCCTTAACAAACATTAATTAAAACAGCCCTTGAAGTTCTGTCTTTAAATAAATAACTCGGAAATTGGGCCCTCTATTTTTTAATTTCTCTTGAGACTAGTACATATTTTGTAAGTTTCCTAGTTTAGCAGTTTACATAAAGCCCATGGGCTATGTCATAAATCTGATTAAAATAGTTCTTTATAAATGTAACAACAGACAAGCCTACCACACAGCTTCCAGACAAATTGCATTCATAGAGATTCAAAGCAAGTCATTCCTGTCAACGCCTGTTACCTCGGCAACCTCAGCTCTTCCTGTTCACAGTTAAATCTGTTTCTAATGATGTAAAACTACTGTTTAGTTTACACAGGAATTCAATTCACCAGCTATTTATAAAGCGTAATCCTGCCTTTAACACTGTATATCTGTAGACACATGTTGCAGGAATTTTTCTTATATATATAACTTTTATTAATTGTTTTATAGATCTTCCAAATGCTTTTTACAGCATCAGGAATTGGCAAAAGCCATTCCGATGTGAGGTATTAACTTTAACAAAGCATTTACAAGGTATGCGATGAGGTCATTTGTATAGTGAATGAACAGGAACAGGAAAAGGCTTTAGACTGTGTATAAAAAAGGCTTAACACTTTCTTCATCGTGCATTTTATATGATATCCTTTGAATGTCTATCTGCTTTAATGTGTGACACATCAGGGATATATGTGCTTGTACTGTATAGCTCTGCTCCTTCTCTGAATTTTAAGTCCTTGTATTCTTTTAACATTCATTAATAGGATTATAGACCACGTATCTTTTTTTAAAAAGTATATACAAGTAAGTATTACAGACAATGGCCTCACAAGGGTATGTTGATATTTTGTGTTTTTGAATAGGAGCTTCCAAGATGAATACAGATACACACAATGTGGCTTTGTTACAGCAAATCTACAGCAGTCAGTTGACATGCTGTTCACAGGAAATGAACCAGCTAACATTTTGGAGACTGAAGAATTTAAGGAAAAGCTCATAGCTTCTTCATTTCTCACTATTTGTATGTTGAATACCACATTTTAGGACTGTTTTAGGAGCGTATACACATGGTCTCAGATGAAATAGTGCTTTAAAAATTGAGAATAAACTAAAGCAGTAAAAAAAAGGTTTTTGAACTTTAGCAAAGCATTTCTTAAAAAGGTGAATAATAGGGGCTCCCAAGTGGTGCATCCAGTAAAGGTGCTCCGCGTGGAGTGCAGGATGCGCTCTATAACCTGGAGATCGCAGGTTCGAATCCAGGCTATTTCATTGCCAACCGTGACCGGGGGTTCCTAGTGGACGGCGCACAATTGGCAGAGCGCTGCCCGGGTAGGGAGGGATTAGGTCGGCAGGGCAATCCACGGTTCACCACGCATCAGCGACCCCTGTGGCTGATAGGGTGCCTGCGGGTCTGCAGTGGAGCCATTCAGATCTGTGTTGTTCTCCAGCACTGTAGATCTGGTGGCTTCGCTGCGGATCCACAGTGCGAAAAATGACAGATTGGCAGGAACACGTTTCAGAGGACACGTGTTTCAGCCTCCGTTTCCAGAGTCCCCGGGGGGTTGCAGCAGTGAACCGGAATAAACACATAATAATTGGGCATTCCAAATTGGGGAGAAAACCAGGGTAAAAACCATTGGCAATGACTAAATAAAAAAAAAAGTGAATAGTGCACTATAATGTATTTAATATGTACTTACTCTTGGGTGCAGGAGGTGCTGGCTTTTCACTAAAAAGAAAATAAATAACTTATTTAAATACAATTAACATTTACATACACTGTACATTTGAAAATGCTCTTCAAATATCCCTCTAATATACATCCTTTAAATTGCAACGCCTGATCAAATATATACCCGATACAATCTTATTAATGCATTGGTTTGTATTGATTCCATTATTTACAACCCTCTGTTTTTAAGAAAGCTATGTTCTGACACCCTAATGGTTCTATAAAGATTGCTGTAGAATGCTGTGTACGTACACTTCCTCTCCTTCGAGCAGGCGCCTGTAGGTGGCGATCTCGAGCTCCAGGCTCTCCTTGATCCTCAGCAGCTGCTCGTACTCCATCTTGTTGCTCTGCAGGTCGTGGCGCAGCGTGGCTAGCTCAGCCTCCAGCTGGTTTAGCATCCCCTGCAGGCGTTCTAGTTCCACTGTGTATTTGTGACTGGTTTCCCCCAGGTTACCCTCCAGCATATTGACCTGTTGAAAGATTCGTCAAAAGAACTTTATTCTAGGACTAAACTTGTTCGTCCCAACCATGTCTAAGTAGCATCAAATGTCATTTTCACGTTTCTCTTGCTATGTTATTTTTTCACAGCCAATCAGGGTGGTTCTGATGCTCCCATATCGATTTATTATTATTTTTTTAAATCTGTCTTCATGGTTTTGAGCTTGTCGAGAGAATCCTAAGTGACAGGACTGAACTGAACTGTTCTAATACTACAACAATTATAGTCATAATAGACATTTCTAAATACAGTTTTACACATAAGTCTAAATGTGGATTTTACAAACTCGCCAATGTTTTGTTGCTGTTGTTTTTTTATTTGTTTTTAGTTCACCTATGATACCGGTACATATTTAGTCTGGAAAGCCGCACTAATAAAGCAGAGACCCAGTCACATTTCTGTGTTTAACAATCAGAGATAGTTGTTTCCATTGCAGTGTACCTTTGTTCAGGACATCACATTTGCTAAGGTAAAGTAAAACAATGATAATAATAAAAGGTGGGACGTGATTCAAAATAGGTTGAGAACCCCTTATATAGAGATCAACTACGCAGGTCATGTCCAGTAAACAATGCATATATTGTTATTTTAAACATTCTCTCAATTGGAGATTGATTTACCTCATCGTCCTTACTTTTAAGCTAGACATTCAATCAATATGTTCTGTGGTTCTCTCCTGTGTGGTCATGCCCTACCTGATATATATTCTGACGTTATAAAAGTTCTAATGTACCTTATCATTTATACCACTTAGACACAGTCAAACATGATATAGCTAATTAAAAAATTAAATCATTTAAAAAGTATATATATATATATATATATAAATCATTTACATCACTGTAATATAAACAAAATGTTACCTATAGTATTCTATTTTTTTCTATCCTGTGTAAACTGTGGCACCAAAACCAGTATCTGAAAGGCTTTCTGAACAATGAAGTGTGGAAAATGTTCTTCC
Organism: Acipenser ruthenus; assembly: GCF_902713425.1. Classification (NCBI taxonomy): domain Eukaryota; kingdom Metazoa; phylum Chordata; class Actinopteri; order Acipenseriformes; family Acipenseridae; genus Acipenser; species Acipenser ruthenus. The sequence continues at coordinate 8,718,471 of NC_081219.1, forward strand.
TGTGAAAAGGTCTTTTTAAATGAGTGTTTGCCCTTGTCAACACATGTCTAATGTCTATCCTGAGTATTAATAGGCTTCATTCATTCAGAATAAAAGCAGCAAGTTACATCTTGGAACTGAACCCTGTGATGATACAGAGCCCATGAAACAAAGCCAAGCTTCCTCTAGACTTACTTCGGGTAATGCAACATTTCCTTTATTCCACTCATAAACTCACGCTGTATTGTTTGCAGTGAAGTCCCTAAACTGTCATCTCAGTGTTTTAAAGCATTCTTCCTTTCTTACGTCCAATGGGCCTCAGTGTGTTTTAATTACCTGTTTGCGCAGTCTGTCCAGCTCTACCTCCAGGGACTGCAGGGTGCGCCTCTTCTCATTCATTTCACTTGTGGCACTCTGCAGGGCTCCAGTGTTCTGCTGCACCTCCAGAGTGACAGTCTCCAGCTGGGTCAACAGGGCACATAACACACAGCTATACACCCAGCCACAGAATACTCAAGCAAGTAACATGTGAGAGGAAACTGAAGGGAGGCATGACTTGGAAATGAGTGAGATAATGTTCTGAGAGTCTATATCTATCGAGTTCTAGGTATTTTAGGTTCAGACTCAAGAGATGTGGTTATACCTTGCTAGGATGCAAAATTACAGTATTTAGGAGGCCAGTGGTGCATTGCAAATATGAATTTATGAACAATGTCAATGGATCAAGAATTGAATTGAACAAACCATTTTATATGACCAACTCAACTTTGTATCTAGCACTAAACTACCTAAACTAATAGGGTATAGGTCTGACATATTAAAGAGTGAGCAGCGGGGCTCCCAGAAAGATAGTGTTACAGCAGGGTTCTGAAAAAAAGAGCGTTATACGTCCCCACGTGTTACTACAACTGTTTAAATAATGTACCTGTAATTTTTCTTTTCATTGTTAACATCCTGCCAACTTTTTACACTTATAACTTTAAAGTCTGTTTCAAAGCTCTTTTCAAAATGGGCACTGGGGTTTGAGATCTGTACTCTAAATCAGTGCAGGAATAACAAGTGCTCTGGCTTTTCTGTTCCGTACCAAATCATGGATCGTTATTGCTTTGTTACCTGTTTGACAATGTCGGCAATAATCCTTACACTATCAGTGCACTAGAGCAGACATTTTGAAAAGAGCTTTGAAACAGACTTTAAAGTTACAAGTGTCAAAATTTGTCCGATGTTAACAATGAAAAGACAAATTATAGGTACGTTATTTAAACAGTTGTAGCAACACGTGGGGACGTGTAACGCTGTATTTTTTTAACTAATGAGAATGTTTGCACGGTTAAAAGCAGCAGATCTTAGCTAGATGAAAGCACTCAATATGACCTGAAAAAGCATGAACAATTCTGGTAATAATCAGACTACCAAGCACAGGCCAATTAATGTGTAATACCAATTGGGTTTTAACTTTTGAGCAGGTTTTGTGTTGTGTATAAATAAATATAAAGCATTAATGAGCTACTGTTCATTTGACTCACATAATGAATGGTGTAGTGAAGGGAAGGCTGAAGGATGCTGAGAGCTGTTACTCACTGACACTGCAACAGGCACCACGAGAAGGCGTAGAATCCTACAGAATTTCTTTTTGGACGTTTCGATTCCTTACCTTTTTCCGGTACCATGCTTCAGCATCTTCCTTGTTCTTCCTTGCGATGCCTTCGTACTGTTTACGCAGTTCAGCCAGGATAGCAGCGAGGTCAGGACCTTGAGCAGCATCCACCTCCACGCTCACCTGCTCACATGACAGGCGGGCCTTAATGGCAGCCACTTCCTTTAGAAAACAAAGGCAACATTGGCTTGTCAGTTAACAGCTCAAGTAACCTGGCTTCCTCCCAGGTATTATAAGCCTGAGCTGTGAAATGAACCGTCCTTCGGGATGTGAGAATTTAAAATCAATTATTAATACACGTTCATTAAATAGTTACCAGTAGAGGGGTAGAATGTACCTGCAGTTGTATCGAATTACAGCCACTCTATTACAGATACTCTGCTCTATATACACAGGTCTAGAGTAGTAGCTGTATTATTAAACTATCCACCCTTTGTCCAAATAGCTGTAAGGTTGTCGACACGTTGTTTTATCTTTGTTTGACTTGCTATGTTTAACAGTATCTACACTTCAGTTGGTTTTGTGGTCATCTCTATTTACCGTTGGATGTAATGTAAAGGGACATCAGACATTTTCTCCACCCGTACAAAGTTAACCCCTTCTGCTGTTAATGATAATTTGGTTCTTTTACATTTTAATCCCCTTTGTTCTAAGTGGCAGGGAAACAAAAGCTGGCACAAGCTGAAGCTCAAATTACAGCAGCTATTTTTGGAAGCTCCTCCACATCTTCTGAGTAGAATAATACAGGCCTTACAACGTGGAAATACAAACCGGGAGTGCCCCTGTACTGGTTATCATTAACGGAAAAGCCAGGAGGAAACGTACATTTTGTTTCTGTGTATATGGGATCAATGCACTTATGGAATTATGTTCCACAGATAAGAATTCTTATCTGGTAATTCCCATGTGTTTTTAAACTGTAGTTGAATAACAGGTCATAGGTTTACTGTACCCTTTCAAGTGACTTTAAGTTAAATTACTTTTTAAAATAGCATAAAAAAATGTTAAGGCCAGATAAGCATTTTTGTGCCTTACATGTTTTCTAGTTCCAGTTCTACATACGGAAAAAGTAATGATAAAAATGTGGTTAAAAGACGTCATAGAATATTGTAGAACTTATGTATCATATTTAATAAATTATATGTGACTGTTTTAATGGGTACAAATATATACAGTATATACATGTCTTCCATAACTATTAACACTCAACAGTGCTTAATTTAGAAACACTAAAATACATCTGAATTCAACAACAAATGTTTTTTTCTATATTAATATTAGTTGAAACATTTGTCATTAGATTTAAGTTTGTTCTAGTATTTCTAAATACATTTCTATCTCTATACATTTCAGGGTGGTTAATATATATTTGCAAGAAACTGATTATCCTACAAAAAGTAGCCCCTCACACGAGCTTTGGTCCTAGAAAATAGTAGATAGTACATGTTCTGGTTACTGCAGCGCTCCCTCCCCTCGCTCTCTCTCTGTGTCCTGCTCTTTGCCTACCTCCTCATGGTTTTTCTTGAGGAAGTGAAGCTCCTCCTTCACACTATCCAGTTGAGCCTGCAGGCTGCTCAGGATGCCCACATGTTCAGCCTTCACCTTCTTCAGGGCTTGGATGTCTCTTTCCACTGACTGGGTGAGGACACACTCTGTCTCCCACCTATGATCCCCAGGAAATAGTGGGTCAAAAGGTGGTCAAATTAGACAGAATTTACAGTGAGGTTCAGAATTTGATTGTGGGGTCCTTTGACACCACAACCCCCAGTTATTCAGAAAAGCAATGCTCTGCTTTTTGGTAGGCTTCATAGGGCTTCAGTATATGTAGGAGTAAGGTTTTAGTTTCAGAAACGTTTGGATGTATAGAAATTAAAAGTTGAACTGAAAAAAACATAAATTGCTACTGATGCTAACAAAAGGTATGGGAACATTGAGCTTATTTACAGTTTTTTTTTTTTGTTCAATTTAAATTATACTTACTTAATTCTGAAGTCATCTGCTGCCAGTTTGGCATTGTCAATCTCCAGTAGGATTCTGTTGTTACTCAAGCTCATCTTTCTCAACTGAAAAAAAAAACATATTGGATTTCATGGTGTCATGAGATGTCAGCTAGAAGGAGTAAAGTTCAAAAACAGAAAAGGAGTTTGTTATTACCGTTTTATTAGCTACAACTGTCAGCTACCGAAGCAAGGTTTACCAGTGAAGCAAAGCATTTTTTTCCACCAAACAAACGCCAGTCACAGTATCAAAAGGTAAACAATGATGAAACTGCTACCATTTCACAGTTTGATTTTCACTTAATTTGAACAAAAGCTTTGAAAACACATATCAGGAAAAAAGATTTAGAAGTAAGTCCTTTACAAAGTTTAACTTTTGTCGCATTAAATAGTTACAAGTGAACTTAAATATGAAATAGAGGCTGACAAGGTATCCATAAATACCAGATCGGTGTAGAAGAGAGTTTTGCTTATGTGTGCCATATACCACATGACCTTCATACATCACATGACTTTCATACATCACATGACCTTTATACATCACATGACCTTCATATATTACATGACCTTCACAGTATGGTAAACCAGTTATTTCCTAAAACACACATAACTAACATTTCAGAGTAAGAACTATTAGAATGTAAATGTCGTATTATAAGAAATAATTATGGACTAAATTTATTTAAATTTAGCAAAATAAATATTTAATGTAATGATGCTGGTCTACACCTTTAATTTTTACACACATGCTCATACAGCCTAATATCAGTCTTCTAAGGGCTTTACATAAGAAACACTGCAAGCCACCAATGGGTCAATTATGTGGATTTCATTCTTTGGTCTTAAGAAGGAATCAGACACATTTAAATGTAACCCTGTAACCTTTCAAGGGAAGGGTTAACATAAAGCCACTAAAGCTGTGCTTATCTTAAAGATCACGTTTGGAATTGAATCCTTGTGTTTTCCCTTTACAGAGTTTGCTGCTGCTTGGCAACTGCAGCAAAATTTCCATTTCTATATTCTATGACATGCTTTCTAGGGCAGATTGTGTGAGAAAAATAAAACATTTGTAACAGTATATAAAACTAGCAAGAAACCAGGTTGGATGGTATAGAGTGCAAGAGCTAATTTATCTTTCAATGCTCTGGTTCAAATCCAGTTCAGGTACCAAGGGACATTAATCAAATCCTAATTCATCCATAACTATTAAACACTCAATAGTGCTGGATTTAAAAATACTAAAGGACTCAAATTCAATGACCTCGCCTTTCCTGAGGACTACATGCACAATCACCAAATAAATATCTATACAAATGTATAATTATTGTATAAGTGTCCGATATGTTAACTAGGTTCGATACAAATGTGCGTCCATCAAATATAAACTAAACTAAGTGTCTCTCATTAGAAGGGACTCACCTCTTCGTTGAGAGCATGGACTTGTGCCATCATGGGGGAGAAGTCCCTGTGCTTTGGGGATTTCTCAGCCATCACTTCCCTGATCTTGAGCTCCAGCTCCTGGTTGGACTTCTCCAGGGAGCGCACCTTGTCCAGGTAGTTGGCCAGCCGGTCGTTCAGACACTGCATGGTCTCCTTTTCGCTGGTGATCCCCATCCCATTCCCTGTGAGATGATTCAATCCGTTCCCAATGGTGGACAGGGAGAAGGAGCTGGAGGAGGCGAGGGGAGCCTTCGACTGGGTCCAGGAGCTGTCTCTGAGCGAGCGGCTGGAGTAGACAGGCTGGTGGCTGGTGGAGTAGCTTCTGACAGACAAAGTGGATGCCATTGTAGCTTCTGTGAAACAAACAGAAGAAATCTGAAGTATGAAGAATGGCATCAGAACCTATATTATAATAATACATCTATAACAAAAGCAAGAACACAAAACAAATAGCAAATACATTAAACACATATAAACACAAACGTTAAGGATACATTTAGATGAAATCCTGTACTTACTGAATTTAGAGCCTGAGCTGCAATACACAGTATCCCTCAAGGTATGGTGAGCTCTGTCCAGTACCTGCTCCACTGCCCTTCATATATATTGCAGGGAAAAGTACCTAGAGGTGGGGCCACAGTCACTCCTGCTGATAGGGAGGGGTTAGTCACAGCATGAAGCGTGAGCCGTCCTCTAATCTGAACGCATGACTGAAATATGCCTGAGGTATTGAATGGGAATGTCTGTTATAGTACATGCAGTCTGAGGTGAGAAGAATAAGTTATCCAATGAAAGAATAAAGAACACTTGATGAACGATTGCTATGATAACAGAAGAAACAACTAATTAGGTGCTGTACTTCTAAAGCAATATTGCCCACTTTGATATGCTTCAAAAACATACATTGTACAAGAGTAAAAAGGAACTGGATCAAGTACATACAGGATTTTTTTCTAAAGCCTTCTTAAACTGTTAATCCATACAATCATAAAATATATTGTACTGTTAAAAGAAATGTAGTATTAACAATAGATATGTTTCATTATAAGACAGCGGACATTAACACAAGTAATGGGAATATTTTAGTACAACTAAATCTTTCAGGCTTACCTTTTCATTGAGCTTTTGTTTAATGTACAGTATTTATTTGTTTCCACAAAAAAAATCACATTATTGAAATTAGGGGTGTGCCCGAGTACAAGCACAAACTGGTATTCATAATGAGTATGGACTTTTTTCTGAGTACAAGTAATATACAGATAATTTTGCTACTTATTGCTCAAAGAAAATACATATGTGGGGGAGGGTGGGTGGATGGTCATGGTTAGTGTACCCACTCACTCTTTTATAGAGCTTGAAATGTTCCAATCCTGAAATCGTACTACAGACAACATAAATGCAACTTTTGTCAAAGTTCATGATATGTTACTTTTGGTTGAGAAAAAGGCTCCTGTTAGACCACATTTCATTCACACAGCACACAGTAAGTAAAGAACTTAGAAGGCAAGCATCAACACATTATAATGCTACTCCAAAACAGCAGGGTAAACAATGGCGCATTCGCTACCACATTTTTTTGGTTTCAACTCATATACAAAACCTTTGAAAAGCATGTTGCAGAAAGATAGAAATATGTCCTTTACATTTATTTATTAATTTATTTTCAATAGAATTGACCTGGGCATAAGAGCACATGTCTACACTGTAAATCCCTCTGGTAGATGGGTGTGGTATAAGCAGGTTTGACTGTTTGTATTAAATACCCATTTCAGAATGAGCGAGGGTCAGTAGAAATTAACACTGACTCTGACTTAGCCGCTGGTTATCTCCAGGAGTATCTACACAAAACCTTATCACTAAGCGGTCCTAGCTTTAAGCTTTTGCTAGCTGTCTTGTTAATGCAGAAAGCCTCTGAATGCCCAGGGGTTAGTGTCCTGGGCTTCCACTGGGGTTCCTTTTTCAGTGGCTGAATTGATAGCCAGCGCATTAGGCAGTATTTCAAATTATCACTATCAGGCGCACAGAACAGTGTCACAAGAAATAGACCAGAACTTTGTTTCAGACCTAGTAATATTTGTAAACTATTCTGGAATACTTTGCTTAAAGTAGGTAAGCACCAATTTGGTAAATGGTTTGCATGTGAATATATTTGAGAAACAATTGTAACACATGCGCTGGGAAGGTTTTGTTTCAAACACTATGGCTTCTACTTGTGCTGTCGAACAGACCCATGTCTGCTAAAAAGGTTATCTACTTTAACATGATTATGCATAATTGCTTCTGTTTAACAAACAGTTTTATGACCTTAATTTAGTTTGATGTATTTTAAACCAAACAGAAAGCACATTAAAGCAGTTTTAGTTTTTCTTGCTATTCCTGAGTAAAGTGATATATATATATGAAATAAGACAAACGAGAAACGAGAAATGATAAAATATTTGAGGAAATATTATTTATATACATAGTAGCTATGTTGATACATGGTACACCCCATAACAAAATAGTTATTAATTGTACATTTCCTTGTTTAAAACTATTCACAATGTTTTGTCATTGTTCCTGCTTTAGGGTTCACTTCACTGATGGCCTGTCTATATGTCAAATACAAACCAAACATGATACTTCCTTATCTTTTGTTGTAATACAAGCATGAAACCAGGATTGAAATTTAATACTGTAAGTTTATCACATTCCCTTTTCATAATAACTATTATGTTTAATAAATTCCTAAAGAGAAGTTTAAAACAGCATTGGGATATGGCTAAAACACAGTGTTCTAATATAGGAAAACAATATAGAAGTAATATGTTACCATGGTACTGTAATCTATTACCAGTGACAATAAATATCCTTATTTTTCTTTTTCTATTTTATTTGTCGTTCTTATAAGAAACTTATAATTTTTGTATCTACTTATTCCACTCAGCTCCTGGTCCAAGCTCTTGTTCTTTCTAGATTGGCTTATTGTAACTCTTTCCTCGCTGGTCTCCCTGCTTCGGCTGTTCGCCCTCTTCAATTCTGCTACTCATCTGGTATTCTCCCATCACACTCTCGACTGGCTACCTATCTCTGCTCGCATCCAATTTAAGACCCTTGCTCTTGCCTATCGCTCTATTCAGCATACTGACCCTTCCCATCTCCAATCCCTCGTGTCTCCTTATATTTCATCTCGTCCTCTCTGCTCATCCTCTACTGGCTGACTTGTTATGCCTTCTCTTCACTCTCCTTCCTCCCGTGCTCGCTTCTTCTCTTCCCTTGTCCCCCTGTGGTGGAACCAGCTACCAGTTATGCTCAGGACTGTTCAGTCTTTTACTGCTTTCCGTCGTCTTCTCAAAACTCACCTTTTCAACCTTTATTTGTAAATTCCTATTTATATATCTTTATTGTATTTTCCTTTATTTGTATTTATTTTGTATATATTGTATATATGTGTTTGTTTTGCATTTTTATTGCCTGTAACGTATATAATTATACATATTTTGTTTCATTCCTTTAAGTCGCTTTGGATAAAAGTGTCTGCTAAATAACAACAACAACAGCAATAATAATAATAATAATAATAATAATAATAATAATAATAATAATAATAATAATAGAAATAAAACGTAGCTTATATTAAAATGTTATTAAGTTTACAACTTGGGTTCAGGAAGATGGACAAACCCCCCATATTTATCACTTGATCTAATTGAATCAGATCATCTAATTGAATCCAAACTGAATAATTAGCACAAGCATAAATAACCTGTTTACTCACCCTTCCTATCACATGTGTGCTCTTGGGACCCACCACACGCCCCCATCTCCTACTTTAACTTTTCTGGGGGGTCTCCTGCCTTGTCCTCGGCCGCATAGGGGATCTTGTTTGTTCTATGTTAATTTGCTTTGCATACCTCATCTAATCTTTGTGGATTTGTCCTGAACTACTGACACCACTTTGGTACCATTCTACCCATTGGTCATATATTATTGTAGCTACCATAGTGCCTCAGTGCCTCCATTACATTGCCACTGTAATTACACTGTGAACTGCCACTGAAGATCAGTTGGTAACATGGTTTTATTTTCCTGATCTTTAAACACTCTAATCTTCATACCTAATTCAATAGGAGATTGTATTTCTTGTTTGTTATTTATTATTATATATGGCTATGGTATTTACCTGACAATTTTAAAACCAGACGTTCTTAACACTATACATTACTGAATAAAATAATCCTATAGAAGTATTCTATTGTGTCATATTTTGTCTGTGGGAGTCTGCAGCCTATCCCCTTTACTACCCGTTTGGGAGGGGCACAGCATGATTTAATGTGTAGGCAGGATGATACCAAGAATGAAATCACTTCTTGTAGAAATATGTCTTAATTAAAAAAGACCCTTCTTGCTAATGACTCACTTTATGAGAAATGATTCACATGCTGACAACAGGTAACATACAGTCTACAATAACACCTGTTTGTCTATCAATCAATCAATCAATCAATCTTTATTTTATATAGCGCCTTTCATAGGGGACCACCATCACAAAGCACTTTACAAGATACAGTAAAAACAATGCATAATACATTAAGTGCAGTACAAAAATGCAACGCTAGGATGTGAAAATTCTAGAACATTGTAGATGCATATGTCATATAGAATCATGAGTATAAGATACAGTTTGAAAAAAAGTGAGTTTTGTCTACAATAACACCTGTTTGTGGAGCCTCTGTAAGATGTATCAGCAGCAGTTGAAATGCTGAATTATTTAGTACTTGTCTCAGTAGAGAAATGGTGAAAAGGTGTGAGGTAGCATCTAATTATAAATGAAATTTATAATTAAAGTTCGGGAGGAGGGTCAGACACCAATCTCCGCATCACCAAATTGAATCATTCAATTTACACATTAGCTAATTTAAATTGTTAGCACTATAAATACCCTCTTCACTTATCTCTCAGTTGCGTTTTGATTTCATCGTAACCCACCACCTCCCCATCTCCACCTTTCTTAATAACAGTTTTTATGTTTTATCAAATGGGGGTCTCAGCCTCGTCCAGTTGGCCAGGCAGCGAACCCTCAAACCAAGTTAGGTTTGATGCCAAATGAATGTGTATATACAGCATACTTTTCTGTTAAATCGCATACTCCGCATTCTCTACAATAAATATTTGTACTAAAACATTTTGTGATTGGTGTTTGTCCCGAACTACTGAAATGCAAGAATTAATTATTTAATGTATGACTTTGAGGATGTGACAACTTCGTGTAAAGTGGGTTGTCAAAAATATAAATCTGCTTCCTTCTGTATTTAATGAACTTAATGTTCTCTTTTGCTCTGTTATTCAATGATAATGCACCAAATGGGATTTTTTTTGTTCGAGATCTTAACTAAGATTTTACCAAGCTTTGAAAACACAGCAACAAACTTTTCATCCAAATTGTACACAAATGGGGTCCCAGAGTGGCTCACCTGGTCAGGGGTACACAGGTCTGTCCTGTATTTCTCAGAAAAGGGTTTCTGTAAACATCTACATTTGGCACAGTAAACAAAACGAATTACCAAAGAATGCAAGTTGAACTTAAAAAGCACCATGACTCGCCCAATACCAGAAATCATTGCAATAGATGTTAGCTGTTTTGAATTCCTCAGAAGTGCGTGCATGCTTTGTTTCCCTTATTTGAATCACAAGCCACTAGCATTTTCATTGTACATTGAGTACAGTGGAAATTAGTCAATATTTACAGCTTATCTGGTAGCTTAATAGGAATAGCTATTATTTGTGATACGCATTCCTGTATACAAAAACAGCAGACTCACAACGTCACATGACTTTCTCGAAATATTAATCATGTTTTGGACCATTGGTAGATTGGTAACGTTTTCATATTTTAACACACAAAATGTAATTCCAAAAAGTATTGTACATCCATTGATGTGCCTTTGCACCTTATTAGTGTGCTACCATATCACTTTGTGACTCTCAGGCTCTGTCCACATTACTGTTTTCAAGCCGTGCCAAGGATCAAAAACTGTTTAAAAATCTTTAATAAAGTTTGCCTTTGGATTTTGTTACCCTGTTTAAAAAAAAAAGAGTTTGCAACCTACTCGCTTTTAGGTTAGTAGTACCTGGTTTGCTGTACCTGTAATCTAGACTTGAAGGGAGTTTGAGTCTGTTTGTAGTGTACTCCAGAATGCCTCAGTGCCTCAAGATGTGTTACACAACTGTGAGAGGAAAGCGGCCTTTTAATTGGATTTCACCTTGTTTGTTTTGATAGTGCTTGAGCATCTATCATGGTCGGTTGCTGATACTAGGAAGCTCTGACTTTTGGTGTAATTAATTCAGACAGGAGGAGCTGTCTTCTTATAAGAGAAACAGCTGGATTTACCAGAACATTTCTCATTAGATGACTGAAGCTGGGTTTTTCCCTCCACAAATCCACACCCAGGTTACACTGACCCAGTTTATCACTGCACTCTGGACGCCTGAACCTTGAACTAGGCTTCAGGTAACCTGGTCTCGAACTCGGCTCTCAAACTCAGTTCTGCTAATGTGCACTCCTCAAAAATAAACAAAGGAAATGAACGGCCCAGAGTATACCATTCCACATTACCGTACAGAACAGGAAGAGCCCTGTGTTTCCTATCTCTTTATGCTCTGTTATGCATCATTGCTCTTTCCCACAATTTAAAAGTTGCCATTTTCAAAATTTAGTAACAGTTTGGTAATGAACCCTGTGAAACCATTTGAAACAGAGCTAGTCTACAGATTCTTAATTATTAAACTGAAACCCACCTATATTGAATAACAATAGTTCTAAAATCATGTCCATTAAATAAAAAGGCTCCTGTTTTTCCAGATTAAACAGCTCCCAACCTGTACTCTGCTGTGCATACACCCTAGGTGGTCCTATGATCACATCTCCACTGTAATTCAGTTATCTACAGTACAGTACAATGTAATTGTCTCCTAACCACATCTTAGTTGCTATTTATCCATTTAAATAAATATAAATTAATCAATCACTGCTAAAGAGCTGCAATTACAGGGTCATTTTTCCCCATAGAAAAGTGAAGTACTGTTTTTAAGATTTGTATTACAATGAGTGGAATAGTCTGAATGCAGTGTCTGAGGCACTGTGTCTGCTTAATGTAAATATGTGTGTTTTTGGTTCCATGCAGGTGGAAAACACAGGTTAGCTACTGGAAAAAAACTGGTGATGTACAGTATGTGTCTAGGCAGATTCAGTCAGTAGCTGGTGACAACAGTACATAATATATAATTTAAAAAGTTGATGTGACTGTTGATTTCTTTATTCTAGTGTGTGTGTGTGTGTGTGTGTGTGTGTGTGTGTGTGTGTGTGTGTGGTTTTGGAGTAAATAAAGATGTATTATTTTGAATTTAAGTTTAGCAGGGATGGGGTTAATTCCATCCCAGCCAGATTCAAGTGTGGAATGTGGCTGGGTCTTGATTGAATAATTGATGGTCAATAAAACCCCAGCCACAATATATAAAGGGAGCCACACCCTTTGTTTGTTGCAGGAGTGAGGAGAGCCCGGCCCGGCCCAGCCCAGCCCAGCCCAGCCCAGCCCCGCCCCATTGAATCTGTTAACAATTTCAGTCATTCAACTATCAACGGGACCCTCCTTTTATTGATGGCAGCTATAGGATGCTTGTAGGCCAACTGTGTTTTTGTTAGTTGTGTTTTACTGTGTTTTTGTTAGTTGTGTTTTACTGTGTTTTTGTTAGTTGTGTTTTGGTTTGTTTTTGTTAGTTGTGTTTTACTGTGTTTTTGTTAGTTGTGTTTTACTGTGTTTTGTTTGGCATGTTTTGCATTATTGTAAATATATGTAAATAAAATCTGCGTGCCTGAGTGGTGTGTGTCAACCGCAACCTCCACTCTCTCCTATATCTGTCAGTGGATACTCACGCCCCTATTAAAGTGCTATTGTATGAATACATGACAAGGAGTTGTCTTTCGATATTAATCTGAAATAAAATAATAATAAATGTATAATAAAAATACATAGGCAGGGGCAGGACGTTGAAAAGAATTGTGGGAAATGTTACTTTAAAACCTTGAAATATACCTTGGCTTCTACGACTTGATCCCACATATCCCACAATTCTTTTAAACATTCCGCACCTGCCTATTGGGGCACATTCAAATTTCAGACTACACTAGATAGACACGGAGCATTTAGCTTATTTATTTTTAAGCTACTGACTGTCTGTTGAAATGAATACTGTTTTGTTTTTAGCCGTATTTTTATTTTCATTGGCAGATGCACTCTGGATGCAAATACAATGCTGACATGTCATTTCCTAAAATTATATTAACCGAAGTTTCGAATAAATATATAAAGAAAAAAGGCAGTGTATATTTTAGCACTGTTACAGAAAGACCATGTACGGAATTAAAATTAATGGACTGAAGAATAGTAATTTTTTCGTAACAATTTAATTGGTTTAAAAGCAAACAGGATTATCCATACACTAATGTTCACAGAAAACAAACATAAAAAGAGAATTTCAACAAAAGCTGCCACAAAGCATTGTGGTTGAAAGTGAAAACGTTACACACATAATGTTTTTTCCTCCAGAAAGCAGAAATGCAGAAACGTTACTCTGTTAAAGTTAATCTGTTGACATTTCTCTAGTGAGACTGGGTTGTTCACACAGACGAGTTATGACAGCTCAGAACCGGCACTGATGTGGCATTTGGGTCTGTGTGAATTGCCTATATCATCACAGAGCCATCATATTCTGTGCCGTCTCTGAACCACCTTGCGAGGTGGCACTGAACCATCTTAACTCCTGTGTGAAAGGCTATGCCGGCACTGAAGCACTATAGGGGCCGTGGATTGAAATTGAAGACAGGGCTTGTTTCTGAGTCAAGCTATCATGATGTAATTTATTGGATGATAAAGGCAAGGAAAAAATCCTGGTTAGGTTTGTGATGGTACGCATGACTAGGAGATATGGGCCTGGAGTGGCTATGTCAGATCCCCCACAACTCCTGCCTGTCAGGGCCTGTTCTGGGTTTGGCAGTGTGCCCTGCTCCAACTCTGTGGGATGACGCATGTCTTTATATTTCCTACCCCTGCAGACTTACACAAAACCAGGGCAGGTGACCTCCAGTCTAGTCCGATACAAACCCTAGAATATCGCACATTTTGGCATAATTTGTTTTGTAAATACCTCAGGGCAAATTATACTGTGTGCTCCTGAAGCTTATCCTCTTCATCATTCTAGTTAGGATGTTTAAACACTTCATGCACATGTGTGAATTCTAGGTGTTGAAAATGTTATATGTTTCATGTACATGTGTGAATTAGGGGTGTTGAAAACATTATATGTTAAGAAATATAGGCATTGTTGTACAGGTTTGTGATAATATTAATAGACATTTGTGGTACATGCCAGCTATATATTATTTAATATGGGTCATTTATGACATGATTTATCGCATGTCAGAAAAACTAAAACAGAATGTCTCCTATTAAACAGGTGTGAACAAGCAGGCTGTAGGGGTGACGTCAGACCAGAAAGGAACACACAGACAGACAGTACTGGGGTTGAAACTGACACACAATTGCTGTGCTCAGTGTTTTAATGAAACAAATAAAAGATTTAAACAAAAACAGCACACGGCACTTTACGCCAAAAATAAACAGACAAACAAACACGGTGAGTAAGAATAAACAAACAAGTATCGTGCTGGTCCTACCAGCACTCAATAGCAATTGTTATTAATATTTCACTTTATTTCTCCTCTCTCTCCCATTCACTACTCACTGAACACCCAACCTCGAGTGAGTAAAACGTGCATCTATATATACAATTGTGCTGGGATTCAATTACCAATTAATTATTCACTTGAATCCCAGCACGTGAACTGAATCTGTGCAACCCCGTGCTCATATATTATTAAATACTTTAAATGCACGTGAAGTAAAGTGCAATCCCCATGTCTAAATACAATTATACATTTTAAATAACTCGTGCTACACACACCCATTTATATCCCATGCAGCCATATCTATACACCAACATTAACACGACACGCAACATACAACACAGAAATGCACACAGGGGCGGGGCACATTGCCGCAACAGGGTATAGACATAATAATGACAAGCTCTCAAATTTGCCCTGTCGTCCAACCGGAGTTGCTAAATGGCTGCAGTTTTACATAAACTTTTTCTGTTATGCTCCAGTGAGTCAGCCGGGTGTCAGCTGCATGTCTTTGATGGGTATTTGATGGTTATTTAGTCTCTGCTAATCTTTTAATCCCATCACTTCCTTTGACACCTTGTTTTCTGTTGCGGACTTGAATATGCCAGTATCAAGAAATGTGTCCAGGATATATCAATTATCAAACTAGTATCTCTGAAATTCTGTTTCAGATATTTGGACCACCAAACCATGGGTAAGACGACCATAAACATCAAGTATAGACAAAGCTAATCCTCTTTCTTAAAAGGATATCATAAAGTTCATTTCTTAAATAGCTGCAGTGTATTATGTATTGTGCAGTCGAGCAGCAGTGTGGAGTACTGGTTAGGGCTCTGGACTCTTGACTGGAGGGTCGTGGGTTCAATCCCAGGTAGGAGACACTGCTGCTGGACCCTTGAGCAAGGTACTTTACCTAGATTGCTCTAGTAAAAACCCAACTGTATAAATGGGTAATTGTATGTAAAAATAATGTGATATATTGTAACAATTGTAAGTTGCCCTGGATAAGGGCGTCTGCTAAGAAATAAATAATAATAATATTATGTATGTTCTGTATGATTCTCTACTGTTACTGCTTAGATAATTATTTTCAATGCTTACTACAAAGCCAGAAAAAATAGCTTTGACAAAGACTTATTGTGATGAAGCATATCAGTGATCCATAAGCTTTCATGCACAATGCTTTACCACCTATGGGCTTCAGCTCCCAATGTTGATATGCTTCCATACTTCACTTCCCCACAGTCACTTATATTAGGAAACTGTAGATGTTATACAGTAGTTATACAGTAAGTAGCCTTATATATCTCACACAGTATTTCATTTACATCAAGACCAAAACATTCTCAGCTAGGTTTAGTTACTTACAATCCTTTAAATGTTGGAAATGTTTTCCAAGATAGAACCACTATTTTGTATAAAATGTAATTTTTTTTTATTGTCTAGTTGCTTTTTTAAGGCAGTTAATGATACTAATGTTAAAAGTTACACTATGATGCTTACCATAGTTGCCCTAGGCCAGTGGTGGCCAATACATGGATCATGATCCTTTAGTCCAGTTGTTCCCAACCTTTTCAATGTCGGGACCACCTTGGTGTTTGGAATTTTCCCACGGACCACTTGCCTCACATTTTTTCACAATCACATTTATAATCACATTTTTATGTGTATAAATACATGTAGAAAGTAAAGTATTTATATAACGTACCTAACTTAAAGAGATTCCTGGGCTTGCACCTTCACTACCAGGTCAGCAAGGAATGTTGTAATTTTACGCAGTGAAAGTTGCTGATGGCAAAGTTCCTGTTTCTTTTGTTTAACATTTTCACATTCTGAATGCACTGTAGATAAATGGTGTCTCAGTTTTGCAGGTTTAAGAGTTTTGTTTGATAAAACCTCCTGACACATAATGCACTGGAGCTTGGGTCGTGCTCGGATCCAGTAAATGTGAATACCAGTGCTGGTCCCTGCAACTGTTACCTCGTCTAGCAAATTAATCAATCCATTTCTAACGCAATTTATTATTCACCACCATCGCTCGATGTACATATAAAAAACACCAGAGTACGAAGACGAGGTGGCTGAGAAGCAATCTGAAAAATTAAAACATGATTGGAGAGTGTACAGGATGTTACATACCACTTCTGGTGGGCTGTGATGTGTAAATTAAACAGGATTGATGGCACACAGTCGATAGGATTTATAGCATTTTGGTTAAATATGACAGCATCAAGAACAGACTGTACACATTATTTCCAGAAGTAGTGTTAATAGAATTTTTTTTGGCATATAATCTTGTGAGATATTAAACCTGGCTGAATAAACCCATATAATAACATGGAGCTGAAATCGATCATTCACACTATATAGCCTCTTTTTGTTTCACATGAACTTCTGTTACTATATGAAGCTAACCTCTCCAAAGGCATATGGAAATAGTAGGTATGTTCCTATATCCCTGGCAATGCTAGCACATATTTTGTTGCTGAAAATGAAAAGTACTAAAGCTGTGGTTTTAATGATTTTTAAAAAAAATATTATTATTAGTGCGCTACTAGAATGAGCACTGATTAGAAAGATGTGCATTTACGGTACAATAATGCTGGCTAAAAAAAACGAAGTCTCTAATTTTGACAAGACAAATGTGCCTTCATAATGTATAAGTTATTTAGTTAGTATTTGTTTCACATTAGAAAGCTGTTTCAGTTAATGGTGGCTTTGAAGGCGATGTTTGGTATTGCATCAAAGGGAGCTGTAATATATATAACTGTGCAAACACACCCGTAATAAAAGAAAACAGATAAAGGGGAAAAATGCAGACTGCATACATATCATCTTATAATGATATATCACGTGGTTAAAGCTGTTTGCTATGTTGCTTAGTAATAGTAGTACAACGTGTGATCGTGTAGAAATTAGTTTTTGAAGAACTGCAGAACTGAATTTTGGGAGTTGTTTGCAGACCACCTGGAGTTTACTCACGGAACACAAGTGGTCCGCGAACCACAGGTTGGGAACCAGTTCACAGTTCACTTGCAACTGAAAATGCACAAAAGCAACTAAAGATCACAGATTTTTTAAAAATACATCACAGTATCTAATACTGTTTAATGATTAACTGTTTTACACTACCGCAGATGGAATCGCTGTTATTGTTCACTTTGTTGTTGCTGCATTTTCGAATGCGGGCTGTGACGGATAATCAAATAAATTGTAACATTGAAGAGATAGGCTTTGTATCAGAAAATTGGTAACAGGGTCGGAAATCGTGTGTGACAGGTAAGTGCTTTAATTTGTTACATATATATATATATATAATGGGAATTAATTTTATGCTTAATGAGGTAAAATGAGACACACATGTATCTGAGTGCCGTATATCCGACTGTATTAGGAAATTACATTCACATCTAATTCTTTATGCAACTGTCCATTGTAGATTTTAGTGGATTTATTTAACTGAAGCATAGTTTTAGTTGGCTAGTTTCCCTTCTTGCAGGTGTGAAGTAAATGCCAATTACATATGCAGTGAGCTTGGTCATATGCAAATAGAGGCTTTTTACAGTACATTATAAGCCATTACATTATGCATGACTGCATATGTTCCTTGGAAGTTATCGCGAAGACATGCCCAACATTAAAGTTAAACAAATGATTTAAAGCCTTTATAGCGAGGATGGGCAGTAGTTCAATTCTGCCTGTCTCTGTTCCAGCTATGTCCTAATTATTCAATTGAACAAATTAAACATAAAGACACTTAAAGGACATAATGCTACTAATGTTTTTTTTTCTGAATGGTTCAGATTTCTAATATTAAGTAGCTTTAAATGTAATTTGAATAGATTTTTTTTTAATGCTGACATTTCCCTATTTTAATGTCTGCAGTCATTCTGTGGTTCAGGGTTGTACTATTATAAAGAGTCTTTGGCTGATCTAGTCTTAGTTGCGTATGTCTCTGGCTGGCAACTTAAACTGAAGCTCTACAACTTCTAGTCAAAGTAGCTTCACACAGACCTTTCGAAAAATAAGAAAACCCAGTATATGAGTCATTGCAATAAGTACCACTGATAATGATTACAAACAGCATAAAAATGTAAGGGGACAGCCTACAGCCTTGTGCCCAAGCACCCGAGGCGTGATGTTATCCCAGCACAACACACATGTATTCCTTTAATCTGTCTTGCATTCATTCAAATCCAGTGGCAGCATGGCAAATTACATTGTTTCAAATGATTGATCTAAGGAAAGTCTCAGAATGCAGCTGCTTGATTTGTGTTTCAACATTCGTTCTACTACATACTTGTTATATAAAAAGAGTACTCTCTGTACATTCGTGGAGTGCTGTGGTTTTGGCTGTAGACCACTCTATGAAGCATTATGGTGTATCCTGTACTTATATGATGGGCGGAATCTATTTGCCAGCTGTTATCCTGCAATAAAAAGACACAAGTCCATTGACAGCGTAGCACAGACTTATCTGACTGATTGAAAAGCCAGGACCTTAAAACAAGGTAGGATTAAAACACAATAGCGATAACTAGAGGATGCATCAAGAGTATTTGAAGACAACAGTTCCCCTCGACTGGTTTTATCCACACAGAAAATGATGATCTCCTCATACAATGAATGCACCCTCCAGTAAATGATACACCTCGCTAAGTTCATCAATCAATCAGCTTACACAAAATGGGTGTGGAAAGCTGTTGCACATATACATCTTACCTCAGATGAATTACTATTCACTACGTCACACCCCTTAATGAAAGATGCACACATCGTGGTGATGTGCTCTTGATCCTCAGAAGTAGTCTAGTAGAGTAACAGGAACACAAATGAAAAATGCTGAGGCTCTTCCTGGGTGGGGGGAATCACATGTGAGGGCCTGCAGTAACACTGTCACGGAATGCATGCGATGTTGGAACAGCTGTAGAGAGGTGGGTGGGGCAGAGTGTCAATGGTTTCAATGGACAGACAGGACTTAGAGTTGTCAGAATCTTAATGAACCCATTTGTCCAAAAATGTGTTCAATAACTACTGTACCTGCTTAGGCAATTATCACCGTTTTGCGATCGACTTCTGATTTTTAAGCTTTGTATGGCGAATTATTTATATTAAAATGCGTAAAACACTCACTGTAAATTACAAGGTACCGTGACACCTTGCACACATTTTGATCAGTACATAATGGAGTTAACATTTTAATAATCTGAACAACAGTTAAAAACCCCAGCCCTTTAACTCTATGTTAATCATGCTGTTGTTTTCCCAAAATGACCCACTTATTATTCCACATACAATCAAAATACAGTCAAATGATGCCCACGTTTTAGAACGGCGGTATTAAGATCTGCTGCTTTTTAGATCATTAAAATAGACCCCAAAGTGTTTGATTTCTCAGCTTGAGTGTCTTCATTGGAAGATCGCCCCTTCCAAGGCTATTCTGGGTAAACTCCCAGACTATCTTAACAAATTGAAAATAGAACCAATAACTTAGGCTGTTGTAAATGCCATGGTTTCTGAAGTTAATGTGGGACTTGGAAAAGGGGGGGGGGGGGGGGGTACGTTTTTTCTGCATTGTAGCGATCACAATCTGAAACTTGGAGGCTGAATAACTTGAAAGGTGTTTAAACCAAAAAATAACATCATGTAGCAGTTACTAAGCTGGTCAATACTGTTCACTACCTGGACGGCTAACACAGAGTTATTATATCTGGAAGACTGTTATGACATGTTTCCTAAAACCATTATACCAGCTGTGTCTAGTTAAGCAGCGTCATTTCTTTTATGCCTGAGGCTACTTTATAATTGGACTGTGTTGTGAAAGTTTGGAAGGGAAAGGAGATGTAATTGTTTTAGAGACAGGGGAGACTGGTTTTCAATATGCATGCACAGCATCATTTAAATGGGCTTGATAAACAAATTTGATTGTTCTGGTCATTGATCAGGCAGGTTCAAAAAGAAAAACTGTTTATCACCCAGGAAAGGAAAACCTGTTAATGTGTATAACGCTTTCTTTACTTGTGTGGTGCGTACAGTTTTAAATGAAAACATACTGCATTCATGTCTTTTATGACCAAGACATTATAAAATTGTGATTTAATTTTATTATCTGATATGCTTATTCTAGGCATCTAAACAAAACAACCCATAAACATTTCATTTGTATGAATTAAGTAATTCTCTGTTGAATTGATTTTTTCTTTACTGGTCCACATTACACAACCTTGGGAACACTTGTCTGAAGTTGCCAAAACATTATAAAATAAAGGCTAGATATGAAACTTAAAATGGTACAATAATACACGCAGTGATGTAAAAACAAAAGCATGGACCTTAATTCTCTTTCCTTTGATGTATGTATATCTATGCCCTTTCACACTGGCATGCTTGACCCGGGTCGGAACCTACCCGAGTCGGGACCCGGTGTCATGTGGATCGGCTATGTGATTTCACACTGCTTTGATAAAGCGGGGTCGACCTGGGTGACTGAAGTAAATACACAACGCGCACACAGCTTGTTACAGACGCTTCCATCCAAGCTTCTCTGGATTGAACCATCGGCCCAAATGATGATTAGAGTTTCTTCATCCATGCTGCAATCTGGCTCATGGTGTGTTTCAAGCAACAAAAACATGGATAAACAGAAATGTTCCTTGCAGAAGTGAAACCTTCACACAGGCGTGGCTGTTTGTTATTTTGTCAGCTTACAAACGGCAGTCATGCATTTTGTCTCGCTCTACCCAGGAACGTGGGTTCACACTGCACAGGATTGTGACCCGGGTAGGAATGCCAGTGTGAAAGGGGCTATATGATACATTCCATTTCACATATACTGAATGGGTTATATATGACTGAGACATTAAAGTAAATTAGAGAGCCCATTCAAGAAAACATTAGATTGAAGGCAGTTTAATTGCATTTAAAACAAATATATCCTTAGTATGTGAACTTTTAAAAACAATAAAATGCTGACTGACTTGAAATACGAGCTGTTTGTAGATGGCACTTATGACAATGTGCTGTAAAGCCATCCTTTGGTGTTGGTTAAGATCTGCCCAGAATGCAGGAATTCCCCGACATCACTTTCTGCAGGAGGAATTTGCTCGTAGGTGTTCTCTCATCCTAGTACTGACTGGCTTCTTTTGAGATCTGATGATATCAGTATTCGAGGAGGTATGGTTAATGTCCTGGATAGTTTGGACCCACTCATATCAAATTAATTATTTTGACACATGACTTAGTTCATTAAATAAGGAATCTTGGACAGCAATAAAGCAAAGTGAACACCAGTGATTATAGGGGAAGCCTCATGTAGATGTTCATTCTACCTGATTTATCCTGATTTGGTTAACTGTGCCTGTTTTTACTCCCCTCACGTTTTCAGATGTGTAAACCTTTGTACAGGCCTTAAAAAGTCCTTGCTCACTGCCATGAGTTAGAGCTGTTTGCTTCTCGTTTCCAGAAACCTGTTGAAAAATCACACTGTAATGCGGTCCAGAGTTGACAATCAGTACCTCAAACTGGTCTGAATTCACGATATTTACAAGTTGGTTCTACTTCTGCTTCAGAACCTCAGCAGTTGTGAGGTTCAGAGCTGAGGCAGAACTAAATGAAATTAAGTTGCTTAGTCGAAGTTCAAGCATCCATACAGGTTTTAGGAATGAGTGAAAAATCTTGATGTTGACTTATCTATGGTCTTCTGGGCTTCTGCCGCACTGCGCCATCATTTTGAAACGTGAGAACTTAATGGCACAGCAAGCAAGGCAGTCAGAACATGAGGATAGCTAAAGGCAAGCATGTATTTCGTATATTCTTCTGCTGGTTTAGAAAAAAGTTCCTTAGAAATAAAGTATGTAATGGTGCATATCACAACACACTCAATATATCAGCACGGCAAGGGAACATGTCATTGACATCAAGCATTAGTGAATAGTAAGAGGAAAAGTACTTGTGTGTACCATTGCTCCTCTATGGGTTTGGCCCCTCTCGTCTCGTCAGCTAAGGAGTTAAGTCACGTTGGCAAAGTAGCATGGGAAATCTCGCTGTCTCCCTTGCACGCGTCTTGTGTGTGTCAGCAGACAGAAAGCTTCTGGTTCTAGTGCTAAAAGAAAATAACATAAAACATTCCTGTTTGGGGTGGAAATGCATGACTGTGCAAGGCGTTCCCTGCACAACAGCAGGGTCTGTCTACTTTCTTTACTTGAGACTGGTCTGTGAAACCGCTGAATTAGATCCCAAGGTGTTAACCTGAACTTTCCTCTGCATCTTTCCCATCATTAAGAGAAATGATAAGCTGAGACTGCACATTATCAAACACTTCCTATATGGTTACGAATAAAAAAATGCTGTTTATTGGAGCTTTTAACTTATAATTAACCCAAACACCCCATGAGAGACTTTAAATCCCCTAAATAAGTGTTCAGGACACCATGCAATTATATGCTGTAGTCAGCTATGTCAACAATGAACTTCAGCCAGCCAGACGCAGTGCTCGTTCAAGCTGCTGAACTGGCTGTGTGGTACAATAAAAACAAGTACTGGAAATGCAGGTGCGTAGTCTTTTGATAGCCCTGTGCGAATTAATAATACTTGATCTTGTCTCTTCTAGTTAGCACTTTGAGCATGCCAAAGGACCAACGGTCAGCCGAGCGGTTCTGTCACCAAAGGTGGCATGAGAATACACTCTCTCTTATACCATGGGTTAACTAGCTAAACTATGGAATACCACCGTCAAGGTATAGGGAAGTCATAGTGAACACATGGCAGATCATAGATAAGCATGATAAAGCGCAGGTATGTATGTAATGCATTGTGGCTGTAAAGCCGTCAGTCTCTTTAAATGGGCTCTAAAGATGACAACCCTCTAATTGAAATGTGGGTAGATGATTGATACATATTCAACCACCTGCCCTACCTAAATCACAAATCCAGGCCTAATTCGGTATGGTTTGGCTTACAGGTGTTGGCTTCGTGCATATGCAAAACAAACACTGTTATATCGTTGCAGAACTGTACAGTTTGCTCTGTAATATGTATTGTGGTGTTTAAGTTTGTTTGACCTGGTACAACTTTGATCACCCCTGCTTAACATACTGTACAGTTTGCCACTTTCAGATTAATTACGGGTGATAATGAATGAGGTCCGTTTAAAATAATACAGAAACCGCCCTGTTGCTTTGATACTGAAAGCCTAGAGCCAGCTGCAGTGGGAAGCCACCAAGCACTAATACACAATAATTAAAAGTGGTTTAATAAGTTGTATTGTAGCCCTTCTTCTTATCCTTAATCTGGATCTATATAATTAGAATAAAGCCCTCTGCGTGCTCATTATTGAAATTACTGCCCTGGTTTCCGCTTGGTTATTTTACAATGTGTGTAGACCCTGATCTGACATTGATACAATCATCTGACATGTCTTTGTATCAGATAGTTTGTATTAGATGGAGAGTGTGTCATTTTAAAATGAGCTATACTGTTTCATTATTCTCATTAAACTAAATATTATAAAAACACAGTATAGAGTGATGTGTACAATACAAGCTGAATTCCACCCACTCAAGGTAACTTGTGACAGTTACACTGTTAATTGCTGCTGCTAACGAGATGCAATGAGTCGGATGTTGTTTTTTTCATTACAGGAAAGCTTGTACTGCTGTGGAAGGTGAGACTACTAGCCTCACTCATTTAGTTTCACTGGATGATGCAAAAAGACTTTTTAGGGGAACTAACTGGAAGCCTCTTGTAATGGTCTTTGATAGAGAAAATATTCAACTTGTAAAATGATAGTTTGTGTTAATGTCACTATTACATTTACAAAAAAACTCTGGAACTCTAACACATATTCTGTTCAATCCTTCAACATTGATTTTTATAGTTTGGCCTTTGCAACTGTTTATGTCTGTGTACTTTAATGCTGCAATGTAGGTTTGTTATTATTTGTTTTTTTAATTTCCCCTTCGAACGGTTTGGGCCCGTGTTTTACAACAGTAACTTTGTGTATCTAGTGATCAACACTAAAAACATGCTAAAAGCCAGCATTTGCTACTGTAAACACTATAAAGTATGTGTGAATATAGGCAGAGCATTATAAACCCTTGTTGCAGTATTAATAAGGTCACAGCAAAAGAAAACAAAGTGTAAAATATTATCCAACATGGTGAAAACTACAGTAAAGCATATAGACGTACTACATTACTGTACAAATACACCAGCGTAACCCTTCGGCATGGGGCAGCGTACTCCACCAGATGGAGATACTGTGTTTAGACATACAGGTGGTCTTAGAATGTGGTCTGGGGACAGCTATGTCTGTTATGTCTGTTAAGTCCAGGAGATTAGTCAAAGATAAAGTGATTCAAGGTTGTGTATTATATTTGTAGTCAAAGCTGTGGCTAGACTTTCTTTGCCGCTGTAGAGACAGTAGTAATAATCAAGTATCAGCATTTAGCATGTTATAATGGTTTATATTCATTGGTTGTCATTTTCAATTCCACTCTATCTCAGTAGCTAGTAATGTACGTCTCTCTTCTGCGCTTTGCCTTTAATGAGTGCTACAGTATTTGTATGCTTATATTGGAGTAGAGAGACATCTAGTGGACGGACTGGGCATTTTGCAGAACATTCATACTTGTGTACTGTATGTTGTGAGCTATTCTCACATGTTTATTTTACATCACGGACAGGAATATTCTCAGGAGACCTTTGTATATTATATAAACAATTACAAGACACAGAAATCATAATTGTCATCTCCCATATGCAAAATAAATACTATACTACAGTAGTATTTCATTAAGGACCCATTACAGAAAACTTTATCTAAAGCATGTTTTTGAACATCTCGTTTTATGAATAAATGTTTGATATTCATGAAGAAGCCAACAAGTCTCATGAATATCATGAATATCAAACTTTATTTTATTCATAACAGACCTTGAAAACCACATTATTTTACACATTCTACAAGGTGTATAAATGTATTGAAGCATCATAAATAGGGCCTCATAATCTAGCTGTTAGTTGCACTACTGTTTTCTAAAAAGACAAAATACCACTTGCTGTACAATTCCAAAACAACAAGAAGGCGCTAAAGGTGGAATGTGATTGACAGCTCATTGAGAGTGTATTTATCTTGCCTGGGTTCTGCTCCCCAGGCTAGTGCACCCCCTTTGCGTTTTCACTTTGTGTAAACATATACATCCTGACCCTAATGAGCTCTAGTTCAATGCCATGAATAACAGCTATGTGCTGCTTCTTCCCAGAATCCTACTGGAAAATGAAATGGCAGCAGGCACCTGGGTAGCATTGCAGCCTCTGAGAGGCTTTCTTTTAGGTCAACAAGATGGAAAAATCCAAACAGAGATGGTCTGGATATTTGGGCCTCTCTGGACATCCTGAATGTACCAATCCATACAGAATGGCTACCTTATCCACTGAAAAAACGTCTGTATAGTGAGTGACTCACATCATAGAAATATTAGACATATATGCGTGGTTACAGGCACATATTTGGACATGGGTGACAGTGTGTATGCAGGGGTGTGCACATGTTCACCTATGTGATTTAATATTTGTTATTATTTAATTATTTTACTTTTTTCTAATTTTCTTTTCAACTGGTCATGTACACAAATAATTCAATATATTGCAATATGCTTCATTCATAACCTGTTGCTTTTTTGCTGTAAAAAAGAGGAAAAATCAATAAAATAATTTAATTTAATTTTAAAAAAATGAGCTAGTTACAGTATAATGGCCCATTGAAAAGCATTGCATCCCCACATTGTAGCAAAAAGGGG
This sequence comes from Acipenser ruthenus, assembly GCF_902713425.1. NCBI lineage: Eukaryota > Metazoa > Chordata > Actinopteri > Acipenseriformes > Acipenseridae > Acipenser > Acipenser ruthenus. The sequence continues at coordinate 8,745,063 of NC_081219.1, forward strand.
AGCAGTGTGGAGTAGTGGTTAGGGCTCTGGACTCTTGACCGGAGGGTTGTGGGTTCAATCCCCAGTGGGGGACACTGCTGTTGTACCCGTGAGCAAGGTACTTTACCTAGATTGCTCCAGTAAAAACCCAACTGTATAAATGGGTAATTGTATGTAAAATAATGTGATATCTGTATAATATGAAATAATGTATAATGTGATATCTTGTAACAATTGTAAGTCGCCCTGGATAAGGGCGTCTGCTAAGAAATAAATAATAATAAAAACATGTAATTATCCAATTCCGGGTTTGACACCAGCTTCATTCATGAGAATGAATCAAAACCAGATTAAGCACGTCAGTCTGGTCACCAGCATCCTCGCAGGTTGTAGGAATGAAAACCCTGTCATTGGGTTTTCCATTCTACATCACACTGCAACATCACTTTGCATGCGACATCAGAGCTCAGGTTCACACAATGCCTGCAGTCTGGAAGTCTGGACATGCAAATAGCTGTAACAAGGGCAGGCAAGAACAGAATTCATATATCTGCAATCACATCCGGATGTGTTCTACACTTCTAATTCATCAGAGAAATCTCAATGGAGACTTCCACTTGAGATAGGTGAGTCTTTTATTTCTGGTTTGGTTATATGTCAGTGTAGGAACTGGTTGTAATCACTAGAGGGCGCTGTAGTCATATAAACAAAGGTTGAGGGAATCTGATTTCAACAGAAGACTTGCATTATTGTAGCAGTTTGTTATAAGGATATACAGTATACATATATACAGTAAATAGTTGCATATTTCAATGAGAAAGCATTTTAACACTGTTTCTAATGTATATGATCTTATGATTCAGTGTTAAAAGCTATAGATAATATACAGTATTGCCAGAGACGGGCAGTATTGTAATTAAAAAAGAAAATCATTCATTTGTATTTTGTCATTTGTATTGTATGATCATTTCCTTATCATTTAAAAATATTGTTTTCCAAATGATTTCATGTGGGTACCATCTGGCATTAATTCAAATTATTATAGTGATTGTTGGTATCCTAAAACTTAGTTTCAATCTTCACATAATATAATTATTTACATGCAAATAAACATTTAGCTAGAATCCCAATTTCTCTGTGTTATTCTAATATTCATACAGTTCTATAAGAAATCAGTGGCAATTGCTATGGCTCTTGCGGCCAAACAGGTACGGACTGCCAGCTTAGAAAGATGACAGGTCCAAGTTGTTCAATCACTGAAGCCTATGTGAGCAGTTGGAACTGGTTCATGGTATAGACTAGTTCAACCAATGGAAAACAGCTTCTACTGGAGTTTCCAAGAGTGTAGTAAAACTCACAAGTCTTCACTGACAGAGCCTCCAACAAAAGACTCTGCCTGCCTTTGATTGTTGCAGACGATCCGAAACAGAGCAGCTTGGCTGAGACTCAAACAGTCCCAGATGATCTATCTGCTTGATTATCATATGGAGGAGTATAGCAATGCTATGACATGATGTTTCCAAGATGCTTTGAATTGGGCGTTTGTATAAAAGCAGTCTCTAATTAATCACACAGAGCTGCTGCATGCTTTTAAAAGCCACCGTCGCCTCAATGTTAACACAAATATATACCAGCACTGCAGAAGGACAACAGAGTGTTTGTTTGCTTTCTTCTGTTGTTTCTGGATGATTTCACTGCACATTTAAAGGAGTCTAATGAGTTTTTAATTTATAGGACATTAGCTAATCAGCCCTGATTTTTGCTTCCCGAGTATTAGGGTTTATATACTATGCAGTTTTTTTTATTACTTTGTTAGAGAAAACCACAGTAGTTATTTGAACATAAATGTTTTAATGCCAGTAGACTCCCCTATAAAAAATAACTATACAGTATCTGAAACACACTGCAGATGTATTTAATTATATTGAAGCTTTCTTGTTCTAGGTTTTAAGCAATAAACATTGCAACCCAAAATAGCCACAGAAAACTGTGTTATACTGTGAACACTGAATAAAACACAGGAAACTACTAGTTATTTCATGTTTGCTTCCCACACTGCGATTCCCATGTGTGCTGTTTTGGATTTAGCAGTGTGCCTCAACACATCCAAACTCCAGTACTGTTGGACAGTGCATGAAAGAACTGGTCCTTTTTGGACATTAAAAACATAAAAAGCCCTGGGTCCCTGAGTCTAATAAGGTCTGTGCAAGCCGGCACCCATGATCCATTACACTTTGATGCCCGCCGTGGAGCCTCTGATTGGCTGTTCACACTTCACTGTTAAAAGTGATAGGTGGCTGTGCGGTCATTAACAAATATAGTTGCTTGGTAATGCCTGACGTTTCACTTTACGTAAACAATACCATAGAATTCACAAAATCGTGGGGTAATTTGTTTAGATTTATTAAAAAAAAAAAAAAGCCGGACGGGTTATTCTCAGTGGTAAAATGGAGCTGGCCAGCAAACTCAGTAGCATTGCAGTGGAGTTGTATTGTTTAGATCACTTATTTAGAAGTTTATGCCTCTTCAAAAAAGTCACTGCTAACATGTAAGTCATATTACACGTAAATGTTAAATAAAATTGAGAATGTTGTATAGATGTGGTGAGTAAATGCATAGGCAAATGCAAAATTGCGTATAAATGTTATTTTTAATTGCGTATACGCATACCCATACGCAATCAAAATTCCATACACATACTCAAACACATACGCAATATTTTTTTGATTGCGTATAGATTGAATATTTGCTTAAGTATGTTTTGGACAAAAAGTTTTATTGAGCACTGTGGCAGGGTGGCTGAGTCGGTGACGTCACGGCAGAAGCAGGAAGGTACAGCACTGACACCAGGCACTGCAGTTTTTAAAGAAATACGCGGCTGGCCGCCGTTTTATTCTCAAATAACAAAAATAAATAAAAGGTTTAAACAAAAACACACTGTGCTCACAGAGCAAAAACAAAACAGTAAAAAAAAACAACCATAAACACTAAACAATAAATCATACAGGTCAGGCTAATTTAGTTTTGTTTTCTCTCCTTTCTTGCCGCTCTCCACTCTAACACCCACCACGAGTGCCGAGAGCTGCAGTCTTTTATATTAGTGAAAGAAAGCTAGTTTCTTTCCAATATATCTCCAGTTTCTAATACAATACAGTGGCGATACTGTTATTTTAATATTTTGTGTTAGCACATACTGTATGTATATATATTTTATTGTACAGTACGTTCTATTAATCTTGCAATTTTTCTATCAAATATAAATGGTAATAAAGTAGCTTCAAGGTGCTTTGGTAGCTTCGTCATTTATTAACCATAGAGGGCAATGTTGAGCTTTAAAACAAACATAAATCTGGTCTCTGTTATTCTTGCTATGCCACATTTATTTGTATTACATTTTTTGAAAATCTTATTATGACACCAATTTTTTTGTGTGTATGTTGTAATTTATGGAATTTGGGGATTTAATTCACTTTTTCTGTGTTTAAATTGAACAATTAATCCAGTAACGATATTAAGATATGTTTTCTGAAAACAAGACTTATAAAATCAATGGCAGCCAACATTATAAACAATTAATCTTTACTAAATTTTACATGTAATTAAATTAAACACCAACTCAAAATACGTATACAAAAATGTTTACTAACTGAGGTGACACAGTTAAATAATTTACTTGAATTATACATTTACTGCTGTTTTGCGCTTAACTTTTCCTTCATAAGAAAGCCAGAAATTATTTATAATCCAATGTGTGTACAAAAGCAAATGGTAGCATCTTTTTTTTTTCAATGTGCAGGCTATTAAATAAAGTGCTTTATTCACACCTGTGTTTATGAAAATCTGCGTTAACAGTACATACAATGAATTATGGGGTGCAATCCCACCAGCTGGGATACAGTATAAATAAGAAGGTGAAAACTGAAAGGTTAACAAGTCTTTATATTGTATTGTTGGATAAAATAACCAGGTGTGATGAAGGAAGTAGTTTTTCACAGCCTGTGAGCATTTCGATGTATGTAATAAAAAATGATATCCTGTTTAGTTTATTTTGTTCTTATCGGGTGGATAGCCTATACACTATTAATACATATAAACAGCTGTGGCTCCTTTTATATAGGGATAGGCCATCAGAGAGAAGAGCACTTTACTGTTTGACTGCCATTCATTTAATACATTACTCCGACTATTCAACCAATCCAAACTGTATCGTACCCTGTGAGCTGTCTGACCGGGAGTGACAGTAGTTAATATTAGGCGCTGTTTTCCAAAATGGCGGGTCAAACTGACTCGTTTCCGCTTCTTGTGTAGTTAACCAGGGGAGCGGGATTAAGGTAACATAAATACGACTGGAATGAGACTTTTGCTAAAGAAGCGGTGGACGCAGTGAAACAAGGATACATGTGTTCTTATCTGATCAACCTTTCCACCCTACTGTGCTGAGGGTGGGGCTGCAGGAGGCTTCCCACTACTCCACTTAACCTCATCTCTCAATTACTGCCCCTAATTACCCAGTCAATAGGAAGTATTGACAGTTGGTCCCTAGACAGCAAAGGCATTGGACATATCCAGCCCACTTCAAACCTGGGGGACATGTGGCAGGTTTGAACTTACTGGAGAACCATGCTGGTTTAGATTAGTTTGTCAATGACGACAGAAAACAAAAACCTTATTGAAGACAAAAAATAAACAGAAAACAATTATCAATTACCCTATTCTTAAACACCCCTCAGAAAATGTCTGCGTTCACACGACAGATGCAGGACTCTGCTTACAACAGCAAAGTGGCTTCTTGTGAAGAGCTCTGTAGAAGTTAATGCCCTTCTCTGTTGTTCCTTTGAGATTATTTTATAGTCTCTATATTAAAGACGGTTTTACCTTTAGTGGAATGGCACGAGTTTTTAATACATTTTTTTTTGTTACAAAATGTTGTTTAAATCTAGATAACATGCAGCGGGGTCAATTCACGTCCGTTCAAATCATTAAAATATGGTCCTTTATGGCATTTACTGTACATACAAAAAAAGTGTTAATGGTTTTTAAATTATGGTTAAATATTCAAATATTCTTTCATTTTGAATGAGTTGCCCATTACAGAACAGAAATATGTCGTTTTACAGATGTCATCATTTATGCATTGGTTTCTTTTGTATGAACTTTTCCAAATTCTATTATAGAAATGAATATGAAGAGTCGTTTTTGCCTCTGAATATATTTCTATTCAGTATTTGTTAGTTAGTTTGTCCCCACACTAATTTAAAAGGCGGGGGTATTTGAATATGCTACTGTTTTAAACAGTTCAATTGCTTAGAACCCAGTACATAAACCCCAGCAAATGTCACATTAGGTTTTTAATGTTTCATCTGTTGCAGCGCTTGTATGAGGAAGGAAGGTTTTAGGTTATTTTATTTATTTAAAAATGTCAACACCAGGATATTAACACCCTGCTTTGATAGATGTCCCTGGGACAATAAGCATGATCACACTTTACAAGTTAGTACATCTCATTCTTAAACATAATATTATTTCAGATATGTACTTTTACAATTATTAAGATCCACAATCACAATTTATACAGGAGCAGAATCGCTTGGCAATGTAGGAACATCATTTTGAAGTGTAATTTATTTATTTATTTATTTTTTTCTGAAGGAATACATGCAACTTTTATTAGAACCCAAAGGTAATGAGCACTGTGTGTCCCTCGGAGCATATTTGTATCACATGCCACTATTGCTAACTCTTTAGAACCCAACTGTTTACAACAAAGCTAGTTTGAGTAAAAACTTTTTTTTTTTTTAAAGTCAAAGACAATAACACATGTCATTAGATATTATCAATATCATTCCAAAAGTGTCCCATCTGCTACTCAAAGCCTGGATTCACATCAATTCATCAATCCGATACAGAGATAGACGACACTGTTTCAGATAATAATGTATACCTCCATTCTACAGATACTGTTTATAAGATGCACTTCCATATATACCAGATATAGCAAAACTGCTGCAGCACTTATCACAGTTACTGCACCTTGATTAACACAGTATCAATAATTATAAAAATCACTGTACAATACATATTTTAATCGTGCACCCAACCTGCCAGTACAGCTATGGCCAAAAGTTTTGCATCACCTAGAATTTTAGGATTTAGACCAAACCTATATGAACATAATTTAGATATTTTATTTAACATCATGTGATCAAATAAACTCTTTTTTTTAAACTCCTTTTTGTCTGTCTAATTTTTGTCAGTTCTTCATGAAGTGAAACTACAAAGCGTTATGTAATTCAATATAGTAACGTAACATTATTCAGCAGGTTTCGTTCAACTTTATGAAGCAAACTTAGTTCATTCTATAGGGTGATGAAAATCTTTTGGCCAGGTCTGTATGCGCGATCCAGATGTTTCATGTCAGTGCTGTGCACACATTGCTACGTTTGTTTGATTTATTTCCAGTTAAGACTTCAGGAAAATTGTTCAATACAGAAAACAAATTGCCAGGACTAGCTGATAAGAATCTCTTGGTAAATTGCAAACAGACAATATTCCGGGTCAGCATCTGCAGGTTATGTTTACAATACAAGGACTTTGAAATACTGATGGAATAGGTGATTAAAACATAGAATCAGGCTCAAATACTGAACATACTTCCCTTTAGAGGGCAGCTGGAAAGTTAACAGATTATTTGCTTTGTACAGTAGGGCACGTACATTGTATTTCAAGTATTGATAGTTATCTTTGTCATATAATATAATTAAAAATATTATTATCAATAATATATGTATAAGAAAGATTATATGAAAAGTTATTCATATAATAGTAGTCATTTTAGATCTCCCCACACTCCACAATCAGGTTCTGAGAAGAGCCGTCAGTAATCCACAGGTTGGTATTTGGTGAATCTTGAAAGTTGTTTTCTAGCAGCTAGGTGATCCAATCCAAAATCTAACCTTTTCTTTTGTTCTTTTTTTAATTGCCCAACTGTTGCTATGGTCAGTTATCTACATTTTGCCTAAATCCCTTCTTAGATTTTCCTATATGAAAGATGTGCAGATAATGTTAAAAAGTCTACTTTCTTTTAATAGTATTTTTTAAATTACTATTTGTGAACAAACCAAAAAAGGCCTTATTCACTTTTCCACAATGGATTCCCCATCCTGAACAAAGTGAACATTGTTGCTTCTTGGATTTCGAGTTCTTATAAATAACAGTTCAGACAGTTTAGTAATACGATGACTCTTCTTAAGGATAGAGCAATCCTCTCTCCTCCACAAACACACATATGCTTTGTATCTCTATAAGCCAGTTTATTTGTTTACTGTAAGTCATTCTCTTTCTGTCATTGACTGCCCCACATATACACATTTTCCAGGCTAACTTCCAGTTGTGTTCTGTGGCATTTCTATCCTTCACTTGCCTTTCTAATTCCAGTATTATTTTTAAAAATATACACCTCTTTCAGCTCGTTTAACTTACCTCCTCAATAATATGCATTAGTATATATATATATATATATATATATATATATATATATATATATATATATATATATATATATATATATATATATATAAGTCTTCTGTGCTGAGCATCTGTTTGTGGAAGGCTGTGCTAAGGCTTTAAAAGCAATATCCTTAACCCTTACTAGTTCGAATCCTCATCTTGGCTGGGTACCCATGCTGTGCCCTGGCTTTTGTGCTCCCACAGGTAAAGGAGGGAAAATCAGCTTGGGTTGTTTTGTTTTGCTAAACTACAGCGTCCTCTACAGGTCAGCTATTAGTGATACATTTATAATATATAATATATATTAAAACACACAGTATGATTTTATATATATATATATATATATATATATATATATATATATATATATATATATATATATATATATATATATATATACAGACGTGCTCAGATTTGTTGGTACCCTTACAGCTCATTGAAATAATGCTTCATTCCTCCTGAAAAGTGATTAAATTAAAAGCTATTTTATCATGTATACTTGCATGCCTTTGGTATGTCATAGAATAAAGCAAAGAAGCTGTGAAAAGAGATTAATTATTGCTTATTCTACAAAGATATTCTAAAATGGCCTGGACACATTTGTTGGTACCCCTTAGAAAAGATAATAAATAATTGGATTATAGTGATATTTCAAACTAATTAGTTTCTTTAATTAGTATCACACATGTCTCCAATCTTGTAATCAGTCATTCAGCCTATTTAAATGGAGAAAAGTAGTCACTGTGCTGTTTGGTATCATTGTGTGCACCACACTGAACATGGACCAGAGAAAGCAAAGGAGAGAGTTGTCTGAGGAGATCAGAAAGAAAATAATAGACAAGCATGGTAAAGGTAAAGGCTACAAGACCATCTCCAAGCAGCTTGATGTTCCTGTGACAACAGTTGCAAATATTATTAAGAAGTTTAAGGTCCATGGAACTGTAGCCAACCTCCCTGGGCGCGGCCGCAAGAGGAAAATCGACCCCAGATTGAACAGAAGGATAGTGCGAATGGTAGAAAAAGAACCAAGGATGACTGCCAAAGAGATACAAGCTGAACTCCAAGGTGAAGGTACGTCAGTTTCTGATCGCATCATCCGTCGCTTTTTGAGCGAAAGTGGGCTCCATGGAAGAAGACCCAGGAGGACTCCACTTTTGAAAGAAAAACATAAAAAAGCCAAACTGGAATTTGCTAAAATGCATATTGACAAGGCTGCTTTGCTGCGCCTGGCACAGGGTGCTTTGAATCTGTGCAGGGCACAATGAAATCTCAAGACTATCAAGGCATTCTGGAGCGAAACGTACTGCCCAGTGTCAGAAAGCTCTGTCTCAGTCGCAGGTCATGGGTCCTCCAACAGGATAATGACCCAAAACACACAGCTAAAAGCACCCAAGAATGGATAAGAACAAAACATTGGACTATTCTGAAGTGGCCTACTATGAGTCCTGATCTGAATCCTATCAAACATCTATGGAAAGAGCTGAAACTTGCAGTCTGGAGAAGGCACCCATCAAACCTGAGACAGCTGGAGCAGTTTGCTCAGGAAGAGTGGGCCAAACTACCTGTTAACAGGTGCAGAAGTCTCATTGAGAGCTACAGAAAACATTTGATTGCAGTGATTGCCTCTAAAGGTTGTGCAACAAAATATTAGGTTAGCGGTCCCATCATTTTTTTCTTATTTACAATATTATGTTGAATAAAAAATCAAAAGCAAAGTCTGATTTCTATTAAATATGGAATAAACAATGGTGGATGCCAATTACTTTTGTCAGTTTCAAGTTATTTCAGAGAAAATTGTGCATTCTTCGTTTTTTGTGGAGGGGTACCAACAAATTTGAGCATGTCTGTATATATACATTCAATGTTTATATTTATCAATGGGGGCACTGTAATTGAAGTAATCCCACTATCCCACCACAGGTACTGTCTATATAGAGAACATATGATTATTATACTGTTGCTCCCTTTTGTTTGAAAGAAAAAAAAGTGTGCAGCAATATGATGGTAGATGGGAAGCAAAGGCAATAAATGCAAGGGGGAAAGGAATTACTCTCATAGCAAAGCCACAGTTGATAAATGAAAGTGAATAAGTATGGTATTGTACATATTTATTTTAAAATGTGTCACGCAGGGACACAACAAGTACTAAGAACCACAGCAGAATAAACACTGAATTGCATAAAGTCATGTATTGCCCCCCTTTCTAACATAAAAAGTGGAAAGATTTCTGATAGGTTTGAGGGTGGCAGTATTAAGCTCTGGGGTAACACTTTACATTAAGTGTCTCTCATTATTGTGTATTTACATTGTAGTTACTTAGTAAATACATGTGTACTTGCACATAATTACAATTTTATTATGCATAGTTATAATGTACAAAATGTGTATATCTTTTTGCACACTATATGTACGTACAGAATTGTATTTAAATGGGTTAGGGCAGTTAGGGTTAGGTTTAGAGTTACTGTAGGGTTAGGGGTAAGTACATTGTAACTATGCATAATAACATTGTAATTATGTGTAAGTAAACATGTATTTACTGAGGAACTACTAATAAATGCACAGTAATTAGAGACACTGGTGCTGTTAAGCCCATTACAAGAGAGCTATGTGTGTTGTACAGGATACTTCGTTATGGTTGCTTTTAAGTAGCAATTAGAAAAACGTTATTGTTTTATAAATATCTTTATGCTTTAGTGGTAACAAAATCCAAGTTGCATTGCAGGTTTGGACGAAAGAAGAAATTTGGTCAAATTCTTCTGTGTCATAAAATCTCAATTATTTGTCTTTCCTCATGTGAATACACCCATACAGCAGTAGTTATTCTTTATTGAATTGTAAGCCAAAATCTATATCCTGCACATTTTAATATTGTTTAGTTAAGTAGTTTATAAGACAAGGTGTAAAAATACATTTTCATATGAAATCCATAAATTATACAGCAAAAATAAAATTGCATATTCCACACAAGAAAACCATTTTCACAAACACATCTTAAAAGCACAACGCAGTGTATAACTTGTGTCTAAACCTCTATTAGCTTTAATTTCAAAGTCTGCTTTAGACGTTGGTGGTTAATCCTTATGCAAAACAGATGAGATGATGAATATGCAGTGTCTGAGAGGTAATTGCATGGCTACATGGCAGCACAGTCATTTTCAAAACAGGATCCTGCAATCAAGCTTCTATTCATTAGTGCCAGAGCAATTTCATTTCCAGGTACTTGAATATGCCAATCACTCCAACATTACAAAGGCAAAATGGAAACGTTTCAATTACCAGGAATAACTATATGTGGTATAACAACCCTAAACACTATATTTAAACGGCTTTAAACTTGCATATACTTATTGTAGCTGGTACTGCATTGTAAAAAAATATATGATAACTTTATGCTACAGCATAATCTTCTGTGAATTCATATTACATTGAGTCATACTATGCGGCCAAAATTGAAAACTAGATGTCCACCAAAGTTTAGTTTTTTTCAATGAAGATTGCTTCATAGTAATAAGATTTCAATACGATGCTCCATCATACACAGCTACACTGTATTCTGACATGAACAATGATTAAATCAGAGATTTATGGGGTTCTGTTTTTAACTTGATAAAGCCTAATCAAACCCCCCCATCAAAAATGGTGTCAATGATTGAGTTATTACCCTGACAGGTCCATTTTGTGCTGCTATTTTAGATCAATGAATTACCTAACAAAAGGCCAAAATAAATCAGATGTTTTAGCAGTTGGGAGCATGATAAAATAGGACTAGATTTAACTCAATTTTTATTCTATAAATAATAATAATAATAATAATAATAATAATAATAATAATAATAATAATAATAATAATAATAATAATAATAATTTTGTTACAAATATTGTTTAATTAAATGATAGATCCCTTTATTCATTTTGTGTAGATATTATAAATATTTTCTTACACTTTTTTTGTTTTGTAGAAAAGGTATTTGCTTTTTTAAGATGTAAAATAAATGGAAGTAAATTAAAATGTAATGGTTTGCATATTGAATATTTTGATAGTCAAAACTGCAAGTTTAATTAGTTCATTCTTTTTTATCCCCAAAACAGTCACCCAGAACCCTTGAATACTGTCAATAAAAAATCTGATGAAGCTGTTATAAGATAATCTGTAGAGGTGACAGTATTAGCAATGTCCAAAAAAATATTACTCCATAAAGAAACCAAGTTGTGGTGTTTAATGCCCAAGACTGCATTGACAAAATGAACAATGGAACTGTACTTCCATACTATATATATATATATATATATATATATATATATATATATATATATATATATATATATATATATATAGTTTGAGAAAAAGGAAAACTGCTGTGTACCAAAATGATCAATAAGAAAAAAGAAAAAAGAAAAGGATATTTCAGGTACTTAAAAAGGTAGAATAATAGATTACAAATCAATTATCAGGACGTTTCGGACTACAAGTCCTTCATCGGCTGAATACAAAAAAAAAATCAGCCGATGAAGGACTTGTAGTCTGAAACGTCCTGATAATTGATTTGTAATCTATTATTCTACCTTTCTAAGTACCTGAAATATCCTTTTCTTTTTTCTTTTTCTTATATAGTCCGAATAAGTTATTATTGGAAAATCTAAACAGTATTTCAGCACTGCAGTAGGATTCCCAGTGTTATGTGGACACATTAAACAGAGTGTGGCGACACTAACAGCATTGGCAAAATGCATCTGGCAATGTGAAGTGACCTTGTTAACATTACAGTGTGCAGTTTGGACAGATGTCATTAACATCAAGGATAAACAATTCATTAACCAACCCGAAGAAGACTGGAAGGCTGTCAGAGAGAAAGACACTTTTACACAACCCATTCCCTGATATTAAAGGTGTAATAAGCCTTTAAAACGTGTGTTCTTATCTCTCAATAGCACAACGTGTATCCTATAACTTCACTTCCTGTGCAGCAGATATTAGGACCCCGCCTGAGCTTCACACTAACTTCCTGTGGTGCTGCACATCCCTGTTAATGGCTATTATAGAACAAACAAAGATGTATTTATTGTTCTTTATGATGTATTTTACACTGTTAAGCACATTACTATAGGTGCAGTAACACACACTCCAATGTGGTCCAATATCCAATTGACCTCATGCCAAACAACACCCCAAGGTGTTCGGACATTGGCCCATATTTGAACACTTTTTCATTTGTTACTGTTTATGTAAAAAGATTTTTATATTTTTATGGAAATCATCACATTTCCGTGATCATTTTTATATGTGAGGTGAGTGAAGAGATAGAACAAATTGAAACCCCGAAGGCTTAGCGGTCTTGTCTTGTCTAAGTTTTGCTGTCACAGCTTGGAAGAAGCAATAGCACATACTGTGTGGGCTGTGGTTAGCTGCTGTTTTGTTCTAAAACAGCACTGGAAAAACACACACACACACACACACACACACACACACACACACACACACACACACACACACACACACACACACTCGCAGCACAATCATTCAGCCTGAACATTCCAGCCAGTCTGCATGTACTCCATCAATGCCAGGATACTACCTGTTATGGTGCCTAAATCTGCACACAGCCTGAGATCACCCTCTACCCATGCTTTTAATGGTCTGTCTCAAAAAAGTAGATTTTCCATTTACTAACTCAGTTGCCCCATTTGCAGAGAGGTTGAACAATCTCAGAGGTCACATGCACAGCCCACAAACACCCTAGTTTAAAATCATGCTTATTTGGAAATGAACAGACCTGAGAATGAAATCACCTAATTAACTCACAGCTTTACTGAATCAACAGCTTTACAAGATTAAGTTCAAATTATTATTTTTTTTTTAAAAATAGAAATGGGATCCCGTGAAGAGGTGTCAACTCTACATAGTAAGATTGGTTAGAGGGTTGCAGCTCTTCCTAAGGGGCAGGGTGGATTGGTTCACAAATATAAAATAATAAACAAAATTTGTACATTAAATAAAGCACAGCCTTCAATAAATAGTGGACGGGTGACCCCCTGCAACCTCTAAAGCTGCTAAACATATTAAAGATTATCAGTGGAGTCCAAGCCTGGCAGGTTTTCCACAATAACAGAATCCCCACTGTCATTGTAGCTGCTGTTCAGGTCATAAATCTGTGGAGGGTGACATGCCCGCTGCACAGCCAGCCCTGTCAGGATGCAGAGCACCTTCTTATTCCTATTGATTAGGCCGGGGTCTGCACTTGGAGGGAAGCCGCTTCTTCTGACCTCCAGGAAGGGAGTTACCGCGAGGAAGAAAGGATCAATAAAAAGTTTTGTTTCAGTCAGGAGGACAGTTCACGCTGTGAATCCTCTATTGTTCCCTGTGACAATGTCAGGCATCAGTGTGGAAAGGGTTTCCTTGGTAATAAATCTGCGCTGGCTCCTTCTTTGTTCACTAGGTGCTACTACCATTGTTTTTTTGTTTTTTACCAAAAGAAAGACCTTGATGAGTAAGGCAGCTTCCCCTTTAAGAGTCATTCTACAGCAGGCATGTAATTAAGACATTCACTTATTTAAAGTGACATTTTAAGAACTTTCAATTTTAGCTGCCTCACTCCTAGAAGAAACATTTTAGTGGAATATCAGAATCTAATTTGGATTATTTTACTTTGGAGTCTCTTTTTTGTGAAAGTGTCTTTATATTAGTAGCAACAGCTCCATCTAGTGTACAGCAGTGTGTTGCCTGCAAAGCTAAAGGAAACTTGTTTCCAAAGGGATACACCACTAGGTGGCGATTGCTCTTACTTCTATAAAGATGCTGGCTGATCTAGAGTGGGTTACATATTTATGGCAGGTAGCTAGAACTAGGAAAGCAGCTTCTGAACTCAGGTGGTAATTAGTAGTTGCTAGAATCACTAATTGTTAGTTACTGTTTTTTTTTTCCATGTCTTACTGTTTAATAACATATGTCCCTAAAACTGTCCTGTTTATCATAAACGAATGGGCCTTTTCAACAGAACTTAGTAAGGGTAAAAGTCAATGTATTAGCACACAGAAACCACAAGGAAAACTTCAGGATGAGTTTATCTCTTTGTAGTCTGTATGTCTTCCCAAATGAAATGCAGTGGCTAAGCAGTGGCACTTCAAGGGCACACTGTCTTTGTAAGGCAGCACAGGGTCAGCTACAATGGTATGATAGTCTGACATCGCAATGGCATAAACTAAAACACAACCCATTGCAGTGCTGCATCAGTACCAGCCTAGACTGTACAGTGATATATCTGCTCTAAATCCATTGTATTGCTATTGCTGGTAATGTTTTGGTCTGTTAAACAGTTCGATGGTTCCTCATCCTCAGCCATTAGCTCATTATTGTAACCTTCAACCTGTAGGTGAAACTGCCTCTTAATCCCACCTACCTACAGCTTGGAATCACACATAATGAGAACTCAAAGAGCGAAGGTGACCAATTAACATTGAACGCTACAGCAAAGATAATCCCAGTAATAACTGCATATGCTTTCTGTAGGATTGTTTTTAGAAAAAAAGGCATTTAGAGGTGTTAAGCTTAGTTTACCTCTACTAAACGTTTAGCCATTCACACGTTTTTTAAAACTAAAGATGGCTTAATACAAGCCTTGTTTTAGCAGCGTAGAGTTTTACTGTGCAGAAAGGTTTAAAGCATCCCTGTGGCTCGGATAGAGCTCTCAGAATTATGTCTAAATTTTAAGCGCATTAGGTAAACCAGTGTAACCGTTAACCTATCCCCCTGCAACTTGGTGCACACTGGTTAGGCCCCTAGTGAACGTAAAAAATATGGCATTGGTTCAGAGTGTTCTATGTGGAATTTCTTTTGGAAATAGTAAGAAATATCACATTTAATCTAAAACTCTAAACAAAAGAAATACTAATCTATGACCAGCAAGCCTAGTATAAAACAAAATCAGAATGCCAGCATAATTCATAAACAAAATATAGTTATGATTTTTGGTCCCGATGAGTGACGCTTCTTGTTTTTACAACTGTAGAACAGACTGAACAGTAGCTACTTGGTGCGCACGGGTTAGGCTTGAAACAAAGGGCAGGATGGTAATCTGTTGAGTATTTAAAAGGGAAAAACACCAAGTTCAAGGGTCAAACACACTCTAATGAGGTCTGGAATGTTAACACCAGAGAACAATGCAGCAAATTGCTTGAACCAGGAACTACAATATTACTGAGGAATGGCCAAAAAATGTATCGGTCAATTAAAATGTCAAGCTGTAATGTATTTCCCCATCAAGCAATATCACTTAGCAGGCTCTTGTGTTCTCTGTTGAGAACAAAAAAGTAAGATGTATGCACTGAATGTTCAGTATAAAGAATGGACTGCACGAATGAGGAAGGGCAGGCAATCATACAAGCAAACAGAATGTTAATTTACATAGCCAAAAGCGTGGAATACAAGTCTCAGTTAGTTATTCTAAAGAATAAGCATGTTCGAAAGAAAATGTGCAAGTGCAAATGACCAAGCAAGTGCAATATTATCTGAAAACAGATCCTGCAAAGAGGGATTTCTTTAATCCAGCATAGTACCAGCGAGCATGTTTTAAAATGAAAACCTAAAACAATAAAAACTACACACTTATATAGTGCATGTCATGGAAAATTATGAAAGTATTTTGTTAGCTACAATCACTTTAGACCCCATTTAGAAAACTATAGTTCTGGTCACCCCAGTCCCAAAAATAAAGGATTGCTCTTTAGAAGTTACAGAAAAGAAAACTATAGGCAAATCACATCCCTTACTGTACAGACAAGAGTACACAGCTAAAGAAATGAAATCTCTTCAGCGTATAGAAAAATAGATTAAAGGGGAATAAACTGAGATTGAATCCACAATGGTAAAGATATATAAAAAGATAAATATTAAAAATAATGTATATTTCGCTTAGGGACAGAGTAGGACGAGAGAGCATTTTTAACCTGTTGTTGCATTTTGTCCACCCTACTGGACAATACCTCCCAGACAGTGTTTTATTTTAGTTTTTTTTTATTTCAACTAAGTCAAATGTGTTTGATGTGCCTTGAGCTTGTCATCTTACGCAATGTCTCTTTTTAAAAACATTATTCATAAAAAAAACATAAAGGTTTTGGTTTCACTCTCAGTGTACCTGAAGTTCTTAAGATTTAGACATGGTTCTGAGAATGCAGGCCGCAGGGGTTAAGTTAAGTTTTTTACTTCATTAAAATTCAACCTGTATTCAAATAGTTACATAAGAAAATTTGTTTTGTCAAAGGATGCCTTTTGAGAGTGGACTAATTAGACAGATTTCTCCACAAGCTTTCCAGACCGCATGATGTGATCCAATATTTGAAAATAAAAGATAGAAGAGTTGTAACAGTTTGGGATTGTTTTCATACACAGTCTGTGAACTGTGACAGGCAACCCGCCTCCTCCTGCTAATTTTCCTTTATCGTCTGCTGAGGGAAACTGCTTGGTTTGCAAACCATGCAAAAGCCTATCAGTCATAGTGTTTTACTTTAACACGTATAATACATTTGTCTGGTGTTTGCAGGCTATGGAAAGCTAGGCGCTTCCAGTATTTTTTGGTCTAGTGTAGGGGTGTGCTGATACTTGCAATTGCATTTAAGAAGTATTTATTGGCAGATATTAAATAAATCCATTATTCACTGTGTTGAATTTTCATTGTCAGTTCACTGCCTCAGTACGGCAGTAAAAAATGTCAGTGCCACATATGAAAGAAAATTTGCTTCTAATCGACTTTTAAAACACTGAGTGCATAAGTGAATTGCTATTGATTGGTATTCAATTGTAAAGGTGACGGAAGGACAGCTTAATGAATGGATTCATTTAATTCCTGCTGATAAATACTTCTTAAAAGTAATTCCGAGCATGAGTGTCTTCGTAACTTCCAGGGTGTGGATCAATTTCAGCCCCATTAGTCTGGTTACTGTACTGTTCAGACATATGAAAATGTCAAGAAGTTAAATTATAGTTTGTAACTTAACGATACACTTAAATAAATGAAATGTTCAGCACTACAATATGTCTTAACCAACATAACCAGTTGAAAACCCATGGACAGATACAACCAGGGCTGGTAGAGCTATACCATTGTTGATGGACTTTCAGAGGTATTTTCATCCACTTTAAACAAACCCGCAGCTCCTAAAAGCATGGCAACACTTGTGTAGGAATGCGTCAGTGAAAAGAGCTTTTCAGCCAAGGTCCTTCTCTCAGCAGGCAGTGACAGCTACCTGTCTGTACAGCCTGTCACACGGAGGGCTGTATGTGGGTGGTGGTTACAGAGCATCACTTCATTTGACAGCAGTTATTTCTGTAATCCAAAACATCAGCTGTGGGGCTATAGAAAGTAGAAATTAAACCAGTATGTGGCCCAGGGGGACATAACCTAACACTTTGTAAAATTAATGCGATACAAGTTTTTTTTTGGTACAACTGACATAGAAACTAATGTGCTTGGCAGCTGGGAATGCAGTGCAGGGTGGCCAAGAATGACAAGGAAATTAAATATTAATTGGAGCCTAGATGGGTGTATGTGATCAAGGTGAAACTTGTCTCTGTGTGGATTAGATAAGACAGCTTATTAGAAATGACACTGTACTGTCGTACAACACGTGAAAATAATTACCAATGGGTAGTGGTATGTGAATTAGACATCTGGTTAAGTTTTGCTAAAATATATGCCGGTATGGGGTGGTCTACAGAATGTGAAATCCCAGTAACAAAAATAGCCCACCAAGAAGACTGAGGACTGCACTCTTCAGAAGCTGATCATGCACCTAAAAAAATATTGTGCAAAACTGCATGTCTCCATTATTTTTTATACATTACTCCAAGTATTTCATTATTTTTGGAATTATGTTATGGTGTTTGACTTTTATGACTTTTACTTGGGAGCATTCGTCAGGAGAAAAAAAATATGAGGATCTTAGTGTGTATCCAGATAATGCTCCCTCCTGCAACCATGTTGGTGCTTTGATTGAGAATAAGTGGCATATTGGGGGAACAGAAACTGAGCATTGTTGCAGGAGGAAGAATTATTTGGATACACTGTGATGCTCATAAGTGAAATTCTCTTCCCCCTGATTCTCTTGAGTAAAAGACAGACTGAAGAAATGAATGAAGTGTTAACGAAGAACTTTTTTGCAAATCTTTAACTTAGATCCCAGAAGTGCAAACAAGTGTGCTTTGCAAATATATTTTCGCTAATCTGCCAGTATTTTAGATTTCTAACCCTCCCTGTGCCTTGGCTGGGAAATGATATTCCTCTTGGTTGGGTTGAGGGCTATTCTTGGATGAAACTCTGTCTGCGACCTCAGCCACTGAAAACACAAAGAGCTTATGTTTCACACAGATTTTCTTCTCCAGAGTGCTGTTATAAAAAGTGCACCATTTGTTTTTGTGAATGAAAAACCCACCAGTAATGTCACAAAACAAATTCAAAGAAAGTTGAATTCTACATTTCAGCTGAAGCCTTTCTTAGAAGTTTTACCTCAGATTTTACTTGCATGACTTCATGGTCATTAAATTCTGTCAAGTTCTGTAACATTGGCAGTTTTATGTATCTTTCACAAGAAGCCTGACAGTGGCATTCTTCTCTCGCCACGGTTAGAATTGTCAGTAACATGAAAAAGTAGATCACTATGACCTACATCCACTGTGTGATCAATTTTAACCAATTATGAGACACCCAAGATTGAATTTCTGACAGGCATTGTAACATCAGAGGAAATCTGTCCAGATAAAGATGGGATCCTAACTTATAGCAAGGGATAACTGACCCTAGATGATGAATAACATAGGCTCTAAAATGTTGTCCTGGGCTCTGCTACTGGGCTGAGAAGAATGACAGCCCATGTACTGTACTGGGTGTGATCAGCAGAATAAGATACAAATTAGTAGAGTAGATCCTGACAAGCCAGGATAGGTCCCCAGGCACTCCAACAGAGTCCAGTGAATACTGCTGAGAGATCCTGGAACACCAAAACAAAAGTGATCCAGAATCAGTAGCCATGAAACGATCATACTCTTACCAGTGGGGTCTCTGAACAAATGTAAATCCTGACTGAAATGGTGTTTTTCAAAGAGACTGTTTTTACTGAGATGAACCTGTGCTGCCACCACCTTTCCCAGAAACTTAGCAGCAAATAGTACACTGGATATTGGACAATAGTTAGTGAGGTCATCAGGAGGGAGTGTTAATGGCTGCACAGACCCCAAGATTCTGAAACTCCTAATAGCGTGTGCTTACGAATGGTGATTCTTTAGAGATGTTAAAATATAAGGGTGACATACAAACCACCTTCATATAGTCTCTGTATCAGGTCTTTGTACCATACCTCTTGGGCACATGTGTGAGTCTGCAGCAAACAGCCAGATGCTGCTCCAGCTGTGTTTGTTTCAGGGTATGGTAGTGGGGGATTGGCCGGCTGTGGATCTCTGACCGGCCTCTGGGTGTTTGCCGGCGGAGCATCTTGATATAAAAGAAGCAGCTGACATGCTTGGGACTGATGAGCCAGGAACACATTCCGGTAGACAGTTCTTCCAAAATCCTTTGTTTGGTGAATGAGAGAACAAGTACCCAGCCACAGTGTGTACAATCAGGATCACCCTTGTGTGAGAAGAGCAAATCTAAAATCCCAAAACAGAATACGGAGGACGTGTCAGAGAGAAGGTTCTTGCAGCAGGACCTCCCTTTTAGTGGGAGCATCACTGAGCCAACTGTGTGGAAAACTTTTTCTTGCTGGTTTTTCCCCCACTGTGTTTTGCTTTGCATTTTTGTATGTATTTTGGTTACATTTTTGTTTGTGTTTCCCCGCCCATGCGCTATACCATTGTTGATATCACGTGGTTCCACCAACTTAACCCCACCCTAGGAGTTCTGATGCTGGTACCTAGTGGCAGCTAACTGCAAATATATATTTGCAGATCTTTGATTCAAAGATCTGCACATATATATTGTAGCTGTCTGTATGGTGTTGCAGCATCAGTTCTCCTGTCTCTCTCCGTTGTCAGCTCTAACACCCTCAAAATAATGACATTTTCAAGTTTGATCAAAACTAGATCGTTCTTTTGGTATATGTTAAAATGTAAGGGTGACATTCAGACAGCATTCTTTTATATACTGGGGCTCTGTTCTCTGAAACTACAAACAGCTAGTTACATTAATTGAGACGGTGGGCTTACATACAACAAGGTTTCAGAACAGCAAGGGGACGATCATATCTATATCTATCTATCTATCTATCACTCTTACTATATATATCTAGATAAAGATATTGCTCTTATCTATATATATACTGTATATATATATAGTGAGCAAGTGTCCCTAGAAGATGGATAGAATTTTGGGGTACCACTTGGTTAGATGGCTTGCCCATTACAATCTATTTGCATAATTTGTTCAGGGAAATCAATATATTTAGCAAGGCTCTGGGTAAAACAGACAACAAATTGTCCCACCTCCAGTCATTCTGCATGTACTCATCTGGTCCAGTAAGAGGGTGGTATACATACAAGTTTGAAAAATGTGGCGACACAAAAACAGCATTCAATACATTACACATCAAAAAGATTTGCATGTTAAAGAAAGATGATAGAATAGGCCTGAATGACAAGACGTATTCAAATTCAGAAGTCTCAGTAATATTATACAGAAGGTCACATTTCCTGAAATAAAGTAAAGCGATCCAGGTTTTTTCGCCATTACGTGGTCTTTGAAGATGCTGCAGCCCTTTGCATTGTTAGTTTTCTGATTTGAATCTGATTGCAGTCACAGTTGCCGAGGTAACCAACACAAAGAAGCCCCGCATCTTGGAAATAACTAGCAACAGATGCTGCTTTGACCTCAGCTACTTCCTGGAAACGCAAATTTGTCAAAAGAAGAAAAAAAAATTGTGCGAGGATGGTTCGTTTCGATACAGGGAACAAAGCTGAGGTTTGATGTGTGTTTTAGCTTGTCCTTTTAATTCTCCTGATAAATTCTAGGAAAACAGACAAGGGATTTCCCTAAAATAGGGTGGCATGCCACTTTAATCCCACTTATTCACCCATACATGTAATATTAGGATGTTATCCCCATACAAATGCACACTCTGGTTAATGCATGCCTGTTTTTGTGTGCTGCTAAGGATGTGTTGACAATAGCTTGCTGCATTATAATGGGAATAATCAGGGACTGGCTTTGTACTGCCTGTTTGTTCGGTGGCGTGACTGCAGCTAATCATTCTTACTCTCATTGAGGTGTCAGTTATGTTACGACAGGGAGCATCTACACAACTAATACTCTGAATTTCAGAGAGCGCCTTGATTTAGATTGCAATTGAAATACACTGAGTTAAAACTAAAGAAACACCTTGTAAAATAATTAGGAATCAGGTATGAGAAATCAAGCGATCACCGTTGAGGATTTGTCAAACTGCCAGTACATCTCGTCTTGCGTATAGACAACACTGTTACGTTTAATATTAGTTCATGTGTACAAACTTCATTAAGTTACAACGTTGTTTTTAGGGGGTCTCATATTGTAAAAGAAATCATTTCACACAGTTGGAGCAGCCAGAACCTCTTTTTGCCCAAACTCACACATGACATTTGAAGTAACATGTTTCTGTGTTTCCATGGTTACCATAGTTCCTTCATCTTTTCCTTAATAGAAGATTCAATGGACCATATTCACACAGTATTTACCCCAAAGTATGTATTTTTTTGGTAAATGTCAAAACAAATTGTCTGTGCTATAGCATTAACTAAGGCTAACATAGGGGCTCTTAAATTAACCTCCTGAGTTAGTCACTTGAAGCTTTTTAACATCAATGTTTCACTCTCTTTTTTAGAGGAAACATTGCGTAAACAAAGCACTTGGGTAAAGCTAGCATGACCAGATTTCCAAAGCTCATGTTTAACTACATGTTACATATATACTGCTACTGTTACCCTTCATTTCTATCATTTTGCATTCTTTTAATTTAGTATAGTAACCTCTATGAAAAAGGGGACGGTTCCAGTAATACCAGGTCTGGTCACCCTCGGTACAGGCTATGTGGATATACTATAGCAGTGGCGGCTGGCGGCCAAAAAAATAGAGAAGCAGAAAAAAGGCAGAGGGCTTGGGGTCCCCTTAAAACCCCAGCAGCAGAAGAATTGCATTATTGTGTTCTTACTGACACTTTTCATATTATTATTATTATTATTATTATTATTATTATTATTATTATTATTATTATTATTATTATTATTAGTTTATTTGGCAGACGCCTTTATCCAAGGTGACTTACAGGTGTTTCAGGGCAGTACAGGGTTACAATGCAAACTTAATATTTAAATACAGTGTTGTTTACAGTAAGTGCAAATAATGCTACTAAAATACAATATGAAATAGGAAGCTACAAGTTAGGATTACAACAGGTTATATCTACAATGACATAGTAGTAGTGCAATAGTGCAAGGATAGTGCATCAGCTGAGGATCCAGATTGCTGTTAATATAGGAATGTTGACTCTAGGGTTTAGGTTAAAAATGTAATTTTTTCCTTATATTAATTTTATCTTGTTTTATTGAACATTATAATATTATAATGCTACACAACAATATATAATAGGAAAACGTCACCAGGACAATCGCTTAAAGTTTGCAAAACAGCATTTGAATGATGGATATGAGTTCTGGTCAAAGGTTTTGTGGAGTGATGAAACAAAGATCGAGCTATTTGGTCACGCTGATAGTCGTTACGTTTGGAGAAAGTCTGGTGAGGCATACAAAGAAAATAACACCATACCTACTGTCAAGCATGGAGGTGGTAATATCCTTCTGTGGGGTTTTCCCTCTAATGCCACAGGACATTTAGTTCCAATACATGGTAAAATAGATTCTATAGCATACCAAAAGATACTGCCCAATCATCTGAAACCCTCTGCTACAAGCGCAACTGGACGTTCCAACACAACAACGATCCAAAGCACACATCAAAATCTACGTCAGAATGGTTAAAGAATAAAATCAAGATTTTGGAAGTCCCGATCTAAATGCGATTGAGAATCTTTGGTATGAGTTGAAGAAGGCTGAATGAATTGGAACAATTTTGCATTGAATAATGCTCAAAAATCTAAAGAATCATGCCAAAAGCTCATTGACAAATATCCTATCCTTTTTTTTTTTTTTTTTTTTTATAAAGATTGAGTCGTCGCTAATTAGTTTTACCCCGGTTTTTTCACCCCAATTTAGCATGCCCAATTATTATCTGTATCCCCGGCTCACCGCTCGCAACCCCCCCGCCGACTCAGGAAACGGAGGCTGAAACACGCGTCCTCCGAAACGTGCTCCTTCCAAGCCGTCATTTTTCGCACTGCAGATCCACAGCAATGCTACCAGACCTATAGTGCCGGAGGACAACACAGATCTGGCGGCTCCGCTGCAGAGCCACAGGCGCCCTATCGGCCACAGGGGTCGCTGATGCGCGGTGAGCCGTGGATTCCCCTGCCGACCTAAGCCCTCCCTACCCGGGCAGCGCTCAGCCAATTGTGCGCCGCCCCCTAGGAGCTCTCGGTCACGGTCAGCTGTGACATAGCCTGGATTCGAACCAGCGATCTCCAGGCTATAGGGCACATCCTGCGAGGAGCGCCTTTACTGGATGCGCCACTCGGGAGCCCGACAAATATCCTATCCTAATGAAAGGTGAGTGACAATGGCTACAGTGAGGCACGGTGCCACTCAGCTCTCCAAACCAAAGAGCTCATTGTGGGGTGGTTTATGATTTCAATACAGACCAGGTGAAAAGATTAAACAGCTGTGACACTTTGCCCCCGAATGTTGTACCATTATGAGCTGTCTTCATCCAGAAATATCCAAAAGCAGATACAGGTTTAGCTCAATGCTGCATAACATATTATTTCCCCTTTCTGCCTCTTGTTTGGTTTGTCTGAACCACTGACGCACTGATTTATACCAAATACCAAGTATGTCAAAACAATTCATTCAGTTATTCTGATCAGATATTAAAAAGAGATTTTTGGATACTGGCTGCTGAAAGTGGAAGCCAGCTATTTGAATGGAGATCAGAGTGAGTGTTTCCAAGGCATACAAAGTAAGAACAGTCAGTACTCATAACCTCACAAAGGTGCAGTCTGTATTCCAACGAAGAAAACAACTCCAACTGTGAGGACAGCTATTAAAAATGTGAAATCAGGGTTACTTTGTGGAAAACAAAAATCAGTGTAGGTACTGTTAAAGATAAAATGAGCCTGGTGGTCTCAACTAGTCTCATAAAACACCATGCAACTCCTAACAATCAGCAGTCTCTGGTAAAAGAGCAGCTAGTTGTATTCCTGTTGTTGCCAGATTTACTTTGTATCGTTTTCTGTTTTAGTCATTAGATCCGGTTTAAAGCCTCAATGTAACCTCAACAGAGTTCTCTGAGTACTCCTAGTACACCAGAGTGTAACCATTAACCTGTCCCCCTGCAACATTTGTCCCTTGTCTTTAAAGAGCACAATATTACATTTGCAAACAAACAAACAAACAAACAAAAAATACTGAGACAAAAGCTTTTCTATGTTTAATTCCCAATTTAATGGATAATAAAGAATGGCGCAGTAAACACTCACTTCAGTCCAGCAAAACCCTAATTGCTGTTGGTAGAACCCATTTCCTTGCCTTGTTATCGAATTGAACAAGCTCTAGAGTGCCTGTAGTGTTGTATTCCGGTGGCCTGTTTCCAAGGCTTTTGCAGAGAGATAACGTTCTCCCTTTCATGTTTGTAGGCTATTTAATGCTGCAATGCCTTTTGTTCCTGTTGATCAGAACTGGCTAGCGGAAACAATCAGAATATCTAAAGGATACTTTGGCTGCATGATATCACAAAATTGTGGAAACATGCGCCATTAAACTCAGATGCTATCAATTATTTAGCGGACTTACGTGAGGGATATTAACTATTAACTCAGTGTAGAAGCCAAATACGGAAATAACCGGCACACAATAAACACATGTAAATAATAGATTCTAATACAAGACTGGAGGATAATAAGGGTATATTTTTTATTGTAAATTACATTTTGACAATGCTAAGGTTCAAGGCAGTGACTAAATGAGTTTCAATGGGAAGGCAGTGGCATTACAATGCAATACTGTACTGTTGCTGTATTGCTACGGAAGCATATAGCTGCCATGTAGAGCAACAATAACATAATTATTTCTGTTTACACAAGATAATTATGCTAATTATTTAAATTTGCATTAAATAATAATGCTAATTCTTTCTGTTTTCACAAGATAATTATTACATTAAAACGGGACAATTATCTTTTAAAAAACGGAAACAAACCACAATTTATCAGGCTTCAGAACATCACGCAGACGAACGCACAATTAACATGCATGCCTGTAGACATAACTTGTTGTAATCCTAGTTCATATTATATTTTGTAGTATTTATTTTGCACTTACTGTAAACTATACTGTATTTAAATTTTAAGCTTACATTGTAACCCTGTACTGCCCTGTAACTATGGTGACCACCAACCCCTAATTGGATGGGACAGTCCCTAAATGTAAAGATCAAGTCCTGGGCCCAGACTAAATGCCTTCAGGACAGAATTTGTCCCGGATTCCTAGACACAGTGCAAGCTTATAGTTTAGTGCCACAGTCAAACCATAGTATATCTGTTTGGAGCAAAGCCCCGCCCCTGCTGCATAATTTTGCAATGCCTTACACAGCCCCAAAATGACTGACACATTGGATAGCAAATCTAAGACATAAAACTATATAATCCCACTATCATGTGACTGTAGACTGGGCTATCAACAAGTTTTGTTTTCTGATGAGTGCACAGATGGCCAAACAATGGAAACATTTTTTAAACAGACACCAGTAAATTATATTCAACATATATGAGCGTGATTGTGGGGCGCTACAGCTTTAATATTTGCATTTTCAGCAGTTTACATTTGTGTGTGAGGAATGGTTAGGTGGCATATTAACTTTACACCTCTGGTGGACAGAGTTTCAGTCTGTCCTAGATCACAAATTCATTTGGTGCTTTAAACACAGCAGAATTGTTTTACACTACATAAACTATAAGCAATTGGCACTGGGCCCTTTTGCAGACACAAAAGGAGAGGCCTGGGATTAAATTTGCATGGAGGCTGAACCTCTTCCTCCCCCCCTGGTCAGAGTTGTGGCATAGTTATGGGGCAATGTGTGGAAGTTGCTAGTGCCTTGACCTGTGGATTAATAAGAAGGGCTTGAGTCTCAGGCTGGCATTTCTGCACCGTTCATGAGTACAGCATTTCCTCATTTCATCCAGTTGGCTAAAACGTGAATGTTGAAAGGTTTGAGCCGATTACAGAAATACTGCTTTCCACAGTAGTGGAAAAATTTAAGTAAACCTTGACCTGGGTTACTGTAGTGTTGTTGTCTGGTTGGTGTTGTTTTGTGTGTTTCAGGGTGTGTGTGTCAGACTGTTGGCGAGGTTTAGCAATATTTGGGTCCTTATTCAAAAAGCTTTACCTCATGAAATTAGTCAAAGAGTGCCAGTTTATCTCCTCACCAGAGTCATTTGTTACTGACAGTTTATTGTTACAAGATGAATTGGACAGTTTTCAGTTGGATGAATTTCTGAAGTGTGATTTAAATGTTAATTGCTACAGGCACATGCCATAATCCTTACACATTTGGGACAGTGCTACTTAACACAACATGAAAGGAACTTGCTTCAGCCACCAAACATTGTTAGTATTACATTTTCCAATCTGAAAAAATAACCCTTCAGTTCTTCCACTAAGGCACAGAAAACTCTGCAGTAGCACAGATGTACAGTAGTACAGAGTGGGCCACAGTATATTGTAAACCTGGGAGTAAAGGGCCTTGAATATTTGTTTGTTTGTGTAATTATGGTGTTTTCCTTAAACTGTATTTTTGCCACATATTGTGCATCTGTAGATGGATAATTGAAAGGCTAGGCACTAGGAAGATATATTTACTGTAAGGATGTGAAAAAAATCATATTACTTGGGAAGAAAGTGATGGGTAGGTCTTCCAATGCCTCTTCTTCAATAATAATAATAATAATAATAATAATAATAATAATAATAATAATAATAATAATAATACAATGAAAACATGCCAAATAACTATATTATTAGTAGGTTAAGAACATAGAGATCATTCGTAAAAAGCATTCATACCATCCAATTTCCCTTCCCAATGTTGACTTTAAGATGTTGGCTACATTTTTGCTTGAAGCTGTAATTGCCTTTATAATGTCTTTGGACCTGACTAGTTTTATACAGTCTAGGCTCCTTAATCAACCTAAAAATCACTCAACACACCAGTCCTTAACTGGGATTTTAATGAAGACAGAGTTCTGATCCCATGAGATGCAGCTACAAAAAATAGTTATTATTCTTCAGTGGGCGTCCTCCGTTCCCACGACCAAGACGATTTCCTCTTTTACACCCAGGAACTCGAGAGTGGATGTCTGTGAGCACAAAGGCCTGCCCTGCTAGTGTCTGCTTGCGCTTATGACACCTGGCCACCAGGGTCCGCTGTATCGTGAAAGTAGATAAACAGCCCCTGCAGGTGTTGCCTCCCGCCAGAGCTCCCTCCAGAATCCCCAGCGAAGACCGGCAACTTTGCACAGCCAGGATGGAAAATCTGCAGTCCACTCACTGACTGTAAGACTGGCTCTGCTCACCACGCAGCCTTGCTTTTATCAGGTGAGCCACTTGGGGACCCCCCTGAGTTATTATTCTTTAACCATATTTGTACATAATTGAGCAGTGATTTTTTTTGTGTGTGTTACTTAGTGAACTAAACAGAGCACCAGCTCTTGAAGTAATGGATGTGTATTTAAATGCTTTACACAAAAAATAAATAAACACCATACAGGATTTATTTACTCCTTTCTCCGATTGTTTCCCTTATACTAATTGAGTTTTACAGCAACTTTGTAGCATATATTACAAGTACGTAGTTAATTGTTTTTTCAGTTTGGAAATTTGATACTGCAATACCAGTGCTAATGACTGAAAGGTTATAAATGTTAGAAGCTAAAATAGACTTCTACACACTTTAAGCGTGACGTTATAATTTCAGATTATAATATATACAGCACCAATTTATTTTTTTGGCACAAAGTCAATGATTTTTTAACTGCACAGCACTGACTCACTAATAAATATTGTTTATTAATGTTATTTGATATTTTTTCTTTATTGCAGACAAGTTAACGGTTTTTAATTCTTAGATTAATTGAGGGAAGTGACATTGTTATCCAAAATAACATTGCGTATTTGGAGCAGTGTGGCAATGTGCCCCGCCCCTGTGTGCATTTGTGTGTTGCGTGTTGCGTGTGTAAATGTTGGTGTATAGTCATTGGTACACGGGATATAAACGGGTCTGTGTTTCACGTGTGAGTTAAAATTGTATAATTATATTTAGGCACGGGATTGCACTTCACGTGCATTTAAAGTATGTAATAATATGTGAGCACGGGGTTGCACAGAATTAATTCACGTGCTGGGATTCAAGTGAATAATTAATTAGTAATTGAATCCCAGCACAACAGTATATATAGATGCACGTTTCTTTCACTCGGGGTTGGGTGTTCGAGAGTGGAGAACGGGAGAGAGAGAAGGAGAAAGAAAAGCAAAATAAAACGTAAAGTGTTTGTTCTCACCGTGTTTGTTTGTCTCCGTGCACCGTTTGTTAAGTGTTAGTTCGTTTTGTTTGTCTGTTTATTTTGGCTACAAGTGCCGTGTCCTGTTTTGTGTTAAAACCTTTTATTTTCTGTGCTGTTTATTAAATGCTGAGCGAAACCATTCGCTCAGCTCCACCAAACCACACCTCTCTGTCTGTTTATTTCCTGCTTCTGGTCTGACGCCACCCACTCTGGCCGTCTTTGTGACAAGCAGTTAAAAAAATCTAAACAAAAATGAAATAAAATAATGTTTTATCTGTAAACCAGCTGTTTGAATGTGTACTGAATGTTCATAGTTGACCATATAGCCCCTGGTAATTTCCATTTCAAAACATACTGGCAGATTTTTTTAATTTAACGAAGAATTCAAAGTAGTTGTACAAAGACATGGAAAGCAAGGGTACATTTTTGGTTTTGCAAAATTAATGTCGATATTATTTCTTTGTGTGAAAATGCAGACACTCTGTTAAATCCACTGCACAGCTGGTATAGTTAATGTAAAATGCCAAAATGACATATTTTATGAATCATAATATCTGTAAATAAAACACACATTTTAACTTTAAAAACCAAAAATGAACATGAAGTCCTGTTAGAACGGTCACATACAGGATCGACCAGGACACAGCGATCTCAGTACTGACTGACACTGAACTTTCTCCAGTGGGACTGTGTTATTCTCTCAGTGAAAACAAACACCATGGTTGACTAATTCAAAGATAACCTATTATAGGGCTTCAATATTAAGTAATCTTCATAATTTAAAGTGGGCTTTTCTTCGTTATTCTGATGCAGCAAATTGAAAAACCCTATTATAGTGAACACCCTAACGAACATTTCTCCAGGTCCCATGGGGGTTAGTTATAGTGAAGTCAGACTGTACGTATTCTTGAATGACAACATTACAGATTTAGAATTAATATGTTAGATACATTATAAGGATATTCTATGAGGCAGTTAACATGGATGCTGGTATTTATTATATAATATTAGTTTGAATTAAAGAGCAAGTAGCGGGGTTCTGAAAAATATAACGTTACAACTGTTTAAATAATGTACCTGTAATTTCTCTTTTCATTGTTAACATCCTGACAACTTTTTACACTTGTAACTTTAAAGTCTGCTTTTCAAAATGGCTGCTCTAATGCACTGGGGTTTGAGATCTGTCCTCTAAAGCAGTGGTTCCCAACCCCAGTCCTGGGCACCCCCTGTGTCTTCTGGTTTTCATTCCAACTGAGCTCTCAATTACTTAACTAGTTTGGGAACCACTGCTCTAAATCACTGCAGGAAGAGCGATTAAAACAAAATAAAACATAACAACAAGTGTTCTGCCTTTCCTGATCCGTATCCATCATGGATCGTTATTGTTGTGTTACCTGTTTGACAATGTGGGCAATAATCCTTACACTATCAGTGCACTAGAGCGGACATTTTGGAAAGAGCTTTGAAACAGGTTTCAAAGTTGTAAAAAGTTGTCAGGATGTTAACAATAAAAAAGAAACATTACAGGTACATTATTTAAACAGCTGTAGCAACACCTGGCGACGTGTAACGCTATATTTTTTGGAACCCCGCTACTTACTCTTTACGTTTTAAGAACAAACAATATAAACAGATGATTCTATTGTGTTGTTTTAAAAGATCCTTCCTGTAATTTTAATTTTCATATAAACTTTAGTGCTGTAACTAGAGGTTTGTATATTTGTCTGATTCAGCAGTCTCCTCTGTAGTAATTAGATTGTTTAATTATTTCTTGTATTTTAAACCAAATGAAGCAAATGCTGTTTTATACAGCTGTATTCAAAGATTATGCATGATTTACATGTCTTTCTAATCTGCAACATCCAAACTCTTACTTTTCATTTCTGCTGAACATTCTTAATTTCCTCAATTATACAAGAACCCTGCGCTTGTTACACATAGCTGGCTAACACAAGCAGTGACTTTCACAGCTCTGCTCAGAGACCATGACTGGAGACCTGTTCTGTACAACTGCTTATTAGCTTCTGTTTCAGCAGGTCTGACCAGGCTTTTCCTGCTTAAGCAGAGGGTGGCCCTCATTACTCACAATCCGGATGCAGAGTCATTAAGCAAAGACGGCAAAGTCTCCGGAGCTGCCAATGGTAGACCTCAGCACAGCCTGCAGCCCGAAGCAGAACCCCATTTCCACTTAGCACCTTCTCAAGTGGCAGTATATTACATGGGACACATACACGCTAAGATTAATAGCCCTTCTAAAAAATAAAACACAAAGAAAAACCTCTTTCAGTTTGTCTCCATATTGTAGCTTTAAACCAAGAGTGTAGTATTTAAAGTCCACTGCCATTTAAAAGTTAAAATAAAAGCATGACACATTTAACCATTAACGATTTTAACAATATTTCTAAAGAGGATGTGGTGAACCGTGTACAATCTGTCATTTTGATTGAGGACAGGGACTTGAGGGTTTAAACTAATAGTCACAGAATTGTATCATACAATGCATAGTCTGCCGTCGACTTTCATTAAGACTAAAAAGATCTCTTTGTTTTACAGGGTCTGGTTTTCTTATGAAAATGAACTAATGTGTTTATCATAGTTTTGTGAATCACAGAAACATGGTAAATACGCTGGTAAATAATATTATTTTGTTTATACTGTATCATCCATATACATTAGCTTCCAATATGAGTTCCCCTTTTATAGTTAGCAGGACAGAACCATAGATAGAAAGATGGCTTAAGAAATCTGCTGAGCATGAGTAAAACGCAACCTTCATACAAAATTCAGGTAACCTCTGTAGCTGAACACAGAGTACACATACTAGACTTATGTAGACATTGCAGAATTATCTGGGGAAGCAGTGGTCGGTCTAGATAAATCATTCTCAAAGTATCAACCACAATCACTGTGCACAGATATACAGTATAGCAAAGTCAAGGATAAACATTGAAACGGTCCAGCATTTGTTTCTTCTATTTATTTTTGTCTGTGTTGTTTTCTCAGGATTGAAATGCATCACTTGAGATTACCCAAGCAAGTTTGTAATGCGGTGTATCAGCTGAAAGCAATTTACTATGAAGCACAGCTGCCAGCAGGATAAGAGTTCCCTTCGTTCGTTTACTTTGAAATGCTTTTTTAAAAGCCAAAATACACAAGGCAGCCAAATTGCTGACATGTGTGTGAAGGGTACCAAAACCCTGCATTCTTTCATGCCCCTCTATGCAAAATTCACCATTGTTTATTTAAAGAGCGCAGAACACTTTAGCACTATTAAGAAACATGTCTTATAGTAAACTAAAAGTTTTCTCACAGCAAAACATTCTCAAAGGTTTATTTTTTGTTCTCAAAGTTATTTTAGTTTTAACTCACAAACTTCTGCAGTCACAGTCGTGAAAGAGAGTGTGCTGTTGAGCTGTGGATGGTAAGAGCCTATCATTAAAAGCAAATATGGAAGTTCTCTGCTTGTTTGTGTACGGATTGGAAACCTGGTCCCTGGTTTCCGATAGGCTGTCCATCAAACAAAAGTGTAGCTTAACATTGAAAGAAAAATGTTTTCTTTTCATATGAGCATTTATATATTAACTGACAGCAGTATTTCAGTGACATAATACTGAATATAAGAAGAAGAAGAATCGCACTACTGTAATTCTCTTTTTATTATTACACTGTATTTTTTAATTAGAAAAAGATTCTTATTTCAATAGTATTTGTCTATAATAAGATACATCTGAAAATCTTTCATATATTAAAATGAGGACTCATTTCATACCTAGCTCCAAAGCCAAGAACATTCTTTATTTTCAGCCAGATAAGAAACCAGTTCTGATTTTAATATTATTTGAGTGTAAGCAGTGGCAGTGTAAGCATGTTGTATATATATATATATATATATATATATATATATATATATATATATATATATACATATATATATATATATATATATATATATGTGTGTGATATTGAATTGGGTGCTGAACAATACAAGCTGATATCCACTCCCCGAGATGTCAGAACGTGTCCTGGAATGGGGTGAAAACATTGAACTCTATATATTATATAAACACATTTTCCTTATACACATTTTCCCCAAGGTTATCCTATGCAGTTACCATAGCTTACCATTGTTTGACATGTTTTTAAAATATGTTTTCCCATACCTCTCTGGGCTTTGCAATGCTTTCACTATTCTTTGTTTCACTTTTGAATGTTTTTACTCTTAGAAACTTTTATAAGGGACAGCAGTATCACTGTATAAACTTCCACAAAATACATACTGTTAATGTGCTAATCGACTATATAATTATTATTATAGCTCATAACTTGTGAATGACTTGTTGGATTCATTTGGAAATCTGTATAAGCCTAGAAAGAAAAACAATGAATAGTTCTCTGTGCATACTCATGTGTGCACATTGGAACTATTTGCCACATTAGACAAATACCCTTCCAGTCTACATTGATACTAGACAGAAACGGATTTTCCTCTTTGTATATATACTGTACAGCGAAGTCTAAGTAATTCAATCACTGCCTGACAGCTGCCAATAACACCTACGACCACCTCCCCTCCCCCAATTTAATAAACCAAGCAGTTCCTATGATGTAAAGTCTGTGTTAAACCGAGGAAACGTCTTATTCTGGAAGTATCTCTTTCAGTGTCAGATGAGATAAGGTGTAGCTGTAATTACACCAAGGGGGCCTGCATTGTTTGTGGTGTGAGATATGTGCTGCTGGTGTACTGCTGAAGAAGCTGTTGTGACCTTAATCTTTAAAAACCGATCAAAATAAAACAAGCTAAGGAAGATGCAAAAATAGATTTGAAACCTCAGAAATACTTAAAGAGGTGAGTCGCTCCAAAAGTCCTCTTAATTCCTTTTTTATATACCTTACCTAATTCTACAGTGTTTGCTTCAGTCATTCTGAGTTGTTCTGGGTCCTTCTGTATTGAGTTATTAAATGTTTTTCTTGAAATTGGCTTTACCTGGCTCTGAGCTTGTCTGGAGAATCCTGTGGGCTTTGACCAAATACTCTGCCTCCTTCCATTCAAATCATGTGACAATTTGACCTTTCAACTCTTCCAGCCCCACCTACTCTACATATACCATATTCCTTCGAATTTAAGATGCCCTTGATTTCCCACCCTCAATTTGAGGAAAAAATAAAACATCAAACAGAGATGCATTTACAAAGATGCAACCTCAATTACGCATAGAAGAAAATGACGTATGGAGACAGTTTGCGGCCGTCTGCTGTTACACAGAACATTACAGTTATGTGCTGCTTTTCATTTCCAGTCGTGATTACTCGCACCTGTTTTTCTCCCTTTTGTGAACTGTGGTATTGCTTGGCATGTCGAAAAACACTGAAGTTGTAAAAGCTTCTCTTCGACTTCCTCAGGAAGCTAAAATGGAAACCTGTATGTCATGGATGCTTCGAGATCGGCCAGTGACGTTTTTGTTCGTCTTTTCTCGGCAGTCAGTCACGTTGCTGTTTGTTTACTTGTGCAGTCACGTCTTGTGTTGCCGGTTTTAATACGCACATCATTATACTGTACTCAAATTTAAGATGCAGGCCATTTTTGAGAAGAAAAAATTGCTTTAAAAAGTGTGTCTTAAATTTGAAGGAATACTGTAATTATATAAAGAGAGTAGAACGGTCACATTGTCACATGATTTTAAGATAACGAGGAAAGCTGTTTCCAAGACACAGCAAGCTCAAATTTAAAGTTACTCTTTAAAAGTTTCTAAATTCTTCATTTTGATCTCTTATTAGCACTTGCCCCATTGTCACTGGTCCCCTTTTTCTTCTGCACCAATCTTGGTTTGCTGCTTGTTTTTTCATCTTGTATCTACTTTCATTCACAATGAAATGGGGCACTGCTCGGCTAACAAGAAGAAAATGAACCAGTCTTGGCTGGGGACTCACTAAGAGTGCTGCACTGGCCTTTTACTTGTTTATTTAGCAGACGCCTTTATCCAAGGCGACTTACAAAGACTAGGGTGTATGCATCAGCTGCAGAGTCACTTACGACTACGTCTCACCCGAAAGACGGAGCACAAGGAGGTTAAGTGACTTACTTAGGGTCACACAATGAGTCAGTGGCTGAGGTGGGATTTGAACCGGGGACCTCCTGGTTACAAGCCCTTTTCTTTAACCACTGGACCACACAGCCTCCCTTTGCACTCTCACAGGATTAGGTGGCCTAATAGCACTTCCATGACCCCTGCTGGTCAAGCCGCCTACGAGTCCAAGAGGAGACTTTCTGGGCGGGCCCTTGTCTCCATGGGTCAGTAGATTGGTTGTTTGGGTTCGGTTGGGCAAAGAGGCCATTGATCTTCAGTCCTTGTGATTGGTATGTGGGTAAGAAGTTAATTGCATTGGGGTTTGAATTGCGATTTAAAAACAACTATAGAGAATAAAAACAGTTGACACAAGCATGCATCACAGCATGACTCGTTTGATTTTGGAGCTCGGCCTAGCCTGTTGGGGCACTCTATGGCCAAGCCCCTTGGAGAGGTTGAAAATGAGGTGGAGACTGGGAGGAGGAGGTAGACTTAATAGCAGGGCACTGACTGTGATTTACCTGGCTTCAATACTATTGGTAAATGATAAATTGGTATTGAGAATTTGCATAGCTTTACATTCAATTTGCATTTAGCATTCACAAACATAAACATGTCTTGATTTAGATGATGTGAGTTAGTCCCTGATGTTACTAGAGTTATACAGTGAGGTAACTATGAATTAGTGAATTATACAGTTTGAAAATGATTAACCGTATGAGAAAAAAAAACAAAAACGTAATTTTGTTGCAAAAAATAACTATATACATAAGATGTGCAATAAAAAAAAAAACTTTCTTGTTCCATGAATTGAATAACAAAAGGATACTGTAATGATATATTTTAGGATACTTTTGAGTAAAAAACTGACTGAAAAAATAGCGCTCTGAACAAAAACAGTGTTGTCGCTCCTGTTCTTCAGATTAGTCACCCCGCCACTGGCTAAAACACGACTAGGCAAAGGTCAGCATGCAGCTACCAACACCAACAATAAAGCACGAAACCCAGATCCACAAGCACATGAGAACCTGAAGCATATATCAATGCTATCCCTCTTCCTTAATTATAAGACCTGGTACCATTTATTTGTACTTTTTAAAAAAAAATGTTACAAATGATCCCCTGACTAAAACTGAAACACAGCTCATTTCTTAAATATTTCCTCAGACAATACCTGAGGGTGTAAAGATGTTTTGAAACAATAGGCTTGTAAAGTAATTCCCCTCAGATTATTGCCAAGAGCGTAGTAAGCATTGCGCATTTCCCAGCTTCCTGGTATCTATGACATGAGCTACTTCCTATCGCAGCTGCACATTGCAGGTGACGTACACTGTGTGATTGATTACATATATTGTATGACAACATAATACAGTCTCCTACAATCACTTGCATTTGTTTAAAATTCAATGTGATTCATGGGTAATTCCTATATTCTTCCTTGGTCGGTAGTTTCAGCTGCAGACAAACAAACTGTCCCAGGGTCGCGGGAACGGCAGCACCCCCTGGCTTGAAGTACAGGGGTGCTGTGCACCTGCTGGTGCAATATTTGAGGAATCTTATGACCTGCGTGTGCAGTGCACTGCGTCTTTTTGCATTGCTTTTGAACACAAATGTTAACAGACCAATCTGCGTTGACTGTCACAAGAGGGGCGGGCTATTTTATAAATCACACATTAGGTGTGGAGTAAAGGAAGAGAGGTCATTTTTATAGTTCTGTACCTTTAGGTCCCTTTTACAGTGCCTTGCATAAGTATTCACCCCCCTTGGACTTTTCCACATTTTGTAGTGTTACAACCTGGAATTAAGATGGATTTAATTGGGATTTTTACCATTTGATTTACACAACATACTTAACACTTTGAAGGTGCAAAATATTTTTTATTGTGACACAAAAGTCAATTAAACAAAAAAAAAAGACATTTGTTGGTTGCATAAGTATTCACCCCCCTGAGTCAATACTTGGTAGAAGCACCTTTGGCAGCAATTACAGCTGTGAGTCTTTTTGGGTAAGTCTCTACCAGCTTTGCACATCTGGATCCTGCAATTTTTGCCCATTCTTCTTGGCAAAATTGCTCAAGCTCTGTCAAGTTGGATGGGGACCGTTGGTGAACAGCAATTTTCAAGTCTTGCCACAGATTCTCAATCGGATTGAGGTCTGGGCTTTGACTGGGCCATTCTAAGACATTCAGGTTCTTGTTTTTAAACCACTCCAGTGTAGCTTTGGCTGTGTGTTTAGGGTCATTGTCCTGCTGGAAGGTGAACCTCTGCCCCAGTCCCAGGTCTGTTGCAGACTGAAATAGGTTTTCCTCTAGAATTTCCCTGTATTTGGCTCCATCCATCTTGCCCTCAATCCTGACCAGTTTCCCAGTCCCTACCGGTGTTCTCAGGGTGATGAGCAGTGTTGGCTTTGCGCCACACATAACGTTTTGCACTAAGGCCAAAAAGTTCAATTTTGGTCTCATCAGACCAGAGAACCTTTTTCCACATGTTTGCTGTGTCTCCCACATGCCTTTTGGCAAAATCCAAACGGGATTTGATATGGGTTTTTTTCAGCAATGGCTTTCTTCTCACCACTCTTCCATAAAGCCCAGCTTTGTGGAGCATACGGGTTATAGTTGTCCAATGGACAGTTTCTCCCATCTCAGCTGTGGATCTCTCCAGCTCCTTCAGAGTTACCATTGGCCTCTTGGTTGCTTCTCTGTTTAATGCCCTCCTTACCTGGTCACTGAGTTTTGGTGGATGGCCTTCTCTAGGCAGAGTCGCAGTTGTGCCATATTCTTTCCATTTTTTAATAATCGATTTAACGGTGCTCCGGAGGATGTTCAAAGTTTGGGATATTTTTTTATAACCCAACCCTGATTGGTGCTTCTCCAGAACTTTATCCCAGGCTTGTTTTGATAGCCCCTTGGTATTCATGATGCTGTTTGTTTAGATATGCTCTCTAACAAACTCTGGGGCCTTCCAGAAACAGGTGTATTTAATCTGAGATCATGTGACACTTTAATTGCACACAGGTGGACTCCATTCAACTAATTATGTGACTTCTGATGGCAATTGGTTGCACCAGAGCTTATTTAGGGGTGTCACAGCAAAGGGGATGAATACTTATGCAATCAAGACTTTTCAGTTATTTATTTGTAAATAATTTTGAAAAATATGTAGATTTTTTTCCCCACTTCGACATTATGGACTATTTTGTGTAGATCAGTGACAAATAATCCTAATTAAATCCATTTTAATTCCAGGTTGTAAAAAGTCCAAAGGGGGTGAATACTTATGCAAGGCACTGTAAATTCAGCTATACAACAATAAGGGGAGCAGTCAAAATGGCACTGATGCTCAGGCAGGGATCTGGAAACCTTAGGATTTACAACTTGAACTAGATAAGAAATTACAGATAAAGAGCATACCAACTAGTTATGGGGAAAATGTTATGATTGTCACTCCCCCCCCCCCCCCCCCCCCCCACTTAAAATGCAATTACTTTTGAGCCAACTGCAATTCTTAATTAAAAAGTAAAGTCAACCTGTTTTATGCACAAGGACTTTGATGTGGGGTTAATCCATTTTAGAACATAGATGGAACAAAGAGCAGGACTGGAATCCTGATCTATAGGTAAAGACAAAAGTTTATTGGATTATACCCAAATTCAATCCAAATGGTATAATATAAAGAGGCAAGAAGTCTATGATAAAACAGATGTGTGAAAATCCACGGCAGTTCTTGTCTTCGTCATGCAGCGTGTGACCGACTGTGGCTGTGTTTTCACATGCTAGCTCCAGCAAGCAAGCCCCCTGACACGGTTTAATATAGTCTTCTATTCCAACATATTTTGCGTTTTGGTACTGTGTAATGTGGAAGTCAATGCTCATAAACATGACACTGGCTTTATTTCAATGTATATTCCAATTAAAGCTCATTTAGGTTTATCAATTATTGTTGATAAGCATTTATGTTTAATGAATTACCGTAGTTAATACATTCTACTTGCTACTACCGTCAATCATTCTTGAACTCAAGCTGTAACTCCACGAAAGTAATGAAAATCAAACCCCCTGAAAAAGTCTGCTTGGGCCCAGGTCTTCAACCAGAGCCAGAAAGGGCCTTAATTGCGGGAGAGATCGGATAGTGTGTGTCCAGGCATGGGGCCAAGCAAAGCAATACGGATACACAGACATAAAGTCAGACACAGACAGACATTTTGAATGAAGACCCAAAAAATCAGTTCTTCCCTAGTGACAACCCTTGAAGAGAAGCTTCTATGGGCTAGCGCTAAAGACCTTTTAAGGCTATGAGGAAACCGTTCAGTCAAAACCATTGAACCGAGAGAATGAAAGCAGTTGGAAGATCACAAAGTCATCGGCAATGATAAATACATTCCGACTGTAAAGACATGCCACAGGCCCTTCATTTTTAGTTTCCTGATGGACCTGGGAATAAACTCAACAATGGCAAGAATAGCTGAACTGGTATCGAATCAGATGGATATAATCAGCTAAAAGCCACAAGAACCAATTTGAAGAATATTGTCTTTCATGAAGTGCTGTTTACCTTTTCAGGTTCATAATAATCCACACACTGTATAAATCTGCACATCGACAATTTTGACCAACATGATATGAATGGCCTTGTTAAATATACTAGCTTTATATATATCTGTGTTATAATTAAGCATCAAGGAACAACAGGACATGACTTGTGCTGGTTATTTAAATAAATAGTAAGATTATTTTAAGAGTAACTGTTGTAGCAGTGTAACTTTACGTTATAATCAGGTGTTTACTGTAGAGGTGATTATAGATTGGCATTGCTAACTGAACTGTCCTGTAAATCTGGGGTCCTAATTATCAAAACCCATCCTATAACTTTATATTCATCCTTCAGGGGTTATTAATCAAGAGCAAGTTCACTAGTTTAAAGAGTTTTAGTTTTTAAAAAAAGGTTATCTCTGAAAAGGTAGACAGCACTTCGCTTTCAAAGCTCTTTGTAAAATGTCCACTATAGTGCACTGGGATTTGAAATCTCTCCTCTAAATCACAATAAAGCAGAACAACGAGGCTGGTTTAACAAGAAGGCATTTATATTTATTCTGACACATCCTATCTGGAAGACCACAGTGCTTAACTTTCTATTGCATCACATTCAGAATGCTGGGGATTTACTTTGGTGATCCAGAAAGCATGTTTTTGATAAGTCAAAGTTTCACTAGTGCTTAGAATAAGATGTGCTTGAATTATTTCAAATAGTGGATTGTGTTTCTTTTTCAGTACAATGGACACTCTGCTGTGATTAAATAAAATGACCATCATGTTATTCCACTTACAGAAAATAAATTAATTTTAAATGACCTATTCACAAGACTTTAAGGAATATTTAGTTTGAACTAAATCAAGTTTGCAGATCATGGATGTATTTGACTGCTTTAGAGAGGCTCAAAGTGTATTCTCATGTTTCAAAGCACTGTTTAATCTAGATTATTTTTTAAAACCCTTTCTCAGAAGTTTTGTGAAAAGTGTCCACTATGTGGCAAGTATTAGAAATGTTGAGTAGGGGGGCCTGACAGAGTAGGAAACATCACACTGTCACATGATTTGAACGTAATAAGGAAGTCTGTTTAGTCTCAGGATTTTTGACAAGCTCAGGTAAAGCCAGATTTAGAAAAAAGATTGGAGCTATATCACTATTGGAGCACCCAGAAGATATCTCGCTATTGGAGCACCCAGAAGATATCTCGCTATTGGAGCACCCAGAAGATATCTCCTTATTGGAGCACTGTGGTGGAGTGTCCCGCCCCTTTGTTTATTATTTATTTATATTATGGTTTATGTTTATTTTGTTATTGTTTTTGTATTTTAA
This sequence comes from Acipenser ruthenus, assembly GCF_902713425.1. Classification (NCBI taxonomy): domain Eukaryota; kingdom Metazoa; phylum Chordata; class Actinopteri; order Acipenseriformes; family Acipenseridae; genus Acipenser; species Acipenser ruthenus. The sequence continues at coordinate 8,786,153 of NC_081219.1, forward strand.
AAACCCCGTGAGGATGCGTGACTGATCAGCTACTGATTATTTAACTAGCTGACAGTCACGCATCCTTACTAAACTTGTGCAGACTGTGGCCGAGTTCTGTGCATAGGTATCATTTTGATTTCATTTTGTTGTTGGGTTGTTAATGGGGAATTTTACATCCTGCTACAATACATACCAGATTTAAAAGTATGTACTGTATTACAGTCCACATGTCCACAGTCGTCTCTTTTTGTTCTGAATTAAAATACTTCTGTTGAAAATATAGTACTGTACCAACAAAACCAACTACAGTACATCTAAATGGAAGCCTACTTAATTTCAAACAGTCCCTTCAGCTACGTATTTTTGACATTGTCTTCCCTGAAAAAACGGACAAGGGTTGGAATGGGCCAAAATTAAATAATCAGATATGCGTCACACACATTTAACCATCACTGAAGTCAAAATTGTATAGGGTTGGATATGTGAGTGCTGACTGTATTATATAAGCAAGTCTTGATTTATGAGACATACATACATACACATACTGCCACTATATTCCCGTCGCTGGATAAAAGTATCTATCCCTGTAGGGGATAAGAAGTATACCCTGCAATGATACTAATCCAGATACATTTATTCTCTTATAGGCATTGTAAGAAAATCAAGCAGAAATCGCACCATATATGACAAAAAAAAATTAATTTGACACTTGCATGAACACAGTGCTCGGGAGACGTGAACAGATTTCAAGACTGTATCTAACACAGTGTAATTAAGTTGTGGTCAGGATCCAATAACAACAGCCTGTTGCCTGTGAGGATCTTTGCTTTCTTTACTCCTGTACAAACACTCCCCGCAAGCCGCTGTCACCAGCTGGCTTGCTTCATTCAAGGTGTTTGAGGATGGATAGGAGCTTGTGTACATTGCACTTCTTTGGTTACACTGCTAAAGTGTTCTCCTCTGTTGCAATGTTGGGTTTGGAAATCCAGCTACAAAACTTTTCAAAAAAGATTGCTATTACAGCCCTGTCACTGCTTCACACGGATACCAACCTTTGTGAGTTTTACAAGAATTTGTTAAACGCTTGAAGGAAGAATTTGAGAGTCAACCATATACGAATATAACACAGTCCATATATAACACAGTACATTGTTAGGTTTGTTTGTCAGGGGAGATGCTGTTAATTCAGGTAAGTCACCACTTTATATGGGTGCTTTTCATTTATTTCTTGACTGTTTTATATTAAGGGTCCACCAAGTGGCGATGGTCTTGTGATTAGTTCTGGATGTACCAAGGCAGGTGGTTTCATCAAGTGGTGATACAGCTTACTCTGTGAACTCATTAAGGACCTGATAGGAGTCTCAGTGAATAAGAGCATGTCTCAGTTATTTTGTGTAGTGCATAGCAAGCACATGTGCAACTATTGTATCAGTCACAACAACATTAAATTACACAAACAGTAAAACAGTAATTTAAAGAGAGAAGGAAAAGTAAAATTCCAGCATGAACATTCATGGGAGTAATCAGTTAAACCTGAGAATTTTATACAGGGGATACAATTATGGTTTTAATTAAAGGTCAAGGGAGAAAATGTAAATTGAACTTTTTGAAGTGAATCAAGGTTAAGCAAACATACAGAAGTACAGGAAAAGCAATGCATATCCCGACAGGTAATGAAAAATTGTTTCTATATTAAAGTGAACAAAGCAAAACATGCTGGAAGCTCACTCAGTACAAAAGCTATACATCTCAATATACAAAGCCTTGGCATACATAACTAACTGGGAATTAATCAGAATGGATAAAGAAAGCTCTAACTGCTTTGGAGTTACTATACATGTTTAGTTGTGTAACAATACACATGAACATATAATAAACATATGTATTTGCCATTGTTAGTTTCTATTTTAAAACATTATTGAAAATTGATTTTTAATTATGTATGCAATTAAATATTTACATCAATACGTTATATAGTGTACAAATTCATAATATTTAGATTCTGCCCTGTTTAAAATCCTATTTTGTACATTACTTGTTCTCTATTTTTTCTCCATTACTAACTCACAGTTGCCACATTTTCAGAGAGGGCGGAAACAACAACAGCACACGTTATTTTCTGAAACCATTTTTGCTGGAATAGCAAGCAAGGTAAATAATAACCATCTATAACCTGAGCAGAAAGAACAATAAAGAATAACAGAGAACTGCGTAGATGTGTAGCTCCTTATCTGCAAGGTTTTCTTACTATTCTAGCGAAAAAAATGTCTCTGAAAAGACTCTGAAGTGAGGTGGGGAAGCATGTCAGTGATGCACCGGCTTCTATGCACAGTGCAACGCTAAGATGTGTCTTTTTAGAAGTGATTTTTGCCTGAATAGTTAATTAAACACATTAAATAAAGATCTAACGAGAAACAACAATGGAGAATCATGCAGAACACACATAACAGGATATTTAAGAGTTAATACATTAAATATTAAGAACATGATGGAACACATTGCTTTAATTTAATCAAAACAGAGGATTAACAAGAAAGAATGGATAGTAGTAATAGATACCAAAACAAAACTGTTTTTTTTTTTCCATTGCAAACTACTTGCTCAAAGTTAACAGTAGTTTTTAAACATAGTGGCTATTAATAACTTGTGCTGTAGCTGTTTACATTGTCATTGTGTATACCTCTAATATCAGAATCTTGACTCCCGTTAATGTCTCTGATGTCACCTATGAGCCATGCCTTGCTTATATGTGGACAGGATGCTTGGTGTTCCAGACACATTAATGATGGGTAGCAAACGATTTGTATATAGCTTCTAGAACTAATTTAGCTGGAAGCTAAGTTTTCCATGCTTGATGCACGTCCGTTAAATAAATTAATCAGAATGTCCAACGCAGCAGGCACTGCTTGTTAGATAATTTCTGCCCCCTAAGCGAGGGCGAGGGTACTTTATTAAATCAGCAGGTCTGCCCCTGAAAAGGATATTAATTGTTACAAACCAATTCTAACATAAAAACATTTCTAACATAAAAACTTCTGTTTCTTGGTCAGTCAATCGCTTCATGTCATCTGTTCAATACACACTCACCTGTAACCATAAAGCAAGAAGCTTCAGTAGCAATATATTACAAAAACAGTTTTAACAAAAGTGTTTGAGAAATGCCATTGGCAAGAGACACTGACAGATGCAGAAACACGGCAACTATATATATATATATATATATATATATATATATATATATATTCTTCATGCAGTAGCAATCGTTTGACAATAGCTTTTCATAATCATTCAGATTCCATTTTCACTAGGAGAAATATGCATGTTTTCTTAAACAAACTTAGCAAGAGAACACCTGCCCTTCAATCAAAGTCTGAGATTTCTAGCTCATAATGAGAAATATGTTCGGTATTGAAAACAAGCCACTGATCAAACATCTCAACGGCTGTAAACAAAACCGCAAAGGGTTGCTTATTCTTGTCCCTGGATTCAGAACTGTCACTGTCAGGTCTGCTGCACTGCGTCTCTCCACAAATGAAATGGAAAGGAGCTTAGGTGACATAGGCATCTTCTGTGAGCCTTAAAAGTCTGTAAGTTATCCACTTGCCTATTAACCAGAAGGCTGAAGTTTTTCATTTTGTTTATCTTTTTCAGATCAAGTGTGTGCAACATGTTGCAGGTGTTTTCCATACGTCTATATATTAAATATGAGAACTACTGTAGCTTTTCCTTTTTTGTGGTCCTTTTTTTTTTTTTTTTTTTACAAATGGGAAATATCTGTTTGTAATTATTTTACATATATTAATTGCTATACAGAGATGCATAAAAAAATGTGCATTTTGACCAGTGGCCAGCTGTACTAAAAATATAACTACATGTAGTCTTTCTTGTGACTTGCCAAAGGCTGGCAAAGATCCAGTTACATTGATGTTCCACTGCAAAATAGCCAGAAACACATCTAGGGCATTAGCTTTATTTATCAATACATGTCCATCACAAAAAAAAACTTGAAAAAAATGAAAAGCTATGATGACATTGTCTTAAAAGGGCATAATAATTGTGATATTTTAAAAACATTACTGTACTTACGTTTATATGTCTGTTGTGTTGCTCTTGTTTTTTTGTTTTCTTTAATACAAAGTATTGTTTGGTGAGATGGGTCTTTATGTTATATTTCTATGGCAATAGCCAAGGCAGGCAGTGAACAGTCCACTAGAGGTAGCCATGATGCATGATGCGGATATCTCAAGTCCAGAGAGCACGTGTTCTAAAACAGTGGTTCAGGAGATCAAGACAAACACCCCATAATTTAGTAGAACAGATACAAGAGATAGATACAATATGTGGCCTCTTGCCTGGTGAGATTACTGAGATTCATTAAAGTAATGTACACATATGTGCATTAAGAAAAGTTATTAATTCCAAGTGTCTCACCTGGTAAACTCAGCCGCGCGGTGTGCAGGGTGAGTCGTGCTTCGCAGGTTTACGTCCTGTTTTTGCAAAGTAGCCGGTCTTCACTTGGGAATTCTGAAGGGAGTGTCGCATTGGCTCTGGAGCTCCCATGGGTTACGGGGGTAAAACCGGCAGGGACTGTTTCTATTTATTGCGCTACAGCGAGCCCTGCTGGCCAGACGGCCAGTGAGCTCAAAAGAGGACACCTGCAGGGCTGGCATTTGTCCTCCAGAGGCCGGTAGCTTGCTGACATCCGCTCTCGAGTTCCTGGGTGTAAAAGAGGAAGCCGAGTCAGTCGTGGGATCGGAGGATGTCCACGGAACTTTGAGGTGTGTAGGGTATTGCTGCAGTGAGGGCAAAAATGATTGGACAGTTCAAATTGCGTAGAAAATCACACACTAAATTTATTTATAATAATTATTAAATAAAATTAACTCCTGCAAACTTTGTGATGGATCCAATTAGTACATTTGCACCAACATGTTATCAGAATATCAATATCTATTGTATTTCTTTCCAACCTTGTTTGCTTCCACCTTTTCTTCAAATATTTATATAATTCTGTCAAAGTTAATCCAGAACAATGGCAGTAACGCAAATTAGCTGTTATGTTTAACTGCGCAAGTACAACTACCTCCCTGACGTAGCATTGCTTTTTAAAGTTGATTCTATGCTGCATTGTATTTTTTTCCTTTGCCAAAATGTGCTTCCTGAGCCTGGGCAGAGTTAACTGACGGTGACCTCCCCCCCCCCCCTTCCTCTGCAGAGCTCCACACTTCAGCTGCCACGAGCCCTGCAGCCACGCCTCAGGCCAGTCGTGGTCTCCTGCCGCCTGCACATCGCCAAGGTCGGGACCGACTGTCAGCGGCTTCCTGCAGTGGCATCCAGCCACCCAGCCTGGGAGAATCGCCATGGGAACCCAGCAACCAGCGTGTGCTCCCTAGCAACACAAAGGCATGGTGGGTTATCGCTGTATCATAGATGATAATGTATTCAAGCAGGTATGGTTTTCAACCGTCTCCTGCCCTTATCAAAATGCATGTCAGTTCTTGCCATGATTGTTTTTCTCTTTATTGACCGGCTTGGTACGTTTCTGAAATATCAGTTATCTTAACCAATGTTGTTTAAAATCACCTTGTATATAATTTTCTGTTTCAGACATCACATCCTGGTGACTTTTTAAAGAGCAGAAGTTGAATGTGCTCCTGTGACACCAAACAGACTCTCAAACAATGTTTTTTTTTTTTTTTTTTTGTGGGCAGGTGAAACCAAACAAGCCTTATACTTAATGTGATCATTTTCCCCAAAAAAGAATGAATGATTTAAAGCTGCTTTCTATTCTGTTTGTCTTGTTTAGCGCAGATTTACACTGGTTAAACAACAGAAGAATAGTTTACCCTGTGCATCTTTAGTTTAAACCTGCCTCCATTAAACCTGGTTGGCTATGACATCTCATGAGATTTCAGCTTCTCGACGATATGAAAACGGGACCGGACAGAGATGGAGGATGTGTGTTTCTAACAAGGCTACACGTTTAAGGTTGCACTTTTATGACTCTATTCATTGTCACTTAAAGCACATGTTGCTAATAAAATAATTCAGTGTGGAGTAATGGTTAGGGCTCTGGACTCTTGACCGGAGGGTCGTGGGTTCAATCCCAGGTGGTGGACGCTGCTGCTGTACCCTTGAGCAAGGTACTTTACCTAGGTTGCTCCAGTAAAAACCCAACTATATAAATGGGTAATTGTATGTAAAAATAATGTGATATCTTGTAACAATTGTAAGTCGCCTGGAAAAGGGCGTCTGCTAAGAAATAAATAAATAAAAATTCCAGTAAGTCTTTGTATGGTAACAATATATTGCCATAATTCTGTAGGTCTCAGCTTTTCCATTATGGTGAATTAGATTTTTAAATGGTCATTTATTTGAATCTGTTAGAGAAGAAGATTTATCGAACGCTCCTTGCAGATACTTCAGTGCTGTACTTCTGATCAGCACTATAAAGTTGCATGTTCAAGTTCTTATAAAGAAAATAAATCACAAACGTTTAGTTTGTTTAATACGTTTTTTTTTCCTGGAAAATGAATGCACTTAGCAATTGTCTAAAAAAACTAAACGTTCAGAATTGTTTTTCTTACAAGGACTCCCATTAGTAACGCACATGTGTAACATGCAGTCCTTCAATGGGAAGTGCAGCATGGAAGAGAGTGCAAGATACACTCTTGAGTTTTGATGCTTACAAATTGTATGACAAAAAAATTCCATTAAAAATCAAATACATGTTTAAAATAATGTGTTCATTTTTCATATAAAAAAATGTGATATCTGCCAAATGATGGTAATACATATTCGTGTTACTGAAATTATTTTGTTAGCTATATTTACTTTGAAGGGAGACAGTAAAATGGCTAGACCTCTCACTGAAGGCACTGAAGAGGTTAAAGCAGATACACAGAGGTGTTGCTTGGTAGAGACACCAGCAGCAGGCCAGTATCTCCAGGCTATTTCTGTATTATTTGGGCCACCAGCTGCTACAAATTGGTAATAATTCTCCAGCCCCTAAAATGTGTTTGTATTCAGAGTCCTGCTGAGCAAACTGGCCCCTCTCCAAGTGCTATTGTTATGATCTTCAAATCTTAAACTTAAAAGTGACTACTGGATGGGATACGGTACAGTTGTGTAAAGTATTGGAGAGTATAACTGTTAACAACAAAACTTATCTAAATGGATTATGCAGTCAATCTTTGTGACATAGTTTATCGTTAAGAAGTTCACACATTCCAATACAGTAGTCTCTGGCTAAGAGAACACCCCTCAGGAAGCAAGCGAAGTGTTCTTTTTGCCGAAGTGTTCTCTAAGACGGAGTTGAATCAATAAATAAATACATATTTATTACTTGTCATGACGCACGTGCCATCAACATATGAAATGAACCGAATAAGTAAGCGAAAAGCAATAGGCAAGTGTATGTTAATAAACTAATAACACAGCCCTACACACAGGTGGGGTAAAGCAACTCACCAGAATGGAAAACACCAAATTGCGCGACGACTTGTGTCTGATTCAGTTTTTTTTCAGGAGCTCAAACAATTTCCAACTTTTTGTAAGAACAGAAACAGCGGCGCTTTTCGCTGTTTGTTTACCTGCCATTTTGTAGCGATGAGGTTGAAATCAGAATACAAAAGGAAATGATATGATGGCGGTTCTGGAAAGATTGAATAAACCAATCAGTGTGCCTCAAGTCACATTTGAAAAGATTGAATAAACCATTTCAATTTAAGTTTGATGATGATGAGTTATCAGGTTACAAAACAGTCTGTATCCGTTGTGAACGAATCGCCAGCGGTACCAAGAAGGTGTTTTTTTAGGTGAAGTTCCTGTTCCTTTAAGCGGGGCATTTACAATGGGAAAATCCCGTTTCACGGGTGGGTGTTGTCTTAGGCTACAAAACCTATGTTATTTATTCTGTTGAACTACTAAATGTAAGATTTAAAAAGTCACTTTATATAATGATAGACACAATATGCATTCAGCACTGTTTTTACAGTGTGAATACAGTACAGGCTTGTTATTTTTTCATGCCAGTGCTGTTCAGTAGCTCCATCTCAAGGTAATGTGCCTCCAGTCATATAACGGATATGATGGATAGCACAGCATTACACAGGTTAGCAGCTGCTACATTCTCTTGTTTGTGTTAATGAAGTGCAGCATGAAATCTAATAGGAATGCATTTTCAGTCCAAACGAACATGATTTCGGATACAGTATAATATAATTTGCAGCAGGCAAATTCCGTCTTAGCCAGAACATTAAAATGCCTTACATATTTATAAATAAATTGAGAGAATGTTGATTTTACTCCATTCAACACAGCAGGCCAGTTAACCAGTCTAAATGTTGTACTTATGTTATTTTTGTGTGACTTGTTTCGATGTAAGTGGTTGTAACTATGTCATTTGGTACAGTAGGGCTGTCTTTTAGTTACTTAGTTCAATTCATTGTATGGTTTGCTTATTTCTTATACATCCAACACTCTACTGCAAAAGGTTTGGATTCCATGATTTTGAACATGAAAAAACAATGATATCTGATCCTTCCCACAGGCTTGTAAGTATCCTTGCCGATCAGTGATGCCATATGGAGGATTGAGAAAGCTGTGTGAGCTCCCTACATTGACACTGAATTTTAATAAATAAAAGGTGACAGCTAACTCTTTTTATATTAAAAGATGATCAGGGCCATCACATGTATTGTGATACATAAGGTATTGCGACCTGAATATCAAGATACATATCGTATCGTGACATGTGCATTGTTACACCTCTATATAAATAATGTACTACACAGAGGCACATCAAATGGACAATTAACCTTTTTAGTGATCATTGTATAGTGTCTCCCAATGGCCCATCATAAATACATTTCTACAAGTAAAAGGCTTCTTTCTGGTCACTTGTGGTTCCCGTTTTTCGTTCAGTGTTTGTAATCTTGTGAGATTTTGTTTAATCAAAACCATTTAGACAGAGGCAGGTTTTTAATGCTGAAGGGAACTGTAATACTGATCTGAAGATGTATTTTCAGCAGTCTGCTTCAGAGAACATCGAAAAAAAAGTGTTGAAAAACTCTCTGTCAGGTACCTGTTTATTATCTGCCTGAAGCATTATTTTATCACAAAGTGTTTTCTCTTACATTATATCAATAATTTAATCTGAAATTATTCTAAAATGCTTAAACAAATTGCCATTTTTACAGAAAGAGCTTGGCAATGAAAAGAAGTACCTAGATACACACCCAGTCGTAACCATGGTAGCCACTGGTGCACTGCTTCCCTTTTATTTATTTAATCTTTTTATTATTAACATTATTTATGTTTTAACTACAAATGAACCCACTACAAGAGTAGCCTGGCCCGATGAGCAAAAAAAGACCACAGTAGCTATAAACACACCCCTTGTAAAAAAAAAAAAAAAATCTCATTACAGCCAAATCTGACTTTAAAAACAGTAATCATTCATTCAATCTGGGATCAAAACAGTTCCATTGTAGCATTTTACTTATTTAGATGTATTCAGTCCTGGTCATTCATCTACAATTAGACAAGGCGTCTGGGTTAAGCATCTGCTGCATCCTGTATTCTCTGTTAGACAATATCAAAGGCGCGTCTGTAACTGAATGCTGAAGGGCCAACACAAGAACGTCTCAGAGGCATTGGAACGAAGGCTGTCTAAAAGTGTATTATTAACATGGGGATTTTGAAGGGAGAGCCACATTGGCTCTGACACTCCCGTGGGTTAGGGAGGCAAAACCGTCAGGGACTGGTTCTCCTCATCGCGTTACAGCGGACCCTGCTGGCCAGGCACCTAGTGAGCTCAGAACTGGCCTTTGTCCTCCAGAGGCTGGTAGCTCACTGACATCCACTCTCGAGTTCCTGGGTGTAAAAGAGGAAGCTGGCTTGGTCGTGGGATCAGAGGATGCCCGCTGAACCTTCAGTTCTCCTGAACTGTGTGGGGAATCACTGCGGTGAGGAGAAAAAATAATTGGACATTGCAAATTGGAGAGAAAATCGTGGGTAAAATAATTTGGCACACTAAACTAAAAAAGTTCAAATTAAAAAAACACAAAGTACCAATTTAATTAAACAAAAAAGTATTTTTGCACACAACAAAATCTAAGAAACTAAGTAGGAAAAGCAGTGCACTTATTCTTTACAGTTTATCAATGTCTCATTTAAAGGTTTGTTTTCACAGTCAAAGAAGTTGGATTCAAGATGAACCAATTTATTGGATGCACTGTTTTCATGGTCATATAAATTGAATCAAAGTTGCATCCAGCATATATGATGAGGAGTGCATTTGATATATTCAAATGGCACCAGCTATGTCAACAACAAGCTGAAAGTGTTTTTGCAAGTCTGTCAACCAATCAGATGTATCCCAAAACACTTTTCAAGAGAATAAAACACAGAAACTAACAGAAAAATCACTTTTAAATATACACATTAATTAAACTTACTAATAATTAATCAACCCGTCAACCAATCAGAGCGAACTTAGGCGTGACGTTTCAGAAACATTTTGTTCAAAAGTTCTTTAAAGAAATTGAATCGACTTGGAATGCATTGCTTTTTAGAATTTAGAATTTAGGTTTTAGAATGTGGTCCATGCAGTTGGAAGCACCATGCTACCTAGTAAACTTGGTAATTCGACTATTACTACTGAATTTAGTAATAGGACTTAGTTAGGGGTAATTACGCTACACAAACAGAAAATAATTATCTTTTTCAACACATCTAGAATCTTAAAACTTTGAATTTGATTTGCGAACATGTGAATGCGTCTCATCAGAATCCTTCTCATGCCTGTACAGTAGGCCATCTCTGTAATATTGCCGTTTTAGGGAACAATCATAAACCACAGCTTAAATCCTTCTATTAGTTATTAAAATGTGGAAATAAATCTTAACTTTAAAAACGTTCAGAGGTTGCAACGCATTAGCGTTCTAAAAATCACCCAGTTCTCCCCAAATGAAAAACACTTGAGAGGTTAACACAGAAACTTCACGGATGTCTTCATTTAAACGGTGATCGAACATGACTGCAGCTTTCTGACTTTAAGCGTTATTTTTCTCTTGATCCGGCCAGGTAACGTACGTCAGGCCCTCTTGTAAATAATGCGTTTCACTGGCAACTATAAGAACCCAGTGTGCAGCTTGTGTGCCATTGCGTTCAAACTGCCAAAGAAATGTCAGGGTAAATTCCACAAAGATGTTTTAAACTCTGACTTGACACTGGCTTGTTCTAGAGTTTCAGAAATAAATTCCTTATATGAAATGATAATTGACTAGTACTAAGTAAAACCAGTCAGCCAGTCTTCGGATATAGGGTGACTAGTTTTTATGGCATACATCCTTCTAGACATTGGAAAGTAAAGTTGTTGTATTTAAAATAATAATAATAATAATGTTCTACACATTTATTAAAGAGTAAATAACTTTCATCTTTTTAATTTTCATACTTTTCAGGATGTTTTCAATTATTCTGCAAGGTTCTTGTTACAATTACTCAAATACAAACAGTATTTATAATCTCAGGTCTCTGTTAAGGTGATTGCACATGAGTTCAAGCTGCCTGCCGTAGATATATGTAAGACAGGCTAGATCAGCCAGTGTCTTTATAACAGTAAGCACCAGTGCCATCTAGTGATCATACACTGGATCAAGTTTCCTTGCATTTTTCTGGAATACTGCTGACCACTAGATGGTGCTGGTGCTTACTACTGTTTGTCTGATCTAGCTTACATTGCATATGTCTATGGAAGGCAACAAGAACTAAAGTGCAGTTGCTGGGTAGTAATCTGGAAAAAGACATCTAAAAATACTGTTTGTATGCGTAAACCCCCAAAGCTTTCCACGTCACCCCTGGCACATTTCCATCTGCACCATGAAACTAGTCTGTAAACCTCAATGTCATCTTGTTTCATTATCAAACTCCCAGTTCCCTCTGCACATTACAACCCAATCAGCAACCTGACATTACACAGGTCAAAAGATCACCAGTGTGTATCATGTTTTGTATAATTGCAATTTGTAAATTAATTTATCAACCTCTGACAAATACTACTATTCAGCCCTCGTGTTGTGCATGCACATCATTTTTCTGCAGTCCTTTGTGCTGGCTGATCGTTAGGGCTGATAGAACCCACATTGAAATCGATTTCATCTTGCTCCGCTCTGATGAATGAGTCTGATTTTCAAGCACTTTCAAGTAAGTCTCAGTGGCAGATGGAGAAGTTGAACTAAACCTTGTTAAAGTAGTATTTTAATGTGCCAGAAATAAAATAAAATGTTCTACTTTAGCATAGAACATAGAAAACACGTTTTTACTATCTGTCTAATGTCCCTGAGGTATACAAATTCAATTAAATATTCAAATGTTTTGAACTGTATTCTACTTTAGCTACAACCAAAACTATTTGTATGAAGTACTTATGTTGTGCCCAGATAAACCTAATTAAGTCAAGATTAATAAAAAAAAAGTTTTACTTAAAATGCTGGTATCATTCCTGACCTTGCCAAAGTAAATATACTGTTGGATGTAATTTAGAACAGTACTTTTAAAAAATGAAGTTTGTTATGGTTATGGAAATTATGTAAAGAAAACAACGGAGAGCATTAACAGATCTACAAGCTGGAAAATGAATTAAGAATTCCAAAAGGACCCAGAGATATTTTAATTGTATAATTACTGTGGTTGAAGACGATACAAATAGTAAGTGTCCTCACATATATATATATATATATATATATATATATATATATATATATATATATATATATAGGTGCTTTGAATGAGTTCAGGCTTAGTCCAACAGCAAAACCAAGCCTGACCTTATATACAGGTTTTCCTAATTAAATGTCCCTCAGCTGTAGACAATTATTTGATTGTCCTACACCATCAGTCGTTTACCTTGTTGCATTCTGGGAGATGTAGTTTTCTGTCCCCTAGATCTGCCAGCAGAACTACATCTCTTAATCTCGTCTACCCATGCAGAGTTAAATAGGATAGACTTCTGGTGATATGACCAATGTATCTCCCCTCAGTTACTCTACCCCAGACGTTCCCACAGTAATGACTTCTTTGCATCGTTCAGATTAAACAATGCAAAGAAGGCTTAACTGTGAAAGAATGTAGCAAGTGTCCCCCAAGGAATTATATTTTAGTGTAAATTTGAACATTACAGTGGGGCACTTTAATTGGGATCCCTGTACAGTAGACCTCCTTAACTGTCCACCTTTAGTCTATGTATCAAGACTGGCATCATGTCGTGACCAAAAGATAATGGGTTGTTGATACCTATATTAACGTATTGTCCAACAGTGCTGCATCAAATGATTTTCATCATTTGACAATTATTTAAAGGCTTGCTGACATACTGGAAGCAGGGTGACAGCCCTGCTTTTATTCTGGGAATTTCCTTCTGTCCTGAAGTTTATTTTCTTCTGCTCCCCCTGCTTTCTATTTAGGGGTTGATGGGTTCCATTACCCAGGTCTGGATGACTTCTGACTTCTATCAGGTCTCACTTCATAAGGAGGGCGGCTCCTTTTAAGATGAAAGGCAAGATCCTGGGCCACTTATATCCTATCAAAAATTCTACTTGAATTATTTCTTAAATTTGATAACCAGGAAAGAATAAACTATTGTTTGTTTTCAATGGTGTCAAAAAACACCACAAAGTTTAGTATATTCATTAGGACATGTCTGCAAATATGTTGTGGTAAAAATGTTGCTTCTTAAATAAGAGGAAGACAAGTTAGAGACGTGTCACGCAACGTCAAGAACATACACATTTCAGTAGATTTTAATGTCATCCAAACGTGCTACCTGTCAAGGTGGTTGGGTGCAACTGTGAAAAGTTTGTAAAGGAGCAGAAAAAAAACTCTCAAAATTAGCTATTTTTTTTAGGATCTTAACGCTTCAATAAAATTGCATGGCTCTGCAACATAAAAGTGACACATCTTTTTAGCTTTTTGCAATATGCTAAAACTAAAACTTACTTAGGAAATTGGAAACAGTTTTTCAGATCTGAAGTTAACCTGCAAACACACACATAACTGACTTGTAGTGGCGTAGATACGTTTGCGGCTTGTGGAACATGGTTCAGAAACTCTTGTTGATTGGTTGTAGGTCTAAAGGGCTTTGCCCACTGGATCCATTCCGTCATTTATCATCCGTCATCCGAAAAAGTCATGCACCAATCCATTGCTATGACAACTGCTTACAGTTGTCATAGCATCAGAAACCATATGACCAATGTTTTATTTCAAACACTCGCTCCTGTAATAAATATATCTAAAAGTTGGGAAGCTAGCAATGACCTACCAAAAATACTTTCCCATAATGACCTTCTACTCTCTGTGTATGGAGCCAGAAATTCCATCACTTTCATGTACTGCCCCTCTTTTCTGACTGTTCAGCCCTGACCGCTCTTGCCCCGTCACGCTTCTTTCTCTGATATGCGTCTCGCAGGTTAGGCCATTGTTTCTTTACTTCCTCAACTACAATTGAAATAAAAAGTATATGCTTGTAATAATAACCTATACTGCAAAAAATCCATGTGTTTATGTATGCTATCAGTTCATAATTTCATGTTTTATAATACATATCATTCATGCCCAAGTCCACCTCAGTGTCTTTCCATATTTTCTTTTTATTCAGTCTTTGTAATCTTTGTTGTATTTATCATAAAGTAATTTTTGTTTGGCGACACACACAATTAGATTTTCCATTTTGTTCAGGGAACTGCAACAATCCACATGTCTTCCCAGTCGTTTTTTATTGGTCAATGTATTTTTTAACGCATGTCAAAACAAGTTCGATTTCAAAATTGACGCACCACTGGCGTACGACAGTTACGGACTCAGTGTGCAAGGTGCAATAGGGAATGCACAGGATCGTTTTTTTTCTGTTTAGACGCATGTTAAAATCGGATGCGTTATCGGATCCAGTGTGCAAAGGCCTTAACTCATACATCACCACTACACTACATGAACCTCTGCTTGAATACACTCGAATTGTATTTTGATTTTCTTCTTGTGTCCTGTGCAGCGCTTCGATATACTTTTTGTATGAAAGGCGCTATATAAATAAAGTATTGATTGAATGACTGATCGGATGAATGGACATAACCTCATATACTGTTTGGGTATTGTTTACAGCTGTAGCTAATAAGTTCAGAATACATGTGCCACTGCTGGTTCAATTACAAACTCCAATGCTCTGTCAGGTTTGTGTTACAAAGAGGTGTTACAGTTTTCTAGAAGAACAGTCCTTTGAACCTGTATTGTGATATACAAAGAGGTCCCCTGATCTTAGTGAGGAAGTAAATTAAAGCTGTAAGGAAAGGAAATTGGTCAGAGCCCTGGGATTATACCCATGCTCTTCTTGTACAAGTCCCCTAGGATTCAGACATGAAGCAGATATGTGTCTAATTCAAAGAATGGCCATTGCAATGAAACAGAACCCGTCTTCTTACTTCCCAAACACAATATACTGGGCTTCATGTGCACTGTCTAAACTCTGTTCTGGAAACCATTCTGCATGAACATTCACTCCCACTGTAATCCTCAAAAACCATGTACGGTTGGAGCAATGCATCTTTTTAAAATGTATTTAAAATATTTTACTAGGTTATTTTACCTGTGAATTACAAATGTTTATGCCATACTAGTTGTGTTATGTGTAGGAGGAAGAAAGAGAAGCAATTACATTTTTGCAATTGCACAATATACTAGAAAGAAAGCAACAGTAATTAAGAACATTAGCCTTGCTCAGGAGTATGGGTGCTATTAATATAAATTTAAACATTTACATTTTAGCCAAGTAATGAATGTTTAACCAGTGTCAAATATGCAGGCCAAATATACAGTATGTTTATTACATATTCAATATTTCTTAAGTGTATTTCATATACACAAATGCAGTCTTATACACAAATGCTTATGCACACATTTCGCAGTAGTTTATAAAACAGTGATGGGGGGCTTCTTTTGATGGCTTTTCTGATTCGTTAAAACATTTCCAATAGTTTATAGTTTAAATGTTTAAGAAAAACAAATGGAACCCAACATCCCTACTCTGGAGAGATTTAAGAATGTCTCTACTCTATTTTAAACCACAGTCTGTATACATTATAAACACATCAGTGAAGTTTATAGCCAAGTTTTTAAATTAAACTTATTTTTTTTTATTTTTGGGAGAGAATATTCTTTTACATACATTAAACAGATTGGTATGGTACAAGCTGCATTGCACATTTTAAAGCCTGCAGTGGCTCACTAAACATTGAGATTCAGTAGGTGAGCCGCTTCTTCACCAGTTCCAGAAGAACAGTCTGCTGCCATGTTTGGAAGGCTGGAGCTCCCCCTCAATGACAGGATTGGGCTCTGGTCTTGGCCTCGAGTGATATGCATTCTCAGGGAAAGGCCGGTCTGTCTGGACCTTGGTGATCTGAGAAAAGAGAAGGGTTTTATAACACAAGACATTCCAAGATAAATGGAGCACTCGTCCATGTAGAACAGCTGCTCCACAGGTTCTGGAATGAAGACTTGAAAGTTATTTTTTTATGCTAAGTTTAGTCAAGTAGCGAGTTCAGTAATTAGAGAACACTGACTATATTAGCAACTGCTGGTCTTTACACAAGACGACAATCTGAGAACAAGTTCACTTAACTAGCTCTCAAATTAACTAATCCTACCCCTCCAGAGGTAGTTTAGCTACTTAATTACTTAGTTTAGGAGTTAAAAACAAAAACTAACCCTGAAGTAGTGTGTGTGTATAAAATTAGAGCATAATAAAAAGTACTGCTGCACTGGCCACTGCTGAGTCCATACTTCCTGTATAAACATCCGGTCCATGCTGCTGTTTCTGGTGTTTGTACTCAATGTGACAAGGAGCAAATGCAAATGAATAGTCCATATGTGAATATCAAAACAAGGATTATGTGCGTGAAAAGTCAGACATATAATCTCATACAACATCAGTACAGAGAATTGAAAAATTAAGAAAAAAAAACAAAAAAAAAAAACACTGGATTCATAGCAGGAAAAAAAAAATTCCTAAGAATGTTTTTCTGCCAGTGTCTCCCAAGTAATTTTTTAAAGATCAATCTGCATGACCCTCTCTGCAACACAAGCAGGAAGCAATTAATGAAATATGTACCTTTAATTCTCCAGTGTTTTAATATGGTGGCTCATTGAAGCCATCAAAATATATATATATATATATATATATATATATATATATATATATATATATATATATATATATATACACACACACACACAGTAGTCTCCGTGTATAGGAACACCTCCTAACAGAACACCCGTGTGGTGAAACAGATTTTTCCCATTGTAAATGCACTGCCTAAAGGAAAAGGAACTTCGCCCAAAAGAACACCTTTTTGGCACCACTAGCGATTCATTCACAACTGATAACAGTACTGTTTTGTAACCTGATAACTCAAACTTAAATTCAAATGTTTTATTCAGTCTTTTCAAATGTGACTTGTCATCACGAGAGTGTCTTGAGGCCACTGATTGGTTTATTAAAATCCTTCCAGAACCGGCATCATCTCATTGTTTCGTTTTGTATCCTGATTTCCACGAGTGCACCTCATCGCTAGAAAATGGCATGTAAACAAACAGCAAAATGTGCTGCTGTTTCTCTTACAAAAATTTGGAAATTGTTCAAGCGCCTGAAAAAAGCCTGGAATCGGACCAGTCACGAGCAATTTCGCGTTTTCCTTTCTAGTGAGTTGCTTCACCATTCTGTTAAATAATTTTGTGCATGTCTTGAATATTGCTCCTGTACAGGTATTCATAATTAATCTAGAGCTGCTGCTCCATTTAACGTGTGTAGGTGTGCTGTGTTATTTAGTTTGACAGTTAGTTTATTAACGTTAGTCTGTTACTTTATTATTAGTTTATTAACATACACTTGCCTATTGCTTTTATCTTATTTATTCTATTCATTTCATATGTTGATGCATGTGCGCCATGACAAGTAAGACATATTTATTTATTTATTTAATAATTCATATTGTGTCTGGTGGTCAACTCCATCTTAAAGAATACTTCAGCTAAGAGAACACTTCACTTGTTTCCCCGAGGGGTGTTCTCTTAGCCGGAGACTACTGTATTACCATTCTGCTGGATCGTATCACAAGAGCATTTATTTATCTCAGGAGCCTGAGATAAATGAAGTCAGGAAAACAGAAGTAATCATTTCTGTTTTCTTGAGGTCCTGAGAAAAATGATCTTGTACATTTATTTTCTTGACCTGTGATGTACTTAGGTCAACAACAGGAAACAGAAGCACATACTGTAACCTAACAAAGCAGTGATAACTTGATTGGGATCTATCTTTTCTTTCTAAATGTGAATGTTTGGTGCTTGTTTGAAGACGTAAGGCCTTCATTTAACCAGAACTCAGATGGGCAGCAGCAATTTGAGCTTCCCAGCAATGGCCCATATCCCTGACCTGGAGAGGTCCTTGGCCTCTTATCCCTGACAGACTACCTGCAAACGTTTCTTCTTACCTTTGACAGATCTCCAAGACCAGGTCTCTCCCAGCCCAGCTTCTCTAGGACGCAGCTATCAAACGCATGTTGTTGCTTGCGACAGCGGCGCAGCTCAGACAAATTGGAGTAATCCAAGCAGGTCCAATATTCTGTGAAGGGTTCGGCACAGTTAGTCTTTATCTGCCTGAAAAAAATGAAAAAACAGTTTTTGAAGAAAGTTTGATATCAGACTTACTTTACTATAACTTTGACAGAATGGCTTTTTGTGTTTTAAAACATGGTAGAAAACTAATATTCAAAACTGAATCAAAGGATATGACTGACTTTCAGTACATACAAACTTGACATCCTATCATCACTGCCATTGCTTTTTGCAGAACATGGTCTGGAAACTGTCTTACATGCAGTACATTTTTGGTTGAGCATGTCTCCAGTTACATACAGAGGGGGAAAATAAACATGACATACAGCATTTATGTCATGACCGGTTTTTGACAGTAAAACAATCGTTAATCTCTGGTAATTCACAATGTAGAGGGCATTATTGTGATTATGTTGTAGATATGTGCATTTAATTTGCTTTCTTTTTTTTTGATGCATTTAAGGTTTGTCCATTCTCCCACTTGGGAAAAAGTAATTCCTCTAGAATATACCCCCCTTCTTTCTCAATAGGAAATGTAGCTATATTACATCTATGTTAGTGATGAGGTTTAATACAGGTTATCAGCTTGAGAGTTGCCCCAGTCATTCACATATAATAAGGCTTACCTGAAGAACTGCAGAGCACACTCATTGACCTTCCTTCCCTCATTCAAGCATTTCCTTGGGTCCTTTTCCTCCCAGCGGCACAACATGAACTCTTTATTGGCCTTGTCACACTGCGCCCCATAGTGATGAGCTGCTGCTTTCAACACTGCTGAGGACACGTTCACCTTCACATGGAGAAGAGAAAAGAAATCAAAAACCTGGGGTACAGTGCGAGGCCCTCACTGTAATATATAAATGCATGTTATTGTGTTTATTACTGTTACTGTCATTCTACTGATGATACTCGAGCCGTGGATTATGCATCGTGCATTAGGGTTGGAACAATAATCGATTATCGTGATATTATCGATAATGTTTTTGCATCGATAATTGTATTGCGTTGAAAAATAATTATCGATAATCATTTTATCGTCCGTTACCCACTATGATATGCTTGTGTGTAACAGTAACTCTGCATTGAAGCATTAAGACTGGACTTAACTGTCTGCGTGAGGCGCAACACGTGATCTGTGCGCGCTGCGTAGTGGGAAGTTGTAACATGTGACGTAAGATTCACGGAGTAAAGGCAAACGTTTGAGCTAATGGCGATGGCAACTGCAGAAACTACGAAACCTTCCGAAAAGATTTTAGAAAAAAGAAACAGCATCAGTCCTGTGTGGCAGTTTTTTTGGAGTGACAGAAAGTGATCCGCAAGGTAATAAGCCCGTCTGTAGCCAGTATGGAAAAGCTGATATTTTTTAATCGCAATTTATAATTTTTTTGTTTGTTTTTTTTTAAACACTTTTTTTAATAAGTAGCCTATATTTCAAAAGTTTAAAAGCTACTAAAGATTTGGTTATATTTAGGGGTCTACTTAAATCGCGGTAAATTTACGTATTTTTCACGGCTATGTTGCGGAATAAAATTAGGATTTCGAGGTCATTTCGCGGACCTGTTTAAACATTAAATAAACCCAAGTAGACAGTATTTCAGAACACTATCAAGCCTAAAAATATTTGTACTTGCTTCATTTCTAAAACAGAGTGCTGTCATTTGTTAAATAAAGGCGAGTATGCAGCATCCCCCTGCAGTTGACTTGCCCATACATTGAGACTGCGCTTTCTGCATCCACTGAATTGCTGGAAGTTAAGGCAAAGCCTGCCAAGTTATAAAGATGTGGAAATCAATTAGAAACAGCCCCAAAACTCGGTTACACAAGGGCATCTGGCATACTTTAATAAAGGCAATGTATGCAGCACGTTCGTTGTCATGTTATTTGTCCCAATAATTTATTTTATTAGTACCGAGTCAAAACAAAGAAGACGTGGCTATTCGGGTCTAAATTTCCAACTGTAATGTAAGCAGCAGGTTGAAGCGAGGTGGCTGTGCTAGATCGTTTTAGTACTGATTTAACTTGCAGACAGGAATACTTCTTGTCTGCACTGACTTTTCAGTTTGGTTTCTGAAAGCTGTTTATTTTACGTTTTGCGTGATTTTGAAGCTATATAGCGATCGATCGTACTTTCTCCAAATTCACATTAAGATATGGAAAACAATTACCTCAGTCTGCATGTAGTTTATTTGTGAAATATCTTTAAACGATCATCAGCCGAAATATACTTTGCTTTTTTTGTCGTCCATTTCTACTATTTTCCCTCCAATGCTGAAAACTAGATTTTTTTTTAGCAACCTAAATGAAAACAATGCAACTTTGTCCCGCCCCCTCCTGCACAGTACAGATCACATAAAATCAGTAAAGACGCACTGACAGGCTGAAAACTTTGTCATTTGAATAGTAAACAAGAACGTTAACTGCTTTGGAGAAATTATTTTGTAAATGTTACTTGTGGACATTTATTTTTTTTTTTTTGCTTAAGTGCAATGCACACGGGACGCCGAAGGAATAAAAATGGGCTATCTACAGAAGGAAGATACATAGTTTGCATCGCTTGTGTTGTACAGTAGTTCATTTAAACAAGTTTTCTTTTTTTTTCCTCACCGTACTTGTTTGTATGCATTGGCCCCTAAGAGGTGAATTTCGCGGTGACCCCTCAATTTCACGATTTCCGCGAAATCGCGAATTAGGTAGGTCCCTAGTTATATTATTTGTGCTTTTTTGTAACCAACCATTGTTTCATAACTTTTATTAAAGATGTCTCGTTTTATTTCTTCTAAACTCGTAGAGGCAGTTGTCATATATAGCTTTAAATTTGATAAATTCCAAGACATTTTACATGTTATTTTTTCAGCCGATAATCATGATTATCGTGATAATTTACAGCCGATAATCGATAACTGAAAATGTCATTATCGTCCAACCCTATCGTGCATGCTGTTGAGCAAGTGTATTTTATATATGACAGTATGTTGCTTTATTTAGATTGGGGCGCTTACTTTAATGAAGTTGCCGTCGCTTTAAAGCGTTTTGTTTTAGCCATATGTTCGGTAATCTTCCAAGAGAAGGGGTAATGCTAATGTTCAGTTTTTACTGCTAAGAGTTAGATTAGTTAAATAATAATAGTTCATTTTTGTATAAAATCATTCCAGGTGTAACTGTTTATTGAATAACTGATCCTGTTATGAGCAGGCAGGGCTGGGGATTATTGAATGAAGTGTCTTTCCTGTGCTTTGTGTCATTCGTGCGCTTGTCTTTATGAATGTCAGTCATTTTGTGTACAGCCTGTTAGTCAGTTGTCATTTGTAATTTGTGTGAAGTATTCTTCCAGTGCCAAAATAAATATTTATGCCTGTGAACACGACCAAGTTGCTGTTTCCTGCGTTCCAAGAAACCTCCGGGAATAATGTGATTGTGGGTAAGCTCAGACCATCACCCCGTTACATACAGGCTTCAGGCTATTAGTCTGTTCTATGTGCAATTAATTTCCCATACCCACATCAACATTTGTTCTAACAGCGGATCTGAATAGAATACCACAAACACTGCGAGTCAGTTCAATACAAAAAAGTTACAAAAACCAGATCCAGCAATGGAGGTATTCTCCCCAAAAACATACAGGCAGTTAGGAGTAAAATGATACAGAACATGTAAAAAAATATATATGTCACTGTTTGAAAATAAATCTGTAAACAAACTTTATATTGCTATAGATATATTTTAGATATTAAAATATCCTCTATGACGAGTCAGTCATAGCAAGCAGTGACAATGTGGTAAAGTCATCACGAATGTCAAGACTAATGTGTCAAACACAAGAATTTTCTGTTGATGATGACTGTCCCAATACTTGGACTTGTCTGATATTAATGACTTATCCAATGTAACAAATGCTACAGTTTCAGGCCCTCCACGTCCTACGACTGCAGCAGAAGCATGCCCGCCACCTCCCCCTTCACATCAGTGTCTTTAATCATGGTCATAAATAGGGTGCCATAAGCCACTGACCTGAACTTCTTTCAGAAAGATACTTGCATTAACAGCAATATCATGCAGAAAGTTCTTTATAGTCAAAACACTCTTGGGGTTCCTTTAGTTAATGGGAAAAAATAAGTCTGGACTTGTAAAGCTTTCTTTCCAGATGGAGCTGGTGGGATTGTAGAAATAAGAAAACTAAATAATGCAATGACAGCCTTCTTTTCAATGCTTCATTCTTCATACTTAGAACTCTCGACAAGTAAACAAAAAAAAATACAGCAGACCATCATCAAACAACTACCTTCTATAAATGGGTGTACTGTCAAACATCAGTGAATTAATATTTAGATTTTTACTGACGTGTGAAATATTGCATTGAGCACTTGGTCACGGCCTTGAACAACGCTGACCAATATAACTATTAACATTAATACTGGTCGTACTTCTTTTTTCAAAAGACGTGCAGCTAAACGTTGCATTGTCAATTAAGTGAAAAGCACTATTTTAACAATGCGGAGATTCATTTTTAAATTAAACTCACAAATAAACAAACATACAAAAGTGCCCGGCTGCACATGACGGTGAGCAGTTTCAACAAAGATAAGCCCTAACCTCCATACCACGTTTGCACGCTAATTAATTAAATGTATCTGTACTCCAAAGGTCTTTACTATCCACACCCCCTGGGTCAGAGCTAACACATACCGTTACTTTAACTTTGGTTAAAAAAAAAACAAACAATAGTTATGAACTACTTCTTTGAAGTATATACAAATGATTCATTAATAACAACATGATAGTACATTTTTGTTTCCTGTTCAAATGCCCGATGCCACTCATTAAGTTATGGATACAAAAAAGCAAGTAAAAATCACAAGCTGTTGGTCGGATAACAATTTAAAATATTATAAATCAATATGGTTCCTCGACAGAATCGGTTACGTTTTTCTACACGGTCGGGCACCCCTGTGTATTTTGACAATGAATGACATTGTCAGACTCCGTTCACAAAAACACGAGGGAACAAGTTCAATAATTCAGTAATATACAATGCTACCGTATTTGAGTTACATAAAGCAATTGTATAATAACAATAATTCTAAATACATAATAAACTGTGTTAGCAGAGTACAAAAATGCATCACAAAATAGCGTAACATATGATACAAGCAACCTCGCAGCACACCAACACGTAAGTTAATTTATCCATTGTCATGACTAAACCATAAACAAGACCAGAAAAACATTATATCTGACGGCTTATAAAACTAAAGACTAGGTTGTGTGCCGATTCTCAATTTCAACATAGCGAACACCGCATCTTTTTTTCCATTAAAGTACTTACCTCGTTGACATTTAATTCCTCTAAAGTGGGTATTTCCACCGTACCCGGCATTGTACTGGGAGTTGATTATATATAAAGTCTAAACATAGACAGCAACAAATATTTACACCTGTTTCTAACTCGAAATGTACTCAAGGTCCCCTGACTGTGGTGGACAGGGCTCAGGGCTACAATCTAGGCCGCACAAAGAAGGTCATCTCCTGCGCCTGCGTCATATTAACGCCGCCTCTTCGAGGTTATGATGAAGCTGTATCCTTGAGTTTGCCATGTTGGCTCAATCTGCCATTTAGCTAAGTAACCGCTCAGGCCACTTAAGAGACAGAATGGTGCCAGTTTTATTACAGTTATATCTGGTGCACTTCACGCCGTACGTAAACGTAACCTTTCACGCCATAGATATGTTTCAGGCTCTCCACTTTAATGATGAATACCGTTTACTTGGCGGTTGAGTTACTCACGACTGCTTAAGAGTATGCAATTCACTCTGGCGCAGGTAACCATTATAACGTATAACTAACTGTACAAAACAAAATGGCAAATGTATCACCAATTTGAAATACTGCAGTACCGTTCTACATAATACCTAGTGTGTTGCGTGGGGAGTTCTTTGATTACTAATCAGATTAGAAATAACGTGGACCACGTGTTGTCATGGAGACGTAGTCACAAACCCGACTAAATACAATCTAGGGAGCAACAGTAGAAACAGCATCGACGGTTACATATCACAGAACAGCTAAACTAAAAAATTAAACAGAATACATAATTTAAAAAAAAAAAATTGAAATGGAATATGTTGGGAGCATCTATGAAGGAGAGTACCATAATGGCAGGTATGAGAAAAAAGTACTGTTAATGACACAGCGAGCCGGGTTTGTGCGCAAATTGAAAAATAAGTCAAATAAATAGCTTGCAAGAACTGGCTTTCCTTACTAGGTAATAATAATAATAATAATAATAATAATAATAATAATAATAATAATAATAATAATAATAATAATAATAAACGGCACATAAAATATTCAGGTATGCTCAGCCAGCTCAACCAACCAACAAATCTAGGATGTTGTTATTGTTGTTGTTGTTGTTTTCTATTTTATTATTCACATCCTTTACCCAAACATGTACACATTTTATGTCCAATATATGACACATGTCTGTAATGTGGGTGATTCGAGTTGCGACATAAAAACAGTATTGCAAATTCAGCACGTCTTTAGAATTCACATTTTGGTGTACATTTTCTCATTGTTGCAGCTACACACAATTTTAACAGTGACTGCTATAGTTAGTTGGTATGTTGTTACAGTTTCACAAATACTGTACTTTGACATTTCAAGACCTGGCAGCCCTGAGGGCAACAAGGGCTAGCTGAACCCTAATAAACCCAGATTTATTGTTCATTCCTTGTCTAGTTCTACCCCCAATAATGATTTAGAATTGTGGTGATTCAAATGGGTTCTTTTTGTTAAAGTTCTGATGCCACCTTTGAATGTAAACATCAATGTCTTTCCTACTTTCACGAGAAGAAGAGACCTCTGAGGTCTTGAAAGCTTGTGATTAATTATTGTTTTGTTAGTCCAATAAAAGGTATCACCTGTCCTTCTCTTTCTATTTACCTATCTATCTCTGGACTAATACAGCTACCATTTCTCCTTCCCCCTTAATGGAAACTTAAAACCCGAAAATCAGGGTTATATTATTAATTGATTGTGGGCAGTTGTCTTTTTCTCTAACATTAGCTGCTTTTTTTTCCCAACCACAATGGGCTAAAGTTTGCATTGGAGTAAAACTACTGTAGACCTTCTAAAGATGTTTTACAGTGATTTGGTACATGCAGCTTCAGTATCTACTGACATGAACAAAACCCTTTTATTATTGTAGGTTGGAAGGGAGTGGAGTGTATACCCTCCAAACTGGGACTCGATATGAAGGGGAAATGAAGGATGGGATGTATCATGGCAAAGGAACGCTCCACTTCCCCCTTGGAAATAAATATGAAGGGATTTGGGAAAAAGGAATCGCAGTAGAGGTATTTGGAGAAATGTGTCTTTTGCTGTGTGCACCATCATTAGCTTAAATCAAGTTTGATTTGATATTTTGGTCTACAGTACTGTATATCAGAAACAAATACTTTGCTTAGTTTACATTTTTCCAAATATAATTTGAGCAGTGATACCCTGCACAGAGATAATTGACTGAGATCATAGATCATAGACTGGTTTTGGTTTGCAGTTCCAGATGTGGACGGTGTTATTGGAATCACATGTCAATGAAGATACCATATTGCTTTAAACATTACATTTTTCCTGCTTTAGTATATTGTAAGTTCTATTGACATGCACTCATTTTTCTTTTTACTCACTGTCAATTAAGGAAAAGGGTTATATTACACATTATGGGAAGATGTGTCTTCTGAAAAAAAGACAGATAACAAAAGAGGTATCTCAACAGAAATTATAATAATCATGTCTAAATAAGACTAAGCCAGAGCAGTTATGCATGACATCAACTCAAAATGCCAGATGTTTACTATAAAAACTACATCCTGCAATGGGCTCAACAGTGCCTATGCTGCTAAAACAAAATAGATTCAGTAGTTTGTTGTGTTTTTATCCAAGGCGACTTATAGGTGTCACAGGGCAGTACAGCATTGCAATGCAAGATTATTATTTAAATACAAATAATACTGCTAAAGCACAATATGAACTAGGATGCAACAAGTAAGGATTACAGCAAATTATATCTACAATTATATCTACAAGGACATATTAGTAGTGCAATAGTGCAAGGATAAGCCACCCAGAAGACCAAGTCATATTGTACCATATAGAGCTGGAGAAAAAAGTTGAAAACATGTCACCCGCACTTTTTTGGGGGATAAGCAGTCCCTCATTGGACAGAATAATTTGTAATGAAAATGCCATCACTGACTTGTATTCTGTAAAATAATAGCTGACAAGTCCTTTGCACTTCAGTCTCAGTCACAATGTTCAAGACAGAATTATTTGATGGTCTTTAAAGAGAGATGATTCATGATAATTGTAGGCCATTGTGGGAAACAGCCTTCCTATTTCTGCAGATTATATTACAGTACATTTATGGCAATGGCCTCTTATCAGGTTCAGTTGATTACATTATTGCATATGTCATCATTAATATTTGGGATGTTGAAGAAAAACAAAAAAACATGATTGTTTTATAGGGAAAGTACACATTTGCAGATGGACTTAAATACAAGGATAAAGACTGGGAGTACTGCGACGGTTACGACCGGAAGTTTTACACAGAAATCTGTAATGGACTTAAACCAGCAGGTAAAGAAATATACTTGATTTTTAATTTGAAATAGAATCCCATCTGTAATTGTATCGATTATGTTTATGTAGGTCATTGCTGTCTGTGAAACTGAGACTTAGAGCTTAGACCACCAGTGACAAATTGATTAATATATTGGTATTTTCCTTTATTGAATTTGTTTGTTTTTCACAAGGTCGTTCACAGCTAACCAACTTAGACTCACCAAGAGAGATCACAGAAGGGTGTTATGACTGTGGGGATGGATTTTATAACCCCCAGACCAGAGTCATCATAGATTACAAAAACACATTTTTGAGAAATGCAGGTAAGATTTGAGAGAGTAGCAGCTTTTTTGCAAATGTTATAGTGCAATTTGAACACTGTAGTAAAATACTTTGATAAACGTGGGCAGTGGTTCTTGTATTTAGCAAATCTGCCTTTTATGAATGATTACATCATGTGCAGAAATGAAAACAGCTATAGTAATTAATAAAGAACAAGTAGAATGGAACAGTGAATACGTAAGGTGAAATCACACAATTGTTGCTTTGCATTCAGGACCTTCTTCTCAGCCTGTACAGTAAACCATTCCTATGGAAAACCAGAATACGTCATATTATGTAAAATCAGAACTAGCCATCCTTGGAGCTAGAGCCCAGTTTGTCACTATGCCAAATTTATAATCAGCAGTGGTTGCCTATTTCTGTAATTTAGCTACAGGGCATGTAGGAGCTGTATGAAGTTACAGCCAGGTCATTGATTAGGTTAGACCTACTGCCATACATAAAGATCATGACCCTAAATTAACAATTGCACTTTGTATGCTCTTGTCATAGCATTTGCCTTCAGTACAAAACGCCAAAGTTGAAATGACCCACTAGAGAGAGCAGTGATGCTTCATACTGCCATCTGGTGGGAGCCTAGGGAACTAGATTTATTTGGCACATTCAATCTGTAACTTAATGGTTTTATTAAAAAATATATACGCAAACATCAGGACCTTCAGGGTTAAAAATAAATATAAAGCACACCTCCACTCTAAAATGAGAGCTCAAGATGGGATCTTTGATTTAAAGTGAATGCAGTACATCACACAGGAATTCAGATTTGGATGCCAATGTTTTACAATAATACAACAAAAAGGAAATCTCATGGGTTAGGAATTGTTCAAGTTTAACAACGTGGCCGTACAGTGAGTGTCTTATTCCAAAATGCGGTGCAGTTGTGATTCCGTTTTGGTCTGTGGAAAACCCTGAATCAGGTGCAGTGGGTATTACTGTTTTTTTTTTGTTTGTTTTTTTTGTGGCCACTTTGTTAGGCACTTGCATGATGCTGATGCTGCTTGCAAAGAATGTTAAGAGCAGTGTTTAATTAAGGTTTTATTAGTTTGCAAGAACATAATGTATGTCTGCTCGCAAACCCCAAAACCTATAGATCTGACATTCTGATTCCTGTTCACAAAAATATTCATCAGGATCCTGCAATATATTTCATCATTGGTAGAGGCTGACAAAAACTATGTGACATATAGTAGTATTTTTACTGATTGTGGTACCTGAGGTATGTATGTGCATAAACCAGGGAAGACTAAGAATTACATTATTTTTCTATGTTATATTAATGATATTGGAAATAAAAGCTGGATACAAGAACGGTAATAATGTCCTGAACATTTCAGTTTTTTAATAGCATTGTAAAATGATTTAATGACATTGGGCACTATTTAAATGATCTAAAAAGTGGTGGAGCAAAATACTGCTTCCTGTTAATTGCATATAAATCCCTGTGGCAGGCTGGCTCGCAGTGGTGACGTCACGGACCAGGAAGTACAGATACCAAAACAGTGGATGGGCGGGTGAAGCTGAATGCAACGGCACTCAGCGTATTTATTAATAAACAAAACAAAAATAAAAGATTTAAACAAACAACAAAACAAAAAGGCGCGTTGGCCAAACAAATAAACAGCAACAAGTATATATAAATATAGCAATTGTTTTTGCTCGCTCTCCCGTGTTCTCCCGTACTCACCTCTGTACACTCCACCCTGCAGAACGGACCGCTGCCGGTTCTTACTCTGGCCGAGGGGTTAACTAGCTGTTAATTATCTTATTACCCCTCGGCCACAGTCTGCACGCATTTGGTAAGGATGCATGACTGTCAGCTAGTTACACTATGTAACACAATTTTTGTTCCTGGGTAGTAAGTGTTATTTCCTAATTGCTTATGCCTCAAAAGTATAGAAAATGGCTATTATTCCCCACAAACTTTGCTTTTGTGACCAGGACAGTGATATTTTGAAATTTACCTATTTCCAATGAGAAAACGGGCGAATTTGTGTCTTTTCGTTCACATGAAGTCAGAAAAAAACAACATATGAATCCAAATTAACATGTATTTATACTAAAGTAATACAAAAATGACTACAAATGATTTAGAAGTGAGTAGTTTTTCGAGATTTACGATTATACTGTAAATCACTTTCACGAATCAGCCCCCAAATGTAGTCTCCCATCATGTTCTCGTTATACTGTCCTTGGTAGCAGCGTTCAAAGTCCAGTATATCCTGGTGGAAGCGCTCGCCTTGCTCCTCCGAGTACGCTCCCATGTTCTCCTTGAATTTATCAAGGTGAGCATCAAGGATATGGACTTTGAGGGACATCCTACAGCCCATTGTGCCGTAGTTCTTCACCAGAGTCTCAACCAGCTCCACATAGTTTTCGGCCTTGTGATTGCCCAGGAAGCCCCGAACCACTGCGACAAAGCTGTTCCAAGCTGCTTTCTCCTTACTAGTGAGCTTCTTGGGGAATTCATTGCACTCCAGGATCTTCTTTATCCGTGGTCCGACGAAGACACCGGCTTTGACCTTTGCCTCAGACAGCTTAGGGAAGAAGTCTTGAAGGTACTTGAAGGCTGCCGACTCCTTATCTAGAGCTCTGACAAATTGTTTCATAAGGCCCAGTTTGATGTGCAGTGGTGGCATCAGCACCTTCCGGGGGTCCACCAGTGGCTCCCACTTGACGTTGTTCCTCCCCACAGAGAACTCGGTCCGCTGTGGCCAGTCCCGCCTGTGGCAGTGCGCCTTGGTGTCCCTGCTGTCCCAAAGGCAAAGATAGCAGGGAAACTTGGTAAAACCGCCTTGGAGACCCATCAGGAATGCCACCATTTTGAAGTCTCCTATGACCTCCCAGCCGTACTCATCGTACTTCAAGGCGTCCAGCAAGGTCTTGATGCTGTTGTAATCCTCTTTGAGGTGCACCGAGTGAGCCAGGGGAAGAGACGGGTACTTGTTACCATTATGGAGCAGCACGGCTTTGAGGCTCCTGGATGAGCTGTCAATGAAGAGGCGCCACTCATTCTGGTTACAGGCGATTCCGATTGCCTCGAACAGACTGGTCACATTGTGGCAGAAGCAGAGCCCATCTTGACGGGTGAAGAAGCTGGAAAAAGGTTGGTGACACTTCCTCTGATCTGCGACTTGCACACTTTCATCCAACAAGTTCCACTGCTTGAGCCTAGACATCAAAAGCTCGGCACTGGACTTGGTGAGACCAAGATCTCTAATCAAGTCGTTGAGGTCTTTTTGGTTGGGGTAGTATGGGTTTCTCTCCTCAGCTCCACCTCTGAAATTGTCATCTGGATCTACAACGTCTTCCTCGCTCTCTGACTTGCTGCTCTCTTCTAAAGACAGCTGCTCTCTCTCCGGAGGAGTGGGTACGGGGAGCTCATGGCAGTCCGACGTTTGGAAGGGTCCACCATGCAGAAGTAGCAGTTGCTTGAGTGGTCAGTGGGTTCCCGCCAAATTCTTGGGATAGCGAACTTCATGGCTCTCTTTTCCCCTCTGTACCATCCTACAAAAATACATTTATTTCACCCATGACTAATGTGTAAGAGATTCTCACAACATTTTTCATATATGATATATTTTTTCAATAACATTGAAAATTGTAAAACATTTTAAAATTAAAAACTTTTACAATTTTAAAAATTTTAACAAATTTTATAACATAAAATTCCGAGCAACAATTGTCCATCTTACCTTCCAGAGTTTTTTTGCAGTGCTCGCAGGTGAAATGAGGTGCCCAGGGTTTGTCTTGATCCTCGACAGGCATGCCGAAATATGCCTTGTAGGCCTCACACATCTTAGCAGATGCTTCCACGGAGTACTTTTTCGCTCTTGTCTTGATAAATTGGCCGCAGACATAGCAAAATGCGTCTGCCGGATGCTTGCAGCCTCTTGATGCCATCTCAGAAAAATGCAGATATGTATCCACTTAGGCAGCTGGAACTAAACTGAACTGGTGGGCTTAAGGCCCCTGTATTTATACTACTATTTATATTACTGGAAAGTTCTAGAAAGTTCTAGAAGTTACTCCAAGTTTACTCAGCACTGAATCTATCTGGAATGTTCTGGAAAATAGGTAAATTTCAAAATATCACTGTCCTGGTCACAAAAGCAAAGTTTGTGGGGAATAATAGCCATTTTCGATACTTTTGAGGAATAAGCAATTAGGAAATAACACTTACTACCCAGGAACCAAAAAAAAAAAAAAATTGTTACACGGTGGTCAGTAGCTGATCAGTCATGCATCCTCACAGGGTTTTAAATTATAAATATAAAAAACAATAACATAAAGACGCGGCGCTTTTATCCGCGCCGCAAACAAAAATACAAATAATAATAAATAGGTGCGGGACACTCCGCCACAATCCCACTATTGTTTTCTGCCAAGGAAGATTAATTGTCCTTCTTATTAACATCCTTGTGAAAGGCAGAGGTCCTGTACACGAGAAATGTGTGTTTTGTGGCTGCCTTTGCACAGCCGCATGTAATTAAATGGTTACATTATTTAATTGTGTATAGTTTTATTAGTTAATTAGAAACGTGTGGAATGTATCCATGTGGGAATTGAATTATTGAAGTCAATTGCCCCTGGCCACACCCTATAAAAGAACAAAGGAAATGTGTGTTTGGAAAGGTGGGTCAGTGAAGGCAGTTTGTCCAGCCTGAATGGAAAGGAAATAAAAAGTAAGAGAAACAGCTCTGGGATAGCTGTAGCTTTGGTGTTGTTTTATGTGTTATAGTAGTGTGTGCAACCCTTTGATTTGTTCCTGTGTTTATTTGTGTTATTATTAAAAGTGTGTCAAGGTGCTTTAAACTGAAGTTCTGAGATTGGGTTTCCTATTTCTGCCGCTGACCAGCTGACTGCATGCCACTACGTCACAATCCCTGAATACAATAAAGTACACTGGAAATATGACTGATATAACAAGGGGTTTTAAGGTGGCATGTACCAGTAATATTTAGATGATCTACATCTCAGTCCATTTGTTTAAACAAGATAAACATAGTCAGGTTACTGATTCCACAGTAGCCTGACTGTAGCACACTGTACATTAACTGTAAAAGACTAATGGGTCACCAGCACAACCCTTCTTGATCCTGGATGACCCTGACAGACTCTTAACGAGCGATTCAGTGATCCATTGTCTGAGTAAGAACAGATGTGTACCAGCACCCCAGGTCACAGAGCATTATGGGAAGGGGATGTAGTTGACATCTGCACCCAAATAGTGGATCAAAGGTTACATAAGTGAGGTCTGTGTAGAGGGGTTACTAAGACTTAAGTCAGACTTCAGTGCAGGAAAAAACAATGTGGCCTGTTGCAGAGAGAGAGAGAGAGAACACCCAACATCTGCTTCTCCACAAAGTTGGGGAAAAAAGCACACAACTTTTGGCGTAACCAGCTCTTGGTATATTGATATTAGTGTTTTTGCAAACAGGTCTGGATTTACATTGCATTGTACAGTGCCATGCTATATTGAGATAAATTTTGATTTAATAATAGTGATGTTGAGACATAAAAATAGATACAGGAATCCATCGCAGTGGGACCAGAGTAAGGGCGGATATGTAAAAAGGCGGATAAATGAATCCTGTTTTAAAATACCATTATACACAGCTGTAACAATTACTATATCCAAGCGATTATTGTTTTGAGATTCAACTTTTATTAGGGAGCGCCCCTAAATCCTTTGTTTAGAAAGATACAAGGTATTAATGCTTGTGACAGAGTAGCCGTCTGCCGTGTGAGTGTGTGCATTCGCTGTGACAGGCAGGAGATCGAGACAGAGGTTGAAGTTGATACGCCCCACAGACGAACAGGATTTATTTACATATCAACACACTGAACAGCTCACCTGACACTACCAGCAATGGCAGTGCACGGAGCACAATACAACACAGTGTATGAAAATTTTGGTGGGATCTGCAATCTGTGAACTAATCTTCTGTGTTCAACAATAAACTAACGTTGCTGAAGAGATTAATCATGGCGGATAATCAGTTAGGGCGGATATATGACAGGCGGATATAAGAACATAAGAAAGTTTACAAACGAGAGGAGGCCATTCGGCCCATCTTGCTCGTTTGGTTGTTAGTAGCTTATTGATCCCAGAATTTCATCAAGCAGCTTCTTGAAGGATCCCAGGGTGTCAGCTTCAACAACGTTACTCTGGATGTGACACGCGGATATGTGACGGATTACTGTATTGAGAAATACATTCAGATTTAAAAATGCTAAATGAGAATTTTACAGCAGTAGATGTCACAGACACTAATACGTGACACTAAAAATTAGCTGCACTTTGTGATTGTGGTCCCAGGATACTGCAGATTAGGGTGATACTAATAGTTTGACGGTTTTTTTTTACCCTGATAAGACCAGAAAATCAAGGTTATAATTAAAAATATAGATGGTTTTGTGCAATTTTTAAAATGTTTGTAGTTTTTTAGCACTGTGGTACTCGAATAGATACAAAGAAACAGTTTGCTCACAGTAAGTCAAATTAAATGAGTCCTTTCGAGATAAATACAAATATGTTCTTTCCCTGGTTTGTGATACTTCTACTTCAATGCAGTGATGTGTTGCTGTTCTATTTTGTGCTGCCTCATCACACAGCTTTTGTGAAAGAGTGAGAGTTACTGGTTGCATTCTGATCAGAAGCACTGTTTTTTTTTTCTTTTATTTGGAACTGCTTGAAGCTATATCAAAAGCAAACAGATCAACTATCAGTTTCTCACTGTCTAGTCCTGTAATTGGTTTTAATCGTCTCTTTTGTTTACCAAATACAAAGCTCTTTACTTTAGAACAACATGTGTTATGAAAGGCTTCAGTAATAATATGCAAATATTTAATTGCATACAGTTCGCCAATACTTTCATTCTGTTATTGACTTGAATGTGTGGATTGTCAAGCGTGACCAGCTAATTTCATGATCCCACTGTATCGTCCAAGTGAAATCTCTGGCATAAGAAAAAAAAAGACAAAGCATGCATTGTGCAGGAAACCAATCACAAAATAGAAAATGTTGACTGAATTGTCAGTCTGCCACCTTAGGTTTTCAGTGAAGTGAAGAACTTTTCCTTTGCTGGTTCCCTGGTTTAAATTTATGTATAATTGTGTTTGTTGGAGACATAGTCTATAGCCTGATGCTTTCATTTTATTTTTCCAACTTTGGATTAAAAAAAACGTGTAAGTAGGCTTCTGTTATTCCTGGAAGAAGGGGTGAAATAAATGTATTAGGCAAATAAGCCTTTGTATACAATTCCCAGTCTTTAAGCTTTTTACTAAATGACAGATGTGTAGCAATAGGCATGAGAGTGTTTTTCTATCTGTCTTTGCTATTGCGTCGTAAAATAAGATATGTAGAGAAAATATATGTTGTGTGTTTTAATTGGTTAGTATTTTTTTTTTTAATCAGTTTTTTAATATTTAAGAAAGTTGTTATGATATAAGAGTCTGTTGGAGTAAATAGCTTTGAGAATCTAAGCCTATGTGTCCTAAAACTACCACTGGAGAATGTAAACAAACAGGACTTTCTAAACTGCCTACAGAAGAGCGGACTATGATAGAATGTGGTAAAGACACCAATGAGTTTTTCTTTTGTCCCATTTTGTCTAACCAGATTTGTCCATTATCATGTATGCTTGGACCCCCAGGTAAGCCACCAATGTAGGTGAAAATGCCAAATACAGTTGTATAATTCCTTCGATTAATATCAGCAAAACAGTACTTGTAGTTAATATCTTATTGTTAGTAACGCAAGTGATCAGTCATTTATTTTCTTACGTATAGGACTTATTGATAAGTACATTATTGATGATGCATGAAATAAACTGCTAATATTTTTGAACAAGCCATGAACAGGTTTTTAATTTAAGGGCTCCTAAAACTTCTAGTTTTGAAACGTTAGCAGCTCTTTGGGAAAAAAAAAAATGCAGAGCAATACCTTGGCCAGTAAATGTGGCCCAGAGTTCATAACCATGTGTAGGGGGAAAAAATACCTACAGTACCTACCCAGCATTTGACGTCTGAGTCGAGTTACTGCAAACCAGCATTTTTTTTAAAGAATGGCCTTAGCAAAGAGCTATCAAGAACAAGAAGAACAAGAAAAATACCTAGTTAACTTAATTAACTCTATGTTCAGTACAGTGTAGATTTCCCTTGTTTTATTTTTAACTTTTCTGGACCAAAGGTACATTTGTCAAAATGGGTGTGAAGACAAAATATATTGCCAATAGCCTTCCTTTAGGAACACTAGTGCATCAGAGGACTGTACTTACTCAGCATGAAGAGGAACTGGACTCCCCCAAGAGAGACGGTACAGGCTACAGGGCCAGAGCAGCAGAGGAAAAGAAAAGGAACAGCTGCAGGTGGGAGGAACGAAGGGAAAAAGCCTGGAATAAAAGGGACCGGGCCCAGAACTACTGCTCTGTAGGCTGGGCAGGAAGGGACAGGAAATGCCCAGGATTCAGGCCAAGTCTTGAAAAGCAGCAAAAGCAGATGGTAGGAAACATTCAGGAAGTTCTTTACACAGCTCTAAAGGCTAGACAGGTTAACCGAAAGAAGCTCTGTCTCTATCAGGTCTGGGAGTGGTATTTTTAAGGATGCCCAGGTTCTGGCCTTTCACCCGTGTTCTTTGTGGAGGGCTGTGCTTTTACTGCAAAACAGGGAAACTGAGGCACTCCTTTGGAACAGCTATTTTGGTCTTTGTTCTCAACAGGGCCACTGTCAAATATACATTTTCCATAACTAGATTTAAAAAAGCTGATGATGTAATAACAAAAAAAAACATTTCCACCATTTTAACATCTTCAACTTAACATTAGTATATTTATTTATTTTTTTTTCTAAAAAGACCCCACTTCAGCAAGTAAGCTTTAAGGAGTCTTTTCAGAAGCAGTATGTATGGTTGAAAAATTACATTAGTTAGTAATCTGGTCAATAATGATCTAAGGAGAAACAGCAACATCTGATATTAAATAGGTAAGACATTTTATATTCTGAACATGTAGATGGTAAAATGGTAAAAAGGGAGGAAAAAATCTTATGAAGAAACCTTTGACAGCTTTCTAAAAATACAACTTTCATTCCTACCAATTATCTTAGTTTTACAAATGTATAAAACTCAGTATTAATTGACGAATTAAAGTTATTTAATTCACGGTATACATTTAAAATGGCAAACGGGGGGGCTCCTGAGTGGCACATCCGGCAAAGGCGCTCTGCGTGGAGTGCAGGATGCGCCCTATAGCCTGGACGTTGCCGGTTCGAGTCCAGGCTTTTCCACTGCCGACCATGGACGGGAGCTCCCAGGGGACGGCGCACAATTGGCCGGGGTGGGGGGCTTAGGTCGGCCAGGGTGTCCTCGGCTCACCGCGCACCAGCAACCCCTGTGGTCTGGCCGGGCGTCTGCGGGCTTGCCTGTAAGCTTCCCACAGCTGCGTTGTCCTCCGACACATTAGTTCAGAGGTGGCTGCATGTGGGCCTGCAGTGTGTAAAGAAGCGGTCGGCTAACGGCACATGCTTCAGAGGACAGTGTGTGTTCGTCTTCGCCCTCCCGAGTCAGCACCAGCTGAACCTAAAAGTAATTGGCTATTCCAAACTGGGGAGAAAACGATAAAAACAATTGGCGACTACTAAATAAATAAAAAAAATAACTAAATAAAAAAAATGGCAAAGGGCCTGGAACTGAGGACATTTAGTAGAGTAATTTGACAATTTGAAATCCTAACTGTTTAAGATTTGCAGTATACACTTAAGGTCAGTGTATTCCTGTAACTGAACATTTACTAAAGTTCACCATCCAGAAACCTACACAGAGAAAGCCTTTGCTTCACCAGACAGTGAGAAGTAGATCTATTTTTAATATGTCATGGGGCCTGTTTTCCTTTTCACAAATTGATCCTGACTCCTGCTTTACCTTAGTAAATAACATTCCAGTAAGTGGCTTGAACCTTTATTGGTGTATTGTTCAGTGTGGTTTCCTGTGCTGAAAATAATTACCCCTTTGAAACCTGTGAAGGCTCACATTGAAAACATTGAGTGGCCAAGGATAACAACCTGACTGGAGTCTCAGCCATTCCATTGTGAGTCAAATTAAAGATTTTTGAACAGGCAGTATTAGTGTAGTATCCAGTGGCGTATTTTTTGCAGATGGGTAAAAGTTTATAAAAATGTTTCTGTAAGTAAAAATGAACTACACTGGTCAAAAGCAGAGGACATTTAGTAACATCCTAGACGTGGGTTAGTTTTTAGCAACAAAAGTCAGTAAATTGAAAATGAGGCGATGTTGTGGCCAGAGAAGGCACTTTTGTGCATGATTTGTAAACAATTGACCGGGTTTAAATAACTAATTTTGTTGTGTTTTCTTTTCCAAAGGCTACAATAACAATCTCCTTTGAGTCATATGCATTTCCATACATATCTTCAAATGCACCGTTAAAAGCATTCATTTTTTAAGTCGCCCATTATGTTTTGTATTTTCGCCCGTCCCCAATTTGGTTATGCCCAATCGTTGTCTTTTATTAAACTGTAGAATCTCAGGACACACTGGTACTTGAGATGAAAAGGTTGAAAACCACTGGTTTAAAGGCAGTAGGACAAACGAAATGCTAGTATTAGCTGAGGCCATCATTTCTATATTAATCTCTGACTTTAACGTCTCATGGGTATGAACAGTACGTGTACACGCGTTGTCCAATCAAAGGAGTCAAAAGCTGAATCTGGTGTAAAAATGACAGGACTGCCCAATCACAACTAGATATGTGTTTGACTGATTTTCTTCTCTCAAAGCCCTAAAACCACCCCCTAGCTACGCCACTGGTAGTATCCATGTGTTTGTGCCAAGACTGGTTCTTTCTGGAATGGAAAGTCAACCTCTGGGCTGTTTTTCAATTATCCTAACATTATCCTATTTACCATTCAAAAAACCATGACGATCTAAATACATGTGTCGCCTGTGTTAATTATATGTGCACGGTACTGCACATAAAAATCTATTGAGATTCAGTCTGATTTTTTATCCCCATTTATTCTTGCAGTTTTGTTTTGGAAGATTTTTTTTTTTTCCTTTTGAGTATATTTTATGGATTAAGATAAACATATTTTAACAAGGTACCACTACTTCCTTTGCTGTACTGTATATTACACGTGTGCCAGTCGGCACTATGTGTAATACATTCATTTTCACATTGAAACAATACCAATATTCAAGTCGTGCTTTTTGGATTTGAGAAAACATTACACTGTTTTCTTAAGTTAGCCCAGCTACTGAAGGAGTAAACTTTCTCTGTCCGTATGTCATGTCTTCAAAGCCAGGAATATTAGATCAAGGCCATAAAATAACATTGTAGAACTTGTGCTCTTTAATGGATATTATCTTTGCTACAGGAGGCGTTTTACTATGTAGATTGTAAAGATACAACTTGTATTAAAGCAGCAGTTTCTCATGCATTTTACATTAAAATAATTATCTGGCCCATAAGCATATGAAGGTTTAGAATACTTATGGTACAGTAATTTTATCTGTAGATACCCCCCCCCCCCCCCCCCCCCTTCCCGCCCACCACGTGTAACTTGCCAGCTACCATGTCACTGTGTTAAAAAGGCATTAACCTGTTACTTATTATATAAATTATATACAACAGCAGACACTTATTATAGAATTGATATTTCCAATGTGAGCTTAAAAGGTAATAACTTTCTGAAACATTTAAAAACTATTTTTAAAACCTTGTGAGGCACCACTTCCAATCAGTAAGTGTAAACATCAGAGTTTATGTAACGGATAATGTGGTGAATCTATTGGGTCACGTACCGTACCTTACAGATCCAAGGAGCAGCTATACACCAAGAAATAACTAGTGCTGAAGCTTGAAGAATTGCAAAAACAGAACTATGATTAACAAACATTTGTATATTGTATTGGATAAATAAATAGATAAAAGAAATCTATTGAAATAAGTTATTTTCGCAGTATTCAAAGCAATGCTGTTCTAAATGTCGTAATTGCAATCAGCCTTTGTGGTGAAGTCCGCTTTTCCAAGCACTGACAATGAAATACTTTTCAAGTTAAATCGATGATCAGAATATATTATCATGCAAAACATAAGTTTCTAATGGCGCTCAAATGCTTATGAATTAAATCTGAATTATAATAACTCCAGCCACCCACTTATACAGCAAGTTTTTTTTTTCACAGTTGACGTTTGTTACTGTAATATGTTTCCTGGTGTCATTCATGACAGAAAAGAAAGGGAAAGAGACATTTACACTGTGCCAAAAAATGAAACGCTTTTTAATTTAACAATTTTGAGCTGATTAAAGAGTCCTAGAAAATAATCACGGCTGTTTCAAAAGGAAAATTACACCAAAGGTGAAAATGTGCCTGTGCCTCTCTCTTATTAGCATATTCACAGAATCACAATTTGGGAAACGGTAATTACAGTTAGCTATCCGTTACTACCAATCAAACCAAAAAGCATTAATTGGTTTTAAATAGTGATGAAATGTGCTTGAATCTGACCTCCATGTTGTGGGTGGTGGAAACGGGCAGGGGAAGAATAGGGGAAATATTTCGTTAGCATGCAGCTGCCACAGTGTGGACCAGGCATCTGTGATTTAAATGGTTGGCTGCTCAGCCAGGTAGAGTGTGAAAAGGCTAGTCAAGAGGCTGTTAAGGCCATTGCTGGCAATTACCAACAATCAGGCAGGGGTTTAAGACCTGTTCAGAACAATAGGCCCAGTTTGCCATGTTTCAGGGGTTAGCACTGAAGAGGTTGCAGCTGCACGCAATGATTCAGATCCACCATAAAAGAACTACCTCGCTGTAATTAGCACCCCTTCTTATTTCAACTATGAAAAACAGTATATTTATAAGCTAATGTTTTAACCCTTTGAAAGCTTGCGTGTAAAAGAGATCCTTCTGAAATGGGATGGAGGTTTTTATGGTTATTTATTTTGTGAGTTACTGTTTCCTTAGATTAAACGAATCGTTTCAATAATAATTATCTTGTAAACACAGCAGAAAGAAATTGCTGTTCAGAATGCTAGTCTCCTATTTTAATTGCAAACACAGTTCTACTTCAGTTCTGCCACAATCAGTGATAACCGCCAGTGTTTATTGTCTTGTTAAAGCTATTTTTGAAGAATGAAAAATAGGAAAGCATCAGGGATGAATAAATATAAGAGAAATACATACAAAATACAAAATGAAAAATGTTCATAATGTTTTTCAGTAAATTGTTTGTATGGTGAAGGTCAGATCCTTAATATATACATATTGTACCCTAGGACCAATATATTTCTGAACGTTACAAGTGATTAAATAAAGCATGTTGAATACTGCAAAGCCACTACAGTAACATATAGTAGCCTATACTAAGTGATCTGCAACAGCAATGCAGTGGTTCTGTACAAAGTAGCATAGTCGTAGCTACAATTGTATTAACCATTGATAGGATTGTGCCACAACTGTAACAATATTTTATCAAACAATGGTGCCATGCAACTGTGAAATATTTGTTGTAAAACTATTGTGTAGTCAGCAATGCTTTCAGTTAGGTTTCTTCAGTGGTATGTGCATACCAATGATCATATGTACTTTCTGCAGTTAAAGTCTCCTAGCAGTATCCACAAGTACTGTGTTTTGTTAATACAGGCTTGAAGTGTCTGACAATGTGTGTGTCTGCTTTTTCAGATGATGATGAGCACGAATGGATTGTCAGGACCTGTCGAAAAAGTTGGGATGAGATAACTGGATACAAGCCTAAACATTAACAGCAGACATTCTCTGCTTCTTGGTTTATCTTTAGTTTCTCAAAAACATACATTTTACTTTCTTGCTGTTTCACAATTTTGCAATAAACAAGCTGCAAATATATTGCGGTCTAGTTTGTGTGATAGCAGAATGCTTCTTAATAGGTTTCTTTCAAACATTTTCAAGATGTGTTGTCCTGTTTTGTACACAAAACACAAATTTCGTATTTTAATCATGTTCTGGCAATTGTCAGAAAAAAGACAGGAACTTTGAAATACAAAATAGTCACATTTCTGTCAGCTGTTCTAATTTAGATTGTGCTACCTTTGTTACTTTATGTTTGTTTAATTATATAAGAAAGGTAAATACTATTGTAGAGAAGGAGTTGAAGTAATATAACTAAACCCCAAACCAGACATTAATATCTGCTTTCTGTATACTACAGATGATCTCATAAGCGTAGCAAGTAGGTTGCAATCAATGGAAAGATTCTATTACTGACTCAATGCAAACCAGCTTTTTGTGGTAGTTGTTACGGTATTTTTTTTAATAAGAATGGGAATAAAACATTTACCCGCGAGGTTTTACACTAAATAATTGTCCAACAAACTAGGTGGGGTAGAAGAAAAATAAAGCTGTCAAGTTGATAATTTGGAATATATTGTAACACGCAAAAAAAATAAACTTTTAAATTCAATGACTATTGTCTTTTTCAATGTCTTCAGGTGTTTCTTTTATTAATTCTACATATACCAACATAGAGTGTTTTATAATTATGGCTGAGATAAAATAAGTAGATGTACTGTAAAGATACTGGAAAAAACATGGCCTTGGATTTGAATACTGACATTACAGTTCAAGTATGTGAAGATTACACATTGACAGCAGATAATGTGCATTTAAATATGAGTTCCTTGCAAGCAGAGAAGGCTCTTGTAGTTGGCAATTATGTTGTTTGTAAACTGAAATTAATAGTACTCT
Organism: Acipenser ruthenus; assembly: GCF_902713425.1. NCBI lineage: Eukaryota > Metazoa > Chordata > Actinopteri > Acipenseriformes > Acipenseridae > Acipenser > Acipenser ruthenus. Next base: position 8,828,505 of record NC_081219.1, read on the forward strand.
TTGTGGGTAAAAAAAAAAAGACACAGTTGTGGGATTGTATCAGTTGTTTTTGTTTTAATTAATGTTACAAGACATTTGTTTGTGCTGGGTTAATATTCTTGCCAATTTTAATTTCTTATTAACCTTTTTTTCTAACTTAGTTTTGAAGTAGATGTGTCATTAAATAATAGGAGATGCTGTATGAAAAAATGGTAATACAGTTGGCAGAACAAGCACACCACTTTATAATCAACTCCAAAGTTTGTTTTGATTGTTCGTGTATGTGAAATAGTACAATGGGTATACTGTAGCTAGTAACTAACATTATTTCAGTACGGGAATAAGACCGACCTGAAAGGAGCCACCCTCCTTAAGTCAGCTGTCACAGCACTACCAAGGTCAGGTGACGGGACCCATCAACCCCCGAAAGGGAGATGTAGGTGAAAGAAAGGAGGTAATCACAACAGAAAGAAAAGTCCTAGCTTTAAACAATTGTGATAAACCAATGAAGGTAAAGAAAGGCTCCCGCCTTGCCCTAATATATAGCAACAAGCAATAGGAATAGCAGCAAGAACAATTGCTCATTAGATTCTTGTGCATATATTTCAAGAGGAGATGCTTCTCTATTTAGGGACATTTGGTAAGCAAGGGGTTTGAGTGGGGTAGAAAGTGCAGCAAATAATACTTGTTTAAGTTTAGTGCATACACTACTGTAATATGCAGTTTAATATATTTAGTCAAGAACATTTTCTCTTAATTGCAGCACAACAAAGAAGAACCCCAGATGACTTTAATATTTGTGTTTACTGTGTCCTGTTTGACGTAGAATCGAATGAACCTCAAAGGAGTATTTCTCAGCTAAGGTTCTGACATTCCAAATAATCTGTTATAGAGCATTAGAACAATCAAATCACAGTTGGACCACTTAATACTTCTAAAAGAAAGGAAATTGCACAGCTTGAAATTGATCAGAAGAGTTGTCGAGTTCAATGGTTAAGACCGAGATGAATACAATCTCACCAATAAGTGAAAAAAAAGCCTATATCCTATATTTACTTGTGTTGTTCCAGTTTAATTTTCCACTACAATACAATACCCAGTACTGGCTTAAGTGCTACTAGTCTATTTAATATCATTACTATAATAGGTTTAAATAAAGCATTAAAATAGATGATCAATATTGTCACTGTTGTTCAGTGGACCTGCTTTTTGTACCACATTACACTAAAGTCGAATAAAATCCCCATTAAGCACAGAACAAAGAATACTTTGCATGACAGAATTACCCTCTTTTATTTCCTATAAATATAACTGTTAGTAATTTAGAGTTAATGGTAGAAAGCACATATTCTCAAAGGTTTCTGGAGTTGTTTAATATTTCTATTTAGCTCATTTTATTTTCTATAAAAACTTCTTTGAGCTGGGATGCTTGTAACAGGGATGGTTGTGTTCAGATTTTAGGCTGATTCCATTTATTAAATTGTCTGTTTCTGTGTAAATGATTTGCTCCTACGTTTTTCTCTTGTAGTAATACCTAATACCTAAAATACAGTATGCATTCAGATTTATCCGTAGAGATATGTGGACCTAATTCTCATACTTTTCCTTAATATAATAAGGAGCACAATAATAAAAACGTGCTTACATCTTTGGTTTCTTCAGCTGGGTGTGGTTTAGAGATCGAAAATCATTGCATGCACATGTCATCCCTAAACCAGCCCTGGTTGAAAAAGGATTCTGGAAATTCTTTGCAATATAAGATCAATCCTTTTCTTATGCATGACTTTCCTTTCCTTTCTGACATACTATGCACAAAGCAGCAGTGGAAACTCATTACTAAGAACTATGAACCATGAACACCCTGACAATAGAGTTTTAGACTTATGATTGCTGCCTGACATTCGTCAAAATGAAATACAAATCTTACTAAATTTGAACAGGCACCTCAGGGATCGTGAGACTGATGGGTTTCCTTTAGATTGCTGATTAATAATTAGGAACCCATAAAATGGTCTAAAGGTGTTTTCAATTAGTTTTATGTTTGACAACATGTCTCTTAAAACTCCACTGTCTATATTTTTTTGTCATTGGTAGGTACCAATGATAGATGCTTTTTAAGGCTTGTGTACAGTGGATTGCATCTTATAGCTAAGGAACAGAAACGTTTAAGCTTAAAGCAATCGGCTATCCGATCACCAAACATGGAGATAGCAAAAGTGTAAAAGGATGGAAAAGATATCTGTGCTTTCCAAAGAGCTTTGTTATTTATTTATCTATGTATTTATGTGTTGCAAAGGTCTGCATTTTTTTATTTGTAGTAGCGTCAGTATTTTTTATAACCTTGCTTATAAAACAACCAAATTATAAAGCACTATAATTTTATGAGTCAAATGGCAATAATTTGAAAGATAATAACCGGTGTCGCACACACAAAAAAAAAAAAAATAATAATGGTGGTCTCTAAACCCTTTGTACTGTATGCTTATTCTTTCCTATTTGGACAAAGAACCTTCCCATGGCTACTTCCAGCAAATCTCAGATAATAAAAGGATTGCTTGGTCCGGCCTCTGCTGTTGTAGAAAGTTGCACAAGGTTACGTCACCAATGGGATGTCGTAAGCATAAGGTACAGTTTTTGGTCAATTGTACGGCTTTTTAGTGTGAGAAGGCGATTTACTATAGAAGCCCATCCAGGTCAAAAACGCGTTATTTAGTATGCGTTTCAAATATTTAGTACACGTTCTAATTTGATTTTAGTATGTGTTGCAATTTTAATTATTTTACACATACTAATTGGCCAATCAGATCATTGAAAATTAAATGAGAAACAATGAATTTAAAGAAAATAGTATGTGTAATAAATTATCTCATCCAGTTAAAGCGCTGCCGATGGGAGTGCAGGATGAGTCACAGCTTGGACGGTGCCAGTTCGCGTCCGGGCTATGCAAAGAAGCCGAACTTTGCCGGGGACCCCGAGGGGGGTAGTCGCATTAGCTCTGACGGGGTGGAGGATAGGAAACCAGCAGGGATTGCTTCTCCTCATCGCGCACCCTACAGCAAACCCTACTGGCCAGACACCGAGCACATTCAGAGTGGATAAGAGGCAGGGCTGATCTCTGTTCTCCAGGATTGGTAGCTCGACCACCTCTGCTCTGGATTGCTTGGCATAAAAGCAATTCTGGCTTTAGGCTTGTGAGATCGGAGGACACTCACACACCCTCAGAAAGTCTGTGCTGCGTGGGGACCCGCTGCTGTGAGGAGAAAAAACATAATTGGACATTCCAAATTGGGGGAAAATAAATAATAATAATAATTGGTCACTAAAATTTTTAAAAAAGCTGAACTTGGCATGGGTAAAGTATAATGAAAGATGGATAGACCCGGATCCTCTGAGACGAGCATCAACTGGCGGTTTCAGAGCCTTAGAAATCGCTTTAATTCAGTGGTTAACCCCACTGTAACTAATATGTAATTAAGCAAGTGTTGAAAGATCTGACATTCAATTTAATATTAGCTATGGTAACTCAATATTTAAGTGTAAAACTGAAATATATTAGAAAATAAAACAAAAAACATTGTGTACATTGTTAATACAAACTGAACCGTGTCATGGTCAACACTGTCTGTCTCAAGAAGTCGGCAGCACTCAGCAAATCTATATTTGCACCGTAGAAGAAAATCTCTCTCTGCCATGATTTGCAACTTTCCTTATTCTTGTTTGTTTTTAAAGTTTACTTGATGTATTTCATGGAACCTGTTATCCTCAGGACTGTTCAGTCTTTTACTGCTTTCTGCCATCTTCTCAAAACCCACGTAGTCAACCTTTATTTGCAAATTCCTATTTATATGCCTTTTTGTATTTTCCTTTATTTGTATTTATTTTGTATATATTGTATATACGTGCTTGTTTTGCATTTTTATTGCCTGTAATATTGTATAATATTTGGCAATCTGTAATATTTCTTGTAATATTTTGGGTTTTTTTTGTAAGTCACTTTGGATAAAAGCGTCTGCTAAATAATTAAATAATAATAATAATAATAAAATCAGAAATTAAAAAGATGTTATCCCCAAGATGATTGGCTACTCTTGTAATTACGCTGCATGACTGTAAAATGACCAGCCGCTATGTAGAAAATGCATAGTCCATTTACATTTATTTAGAAGGCAGAGTATTTTATGTAGTTTGATTGGTCCAAATCAATACGTGTACAGAATATTTGAAACGCGTACTAAATAACATGTTTTTGACCTGGATGGCCTTCCATAATTTGCCCACCCTTCATAGTCGTACAGTGTTTTAGACATGCACTTCCTATAGGAATGTGCGTGGTACGTGTGTCCCACGACACATAACTAATAACTGGAGAGGGAGTATCGACTTTTTAAGATGCATGGAAATCAGGCCATAGTTGTGTTTCCATTTTTTTTTTTTATGGTTGCATTGTTTTGAACACTTGTCAAACACCAGTCTTGTATTCAGTCATTTTCAAAACATTTTTATTTACAAGAGTACTTTTCATTCTGCCTTGGTTCCCATCTGTACAAAACACTGTTTGTGATACGTGTAGCATTTATTCCTTATGCTCATTTTTTTATTGCATTTATTACACAAATAATACGTTTTACAATATACAATTAAAGAAAACCAACTTATGTAACAAAACAGACATTTGAAAAAGTGCTTACACGTGTTTTACTGTTTTCAATAAATACTGGAACAGTGATGTCTTGCCTGCCCTTTTCATTAGGGACACATTGTGAACCCTAACCTCAAGACCTACTAACTTACAGCTTTATACAAAGCAGTGATCCCTTTTGCACAAAGACTGCTGTAAACAACTACTGTATATACACCCAGATTTGACAAGACCAGAAAGAAATGTGCTGAAACAGTATTACAAGAAGCTACCCGCTTCAATGACAGAGCATTTTAACTGTACCAGTTCTCCCCCCCCATCCCCAGTCCCACCTTCTTTGTTCTTATTAAAACCAAAATACTACTTAATCTTCTAAATATCTTAATGTACACCAAGGTTCTTTCAGAGTGATTCTCATTGCTTTCGTGATATGTTTTCATTTAAAGTACTGTATTGTTTTAAAACTGGCTTAGTTCTAGTTTTTACTGATATTCAGGGGCGTGGTGACTCGGGGTGCACCCCCTGGCTTGAAGTACAATCATAAATCCTGCTAGTTTGGTGAATCTTATGAGCTGTGTGTGCAAAGCACTGCTTTTTCCATTGTGTTTGAACACAAACAATAACAGACCAATCAGTGCTGACTGTCAGAACAGGGGCGGGTATTTCCTAAATCGCACGGTTGCGATCTCACGAGAGTCGGTTAGTAGTTGGACCGGATTAGAAGCTTGTATACAGCAGAGCGGTTATTGAAAATGGCCCAAAAAAGAATATCGGGTTTTTTGGTAAATTCTGATTGGCACCACACGCTAAAATCAGTTGGTCACAAATGCAGCTAACTGTGGGTGCTGCTTTGTGAAGCAATGTTAAAAACACACGTACAGTTACATTGTCGACGTGCTAGATGTCCATTTCCTGATGAAAAAATCACCAGCATGACACCAGAGCGCAAGTCTATACAGCTGTTCAACCTGTTCTTACCAGCACACATTTCTAAATTGCAGTATTTAAGTGGATCATAGCAGTGCGATACTTTTCGATTTGTTTCTGCTAAATGTTTTATGGTTAGCTTTTTTTTTTTTACTTAAATAGATAAACAGGTGTTGATGCTTCGTTTTCTTGAAGTGTTTAACATAATAGCGACCAAATACATGGCTTCCATTATATACAGCCGGAGTTACGGTTTTGTTCAATGGCTTTCAGCAACCCCACTATAATAATTGCTCCAGCGCCACTGCTGATAGTATGGTAGCATGAATACTTATAAACAGTACACAACACAGAGCGAACACAAAACCTCCAGTATATCTTAATTATGTATAACCATTACTTCATAGGTCTTACATTTCCCTGTGTAAAAGACACACAGATTATGGTAAATGTGTATCTGCCAGTCTTATTTTACTTCAGGTCACATGAAGGAACGCAGAGACCTGGCATATGTTAAAAGCAGCGAGGACGGCCAAAGAATGAGGCAGCTGGGATTGGGAGTTCTTGTAAAACTCATAGAAGCAGGTCCTCACTAACCACCGCTTTTCCTAGTATTATTAAAATCAAATCTACACTTACCATAATGTGTGTGTCTTTTATAAAGGGAAAACTGGAGCTCTATGAAGTGATGGTAATGCACAGGTGTACTTTAAAAGGAACACACTGTCCAGTAGCACACTGTTAAAGGTCTAGAAGACAGTATGGCTAGGAAGATATTTAACATTTATATGGAACACAGGGAATCTTGAGCAGTTTCCATGTGATCATCTCACCCATCATTATCTTTATACAGATGCAAACCTTATCAACAGGATATGTGTCCACTGCACATACAATGCTACACATTTTGACATGGATTTCTGTTGATTCTTCGTAATAATAAAAGGAAACCTTTGGCATCACCTTGGGCCCTATTATAAACCTGAAAGGAATATTTTAAGGAATGTTATGTTTTTTTTTTTTTTTTTGATGAATAAATCTATTCACAAACCTTTTTTTTTTTTTTAACAGTTTTAGCGAGAGTTTATCAGTTTACTGTAATTTTTCAAAGTACTTTTTGACTTTTAGAGTATGTTCATAAACAGTCTTAAAAAAATCCATAATAAACATTCTTTAAAGTTTTGTGAATAATGTCCCTACTGTGCTAAGATTTAAACAGGAATCTGATGGTTTACTTTAGAAATACAGCCCACAAAAAACACATACAGAGGAGGGAAACAGACACACACTCGCGTACATAAATGCACAGACATTCATTCATAAATAAATACATATATACAGGCATACAAACAAATGTGAATTTATAGAAACTAAAACACTGTGATTTCTTGTTTTTTGTCTTAAAGGTGATAACTTCTTACGGTTTTACAGCTAAGGTTTTCCCTTCATGACTCAATATTAAATTGCTACTTGTAAAATTAACGTAAGTAGTGGGCACATTTAATTTTGTAAAGGACCACTCATGATGTCCATCCGGTGATTAAAGTATTATTTGTCTTAATTGTACTTGCATTTATTTGAATATATTCTGAGGTATAATGGGGTTATTTTCATTTGAAAGCAAAAATAAAATAAAAATGATTTATATAATATAGTGCTGGGACAAACATTTGAATAATCCTCTATTCAACACTGTTTGAATTGTATGACACTGATGAATACCTGATGGGGTTATAATTATTTACTATATGATATAGTGCTACATACATGTTTAGCTAATTAAATCTATTTAGAACATTCATCTGAATTGTAAAATAATATTCAAACAGAAAAATAATCCATGTTTTTCTCAACACTAATATAAAGTCCTGGAACAAACATGGATTGTTCATGTTCAACTATAATTTCAAATTGGATTAACTGGAATAATTCATACTGCACTACAAGAAAAAATAAACTCTCTCAGGAGTAAAAAGAAAAGCGGTATCCCGTATCACACAAAGGAGAGAAACATTTAAAAATTCTGTTTAGCAGAATCTGGGGTGTTCATTTCATATGGCATTCATGCTCTGGTCTTCTTTGCATGATATCTTTGTGATGCAGTCATTTGTAAATTCTGTTATATGAACGAATATGGACATGGGCATCCAATATTCAAATATTTGCCCCAGCATTAATTATTAAAGATTAATAAATTTGTTTTTAAAAAAAAAAAACAGGAAAATGAAGGCAAGCATTGGTCTGCTTTGTAAAGCATTTACAAATGTGCAAGAGTTAACCCTTTCTTATCCCTAAGCGGGTGATACATTCAGGATGCATTAGTAGGTCTGTTTCTTTTATAAAAGTGGAATCAATCATACTAACAAACATAATGTATGAACTACTATTTAAAAATACTGCTTGTTAAGAATGTGTAACACCAATTATACCTTCAGCTGTACCCAGGATAAAAAACGGTCAATCCATTTTCTTTAAGAAAAAAATATGTAAATTAGTGTTGTAACATCGACTTCCTTTTCGGTTTGGAATAATATTTCACCAACTGTGCACTAGAGCTAAAAAAGGATCAGTGGAGCAAATACTAGTGGTGTTGGACAGTAAATCAGAAACACCTGTGCCATGTAGCACACACTTTTGTGTAAACAAGCTGCCCCTCACATGAATCATTCCTTTGTTATGCACATAGCATCCCTGGCATACGTTCTGTTTTATAAAACCTGCACCTCGTTCTTGTAAGTCAGTTTCAGTCACAATTTACACTCTAAAAGGAGGCTGATAGTAGGCAGGTTTAAAGCAGAATCTGGTGCATCTGATAAAGAGAGAAGAGGAACTGGATGGAAGTGCAAACACGTTTACAGTGCAACTTAAAGAGTACACATGTGAAATATCACAGCAACTGCATGTTAAAAATCAAGTAGTTTCAAATGTCATTTTAGGCTTATGTCTTTATAGAAGTAAGAGCCAGCACTGCCCAGTGATCTTCCATTTTGGATGAAGTTCCCTTCTGTTTTTCTGGCACTACAGTGCTGTTTACTGAATGGTGCTGGCACACTTTGGATGACCTAGCCAACATGTAATGTCAAGCTACTTACTCTTTGACTAATGCGTTCTTCTTGTTGTTTAGAGATGGTTTGTATAGAATTTTCTGATTCAGTCACCACACGTTTAAAGCACCCCTGTGGCCTCAAGTCAGCTCTCAACCTGCTCTCAAATCTGGCCCTGTATGCCAGCTCTGCTCTGCCGCAGAGGAATGTAAGAAATATAATAAAATGTGGTATTTCTTACATTCACTCGGGGCAGGGTTGCAGGGGGACGGGTTAATGGTTACACTCTGGTGTACCAGCTGTAGTTAGACCACTGTGATGCTTTAAACTGAGCTCTAAAAAGTCACCATAATGATATACAAAGTCAATCTAAACAATAACAACAATACAATAAGAAAACTGTGATATTTCATACCTGTGCTGAGATGCTTTTTAAGGGAAAACATGAACACAAAGAAGTTCAAAACCTTTCCTAATTTAAAAAAGGCTTCAAACCTTACCTGTCTGAGTTAGGTGACGTATGTAACAGAGTGATGCTGGCTGAGTAAATCTTAGTTTTGTCTTAGTTGCAACTCAAAACCTTGACATTAACAAACAGTAAAATATGCAGCAAACATTTCTCCAAGACCAACAACTTGTTTTGGGAACAAGCAAGGAAAAACTAAAAGAACACAACAAAGCACAGTGGCTTTGGTACACCCTCTTACTGGAAAGGGTGTTCAAAAATAAAAGAAAAATACTCCAAAATTCACAAAGGCTTTGCTCTCCAAGAAAACTTGATTTTTCTGTGACTGCATCATTTCTTAAAAGTAAGTCCCCAATGCAGGCGTCAGCGGGATTATTTATTTTCCATGTTGTTCTTCTGAAGCAAATACAGCTCAGTATGTGGGATGTGAGGCTTGCATCATGAGAAATGTAAATCACTGCAGCAGGTCCGATACACAGATCAAGCGTGGCCTGGCTTAGGAGACACAGCTCAAAGTGTTGCCTCCTCTTTGAAGATGTAGTGGAACAGTCTGTGTGAATACGCTAGCGGCTCAATGGTAATTGTGCTAGTGCCATGGCTTGATGAGGGTGAGGAATAGTCTGTGTTGTCAACACTGAGAATGGATGGCCTGGAAAATAAAAAGAGGCAAGTGTCAGAACTGAGGCTTTCTATCTGCTGCATTTCAAATCATTACGAGACAATGAAATAATTGGGGTGGGACAATACTAAGAGCATGATACTAAATATGTTAGCCTTATTTTTATGTAAATCGCTAGAGTTTAGCAGTGCATCTAAATCACATTTTGCATAATTATGGACTATGATTTGTATGGGTTCTTTGTTTTGTGTATTTTCTTATATTTCTTCATATTATGTGCCGGAACAAATTAGTAATTATAATAACTAACGTGAGCATATATTCAAAACACTTTTAAATACTTTTCAAAAAATCTAACAATGGGAAATTAATTTTTTAATGAATTTGATTGTGTGTGTGTTTTTTTAAAGGTCTTGTGAGTACAGTGATTCCTCTTTATTATGCTATGTATGTCCTTAAAATATTAAAAAAAAGTGACTCAGTGAACGGCCATTACACAGGAAAACACAGCTGTCAACAAACAGTGAATTAACCAAACAAATGCATTACTGAAGCACTGTACACCAAAAACAAGGTTTGGGTTGAATAGTTTGAATGCTGTACAACCTCAATTAATGCACAATCATGCTCTACACTATAGGGACACGTATAATTAGCATGGTTCTCTGGAGTAATTGTGCAAACACTTTTTTTTTTTTTTTAAATTTTTTTAACAATTTAGTTGTTGCCAATTATTTTTATTATTTTCTCCCAATTTGGAATGGCCAATTATTTATTACGGTCGGCTCACCGCTACCACCCCTGCGCTGACTCGGGAGGGCGAAGATGAACACACGCTGTCCTCCGAAGCGTGTGCCGTCAAGCCGACCGCTTTTTTTCACACTGCAGACTCACCATGCAGCCACCCAAGAGCTACAGTGTCGGAGGACAACGCAGCTCTCGGGCAGCTACAGGCAAGCCCGCAGGCGCCCGGCCAGACTACAGGGGTCGCTAGTGCGCGGTGAGCCGAGGACACCCTGACCGACCTAACCCTCCCTCCCCCGGGCGACGCTCGGCCAATTGTGCGCCGCCCTTTGGGAGCTCCCGTCCTCGATCGGCAAAGGAATAGCCTGGATTCGAACTCGCGACTTGCAGGCTTTCTGTAGGTATTACACTAAACAATAAAACCCATTAATCATATTTTCATTTTTTTATGTACTGTATATTTTTATACATCTGTACAATTTTTGTCCACTCTAATGTCTATTTCAAGGCCATAACTTCCATCATTCTGTATGTATTTTTGACTGAAACAATTATTTTTAAAGAAAGACGTATATCTCTGGAATAATTGCACCCCCAGCAGCCGTCACTGCTGCCTGGTGAAAGTGTCACCACCTCCCAGAGAGAAGTGAACGCCAAGCTCTTCTTACAGGAATGAAAGAGTCAGCACTTCCTAAGCTGATACTCGAGTCAATGCCTGGAAGCTACTTACTCTCGATGTATCCGTGCAGAGCTACCATGCGGGCCCTATCAGGACTGCCGAAAGGGGAGTAATGAATCTCCTCTGGGAGGGAAGGGGGCATCCTGGACTGGGGGGTCCCTTGTGGAGGCCCGCTGTGCTGGGGGGTATGCTTTTTATGTCTTGCTCTGCAGTTTTGAAACCAAACCTGAAAAGAAACCAACAATGATTGCCCTACTGGTGTTGACATATTTTATCACTAGCAGTGTTGATTATGGTCTATAAAAAACTCACTGAGAAAGTGACTTTACCTTTACAGAGAACCTTTTGTATACAATCTGTAGAAATACTTTTCATCTACTTTTCAGCTTCAAAAAGTCTGAATTCTAAGGTATAACTATAAGAAACTAAGTCAGACAGACAGATATTTTGGCTCGTGCCTTCTTTAGTGTACTGGAAAAGACACTCACCAAAACATCTGTCTACTTGACTTATAGTTTAACCTTAAAATAAACATTTTTACATTAGGAAATACTTCTAGTTGAAACATTAGTCAAAGATCTAAAAGTAGATTTTAAAACATTAATTTGCATTTACAAGTTTAAATGAAATTGTTTTTTTTATTATTATTATTATTAAATTGGGAAAAGTCTCTCAACATTAATTAGTAATTTACTGATTTTAATCCAAACAATAGGAATCTGGAGTACAGTTTGAGCTGTCTGTAAGGCCTTGCGGTTACTGCATTTCTTTTTAGTATAAACATGCCCACAGACTTCCCAAACAAAACAAAAAGACGCATAACATATGCAAAAATAATCATTTGTGCATGTTAGTAAAATATGTTAACTTTGAAAATGTTATTTTTTATATATAATAGTACAGTAAATCAAGTGTAACTATTTATTCCATCCATAACTATAAAACACTCAATAGTGATACACTTAAGACACATTTGTCATTGTATTTGTATAGTAGTTATTTATTGTAAATGTATTTGCTAGTTGAAACAGTTAACAACCTTTTACACAGCAGGTTTAGAGTCTATTAAATGTAGTTGAACAGCCTTCATTAAAATAGTGTCAACCAGGCTTTAATTAAGAATGCTAGTTTCTTCATTTCTCCAGCGTAGGAACACATCATTTCTTACCTGTATTACTCTCCTGCTTAGTCCTGTCATGTCTGCAAGTTTCTGAAGTGTTTGTGCATCTGGGTTGTTGTCTTGTGAAAACTGGGCTTGCATTACCTGTGGCAACAACTGAGCATTAGCAACACAGGCCAATACCTCTGTTAATGTGCGATTATAAAACGCTGCTGTTGTTCTTGGCGTACATCACCTGTAGCTGTTCTGCTGTGAATGAAGTGCGTGCTCTCTTTGCTGGTTTCGGTTGACTGTCCTGCTCTGACGGAACAGCTCCTTCTAAAGTTATTCCACTTCCTAAAGAGAGAAATATATAAGAAAAAAGATCACCATGCCATACATAAGCTGATTGTTGAAATGCCACACAAACAGATCAAAAATATAAAAACTGGAGAAGATATATTTTGTAAATTCATATATAGTTAAATTAGTATGTTGAAGGTATTACAGATTGTAAAAGTGGGAATGTTTTAACAGTGTTCTATTGCTTGTTGTTTTGGTTGTATTTTGTAACATTACTAGACCGGAAAAAAACCCGGGTAAACACTAAAAATATGCACATGAATATTTCATCATTATAAAAAAAATTACAGTAGGGAACAAAACTTGCATCCTTGCATTAATAACTAGTTTAGTGTAACAGTAATTACAAATAGCAATCATTCTCAATCGACTGTGATTTCCCTTATTAAAGCTATTAAAACATTTTTTTCAGTAGTAATTATTAAGAGGGATCTGCAAGAAATGTAAAAAGCTATGTGATCATTGTTAGTGCTGGCTATGGTTGGGATTAATAAAGGAAGCCATTTATTCTGGGGTCTTGAGTTATACAGAAAGGCATTAAAAAGTAGTCAAGCAAGTTGGAAGCTTGTGAATAATTCTAGAAAATGTGACAGTTGTTTTGGAAAATTAATTATTTTCAAGAATTTGGCAGGGCTTTTGCAGTACAGTGTATAATATCACTAGGATGAAATGATTTATGGATTGCCTTCCAATTTGGGTAGAAATTATTTTTAGTGCACCATAATACAGATGCTTCATACATACTTTCTTAAAGACTCACTTGAAATGAAAATCAGGTCTAACCTGTGTCTAAATATTTTTAAATCAAAACTAGTTCAGATTTCGAATGGAAAAGTTTAGAAATATTTTAGATCACCTGAACTAAATGCAGTAGTTCTACTGTTCAGAATAGAGTTATAAGGGAATGTTAGCATTTTGTAAAACTGAGATTTTAAGGAATTCTGCGTAATTTGAAATATTCTGCATTGACTGTACAGCATTTGTTTCAGCTTTCTGTCACAGTTTATGGTCAACCCAAATGAGGCAGACACAAGCAAGCTTTGGCTGCAAACTTTAAACTACTTTTAATTATTTAATTATTTAATATAAAGTTATGTACAATAAACAAGGCTTGCTAACACTACCAGTGCCCTGCAGAAGAAGCTCGGTATCCAGTGCTTTTTTAATATATTTTGTTTTACCTACAAAACTGAATTTTTAAAACTGCACTTCCCAAAATCTGTGTGTCACTGGCCGATTTGCAGAATTGCATGTGTGGTTATGAGCATGTTAAAAGAGAGGGCTGGGGGGGCTCAAAACAACATACCACTCTCCGCTGCCCGTTTCAGGTTTTCGACCATGGTGTCGTAGTGGATTCTGCACAGCACCTTCTCTTCCACCAGTCCAAACTCCTCTCCCGTGGACAGCTGCCGCTTGCAGGAGAAGCAGGCAAAGCACGCCAGGTGGTAGGCATTGCCCCTGGCTCTCCGCACCCAGTCACTGGCATAGATCTGCCGGCCACACCGGGCACATTTTGTACCAAATCGACTGCAAGGGAGAAACAAACAAAATAGAATGATGTTTTGTTTTTCTTACCCTTAAATGAGCTTTTGAATTGGATTGTCCATGAATCTAGTGTTGCAGTGCTTTTTGTTTAATGCAGAAGATTAACATAAAAAACCATAATAACAACCAGGTTTAAAGCTATAGCTATTAAAATGGTGCCGTTTAAAAAAAAAGAAAAAAAAAATACATCCATGTAGATGGCCACTGAATGGTTACAACTGGAGTTTAATTTTACAGGCAATAAAAAAAATGTACACTCGCTGTCCACCATCTTTTTGAATTACAACCCATTTTGCTTTATAATTAAGCTTGTTATAATAGCAACTAACAATATCAAACAATAAACTAGCCTGCTCTTTGCAATTATATTATGGATGCATTTTAATTTACCAACCATGTTTACATGATGAAGGACATAGTGTTCGCTGAATTACACACAGAATTAAAAAGGGAGTTTCCATCTGTGTTGGATTTGTTATGTTATTTCATTTGAATTACGATTTACTAATCAAAGCACTTTTTAAAAACATCATCATTTAAATAATAGATAGTTAAATCCCAACTTGAAGGGAGCAACGTTCCTGTTGTTCAGTTTAGGAAAAAGGCATCTAATTTGCCACAGATGGACTTCCCTCCAAGCTGGCTTACACATATGTCTGAGACAGTTGAAAATTAAAAGTTGTAAATTATATGTTTATACAGATTTTTATTTTTTTTTCACAGGGAAAATTAGGTTTTTTTTTTGTGTTTTTTTTAATGTTTCGAGTAAACAACATGATATAAACAGAGGTTTAGGATTTTGAGAGCACATAATACTAAATTTGTCTCAGCTTTCATTCACTGTAGTTTGGATAGAATCATTTTCTGAAATGCTTGAAAGATAATTATTATAATGCTGTATGGAATCCTTATAAACTTCCTCTCTGAAACGGTTTAAGGAAACCACTTTAATTTTATTATATAATGTTTTATAGGTTTTTTTAGTACTCTTGTATGTGTGTTATCATTTTCGTTCTGTCCTAAAATATGCATATACTTAATATTACATTATTATTATTATTATTATTATTATTATTATTATTATTATTATTTATTTCTTAGCAGTCGCCCTTATCCAGGGCGACTTACAGTCGTAAACAAAAATACATTTCAAGAATCACAGTACATTACATGTATGAAACCTCATTTAATAAATAATATAAGTTATGGAATAACAGATGCTGTGAATTCCAATAATATATTTAAAATAATGGCTGCCAATTCTTATGAATTCCTATGCATTACTTACTATCCCTTCCACTTCAATTCATTATGAATTCCTATGCATTACTTACTATCCCTTCCACTTCAATTCATTATGAATTCCTATGCATTACTTACTATCCCTTCCACTTCAATTCATTATGAATTTGTGACCATTTAAAAAAGAAATTTCAGGACTAAAAAAATTACAAAATAACAACAAAACATTTGTTGTTCAGATGTTACTCCTATGCAAACTCTATTGAAATGACAGATTCATAATATAACATGGATGGATTTTAATAAACTGATGAACTTTGTATCTTGGTAACTGTAAATATTTCATGGACAATGCGTGCTGTATTTAGAGAGGGTTGATTGACAGAAATAATAGAATTATCATCTTGTGATGTCAGAACTGTGAATTACTGCTATTACTTTGCATGGATCAGTCTTAAATCATGTATATCCATGTCTTACTGAAAAGTGTAGATAATAAGCTGATAAGCAAATGCAATATATCAACATGTGTCAGTGTTAATGAAATAAGCTACTGCTGATGCTCTCTAATGCAAGCCATTGGGAGCGATCCCTGTTCAGATTAGTGATTTGTCTAGAGCACTGATTGTATCATACTATAAAAACTTGTCTAGTCTTGGTTTTATGTTTTTGCTCTCCTAACAAATTTAATCAACAACCAGTAACAAAACCTTGAGGCATGGGTTTCAACAGCTGCTATCAGTGTGTAATTCATTATGATTGATTGGTGTGGATTATAGGTCAGGGCGGACTACCGGGGTCTGGATTAGTCTACTGTATTTCACTGGACTGTGTCCTATAGACATTATTACATACCATACCTTTTCCATCTAATAAAGCATTTTTCCAAAAGTAAAATGGTCCTGTTAAATAATCACTTTAGGCAATTAGCAATGCCGATAGGAATATTTCTTATTAAGCGAATGTAAAAACAGATTGATAAATCATTTTTAAAATAATGTTTTGTACCTCCCTGATCTCATTAGTGTATTTAAAGCTGCCGTCTGTGTCCGCCAATATGTTCAATTTAGTTCCTTCCTTTTTACTACGTTCTTTCAGCAATCCAACCCAGTTGACTCTCCAGTTTGTTTGAATTCCCAACAGTACGAGTGCAGCGGTACTCATAGTTTTTTGGCCGCGGCCACATGTGTGTATTTCTCAAACGGCATGTGACATTCTAAAATGTTCAATTAAATGACATTAAAATAAAGATGTATGACACTGCATAACAGCAGCGACCGAGAGCACATTGTAAGTAGACTGTAATGATATTGTGCCTACTGCCACCGCTTTGAGGATCCCTACAAATTCTGTGATCCAAATAGACATGCTCCTGTTACTTCTGTCATCAGTAAGGGGTTATGAATGACATCATCCAACTATATCTCAGGGAATTGAGGTTGCGCCAGTTTAAAGGTGCAAGTATTATAACAACAGCTCATATTTACAACATGAGCTTAAAACAAGCTCAAATTTACAACATGAGCTTCTTAAACAAGGAAGAGCTTCATTTTAAGCTGTGTGGGGCCGTTCTCCTTCCAGTGAAAGACACAGATGGCATGCCATCTTAAGATCAAGTATCGACAACAGAAAACCCAAGTTAATGTGAGAAAATCAATGAAACATGTCTAACCACAGCCCTGCCAAATATCATTTCAACATGTTAAATAATTACTATGCCTACAAAGACCCCATTGATTAACAAACCGTCTAATAAAGAAAAAGGTTTTGTGCAGTGCCTGTTGCATGTAGCCTGCACGGTCTCTCCTCTCATGTTCTGTTTTTACTTTGCATTTATCAGACAGAGTCTCAACAGCGTCATGTTCCTATCCAGGTTGTCTGGAAAGGGTTTGATTATAGGTATCTTTGCACCACATGTGTGGCCATCACAGTGTAGCGCTGCTTCTACGGTGTGTAGGTATAGCTGTGCATTCACGTTATTACAGTTTGAGTTCCTGCAATTACATTCCGTTACCAGTTAATAGAAATGGCACAAATTAAAATCATCTACACACCGGCTTTCAGAATTCTCACAATTACAGTACAAGTCTACCTATATTCAGACATTTAACAATGTGAGTCTTTACCAGCCTTTCCATATCATACCCTAGTGCTCCGATCACAGCGTTCTCCAGTTTATTATAAGTGCTTTTATTGGTTAAATCATATTTTTATTTTTTTTCAAGTTTAAGTTGACAAACAGTAAAATAATAATCCCTTATTATTTTGCTGTTGATTTTATTATTATTATTAGTGTTTTTTTTAAAGCCAAAATGCAGTTTGCTCCATTTTTTCTTAAAGTAAACAAACCCCCCCCAAAAACCAGTAATGTTACTAAGCAAGAAACAAAGAACTCCAGGTTATCTAAACGACTCAAGAGTACTGCGTGTCTAAATGGTTCTTTGTTACTCGTAACACAAGCAGTTTTATTGTATTCCTGGGGTCTTTTAAAATTGTTCTAAATGGTGGTGGTTTAAATCCAGTATTAGTGTTGTTTCATTCATTCAAATAGGACTCGATGGTGTTTTATATTGATATTAACGTGATCTCCTAATTTTCCTAATCATTGTACCCTCCTGTGTTTTTATAATCAGTGTCTGTAATTTGATATGTCACTGTTTAGATATACTAGACTGTATGCTGTCTTTGTGTTACGGTTTGCATTCTGTGCTGCACGTAGCCAGGTGGAACCCTATTACCTGTAACACAGGAAGTGAAAGGGGAGTGGAAATAACATTATATAGTAAAAGCTCACTACTGTGTTTCAGTCCAATGAACCACGTGTCCAGTATAATTATTTGAAGTGTTACAGAATTGCAAACAACAACAGCAATGTCCAAAATGTTACACAGCTGCAACAGCTGGGATGGGGCCTCAGTATCAATTTAGCGTGTAGGAAAACAGTTCTGCTAATAATAGCCTATATTTACCAAAATATGTTTAATACAGGGTTTAATAATTTGCAAATTGTCAGAAAGAAATGAGAAACAACGTTGCTATGCTTATGGTTTACTAGTTCTGTAGCAGTTACAGTTTTATTTCAGTGGTGCAAATTCCATAAAAAGCTGGAAAAGCCTGTTTGCCTCTTTGTAACTGAAATTCGAATATATATATATATATATATATATATATATATATATATATATATATATATATATATATATATATATATATTAGCAGACACACATCCTTTAACATGTTAAACACGACTGTGGGTTTTGAGTCAATATTCATTTGTTTATATGAGTCAAATTACTGTAAAGAGAATTAACCCTTTGCTGCCCGGCTTTCTTCCGGTACAACTGCTACACACCCAGGGAATCAAAAAGTTAAATATACTGAAACAGAAAACTAAATCTCATAGGAGGAATCTACCTGTATATAATAAAGTACATATGATTACTTTATTATGTGTACAAAGAGGGTGCGTTTGGGATAACCTAAGTAAAATATTTCATGTGAATAGCACATGAATAATCCTATTCAACTGTTTTCAAAAGAGCTAACTCTGTTCTGCTTTATTTTATTCTGATTATTTATATCAAGTTTATTTATATGAAAAAATAACAAATAAGTGCATTTCCATAATGTGAACTGGTCTATATGCAGATAACTATATATGTTTTATTGTTGCAATGTGTTATTCAAAAGACATCCGACAGACAGTTTAAATAGATTTGTTAATTTAATATTGAACCTTTTATATAGAATCGTGTGTCATCCCATTTGAAAATACTCTGTATCAGCACAGGCACTGCTTATATTACACTTGCATGTCATTTGAATGCCATATTTCAGTAAAGTCTTACAGCTATGCCATGCAACCATTTATCATTTTAAAGGAAAAGTAAATAAGAATACTGTATGTTTTTTCCACCCAAAACCTAGGATAAGAATAATTCCAACTACTGATCAAAAGTACCATTAGCACGAGAGTGCAAATATAACTGTATACCTTCACATTCACTACGTTTTATTCAATGGTGTTTAGGACTTAACTGATCCAGACTAGACCAGAACATATTTAACGCTGGAATTAATGCCCCAAAAAATCTGCAAAAAACAAGTAAAAAGGATCAAGTTGATCGGTCAGACGTTTCTCCCATTAGAAACCGCATAACCCATGCATTAATAACGGGTTAAATCCGATGACACCAACACAGCATTAAGACAGTTATCATAGGTTTCAGCATCTATAGATTGATTAATCCCCCTAATTCTTAAAACTAATATATGTGGCCAGTGTTGAAGAAGACCAAATATAATATTTAATGAAATACAATTCACCCAAGGGTTGGAAATTCTAAAACAATAATTGCAAATAAAAGTATTCTGACAAATTTAAATGGTATACCTAAACGATGTTACAGGACACGTCTATCTTATTAAACGAATTCGTGTCGATTGAATTGACAGACTTGTTATTTGCATTTCAGGTGTGTCAGTATTAGCAATGGCCGGAGAAAAAATGAGAATAATACAGAAAATGAAAGAAAAGGAAAAGTGAAGACTAGCTTGAGATACTATAACTGAAATATAACGATAATGTTGATGAATAAAATCTAAAATAACGTTTGATTTACAACAACAACAACAACAACAACAACAACAACAACAACAACAACAATAATAATAATAATAATAATAATAATAATAATAATAATAATAATAATAATAATAATCATCATCATTTAGACAAGTATTAACCATTCATGTTTATGGATCACATTAAATGTCTCCTCTTGCATTCGTTTCACTAACAAATAATATCCATCGAGCAAAGCACTTACTGCAGAGCTAAAACGCCCATTTCAACATTCAGACTTTACAGACTCGTGCGCTGAAATGCACCGTATAATGCCAGCCACTACTTTCAGCAATACTTCTTTGAAAAGACAGATCATTGGTTCACGCTCTATCGCGCATTTAGGCAACAATATCTTCAATAAACCACGAAATCTTACAACTTAATACAAGTGTTCCATAATTGAATTTCAGTAAGTATATATAAAATGTATAGTATTAACAATATGCAAAAATAGCATTCAACCCGTATTTATGATATCATTTTTAAAAAAAAAAAATTTGGCAACCAACCAGCTTATTTGCTATTTTGGAAATGAACTCTAAAACGTTCCCTACCTGAAATAATCCATTTTACAGAAGATTTCTTTATTTTTGATGTAACAGCTGCTGTGCTGACGCAGTGAAGCTCTACAAACTGAACACTCCAGACACCGCACGTGCCAGATTAAATTATTCACCTGCAAGGTAACAGATACAAAAAAAAAAAACGTTAACCACTTCGAGGTTAAAGTCTGGGTGATTTCAATTTAAGAGTGCCAAATGTAAAACGTCAATATGGGTTTCAAGTAAAATATGAATAACAAGGAACGCATATGTCATGAACCGAAGTGGTAATCAAATAAAAACATATTACAAAGTATATCATTTTTTTATCATCATCATCATCATCATAATAATAATAATAATAATAATAATAATAATAATAATAATAATAATAATAATAATAACATTTAAAAATATACACACAGTAGGCTACATAATCTGCTACAATTTGCTGCATATGGTTTAGCAGACCAAACTTTTCTTTTATTCAGAACAGATAATATAAACCGTACAGTACAATAACTGAATTACTAACCAAGGTTTGTAAAAGTAGAGGTCCACTATTTTAGAACGGTTGTATATCAACTTGTTTATTTTTCTTGAAATCAATCTGAATATAGCAACTCCACAGAGGTCCTGAGTATAGTGTAACAATTCTATAATCTTAAAATATCTAACCCAATTCTGTTGTACCAACGGCCCATCTCTAATTATAGACAAAACATTAAGAAAATAGGCTATGTTTAAAATGATTTCTAAAAGTGTTTATTGGTTGATTGATTCACTCAAGTTAATAATGTTCTAAAATAAGTCTAATAGTGTTATATTTTTTAAAATTATTATAACATGCCTGAAAAACACTTTTTTTTTTTTTTTTTTTTAGTATAGGCCTTCAAAGTCCAGTTGTGTGGGCATATGTTATAAATCACAACATATCCTCTGTAATTGAAAACTAACTGTTGATCTTGCAAGTTAATTAAATCAATATAACGTCTGTAAAATCACTCAAAACGCAGGTGTGGCCCTACAGAGCTACTCGTGTTCATACGACCACACCTGAAACAGAGAATAGATCGATATGCTTTATCAAACACATAGTGGTACATATTAGGCCTGTCCATTGAAACGATTATTGTATTTCAGTTTGATCAGAAATAGACTACAATAACACGTATAAGACGCTAAAACCTGTTGGTAAGTTTGTTTCTTTGTATATTAATAAGGCTCCGGTCTAGCCCCGTTTTCGATGTGTCGCGCTGTTCTGCTGTTACAACTGGTCTGCACACACTGAGCTGTGCCTGCACTGCAGTTTCGCATTCTATATGTGTGGTGTTTATTATTATTATTATTATTATTATTATTAGTAGTAGTCGTAGTAGTAGTAGTAGTAGTAGTAGTAGTAGTAGTAGTAGTAGTAGTAGTAGTAGTCGTAGTCGTCGTAGTAGTAGTGTACATATAGGCCTAATAGTTTATACGTTATTTGAATGTATTTTACTGGAATACATTAACATACAGGCCTAAACAATTCGTCAAATTTTAAAAATGGCCTTCTGAATTATGTATTCATATACGCTGTGAAAAGACCCAAATAGACAACAGTTACAGTAAAAATCTTAAGCGGGAAAAAAATGCACTCAGGTCTATAAATCAAAATAATTCCTTGACATGCTGTTTCAATGACAGGACAGTCCCTATAAATCTGTCACAGCGCTTTTTAAATCTTCCCGGCACGCCCACTTCTTTTGTTCTTTTTTTAAATTACTTTACGCTTTGCTACAGTGAATGTTTCACATAGTGAGTCTAAAAAAATACAACTAAACAAATATTTGATTTGTATAAAACAGCGATGCACAATCGCAGAATCAACACATGTCAAATCATACACTTGTACCTGTTGTTGTATGGCATAAGCCTATCCCCAGAAGTCTGGAATAAAACATGTTGTATACGGAGGGAGACAGAGACTTCACTAGAGGACCCGTAACCATTCCAGCTGACTGGCTCAAGTGCCCAACTGTACCCACCTTCAGTAGATATCTGTCCACGATCTCCAGCCCGCAGCTGGCACAAACGTTCTTCCCCGTAGAAGGTATGGAGGAAGAGGAGGAAGGCGGAGAACAAACTGATGGAGTCGATGATCGAGGCGATGGAGTCGAAGATCGAGCGTCCTCCTTATCCATATTGGATCTGTGAGATTCACCATCCGAGTGAGACTATAGGGGGTGAGAGACATATATTAAACACACACACGCGCGCACACACGCACACACACACACACACACACACACACACACAGTAGGAATGTATTCATAAACGCAACAGGCATATGTTACTGTTAAGCGTTCTATTTTGGGTTTGTTTTTGTGTTATTCTTTCTAAGGTAATTATGTTGTCTCTAATCACCAAAGAAAAATGAAAACAACTTTGTGTTCTTGCTGTATTCAACTTTGTAGCCATATATGCACTAATATATATATATATATATATATATATATATATATATATATATATATATATATATATATATATATATATATATATATATATATAACAGCTGACAGCGGTCTTTAAGTGTGTATTTATTTTATTTTTGTATTAAAAGTATCAGTTAGGCTACGACTGTGTCTACAAGTTAGATGAAGTACGATATAATTGCCCATAACGTGTATACGTTTTCTATAATTGAATCGTGAGAGCTCAGAACGTCAGTGAAAAGTATAATTATTTATAAACAAATAAATAAACAAATCAATCAATAAACAACGCATTCTGAAATATACACCAGTGGAACGTATTGTCGGTGAAATTGGAACTGACCCTATTTGTATTGTCTTTTAGTTTTAACCCATGTATCCCATGGTCTGAACATCATTAAAATTAAATTACCAATCTGCGCCTGACCTAAACACATCGCAAAAATGCAGAACAATCACTCAATCGCAGTGTTCTCTGCTTACCGGTACTAGGCGCATTTCAGATAATACACAGAATGCACATCAAAAGAAAAGGCTGTTCGATTTATCCCATAATATAATAAATCAATAATACACAAAGTGTTTGCATTAAATAAATATCTACTTACCATTATCTGTGAATGCCTGCTTTCCAAACAGCGCGGTGTTGCTTGCTTGTTGTGATTGTCTTCAGAAATCACCTTGAAGACAAATTTGGGAGGAAAGCCTAAATGGAAAGTAACCTTGGATTTTTTTTCTCTCGCTTTAAACCCTCCTGTTATAGTGCAGCCTTTATAAAGCACCAAAACAATAAATAAGAACGATTTTACTGTGCATTTAAGCCCTTTTCAACAAAAGCCCTGTCTTTTTAATGAAGCGATTTGAATTTGGATTGATTTTTTTTATGCTGCACTTAACCCGTGCCTCTTAAAGTAATCGTTTAGTTCCCATGCAATCCAAGGCACTGAAAAAAATAAACTACCTGCAATTAGAAATTGCTTGAAATGCCTAAGAGCCACCCAGAGTGTCAATTTCAACTGTCAGTCAGAAAAAGCATCAGGCCACCCAAAGAATTGCACATTTGATTTTTAATGGTAGTAATTAAAAATCGAATTTTTCTTATCTGAAATGCGATGTGAAGTGGCTGTATTGGAAATCACACTATTCATACCAAGAACACTTTTCCACAAGTCGCAGCTGATCCTTAGTGATGAAAGGACTCGTGATTTCTAGATCTATAGCGTCGCATTAATATTTAAAAAAACGCAACACATTTTCAGCTATTAAGACAGTATTCAAGAAGACAATAAAAAGCGACTCGTTCTTATTTACTTCAGCTCTGTGATGATTGCTTCTCATCTACATATCTGCATACTGTTGAAATTCAACGCTGCGGTTAGTCCCCCAAGCTTCATTTAATAGGGGGTTTTCTTGAACCCGCATTCATACGATGTACACTCTATGTTTTTTTAAGCATGTATTTATTTGATGATTTGTATGCATCAGTTTGGTTTAAAATGTATACAAATGAAATGTACTACTTGTTTTACTTTAGACCTTAAACATTTATTTATTAAAATAAATGGTCGTATTAACCAAATAGACTTGTTGACGCTCAAACTATTAACATTTCATATCTTAACAGCCTTGTAAATTCTTTGTAATATATTTCTTTGACCACTGACATTCACAATAATGTTAAACATAATGGTTGCTTCTTGGCAGGCTTTTGCTATCAGTTTTTAGAGGCAAGATACAGTATACAAAAATGATCCATTTTAATAAAATGGCACGGTCTGATTCTGCTCGTGTGCAGTACAACTTCTCCAATATTACCTGTTTAACTGGAATTCCTTCTGATACAAATGTATTTCCCGCTGGTAGAGGGGCCAAAGCTTCATTTTTCCAATACATGAAAAAATTATCCTAAAAACGCCTGTCTGGGACTGAGGCAACGTTTATCCCAACGTTTCTCCGAGTGCAATGGATAAATCCGCTACGAAGGTGAACGTTTTGTTTAAGTGAAGAAAGCAGCGCTGAAAAAGGTAGGTAGGTAGTCCTCTGGGTTCTGTTTCTGCAGCACCAGCAGATATGATGTTTTTGTTTTGTTGTTATTTTTTTTTAATTTTTGGAACTGTTAGTTTTCCAGACACTTTCGATGTTTAACAAGGAAAGCTCAAGAGTAAACTGCTTGGATGTGATAGCAGACTGAGAAAGAGGGGGGCTGTTTCGAGTGACTGTTTAGAGGAGTTTGTAAAATTCTTCCTTCCACTTTTCCTGTTGGGATGAAGTTTGCAACGAGGCAGGAAGTAAATGAAATGAAATTGAGAGGCTGGAAGGGCAGCTCTGGTCTGCTCAATCTCCAAGAAAGTGCAAGAACACCAGAGACTGCCGCAGGATCACCACCTCCTCATGCTCCGGGGGAAAGACTTGCTGTACACTTATGAAGTAGGCTTGGGGATGAGTCACAGAATATATAGGCGCCAATGAAAAAAACAAAAACAAAAACAGCACTTAGAATTAAATTAGGCTAAAAACACAAACACTTATTACTTAGGTTTATGCCGTTAATTAATGCCAGTTCGACATTTAACACAATTATAGACCATTTTCGTATATAGGCGTGTAGTTTAATTTGTTTGTGTAAACTGTCCACTTTCCTCAGTGTAGGCCTGTGTATTCATATGCACACACGTATGCCTGTGTATGTATGTAGGCCTTCTTGTTTACATATTTATGTAGGTAAACAGTAGAAAATAACTTTTTTGTTTGTTTGTTTGTTTTTGCATAGATATTTTTGTGACACATTTTTCTGTTTTTTGTTAACATTTATTTTCAGGTCTGAAAGCCTTTAAATTCACAAAGTATATCTCACAACTGGTTACATTAAGATCCCCAGATGATTGCGTACATACGATATAATCAGCATTGACTTCTTTCAGTAAAATCCTTCAGGCTATATAAAATACCCATTCGTTTATTAAAATAGTTGAAACTCACCCTTATTATTCTTCCCCTTGAAATACCAAAAATGTTTCTTCATTGTTTCTTCATTTCAAGAATGATCAGATTAAGCTGATGCTCTATTTAACGAATATGATTTTATAACTAGACAGTTAATTATGTATATAGCATGCTTGTGGTATAACGCGCCTACTCGATTTGATCAGGCTATGGACCACTGCATGTTTAATGAAGTGAAGTTGTGTCATGTTTCACGACTACGGGGTATCATTAAACCTGGATAGGAAGAGTTAATATGGAAATACGGATTAACCATTTCGGTACCAACCTGGATGCTATTCTTAATACATTTGTTGTACTATTGTACACGTGCTTATAATATTAATATACACATTTTTTTGTTACAAAATAAATGCATAATAATCATTTATTATGAAGTCGTTTGGATTTCGTTTTTGTTGAAATATTTTAGGCACAGACCTTACATTTCTATTTTTAAACTATACTATTTTAGAAAACGAAATAATTAGCTTGTTAACTACAGGCATCACACATTATCATAATGTTTGGGCTGTAGCCCTTTATTCTTAGTGGTTAAACACCATTCTACAAAATAATGTTTATCTGAATTATGAAATGCCTTACCGTATAGCTCAGGTACATTTCTGAATAGTTTGTGATTAGTCTGTAATTATCTTGTATTCGATGTATTTAAAATAAAAGCGTTATTTTATTAGACTCTTCCTTAGAGTGTGTTTTGTGTAAAGCTACTTTGGCCAGAGACACTATATTTAAACCATTTAGAATTAAAACATTGAAAATTAGTTAAAAACACTAGTGAATTTTAGAAATTGACGCATTCTATAACAAATGTCCGTTAGGTTAATTATAAGGACGAAAAATCATATAGTTAAAATATACTCAATATTAGAAGAGGAAAGATAAAAATCAAAAGAGCAGGATATAGTTTATATAGATAATTTACCTTGGAGTGCTTAAAAAACTGTGATATAGGCTACAGGTATATTAATTATAACATGCAATTTGAAAAACAAGTGAAGTGTAACATATTTTAATATTGTGCCCCCTGTGTGAATTTACTGCAGGGGCGTCCACACAAGACTAACAACACATGAATTGACAAGAACTGGCTATAGACCACTATATTGTCATTTACTTAGCCCCGTTTCTTCAAATACTGCGTGTCTTGAAATTGTGTCCCGTTTTTCATGGGCGTCCGACATTTTTTTAAAGAAGTTTATATATATATATATATATATATATATATATATATATATATATATATATATATATATATATATATTTCTGAGTGAGTTGTTTACAAATGTCCCGTCTACACTAAACCAGTCGTTATTGCTTTTAGATCATTTCGCACCGGGAAAGCTGAATTTAAAAGCAAACAGGTGAAAAGTCTATTGCAGCAGGATAATATGGGTTTATGTATACCTTTTTGTTTCCTAAGCACCATTTGATGAGAAAAAAAGCACCTAAGGCACGATACTTTGTTATTATTATTAAAAGTAATAGTCTACCGATCACAGTCAGTTTCCTTTGTAATCGTTATTTTGAGGCGTGCGCACACGGCTGGATATTTATCGCCATTTACCTCTACAATGGTTCATTTATTCTTCTGCTTTACTGTCGCAACCAATAAATAACTGTTGTGCAATTTAACACAGTCTTTCTCTACACTGTATTTGGTGCCGATGACACTGAGCTAAACGCTAATGAACAGCGGAGTCACAGATACCTTTTTTCTTTTCTTCAGGGCCATAGCATAAATCCAATCAATACCTTTGTTAAGTGTATAATATTTTAGACCCGACTGTAGCAAAAGCCGAATTAAAATGTATGAGAACCAGCTAACATAACAGGAATTATTATACAAATAATGCTGTTGTGTGATCCAATGGAATTCATAATTTATGGACCAAATAAAGCAGGTTTTATAAAACGAGATATTCTGAATGTATGATAAGCGTAGCCTATATGAGTATTAAAATGTTGCAGGCAGCGACACTGTAATCCCGAAAATTGTATTTAGTGTATGCTTTAAAGCAGGATAATTAGTATTATATATTGTACTGTATCTTAAATGGCTACACAGGATAGAGACGCAACGTTTTGGCTACAGCAAAAGTTATAACAATACAAGCAAACATGTCAATCACACAGTTAATGAAAGAGAATAGGGTAAAAACAAGTGCTCTGGAAGAACAAAACCCTCTTGCTATACAGTACCGAAGGGAGTTGCATTGGGGTGAAATTACAAAGCTTTTTTCTCCAAGTGCAATGTTGGTACCAGTTTTCTAGGTAGGTTTATATTTCGATTTTATGAAGAATGTGGTACAAATTTTCCACTGTAGCAAAAACTGGTACATCTGACCCATCTATTTGGACAATGGCCTGTCCTGTAGGATATGCACTTTACTCAGAGTCTTGCTTAAATGTGAATATCCTAAATACTGACCTTTTTCCATGCTTCTATTGGGTTCAAATACATTTTTTAAGTCAATTAACCGTCTGGGTTCGAATCCCTGCACATTTGGAGTCTGACCTTATCCAAAGCCCTGAGGCAAGTCAATTGACCTCGAGCATCAGTCCAGCGATCTGTAAACCCGTCTAGACACACAATACCGCAAAAGAGATCCTGCATCTAAGTAGACTTCATTTGTAAACAGTAATGAATGAATTAACACATACACTGCTAAATCCCGCCATTGCTAATACTCCAGCACTGCAACACAATGCCAAATATAGTATGAGTCATTGTACTACTCGTTATTGGGGTTGTCTATCGAGGATATAATGGAAAGTGAAATGTTTAGTATTTCACTATTTTCTATGAATGCCCTGGTTCATAATGTTAAACATTTACTAAAGCAAACTACGAGCCGATTAGAGAAACAATCGTTTGTAAATTCATAATCCAGGATTGGCAGCTGTCCCTCACATACTTTAGAAAGATCAACTATCGTCTGTAGTTTTGCTTTTTCTTTATATAAAAAAAAGACAAATTTCACTCATACTATGATAGTTGAATATCTTTTTCTGTAACTAGATATAAACTTGTTACATATCAAATCAGAACTATTAAAATAAAATGCTGCAGAACAATTTTTTGTAATAATTGCCTTTTTAGTGAGTGTTTTTTGTATTCTTGGATGGTAACTACAATGCAGTGAATACAAATTCCTACTTCAAATCCAATACAAGAAACCAGTTGGGCCTGCAGGTGAAAAGATACAAAAAGAGTTTAATGCATCTCTGTAGTCAAAACTTTATCTGTCGTCAAACAGCTTGACCAAACTGAAGGCAATCGATCGCTTTTGACCCAAGTGTGTATACAGCTGTCTTACTACAGGGATCATTTCTTTTATTTATAACACATAAAAAGATACTGCATATACAGTACTATTTATATGCATTTTAACAAAGACACTTTCATTTAGAGATTAGTTTACTATAAAGTTCAGTAATGTTTTCAGCGGTTTCATCCTTCTGAGAACCTTAGTGCACCTTTATATATATATATATATATATATATATATATATATATATATATATATATATATATATACACACCAACACATACTTAAATAAAAATAAAAAAACACAGTCCAAAGGTATGGGCTCATTTTGTAACTAGATAATACTGCGGAAGATCCACCAGTAGTCTCATCATGGAATAATCCCAGGAAAGTAACATGAGAAGATCAGGATTTAGTGGACTTCATGCACTCATTTTTATTCATTCTGACAGCTAAATGGGTCAGCATTAGGAGAATGAAATGAAAGTCACTTCACAATAGTGGTAAAAAATTTTTTTTTTTAAATCACATAAAAAGGCATAGACTTTAAACATGAGGATTAGTTGGGTTTCCTGAAACTTCAAAGTCGTTAGTTAATTGTAACGACCCTTGCTGCAATTAAAACATGAGACAATATAATAATACTATTCCTAGTACTTTCCACATGATATATGTATTCTTTCTCCTTTAAAGTTAAGCAATACAACGTGCAATACTGTAAATCATTATGACAACATAATTTCACCCCGTATTTGGGTAGACTGAAGGACTTTCTATTGTTTAGGCAATCTCTTCTGCTTCAGAGGACAACAGAAAGCTGTAATAAACTACACCATATATGATTCAAAGAAATGGTTTGAAACCTTGAAAATAACATTTGTGTTGTTGAATACTGAAGAACTCGGCAGAACAGAAAATTAACACTTCTATCTAAGAGTGGCTTTAGTGGAGTAATCAGTGTACAGTCAAGCTTGATTCACAAGCAGTCTAGTTAGTTCATTTGGTCTCATTTACAATAGCTTCACATCAAAAAGGGTTATACTTTCATCTTTTGTACACCAACTGAAACAGGTATATGTCATACTAAATTAGAGGTCTATGCATTTTTGTAGCTTGCACGCACACACACACACACACACAAATATGATTATGCAAGCAAAGTTTTAAAATAAACACGCTCAAATAATACTAAAAAATACAAAAGCCAAGCTTAATAATGAAAATCATCATACAAGTTTATACAAATTTCAAGAAGGAAAACAGTATCAACAACAATAGATGATAATGAAAAATATAGCAATACATACCCATTCAAAACATTCTGCCTAAATGGTACAAAATTTCAATAGAAAAAACCCTCATATTTATCAAACTTTCTAGGAGATGAAGCACATTTAAAAAACAACACAAAACAGTGATAAAATTGAACTTTACTGTACCAGCAGACACCTCCGGTATGTAACCTACCCAGCAGCTCAACATACCCTACACAGAAACTTGACCTCACTACAGAATGTTGGAGTTTACAACCAAATTTAATAAGTTATCTATTACGTTTCTGAAAAAAAAAAAAAAAAGTACTTCCATGATACAAAAGATCATAGGATTGTAAAGAGTGCAGAAACAGTTCCTAATGTAAAGCTCCTCTTTGAAAGTGTCATCGTTTGGTTCTGCGGGGCTGTTTGCTATAAGGAGCAGTTCGTTTTTTCTCTGTGGGTTTATTGTATGAGTAAGCTGAGGGTCCACTATAGTCTGCATCTGGGTTGTCTGCCATCATTTTCAGTTTGGCTTCAATAGCTTTTATTTTTGCATTAACGCTGTAAAGAAACAAGGAAAAACCATTAGAAAAAAACACCTGAGCTCTTAGGGATATCATACTGCTTTGATATGGTTATACTGCCATAATGCAGTTTTTTCATTTGTTACTTGGGATGTTCAGTCATGATTTAAAATAGCTTTGGGGCAAACACAGATTTATCTAGGATTATTTTATTTTATGTTTTATTGGAGAACAATCTTGCACTTTTTAACAGTGGAGAGAATATATAAGGAGTACAATTAAACCTTGCACCCAATTCAACTATACATAACTTCGAAACACTCAATACAAAATTCTAAGAAACTAAGGGGCCGATTTCATCAACAATTATCTCCTGAGATAAGCCACAGCTGGACTTTAAGTTTTTACAGTACCAGGGCACAGTCCTGAATTGCATCAACCACCTATTTTATAACCACCTACCCCATGGTCATTCCCCAGTGCTGTAAAATGTTCTAATAAAATCCAGCTGTGGACTATCAGGGTATAGGTTGATCAAATTGACCACGAAGTAAAGTAGACAGAAGTTTTGACTTGTGCCATCTTTTGATTAAGTTAGAAGACAAAACATTTGACTACTTAGTTTTACCACGTTACTATATTTCAGACATCAGTTAATACGTTGCATATACAAATGTAGGGCAGGGAGGCTGACTGCTGAAGGGTTTATGATTTCTTTTGGGAATATTAATCCATGTATATGTCATTCTTCCTCTAAGGAATACATTTTAATCAATGTTTGTTTCAATATCTGCATACTTGTTCTGCAAATTAGCAACAACTTCAAACACAGTTAAAGGCAGTACAGCTGAAAGCCAATGTAGGATTTAAAGTAAAATAATAATATTCTACGTGCACGGTTTAAAAAAAAAAAAAAATGTAATATAACTGTTTAGCTTCATTGAGAACATTCCATGGGATACACCTTTTTCCATTTGTAATGAACTGATTTTCCCAGAACAAATGACTCTCTCAAATATGAGCTCACAAAGAGGATGGGAGTGACTTGTCATGGTCTTTATAGGAGTGTCTGAATGAAAGACAGCACATCAAATCCCTTTTTATGCAACATCAACAGCGTTTGCAGTATAAGTTAGTACGGTTTTGTATGTTATATACCCTTCGGTCATAGTTTTTTAATTAAATGTTTAGATGATAAAACTGTTAATGTGACCCCTATGGGATATGAGAAGTTGTCCTGCCAAAAAAAAAAAAAACTTTAACAAACATGGTACAATTATACACACTGTGACCGAAGGGGGTAATATATTTTTATAATTAATCAAATAAGAGTAAGACAATAGCCTAATGTTCCATACTGTAGTATACTGTAGTAAGTACAAAAAGAAAAACAAAGCCTTCTGCATTGTGTTGAAATTTGCCTGATAATAATGTTGTTTATTTAACCAGTTTAGTTATATGTAAAATCTAAAAACTGTTTATAGTCCTTTCAAGTTCATTAACTATAAACCTTTGGGACATTTCAAAATATTACAAGAACATACACAAAACACACGCACACACACCCATGCACTTACGTTAGTGTGGTTGGAGTTTGGTCTGTGCTAGACGAAGGTTCAAGACTGATAGGAAGAACTTTATCATTTCTGAACTGATCGAATCTCTGAAAAAAAACACACACACACACACAAAGATTTAGTCAAAAATAAAATTCAAACTTCAAAACAGAATTCTGAATGTTATAAATCCACAAACTCCCAAATTAAAAACATACCACTAATGAACAGTGCCCATATGTCAGCATATGTATTCCAAGCTGCCAATGAATCTTAGTTTCAGATGCCACGCTATGCAATTGTGTGTACTGCATTTAGACAGCTACTTATTTTCAAGACATGGAAAAGCTCATGCTTTTAAACTTCACCACTGGGGTTTTTTTCTATCTGAAAATTTTAATGTGGGGATCTCATTTCTTTCAACAGTTTTTAAAGTACTTTGTATACACATTTCTTTCCAAGAACTAGTAGTGCTTAGTAACCGTCCCAAATGAAGGAAAACTGGGTTCAAAAGTTTTTTTTTTATTTGTATTTTAGAAAATGAAAAATTTAAGTGATGTTATTATATAAACATTGCTACATGATTTACGCAGTTAGCCTGTCTTATTCACTCCATCATTAAATGTATAGTAACTAAATGCTAAGGACAAAAATAAACGAAGCCTGGCCAGGTCCCATTTAGCTCGAAGTTTCCACTTTAAGAAAAAGGCTCAACTATTCTTTCAGCTGAATTATTCTCTGATAGGAAAAGGCATCCCAGAAAATATAAAGCATTTAAGGCATGTATGCTGTAACAGCAGCCTTTGGAAAGCAGATCAAATTATCACTTCTTGGCAACACAAAGTTCCACTATGCTGCAGTACTGGTTAGCTCAGAAAAGTGATAGTGAAATCTACGTAAAGACAGACATCAGCTAGACAGTCCGTAACATACATCCCCTGACACAGCTGTAAATTAGAGAAGCGACTTTCCAGATAATTGAAAAAGTGTGACAGACGGATGGATGGATGTATGGACAGACACACCTCTATCTTTCCCTAGAATTTGATAATCTCAATTATTTATGTTAAATACTGTTAATAACAAGTTTCAGGACAGTTGGATAATGTGAAGAGTGAGATATGAATGTACGCATGTACGACCCCTTCCACTGTATCTTATTGCTGGGGGATAATTAAAGACTTCTCTACGCCATACTTAGGGGTTGATTCAATCAAGATGGACTTTATAGAGCACTGTGGAATCATCCTGGATTGCATCAAGCACATATCCTTTGTTATCCCAGGGTTACCCCTAAAAATAACTGGTTGATAATAGCCATTGTAAAGTATAGCTATGGTGGCACCATACATTTTGTTTTAATTTAGGCCTAAATGGTACATGGTACAATTAAAAGCTCTAAAACATCCAGCTGTGGCTTGTCCTGGTAGGGTAAAGTATGATTAAATCAAATACTTTGACCATTAAAACAGGATAAAATGTACATCGTCAGTATCCCAATATCATGTTCAATTACTATTATCTTTTTAAATAAAATTTACTGTGCCTAATACCTTTACCCGATTTTCTCCCCAATTTGGAATGTCCAATAACGTTTTCCCCTAACCGCAGCGATTCCCCACACAGCTCAAGTGGGCTTCCTCCAAGCTCACACCCGAGCCAGCATCCTCTTTTGCACCCAGGAACTCGAGAGTAGATGTCAGCGACCTATGGAGGACAAAGGCCAGCCCTGCAGGTGTAAGCTTTTGACCTCACTGGACACCTGGCCAGCAGGGTTCGCTGTAGCGCGATGAAGAGAAACAGTCCCTGCTGGTTTTGCCTCCCTAACCCACAGGAGCGCCAGAGCCAATGTGACGCTCCCTTCGGAATAGTCTAGCCTCCTGTGCACTCTACTTCATCAGAAAGCAGACCTTGTTGACTAGTTTGTTTACAATTTGTTTTTTTACATTGGTTCTCCGATGATAGCTTAGGAACTAGAGATGTGAAAAGTTTGCAAAGTTTTTACTCTCTTTAAAATCAGAATAACTGCAACTGATGAATAAGCCATTTTTTATTAAAAGGCAATTATGTCATGATCATTTCCACTGTTTTTCCAACTGTAGCAGTGTATGATTCTTCTACTTCTTAGCGAATGTTTGCATTTTAGGTCTGATCTAAACCTCTCCAAAGCTGTTTCAAGTTTATCACCACAGTATGATATAACCAACGGCTTGTGATCATTTCATTTATTTAAATACACTTTTAACATTACAAGCCATGTAGACACATCAGCACTTTTTTTTTTATCCTTTTCCTATACCCAACGAAAAATGACCAGTCCTGTTCCAAGATTGTGGGCCTCCCAAAATACCATCAGTGTGTTCTGCTTCCTCCGAAATGTTTTCTCTGGCATGCATTCAAACTTGTTTTTCAGCAGTACTTTTGAAATGGCCCACGGCTGTTAACTTTTTCAATCCTGCACCATATCTCACAGGTTCTATTTCAGACAGTGTATTCCTTGTGGTCAGACTACAAAGGCTTTGTGTCAACATTATAAATACACTCTTAACAATGACCCTCTTAAACATACTAAATCCTTCCTTCTGCCAAGCTCCAAAATTAATTGGGAAAGTATGTTACTGGGTTAAATAAACTGAACTATTGATACAGTAACAAATTCATATAATATTTCTTATTTTTCCCTATATTCATAAGGATTATGGTTTAAAAGCCTTCACCGTCAATTCAGAGCTTAACCTAAGACAAATGCAGTGTCTCTCACAAAACCAATGTGTACCAACACAGCTCCTGTGATCATCTGCAGATGCTTTGCATTGAATATCCAACACAGGTGACATTTTCTCAAACTGCCAAATGCTGTAACTCTTGGGACTGCTCATAGTAATATTACTGCCAATACAACTGATTATTCGAATTTAGTAAGTAGCAGGATTCTAAAGTAATCATTGTTAAGCACATCAAATACAAATATATTTATAATAATACACCAATATATGTATCATTTTATTTTTTTAAATGTGCTGTCTCATGCATTATTTGTATGTAAAACTAAAATGTGTGTAAAAATAACAAAACAAGTATAAATCTGATTATTGATTAGGTTTTATAATAACTGAAAAACATATACAGCTTGTCTTTTGGTTTAGTTTATTTTAGATAAGCTAGTGCATTTGCTAACTGAAGTCGCCAACAGTATCAAGATCATTTTTAACTCAAAGTTTGCTGTTTCCATTTCTCCTTTGGGATTTATGCCACCATTAAGGTAAGGAATACAGTGTGGTATTTTTAGAATTGTATTTCTGTATTGTAGACGTGACAATTTTATAAGTGTAATTGCTACTGATAGGTACTAACAGGGGCCTGACTATATAAAAGAAATATGTAATCAAAGATAAATCTATATAGAATCAACAACATGACTAAAATCAGCTCAAAAGCTTTTAAAAAAAAATCATAAATCTCTGTTGCTGGCTTCTTTTGCTCTGTAAAAGACACTACATAAATTGTAGTTGTTTTGCAAACACATTTAGTCTTAAATACTGCCTTGGGCATGACCACAAGAGATGGATAATCCAATCCCTGTCTACAGTAGGATATCCTTATTTAGCACCTGTTTTTGGAGGCTGGGGGAATTACCGCTACACCCAACCTGACCTCAATATTCAGCAGCAAGCAGCAGAGAAATATGAAGAGTCTGTGGGAAGCCCTCCTTGGTGCCTCCCTCCTCCAACTTTCACCTCATTATACACTGTAGTCGTACGCAACTGTAACTGGAGGGATGCGTCTATCTGTCTGTATTGCATATACTGTATCTGGAGAACGGCTAATCCAATTTTCTGAAGCTTGCTAACATTATTTAGGATAGAAGAATGTTAGTATCATAATCTGGGGGTACATGGAGGCATCTACCATTTGTCATTTTTACCAGTCTATAGGTGGCTGTAGATCACAGGGATCTACTTTCTCATGTTATTAAAGGCTCTAACTTTGTATTTACAGTTGTGGCAAGGGATGCATGTCACTTGTTAGCCATGGCAATGTTATCAGTAAACCATCTTTTGTTGTTGGTTCTTCTTTGCTCATTTTTCGACACTGATTTTCAAATACATTTTCAAATACATCACTACTTTAAATAAATGGCAGCACAGACCTGTTGTTAAAAATAAGAATCTATAGGGCTGATGTAAGGAAGGCGCAGTGCAAACAATTGCAGCTGCAAAATCCAAATTGACTAGCGGGCAGGTAATTATTTTGCACTGCGGCCTATGTAAGCTTAATGCAAATTACTAAACACACAAATAATGAGCCGCAATCATGATAATGAGGGTCTCAATGAGCGCCGCCTGTGCAGCGGGCTATTTAGCGGCCGCACTTACAGCCCAGAGGTGAGGTGAGTTAGGAGTACAGAGAGCAGCAGTCACTGTATGAGATTTGTAGAGCACAAAAATCAAACCAAACAAAAGAAATATGTCACAAGAAGGGCAGCAAAGTCCTCTTGGTGCACAGAAAAGAAATGTTTTCTGAGGAGCTGAGAGTCCTTACAGCTGAGGTCACTCAGCATGAAATTGAGTTATTTGGAAAATCAGTTATGCTACCAATGAGGCTATATGGTCCACTATGGTGGAGAACATCATTGGTGTCGGTGTTACCAGGACGGCAGCCAACCAGGTGATGAAAAGCTATTAAGTCTAGGAAGATGATAACGCCTTACCACCGCATCCTCCGGCATCCCAAACAAAGTGACCCTGGGGAATGCAGGGGAAATGCCATTTGTTATTGTAGTAACAGAAAATGGCCATTGTTTTGGGCAGTGGGATATTTATTCCCAGCACTTTGATATGCACTTTGATAGCATCGTTTCACTTGAATCTTGAAATCATTTGTTTGGGCTTTCCAGAGTATTGTAAAGCCTCGATTCCAAAGAAGATTAATTGGGATCTATTTTAATGATCTAAATAGCAGGAGAGCCAAATAATTGCTGCACTTTAGCACTTTATTATTTCTACTGGCATTTCCTCTAGGGATGATTTATTGACCTCCTTAACATCCTAAGTACAATACAGATACAACCAGGAGAGGTCAAGTTTGGAGGAAGTTTAAAGGGTTTTAGGGAAGTGGTATTAGGATCAGACACTGTTTACATCAGTGGGTCTTTCATTGTGTGAAAAGGTGGTATAGTAATCAAAATCTAATGTTAAACAATTACAAGACCTGGTTGAAACAATGTATTAGACTCTTCAATAAAATGTGTGTATCTAGAGTTAACAAAATAATTCCACTATAACGTACTTTTATTAAATCGTATTAACTGCTGACTCACATTTTTATGTAGAAAAGATGCGTATGTTATGGTAAAGCTATTCAGAAATGTTGAAACAAAGGTGTCATAGAAAAAGCAGCGATTGGTTATGGTATTGTGAAGGAGAGCCAGAGTGTGAGGCTTCTGGGAGTTTGAAAACATGTAACTGATTACTGATGACTTGTTTATGGGAGATTTAAATGAACTCAAACTCCCAAAAGCCTCATGTCCATGCAATCGTCATGTGACATCCTGTAGTGGAATGCAGCGCCACACCAGAAGTGCATCAGTAAATATTGTTCATTAATAGCTTAACAATAAAAAAAACAAATAGCATAATGCAAGTGTTTTTATACAATGTACAGTGGAGAGCAGAAAATACCCAGCATCACAAGGCTAATTCAGTGCACACCTACTTAAAAGGCAATGCTACTATGAAGCTGAAACCTATCAGATGGGTGGGGAGCATGTTGAGAAACTGCACCTGCTGCTAAAGCACAGACCGCTGAACAAAGACCTCCGGCTCGTGTTTGCTGATTTATCATTACAAAAACAAAAGGACACTCATGTCCTCTACTGTCAACAGCATAGATGTGTTCTTAGAATTCATTAAAATGGAAGAATGCTAGTTTTTTCTAAACATTTCAACGTGTCTCCTCGACCTCTATAAACTGCACAGATTCTAAATACGTAAGTAGTTTGTTTTTATAAAGTTTCTCGAGAAATATTTACTTTGACTTGTGCGTGTGCCCAGCGTACCACCAGCTTCTTAGACAGGGCCAGTTTGCCGTTTAAACGCTGAATAGCTCGTTCTGCTTCCTGGAAAAGAAAATAAAGAGTATCAAAAAAGCATTAATTACATCTGCTGCTGAATTTTACAGTCATTTTCCTAAAACTGGAAGCTGTCAGCACTTGCATTAATTAATAGCAGGGATAGGAAGATACTGTATCTCACTAAACCCACAGACAGCACACTTCTGTATAAGCTTTATTTGTCAAACCAGGTTAAAACATACATTTTCTAAATGTTTTAAAATGTACTGTTCCATACTTATAGAACAATAACAAAGCAACAATTGAGCAAGTAGCTTTAAATAACATTTGTTTCTGATATTTACAATAAAGTTGTTTTTTATTAGAATGTAGGTTAGATTAGCCAAAGTATCTTTATATTAGTAAGCGCCAGCAACCTCCAGTGCACAGCAGTGGATTGCCAGCAAAGCAAAAGGCAACCTGATCCAAAGATTAATAGATGGTGCCAACTCCTACTCCTATTAAGACACTCTAGGAACTGTTACATATATCTATGTCAAGCAACTAGAACCAGAGAGCAGACTCTGAACTTCAGAAAAGGCACTAGATCAAAGACTTATCAGAAAGTAAAGCAATGAGTAATTGCAATAAGAGCCACTCACAATTTGACTGAACAAACCAAATACAATGAAGTTTGAAGCTACTTACTCTAACCCTTTTATACTGGATACCCCAGTATATGACTTTTAAACGATCCATATTATATATATTTTCCAATATAGTATGTATTTCTCAATTTAACATGTGCTTCTGTTTTAGACATCATGGTTCTGCAATAAGTCCCTGCTAAACCCTAAGCCTTGGTTTCCTCCAAACATTACCAAGAAAACAGTTCTCTTAGATTTTACTGAGATATGATTTTAATACATACAATAAGATCTTAGTTTTTATCAATGTTATACTTATTTTGTTATAAATTGTGCTTGTCTGAATACGTACAGTCCCCAGCTTGCCCACTCAATCACATCTATTGAGAGGGTTTTTTATTCAGACAAATATTATGATGTTCAGAAGACAGACCATTCTTATCAAAGGGCTGGTGCAGAGTAAATGTCCTAGATAATGCAGAGGTAGTACCAGTATATAGTGAGGATGGTATAAAAGTCACAGGCACGCCTGCAACTCTTCACATCGAGGAAACACAGTGATGGTTGTTTACGGCTATCCTCAAGAGAGTGAAATAACCCAGACACTCCACGAATGTTCATGGATTATTCCATTCACATAACAAGTACAATTTATGGAAAATAAATTATGTTTAACCCCAAATTAACTTTGAGGTCCTGCCTTATCTTAGCACCGTATGCCAACATAACAATAATAATAATAATAATAATAATAATAATAATAATATCTTCATTTTTATATAGCACCTTTTATAGTGGACCACCAGCACAAAGCGCTTTGCAGAGGTGAACTGAGCATTATATACAGAGTGACTTACAGTAGGACATTGATTTAACATGTCATCCACAGGATGGAGCACAAGGATTTGAACTGGTGATTATCAGTGGCAGAGGTGGGATTTGAACCAGTGACCTTCTGGTTACAAGTCCTGGACTTTAACCACTGGACCACACTGTCTCCTATATGTCGTCGGAAATCAAGTTGGTACCTCACGGGATTCCTCGGTCCCAGTCTGAGGTCGTGTATATACATATGTATTTTTCCTGTTCTCATAGAAAAGTTACTTTTTGAATTACGTAACTTAATTTTGACAAATATAATTCAGGCCTGAAAGGGTTAACTTGCTGAATTTGGAAAATTGCTTTCCTTTGATCAAGCTTTGCATCTGCTTAGCGTGGCGTGATTTGGAAGCGAGCAATTCAGTCACTCATTCCGTCACCATATTTAAAAGAATGCAAGATAGATTGCAAAACAAGATCTGCTGAAAAATAGAACTCTCTCAACACTTGTGTAATATTCTCTCTGTTCTGGAAAATAATCAGATTTATATGGAAAGATGTGAAGAATATGTTTACCTCTTTTGTCTCAAAGTTTACAAAGCAGTACCCTCGTGGCTGCCCCTCCAACGGACCAGATTTATGGAACAGAAAATCGAACTGCTTGACTTTGCCAAATCGTTCCAGAAGTTTTACAAGGTTGTATCTGTGGAGGGGAGGCAAGAAAAAGAAAAAAACAAAGATCAATTACAGCTGATTACCTTATTACTAGGCAGATTGTGATACATTGTACTGTATGGTACAGTGGATGAACTGAACAGCAGTAGATAGCTTAACAATTATAGCAACTTGCTATTTACTGTAAATAGCTTGCCAACAGTGTAGCCTACAAATATACTAAATAAGGTACTGTATTAAAATTGAAAATAAATAATTGCAAGATTCTAAAATGTTTATGAATAAGGACCTTCGTCAACTCTAACAGATTGTAATCACCAGCTCTGTAAACAATATTCAATTACATTGTACAGTGAGATTATCATTAGAATAATATTGTTATAGCCGAGAAATCTGAGAAGCAACTCATAACACAGGACATAGATTTGCTCAGATCTGGAGTAATTAATGGGAAATAGAAAAAGAAACACATATTTGCTGATACTGCTGGTAAGACTCAAAATCACAACACGAGAATGAAACTGTGGGCCTTTAACACTAGAAAAACCAAGGGGTAATTCTGACCCAATTTTTACTCATGAAATCCACAAAACGTGATTAAATCCTCCTTCTCTGGTACATTTTTTCTTTAGCTATAGTCTTATATGAGATTACAAAGCACTTGTCTTTGTATGGTATTTGAAAATGGCATTTGCCTTTGAATGCAGCGATTGCTTTTTCTCACAGTGACGATGGCAGCTAGAAGAAGGGGTCTTACTGCAACACAAGTTTTGGAAAAGCTGAAAAACATCCAAGACAGCGATTCAGATGATGCTGACATTTCCTCCAGCGATTCTGGCTCAGAATTTCTTACAGTGGGAATAAGACAACTAACACATGCATTCAGTGCAAGAACGCTGTGTGTGGTTCATGTGCATCAGAGTTGAAACGGTACATGTGCAAAAAGTGTGTCTCTTGAATTAACAGCTATACTACGCCTATCTGTTCACTGATAAATCATTCTTGAGTGTCTTCGTCTATTGTTTTGACTTCATATTTTTGTTATATTCCCAATGATAGTTAGTTAAATGCAAAAGATGTACGTTTTGAATTAACCTGTTTTATTTTTCTACAGTCCATTGTCCTAAAGTAATTCATTTTCTGAAGAGGCGATGTCAATAATAGAAATGATACTATCAGAAATGATAATGGTGTTTTAATCACACCATTGGCAGCTATAACATAGAAAAACACAGTAGTGGTCAAAATAACGTTTCGGTCATTGTAGGTACATTAAGCAGATGTTCTGGATGTTTAGTGTTAAAACAAAGACCCAAAACGGGAGTTACAGTATTTAAAGAGAGTTTGGTTAAAGCCTCTTTTGATGTTTTGCATGCTTGGAATCTTTCTAAACTATTAAAGAAACCAGTCACCACATCCTGGTGACTCTATTAAACACCCATGTGGCCTGAGTAGTGCTTCCTAACATGTCTTCTCTCCAAGTACAGATGGTACACCAAGCGTTAAGAAATACAGTAAGAAATACCAAATAGAACAACTGTGGTATTTCTTTTATCTACTGGGGACAGACTGTTGT
Organism: Acipenser ruthenus; assembly: GCF_902713425.1. NCBI lineage: Eukaryota > Metazoa > Chordata > Actinopteri > Acipenseriformes > Acipenseridae > Acipenser > Acipenser ruthenus. The sequence continues at coordinate 8,870,874 of NC_081219.1, forward strand.
GGGGACACAGGTTAAAAGTTACACTCTGGTGTGCCAGTTGTAGACAGAAAACATGTTTGAAAGCTCGATTTAGGCCATAGGGGTGTTTTGAACTTCAAGCTTTAAAAAGTCACTAGAATGTGCTGTCCGAAACAGAAAATGATATACAAACTGAATCTAAACAAGAAGAATAGAACAGTAGTTCAGATAACTGTAACATGTCATAGTTATCCACACCAAGCTGCTCTTTAAGCTTTGTTTTGTACAGTGAGCCACTCCTGTGATGCAACTTCTCAGTCCCTTTTGGAGAATGTAGATTTTCTTTGCCAAACATTTCTCTCTGGATGATAGAGTTGTACTTACCGTATTACCTCATGCTCTTACAATGTTGTGGTTACGCAATGCGAGGCATCGTTCTTATTTTAGTCAAATCTTTTCTGATTATAAGGCTGGCTGGACTAAGACTATTTTTAAATCTCATCTACTGTATCACGGTCTGTTACTGTACATAAGAGTCGAAATGAAATGCTTTGTGCATGAACACACATAGTGTATTTAAGCATTATTAATTTATGAACTGTATTTATACTATGTATCAAAACCGTAATTTATGTTTCATAAACACACGTATATGGTATTTTAGAATCCATTACAGATACAGGGTCCTACAGAAAAAAATTATTGACATCATTTTTGATTTGTTAATAAAGGAGTGTGGCACAGCAAATTGGGAACGGCCACAAGATATAACAGAGAGCTAAAAGCACCATTAAGGGGCAGCAGCTGGGGAGAGAGACACGTGTCTGTGTAGGGCTCCAGCACACTGTAACTTGGGTTTGACTTGGGTGAGGATTTTCTTTTGATTTTGTGGCGTATGATTGTTTTGTTTAAACCTTTATTTTGCTCTGTGACCTTTCTTTTTTGTATTTTTGAATAAATATGCGCTCTGGCGCTTAAAACTGCAATCTACCGTTTCTGACCTTTTTGTTTGTATTCCACCACCATCGCCATCTTGTCACAAGAATACTCATGGACTTCAAAGCCACCATACTATGCTTTATTATTATTATTATTATTATTATTATTATTATTATTATTATTATTATTATTATTAATAATAATAATAATAATAATAATAATAATAATAATATGCCATGTATGTATCTTTACCAAAATTATTTTTTCAGGTGGTGTGATCTACAGTATTTGTACAATATACTGAATATGTTACTTAAAACAAATGTTAAGCAAATTCATATAAACTGATTCAGAGACATACCCATCACTGGTCCAACTAATCACAAGCTAGACCTCATTGATAGGGCACTATGATCTGGATTCTGATATAGTTCTAATGCATTTCAATTAAACAGTGTAAAAGTATCAGGATGATTATAAATGAACCATTTCTACCAGCAACTTAGTTGTTTCTTGCTAGTTTCAAGGGCCTATCATCTGTTACAGCAAGTTACTATAACATACATGGCCGTACAATAAATTACTATCATGCGCATTTCAACCTTTTTAATGAATCCTGTCTGTTCCTGGAATACTGGTCACAACATTAAAATAGTTCTTATTTTGGGGGCATATTTGGTGCTTCTCCAAAATATATGGTTTTAGGTTTAATCACAAGAGCAAGAGATGCCCTCAGAGACCACAAATTGAGGACACACTCTAAGCCCGTGGACATCCCTATTGTAATTACATGTTTGTCACTTCTTCAAGTATGAAACCACAGCAATCTGCCAGGGGCTCTGCAGCCATAACAGCTCACTACTTGTGTTGTTTTTTTTACAGAAGCTGGGCACCCCTGTACTTCTTTTATCTAGTCGGAGGGTCTACAGCAACTACAGTGCTCTGTAAGCGGTGGTCCAGTAAAGGAACTACCCCACTGGAGTGTAGGGCGGGTCATACGACCATCAGACTGCTGTTTCGTATCTCTGTAGAGTTAAGTTGCCAATCTTGGGACAAGAGGAACACAATGGTTTGGGGGTTTCTATGCGTTGGGGAGGAAACAACGTCTGTGCGTAGTTCACCGCATCTTGCCTACTTGCCTCAGGGGTTCAGTAGCTTAATCTTCAGTCCCCTTGCTCAGTAAGTGGATGCAGATGTGACAGCTGACTGGGGGTAAAATTCAGATATAACAAAATGGTCAATACTGTAAGTCAGTGGTACTCAGCTCTGGCCCTTGAGATCAATTCCAGTCCTGGTTTTCACTCCAAGCAGGTTCTAATGTAGTTCATTGAAGCTGCTAAGAGGCAATTAACAAATTTAGGACCTGCTTGGAATAAAGACCAGGACTGGAATGGATCTCGAGGGCCAGAGTTGAGTACCACCGCTGTAAGTTATACAGTCATGATCAATTTTTAATAATACATTTCTCAAAATATGTTTTGCAGTGCAATTTCAAGCAAAATATTAAAACATAAAATGCGTATACTCGCAGTCAGATTTGCATCAGTGAACATGTTCTATTGTCTCGGTTATTGACATTCTGGAAATGTATACACAGGAACAGTAGCAGTGCCTTTACTTCATATGAATGTTTTCCCGTATAATTCCCAAGGGTGTTTGCTGAAGAATTTCTCACTTTTCCCAGCCTCCACCCCTCAAGATTGGAATGAAAGCATTTCCTTCTATACTAAAGATTCCTGAAGAGATAGAACATGATATAAAAGAAACTACTTTTCACTTCTACAAGACTGGAATGTCATTATGCAAGGAAGCAATTCATCTGGAAACTAAAAACAAATAGGATTCTTTACTCATGCACAATTTAATAAAACTCAAAATAATGTCATACACTCTACTGTGCCTTTCTTAATTTGAAAGACATATGTCACAACGTGTGGTCTTTATCATCTATTATTGAGTCACACGGCTGCCAGATGGTAGCCATTGATCAGAAGTTGAATAAATATGATGCCTGTCAAACGATTACTGAGATATGGCTAAAGGTTAAACAAATGTGTCTGATAAAATAATATTTATTATACCATACCCTCAATGAAATTTGAATGAGAGAAGCATAGAATACAGCTGTGTACCAATTGTGCAGAATATACCTAAAGTGTGGGGCCTCTATCACAGCTATGGCAAAAGGTTAAAACAAATGAAGACACAAAATAGTATATTTTTATTAGAAATATTTACTGAATAACAGTTAAATACATCGGTCTCTATAAACCAGAAAACAAAAAAAGTCACATGATCCTCCAACAGTAGTGTGGCAGGGCAAAAGCCCTGCTTATTTAAATAAGTTTAAGGTTGGCAGGGATGGGGTTAAATCTGTCCCCCCCCCCCCCCCCCCCCCCCCCCCCCCGCCCGCCAACAATCACAGGTGTGGCCATTCCCCAATTAGGTAATTGCATGCTAAATGGGGAGTGGCCACCTGTATATAAGGAAGACAAAACCCTATAAGTGTGTTGTTCTTTTGTTTGAACCTTTTATTTTAGCCCTCAGGCCCTGTTTATTTGTTCCTGTGTTTTGTGTTTGTTAAAAATGCGCGCAACAGTGCTTCACTGCAGCTTCTGTCTCGTCTAATTCCTGCCGGTAACATCTTGGGCTGCAGCGGTAGCCAATGTCAAGGTCACCTGTAGCCTGCAATGTTTCTCTAACCAAGCAAATATGAAGCGTGCATCTCAAGTGGTCTTTGAGATACAGTAAGAGGTGTCGATAAGGTGCAGTAGCAGCAGCTTTGTAAAATCGTTAATTTTTATTGAAGGACACCTATAATTGAATTTGTCCCACAGAATATAGTCTGAAGCCAATATCTTAAATAAATCCAATATATGTCACTAGAAGCCATACGAGGTTAGGGATCAGATTTAAAGTCACTAGCACATTTCTCCCATGGAGTTGCTATAAAACCCTATATCTCAGAAAAAATAGTAGTAATAAAACATTCAGGGAAAAAATGAATGCAGAAAAAATACAATAATGAAAAATACCAAAAAAAAGTGCAATATTGTATAAATCAACTTCTAATGAAATATAACTACAACCTATGATAATTTATAAATGGACCAAACACTCACATTCACACGTGCCAGGTGGTCTTCACAACAATAACTATGGTTAGTGTACCACGCTTTCAGTCAACAATAGCTTGGCAGGAAGATGCATCTTTTGAAAACATAGCAGTAGTGAATCATGTTTACGAACAGTTCATTCTTAAAGTCGTGGCCGTGGCGATTGCCTCTTGGCCAGGTTTTGAATTCCCCGTCCTGTCACCTGATGTGAACGTGTCTTGACAGCAGCCTTCCCAACTCTCCCCTCTTTCCTTTTCCTCTGAACTTCCGCCTGGCACCTCAAGAGCTATTCAAAACCAGACTCGGGGCTTGTGTCAAACAATACGCTACCGAGAACCACTGGCAATAAAAACATACTAGGACACATGCTAAATCTATCACCAGCGAAAATGTTACCCTAAGGAGCATCAATAGGTCAACATGTCACAACCTTATTACTGCTGTCTTTTGTATTGGGTGAACAATGACAGTTGCAACTGTACTACTCAAAAGGAAAAATATAATTCCATTCCATTTTGTTTCAAATTCCTTTCTATCTTTAGAAAGTTGGCTTTTTTTGGCACAAACTCATAACTAAAATAATGAACACTTCACAGTAAGTGGGCGTGTGGCAGGGCTGAGGCCTGCCCCTTTAAATGTGTACTTTTGGTTGGGTTTCTAAACAGTTTTGTTTGCTTGTAAATAAAATGTGTTAAATGTTGTTAAAAAACAAAGTGTGTGCTGGATGGCAAGGCTGGGAGGGTAGACCTCCCTGTCTGCCTAATTGAAACCCAATGTGCAGGAGGTGGCCAGGTGTCAATTGAAGAATTGATAATCAATTAACACAGGTCAGCTTCCTTTAAAAAGAGGCTGAAGCACATAATAGTAATGTTAAAATGACTGCTTTACAGTATGTGGAATCTATAGCCCCACAATCTGATGCTCCCAGTAAATTGTTGTATAATGTTAAAACCAAGTTTCATCAAAATTAAAGGGCATATAAAGACCTTTTTATTTTATTGTGTTACATGTTCACATGTGTTGCTACAACTGTTTACATAAGGTATGTGTATTGTTTTAATTTTTTTTTTACATTTTGACCACTTTTTTAAACTTAACTTTAAACAATACACACACCTTACGTAAACAGTTGTTGCAACACATAGGAACATGTAACACAATAAAATAAAAAGGTCCTTATGTGCCCTTTAAATACAGTAAGAGGTTTTCCAAATATATGGAAAAATGTACAGTGTGACATTAGGATGGACAACTACCCTATATACCCTACACAGACACTACCCTATATCCCCAAAATGTAACACTCTCAGAAACGTACGCTAATAACCCTATAGCCCCATCTCCGGAGATTTAGTCCCCTGAGGATGATTTTGAATCCTTGGTTATCACTCCTTTAAGACTGTTAACAAGGGGAGTAATGCCTCTTTTATTTGGCCAACAAGTTTGAAAACCACAAGCAATTCAGATCACAGAAATCTCATTACTGTAGGTGGTAACAGAGCAAATAAGAAACAGGGAGGTAATTAATCATCTGAACATTTAATGCTGAAACTGTTTCCTGTTTCTCTCCAGCCTTTCCTCCCCTCTTCAGCAAAGTAAAAGAAGGAAATGAATCTCACTGGTAGTATATACGTAGTAATTTTAAAAGTGCCACAAATTAGGTCTCTTGAAAAAAGCCAGGGCTCTGGTAACATGAACTTGAAAAAGTTAAAGCTGTTCAATGACAAACTTCCTATTTGTAACCAAAACAAAACAATAATACAAAACAATGCTATATGTGGACACTTTTGAAAAACACTTTAAGAAACATATTCGGTGTAAAATGAGTCTTTCCAGAATACCCTTTTTCATTATAAACTTACAGTATAATACGGAGGACCACACATCTTGACAGTTGTCTATTAATTCTAAACTGTGGTCTCCATTCATTCATATAAATAATAGAAACTAAGCTGTGAATTCAATCACAGTGCTGCTTTATGAACGTCTTTAAGGAAAAAACCCACTGAGACGAGGTCTCTTTTACAAGAGTGTCCCGGCAACATGACCAGAAACAGACAGGAGTAATTTCACATCCCTAAAAACACCATCACTCTAAAAGACAATCTCATCATACATTCAATCTGGGATCAGAAACATTTACACTTCGATAATTCTTGGAACCTACTCATTAAAATAAATGTAATCTTATCATTGTTCTTCGTTTAGCTGATATATTTGGGTTATTTACCTAAAACATACTTCACTTGGGAAAATTTGATTGAATGTCACTATAGAACAGGGAAATAATGCAGACACTGTATTTTCTTTTTATTGAATCCACCCCTTAGTAAGGCAGACAAAACTTTAGTGATTTCCACTAAAAAACATATTTACCCACTTTAAGGGGGCTTAACTTTGTAAATCTGTGCTGATTCTATTTTGGATATGATCAGATTTGTATTTGATAATGTAGTCACCTGATTGAAGTAAGATATCAATAAAATTAAATAAGATTAACATTTTACACTCTACTGCTGGGAGGAGTCGCAGCTGGATTCTATTATGGCATTTCATAGAACTGGGGAAATCATCCTGTTCGATGCAGTCCATGGTGATAGTATCTGTGGTCCTTCCCTCTTAAGTACCATTCCATTCTCATTTTGCAGGAGCATTTTAGAAAGATATCAACTAACTAACTTATGTTTGGCTACAAGAAACCCAACTTCAGTAACCTACTGTACAGTTTGTGATGCAGTCTTGCTACTGTAGCTGCTGGAACAGCAATAATAATTCTAGCTAGATCAGCTAGGCTGTATTTGGCATATCATTATGTAGCCTAATTTGCAGTATATGCATCACTCGGTTCTATCATTTGCCTACAGATTCCAAGTACTTACTCTGTAATCTTAGGATCAATGTTGCCAATCCAAAGTCGATGACCCTCTTGTGACGTGCTTTCTGAGAGGATCGAGGCATTCTCAAAGGGAAGGGTTTCAATTTGTGACTCCATAGGTCACTGCAATGGATAGAAATAGATAGTTGTGTACAAAATCATGAACTCATCTGCAGCTGTCCAATAAGTAGCCAGTGGCCATTAAAATGGTTTTAAGCAGGGCAGCGGCAAAAATACAGAATAGGAAAGCAACAAGCAATACAAGAAAGGTTTCTGGGGTGAAGCAATCAATCTGATCGATGCATGTTTGGTTTATGCTGTGTCTGGGACTATTTGTGGTGTAGACTTGAAACTTGGTAGGTATACAGTAACAGCCACCAGTAGTGGCCTTGACTTTGACCTCCTATAACATGGCTGTCTGGGTACCATCAAGGATGTTTATCTCCATACTACATCGCTCTGAAACAGCAGCACGGATTTCTTTTAAATTTCATAGAGCGTGAAACCTTTGTTGGTGTGCTGATTCAGTTTTGGAGAGGATCTGATCAAAAGGTGACTGGATGGAGGCCTTCTTGGCAAGTGGATTCATAATTTATTTTTGTTAAAAAATGACCACCTTCCGAGACAAACTTGAAAGTTTTAAAGTATGGACGTGTCATGTTCTTACTGCAGCAGGGATACCAAAGTTTATAATTCTAACAAAACAGTAAAAACAATGCAATCAAATTTTGATTATGCATTACATGTTTATACAGTATTATAAAGAATAGGTGGTGTTGGCAAATATCTATGTTGGCCATCCCACAAACACAGAATAATAGATGGTCTGCATTGAATGACAAGCTCACCCCCTTGACTAGCGCAGCTGGCCCTTTCCCATTTGGAGTCAATCATTACACACATTGACGCTTAACTCGTCTACAACAAAGTATTCTTTTTTTGTGTGTGTGTACTGAATATCGTTTTATGTGGCTTACATTTAAAAAAAATTGTATTAAAAAGGAAATGACTAACTGTCTGGTTTATGACTTTTTTACTATAAAGCCATATTGCATCATAATAATACTGTATATCATTATTTGTTCTGCCAGACATTTTCATTTGCAAGCTGAACAGCTCAGATGAAACAGTTAGGTTTCAGTGGGTGGGATGGCTCCTGCTGGTTCCACAACTGAAAGAATTATGACGTGCTTATCCCATACCGTTACAGACTTTACAAAAGGGACATTTATTTAATTGGACACATTTGTTTCCGATTCATTCCGTGTGAATGCCAAACAAAGACAAGTGTTCTGTATACCCCAACGTGCTAATTATAATATATAGAGTGAATGACGCACTATATAACCTATTTGAGAATTGATTATTGTATATGTATTTATTTGTTTTTAACGTCACACCAGTACATTACATGTTGGTAGAGACATAATATATAACATTTACTATATTATTTCGATTTGAAATCAACAGACACGGCACACTTTCAAACAGGTTTCAATCATCACTGAACAGTATAACACGCAGTAATAAAATACTCAATATTAACTGACAGTGGCGCTGTGAATAATAATATATATTTTTTAAAAAGAAACCTACCGTCTTCCACTACCAGTTTATTTCCTTGTTCCACCACCAAGTACTGTAAAATATTAAAATACCTCTGAAACACAAAACAGCATTCCCTAACCTAAACTACAAAATAGCAACACAGGCGCCGCACTATGACGTCCTGCACAGAAAGTTTATTTCAGACCGATTTTCCTCAACTCGATGATGTTCTTCACTGACCTCGCATCGTAGTAATGACGTTTCACACGCTTCAGTGCATCTTCGGACATGCTGTGTAGCTCCTCAGTAAGTAGAACAAAGTCACACCGTTTATGTTTTATTTATTTTTTATTTATACATGGTTCAGTGTGCAGTCATTATATTTTACGCTTGTTAATAGTTGCATATCTGATTTATTAAGGCTATTATAATTAGAAAACGCGTTTGAGGCTCTCCCGGTCCGTGTATATTTATCAAGGTGTTGAAAAAACACCGTCAAATTAGTCTTTATAAGTATTTGTTTAAAATGACGCCAGTTGCAAATCGTTAAATGAAGCTGCAGTTTTACAAATACATTTTGAAATGTTGCAGTTTTGTACTTTTCTCAAGTGTACAAATGTAGCTTATACTGTAGAGTCACAACCCAGGGCATGTCTAAAATGCTTAATTAACAAACAAACCTTAAGGAGTGACTAGTAGAACCTGTAGACAATCTACTGCTGACTGCCGCCTTTAGGGGTTTCTTATTACATGTTACGCTCACAAACAGTCCGGAGTTGTGTTTTGAACATAAGTTAATAACACTGTAATGAGTGTACGTTCAATACTCTGCTGTGATCTGAATTTACGCCGAGAACACTCTGTCACGTCCAAAAACTACTTTACGCTTAAAACACCCTGTTACCAACATATTCCTCAAATTAATTAATATATAGTTGTAGTTCCGTGCTAAAACATATGCCGTGTACGGTGTTTTTCTAATAACTTCTTAAATCCGTTGTATTTAAAGCGTTACCGTTAGGTTGTTGTTAGTACTGGATACGTTCTCTAAACATGCGCGAAACTTGTGTGTAGAAAGCAGAAATAGTAGGACAAGTTTTCCCCGGTTATGTCTTGTTTAACGTAGCCATCTGTACATTATTTACATATTCACACATCTTTACATAACGTGTCTGTTTTTGCAGATTACATCTTTACAGAGCTTGACATTTCAGGAATGAAAATCAGGGGTGTTGATGGAAGTTAACAAATTTCGATCATTGTATCTAATTCTGTATGACTTGCAATTGAGTGTTTAGAGTTGTAGAATTGTTGCACTTTCTTTTTGAATGAAAATAAAATTACCAAAAAAAATAGTTTTGGTATTGATAATATATAGTAAATAAAATTATATATATATATATATATATATATATATATATATATATATATATATATATATATATATATATATATATATATATAACAAACAAGGGAACACAATACAAGTATAAAAAACAGTGTAATTGCTTTGAACTTGTATAGTAGTGTTGTGAGCATGACTGTGTTTTGAAGGTCCTACACCAGCCCTGGCTGTAGAAATTTTACTCCTAATAAGAAAGCCCCAAAAAGACTGCTGCCAGTAGTTCTTGACAGAAGAAAGAGAAACCATTAATATTTTATTGGCGTTAAGTTCAGAGAAAGAGAAATGGGTTGGGTAGTTAGTAAGAATTTGTGCAGCTACTGGCAGCCGCAAAATCATCTGCCTTAGTGCCAGTAAAAACACCGCTGGTTGTAACTTCTGCCTTAAAATATAGTTTCTACATATTTTAGACATATTTTTGCTTTGCTACCCATATTAGAGCTAGATGATGGCAAACTATAGCAGCAAATGCCTGAGTTTGTGATATTGTGCCACATGAATCAATGTTTTCACAACTAAATGCAATTAGCACCATTTTTTTTAAAGTGAAATAAAATTGTTAAATAGTAAGCATCTTCAAATTCCTGAATTTGTTTTATTTACTGCACCCTTGTCAGGATGTTTGCAGTTAAGTGGCAGTTGCGGTAACTCAAACATTATTTCAACGTTTTTTTTATAATCTGTTTTAAGGTATTTTCTGAGTAATTGTCGTCCTTAATGAATGTCTTAAAAGCCGATTGGATGCAAATGTTTCCCAAATCCAGGGCCTAGTTTCTGATTAAATGGATGTAGGAATGTAGGCTAATAGTAAACAGCCAGACCTATAAAACTGAACACGACTGGCAGACATGGTAGCTTTAAATGTGGCCTATTGTGTTTCATAGTTATTATAATAATAATAATAATAATAATAATAATAATAATAATAATTAACATGCAATAAAGATCTGACAGCCATGAGCACAGGCTGAATTAGGAAACATGGGTGTGGAAAAAGCAAGGGTTCTCATTGAATGTAATAAATAAGTCTTGTAGAAAAAATGGAAATAGCATTGCTACTGAAAATGTTAGGTACAGCTGTGAAAGATCAAACAAGAAGTCTGTAGGTTAAGTTACTGCTGTCTGTTGTACTTACAACCAAGGCAAGCAGATGAAAATTACTTGCAGACCAGTAGGGCTTGGAGTACTTTATGTGCAGAGTTGTGGTTGGAGAGTTAGCACAGTAATTTACTTCTGTTTGGAAAATGAATAAATGAAGAGTGTGTGTGCAGTATATTATGAAGTTCAAAGAAAGACCCAGACTAGCTGGCCCATTATCTAAAGCGCAGTCTGGAGTGGATAGGAATGGTTTGTTTTGGTTTAGTAAAATGCTGGTTTAAACTGACTGTACCGCTGGAGTTTCAGTGTTTCTCACGGACATTTGATATGCCTGTAAATTTCCATTAACCACCAGTTGAGAAACATTTCTCTGTGTTATAAATTAAAGATAGTTTAATACAGAATACACTAAAAATAGCCGAGACTAACTAATGTTTTGTTAAAGAGCGACAAGCTTTTTTTGTTTTGTTTTTAAATAAACCTGTTAAGATGCTGTTCGGTTTTTGTTGCCTGCCATAGATATGTGTAACATAGGCTAGATCAGGCAGTGTCTTTATAGAAGTAAGAGCAGGTGCCACATAGTGATCTGTGACTTTGAATGAAGTTTCCTTTTGTTTTGCTGGCAATATACTGCTGTGCACAAGAAGGTCCTGGCATTTGCAGTATTTGTGTGAAGCACAATAAATATGATCAATGTAGTCAGTGACATCTGCCATGTATTGCAAACTGCAATACAAACTTGAATATCTCTTATTTCTGGAAATCCCCGGAGAAAAATGGGCGAGCACCTTCATGGGTGATGAAAGTATACAAGTAAACCAAAATCAAAGTAGTAGTATTTTGTCAGTGAAGATCACATATAAATTGCAAGACCTGGGACTTTCTGTTGTATTTGTGAGTGACATGTTCTTCCACCTTGATGAGAAAGAGCCTTAAGCTGAACCCCTCAATTAGAAGAAAGTTATTGATTAATCTACAATACAAATTGTACAAAGTTGCATTTTTCAGTTTCAGTTTTCATAACTCAGTTTCCAAATATTCTCAACGTGTATACTGACCCACGTGTAATTCTGTTTACAGGTAAAGTTTTGTGTTGCTTTCACATGAAATTACCCAAAGTTTGCTTGAGAAAGGGGTGCCTGTGGGTCTGCAGTGGTCACACAAAATCACCCCTGGTGGCTGCATTTGAGAAAGTGTTAGATGAAGAATATGATAAAGGCTGACAAAAAATGTAGAGGTGCAATCGCCACCCTAATTTCGTATTCGATTATTGTATAGACATTTATCAACGATAATCGATGCATTGATGTTTTACTTTTCAAAATAAACAAACGTTAGTTTTTTAACAGAAGATCAAATAACTAAAAACACTGTTGTGCATAATAGTTAAACAAAAAGGCACGACTTGCATTCAAATTTCCGATTATAAAAAAAGAAATACAAAGGATTTACATTTAACAACTGAAAAGAATATGTGTGCGTCCGCATCAGATTAACATTGTAACAATGATAAAAAATACTATATTTTAACAGAAGTAATTTCTGAACTATGGTTGTTCAATACTGTTTACATTTTATGTCCAAAAGCAACGCATTTGAATTAATCTCACAAACCCTGACTAATATAACTGTCATACTAAATTCAGCTTCTTTTTCTCTAATATTGTCATATAATCCAAACACAACATGCTTTGAAATAAAAAAGGTAATTGTTAGATTTAATAGATAGTGTTGCCTTAATTTAAAAAAAAAAAAAAAAACGTGAGCACTTTGCCTACTTCTGATTTGTCTTATCCAACGCGTAATGTAGGCTTGAAGTGTGTATCCTAGCAACGCGCAAATCTACAGCTGCGTCCCTAAATTCAACGCTGAGAATCGTTCCTAAATTCACCGTTGAGAGCTGGTGAGCTGATCAACAGAAAGATGGTGACAGCCACAAAAATTATGAATGGGATTTAAATGTAGATACTGATACTGCAATCCGCCGTCAAAACGGTAATTGTTAATACACACACACATATAATTATTTTATTTATGTATTATTGTATAACAAATAACACAGCAAATATGACAACGTAACTACAACATTATATATATATATATATATATATATATATATATATATATATATATATATGCAGCATATTTAATTCAAACTTGTATTTAAGATTTTGTAAGATTATTTTTAGAAGCTGCAGGCCGATATGCCGAATCGTTCATTTTAAATTTTGCCGTTTAGTTTAGGAATGCAACGAAGCGTTCCTAAATACCTGGAAGTGTTGTGACAATAGTGACGTTTTTGTTGAGTCAACGCTCAACAGTACGCGCACTACCATACTTGCACTAGAAGCTGCGCACTCACACTCAATGTTTTAATGTAAACCGGCAACAGGAGACACAAAACTGGGTACTAATTCGATGCATCGATTCACCAAAATGTAATCGAAGCTAGGTAAAATTTAAGGACAGATGATCAATAGTCAATGCATCGATTAATTGTTGCACCCCTAAAAAAAAAAAAAAAGTCTCTCCCTTGACTGGGTAGGCCTAATCAGGGTCTATTTTAATGATCTAAACATCTAAATGCTGTCTAATTATGTCAATCCAGCTGAGGTTTACCCCCCAAGGACATTTATAGACCCACTTATTAACATTACTACGTATTGTAGAATAAAACTACAGTGAAATTAGGTTTGTGATGATATCACATTATTATTATTATTATTTATTTCTTAGCAGACGTCCTTATCCAGGGCGACTTACAATTGTTACAAGATATCACATTATACATTATTTCACATTATACAGATGTCGCATTATTTTACATACAATTACCCATTAATACAGTTTTTACTGGAGCAATCTAGGTAAAGTACCTTGCTCAAGGGTACAACAGCAGTGTCCCCCACTGGGGATTGAACCCACAACCCTCCACAACCACTACTCCACACTGCTGCCCACATTTTAGAGGGCAGTATTAAGATATGCCAATATTCAGATCATTAAAATGATATTAAGTAATATTGTATTGGAGTTAATTCCTAATAATGTATATTGTAAGCATACATTCTAAACACGAATAAGTATGTCTTGCATTTCACTGCTTTAAAGTTTGCAATTATTCTTCGAGGCTCTGGCTTCTGTTGCTCCAGTATTTAAAATGTCCTATAAATCTACTTTTACTGTACCTGGTTTTAAACTTGCTTTGAGCTTGTCTGGAGAATCATAACTGCCAGGACTAAACAGCCTTACTCTGCCAGCCCACCTGCTGTACATGTTTGTAGAGTAGGTGGTGTGGGCATAGTTGAAAGGTCACATGGTTTGAATGGATTGAGGAAGGCTGTTGAGTTTCTGCATTTCCTGTAGGATTCTCTAGTCAAGGCAGGTTTAGTACCAATGTAAAATAGATGGAAATCGCCAAAGAAATGTGGACTGGGGTAGTTATGCCAGAAGCATGCTGATAGAAAGATGAAAAGAAAAGTGGATGATAAAAGCAGAAAGAAAGGATGAAGGACAGAGGGAGTGCGGAAATGGAAAGATAAGTGACAAAAAGGAAACCAAGTGAGAGGTTTTTTAAAAGTGAAGTGGAAGAATGGATAGAAAGAAGAGGATTCGCTTTCAGATAAGAGGCTTTCAAGAAACACCAGTGCTCCTATAATCTCGGTTGCACAAGCATGCAGGCTTTTAAAATGACACTTTGAAGAGTGCTGCTGACTGTCCAGTAAAAGCCTGGGGGTACCAATTTGTACACCTTTTAACAAGTGTGTTATTTGGATGAAATATCTCCATAGGTATAGGCTACCATCTGGAATAATAGCTTAGTGTTGCAGGTTATTTCAAATTGAGTGATTGATGTCAGGTGTTGCTCAAGAGATCTCGGGTAAGGTGCAAGAATAATGGATCATTTATTTTGCGAGGCTCAATTAAGCATGGATTGTTTCTCACCCTCCCGCCTCACGTAGCTAGATACCCAGCAACATATACTTTCCTTGTGTGTTGCTGGAGTAAAGCTCTGTCTTTTTGTAGGTTATTTGTTTTGTGGTAAGAAATGTCACAATCTAATGAAAAAAAAAATCTGTTTTAATTATGTATAATTTTCTCAATGCATATACCTTATTATATTACTATAATAATACATACATTGTATTTTAAGGCTTTGTTTCTTGCTTTTGAATAATAATTTGTTCTCAGTGCATCAATTAATGTAGATTATTAACTGACTCATATTCAATTGGGAAATTGGTTGCGGATTGTTTAAGTTACTTCAGGGCTCCAAATGAATGGCAGCCATGCAGCAATTGGCGTGGGTGCCCTTATCAATTGGCGTGGGTGCCCTTATCAATTGGTGTGGGTGCCCTTATCAATTGCCGCAGTGCCCCTCAGAATGGAAGTCTATTCACAGCCGTTATGGCCGCAGTGCCCTTTCAACTACTTTAGAGCAACTAGAGAGACGTCTGCATTGGGAATTGTTTGGGTCCAAAATCAATAACCTGATTACGGGATTTGCGTGGTTGTCACATCAATTCAATACACAGCACGTGGCAATATTTATGAATGCTCTATGACGTCGGTCTGTAAAAGGAAGAAAAAAAAAACCCAGCATATCACCTGTTTTAAACTGAAGCGTGAGAGGGATGATAACAATCTGATCGAACATAAATGCCTGTAAGTCTGTATTAACACCAGTAGAATACAGTAACCCCAGTTTCAGGCAGCAGTTGTGATGGTACCCAAACATGAGCGAATACTGTTGTATAAACTTAACCAAAACTTAAAATAAAGAAAATAATTATAACGAACAGCTGAAACACAGCAAAAGGTCAATCTTTCTTTTTTTTTTTTTTTTTTTGTGAAATAGTTACTGTGTCAACCTGAAAAGTTTTCTTTGTGAACTCCAATGAACCAATGTTTTTTTTCACCTCTCAAAATATAGGGTGCCTAAATAAAGTTTGGAGTTGCATCTTTAGCAGCCGTATCTATCCCAGATATATTCAGTTACATGGTTTATCTTCAGGAGTCTGAGGATGATTTAATTGTGCAGCAATTTACCTAGTTGCATGACGAGCAGATAATATCTCTTGACTTCAGCCAAAGAAGCAGGCACGGCAATTGAGACGTTACCATAATGATAAACAGTAAATGTAGCGTGGGTTCTGTATTAAAGCAGGGTCAGCTGCTGCAGGGAAAACCTGAGTTTATTTCTCAAACTGACCATTTTAAGAACGGTGACAGCAGAACGCATATAGATACTTGGGACTGTAATTAGTAAGTGTAGTCCTGAGAGAAAAAAACCAAAACATTTAAGGGAATTAAAAATGAAATATACTGCAGTGTTCTTTATTGCAGTAGAAAAACTTCTATTCACCAAACGTAGCATTCAGATTGTGGTAATGATAAAGAATGGTTTGGAAATATGTATGATATTCTGTTTACTGTGGTGTTTTTAATATTGCATATAATAGAAACTTGGTTTTTACTGGAACAATAAATGGTTGCAAGTACAGTAAAATAAAAAACTTAAGAGCAGGCTGTGTTACATGCTCTCAGACCAGGACTCCACTAACTAATACTGAGCATGTGAGCTACAGCAGGCTACTTCCCATATTACAGCTGTACACAATCAGAGGTGCGGTCACCAATTCCATACACAACACTTGCAAAATATCTCAAATATAAAATGCTGAGTTCATTGCAGTCATCAGCTGCATAGATTATCTATTCAACAGAATGAGGCAACAAACAAGTGAGTACAGGCATCAAGTTACTGTTTTAGTATCACTTTAGTGTCTTAACAAGTTGTTGTATTTTAAGCGGTTGAATATGATAGCAACCACCTTGCTCCTGAAGTGACACCCAACAGTTGGGTTTGGCAGCCAATTTTTTTTGGCTCCTATGGCAAAAATGTCGTCTGGAGCTCTGTATAGGCTGCTAGTTGACCAAAAAAAAATCATTAGATACATAGTTATTAAGTTTCTTTCTGTGGCTAATAATTAGCTTTATATATGAATCCTAAGCAAAATTACACAACTTCCTACACTTTGGCCTTTGGAAGTTTAGTGGCCTTGGTTCCCTCTACCTGTTGAACTGAAGGCCATTTTGGCCTTGCCCTTTTTGTTGCCAATTTAGAGCCCTCTTACTGTACAGGTACGAAAACTTCTCTGAACTAATCTTCTCTGTTGAACAATAAGCTGTGTTGCTGAAGAGCTCGATCATGGTAGATAAACGGTTAGGGCGGATGTGTGACTGGCAGATACACGACGGATTACTGTAATTTACCCGATCAAGCAAAGAATGGGCTGTGTGAATGGTGTTTCTTTTTTTTTTTTTTAAAGAACATCATAATTTAAAGAAATTACAAGAATCTAAAATAGGGTAAAATTTAAACCTGAAAACGCACAGCACAGCCCTACACATGAGCCTAAATCTCGTTTTTAAAATGCGTTACCTTTTCTTTAGAGCATACATCTATAAATAATGTTACCTGGGCATAAGCAATATTAATGGTTTCTTCCACAAGTCAATCCGTCCTTGATGTCTCGTTGTCAATACATTTCTTCTGTTTTCCACCTGCTGTGGCAAACAAGACATTTCCCTTTGACTCATCGTGGAGTCAATAAAAGTCTACTATTATAGAAATAATAGAATGCAATGTAATTCTGTGCTGTCGATATATTCACTGGACAACGATGAACTATCAATCAAAAATGATGGCATGCCGCCGACGCCTTGAGACTCTGAGCGCGAGCAATTACATCACCTAGCAACCGTCGCCGACCTCATTCCGTTTCCGGGTAAGATTAGAAAAGAATGATGTTTGAAATGTTATTTGTTTGTGAAGAAAACTTTGACCATCTGATATATGATTATATTATGTCTGGTGGGGGGGGGGGGGGCACTTTGGATCAAGTTTGTCTTTGTTCTGCTAGCAATACACTGCTGTGCATTAGATGCTGCTGGTGCTTACTGATATATTAAACACACAGCTGGTGAAGCCTACGCTACACAGGTTTATGGCAGGCATCTGGGACTGAAGATCCCCTCTTGGTCAAAACACCTCAACACTAACTATTTGAGTAATTGCAGTGAGAACCACTCGGAATCACTGCAAACATCACAAAAATGCAACTGGAAAAAATAAGAAAAGCTACATAATCATTTACAACAGCAATTCAAAACAAAGACGCTGGTAGGTAATAACTAAAGGTTCCTCTCTCTTAATAGCATCCTTGTTTAGTGTGATTAAAACATGAACATTACCTTTCAGTTCTGATGCTATCGGAGTATAACACACGCAAGGGGACCAGCTGCCCCAGTTGTTTAAACCTTGAATCAAAAAGAAAGGGGTGCTTCATGCTCAGCACCTGGACACAGTTTTTCTGCATGACTTCCACTCTAAAAGCAGCCACTGTTTATTGCCTAGTTTCAAAGTATTTGCTGATAGTAACAGTTCTTCCCGGGAGTTATAGAAGCAATCCATTCAGCATGGGCTTTGTTGTTGGAACAGGCCTGTCTGTCAGTGAACCTGTGCCCCACACATCACTAAGCATGATCAATATCAGAGCATGGCTCTGTTCTGAAAGCCGGGGAGGTGCCTTGTTCTTGCAAGTGCACTACAATAACACAGTTTGATTGTTGTTGATACAGTAGAGAGCGGCAGACTGTAAACAGAAGCTGTCTGAATTCTCTCCGCATGTGGAGATGGCAGAGAGACAAAGTCAGGTTATATTTTGACTACACTACGGTTTGAAACCAGCATGTAACACTTTCAGGGGTACCTGAATGTGCAGGTTTATACACCTGCCTATGTCAACATTTCAAAACTTGCATTAAGGTTTTGGTTGAAAAGTATTCATGAAGTGAATTATATACAGTAGTGTGAAACAAGCTTTTAATAACAAAAAAATCCTCCAAATACACAAGTGAAGGGATTTTTTAATTATTTTTATTTATTGAATATGATAGTTCTGTAAAATATTTAACCAGTACAAATGTATAACTCAATTTATAGGTGCACGTAAGTTATGTTCCTAGCTTTCAGTGTTCAAAAGCAACATCCTGGTGACTGTTTGTTTTTAAGTTGAAAGCTCACTTGTGGCCTCTCTAATTAATGTTGGTACACCAGAGTGTATTTACCTGTCCCCCTGGAACACTGTGTTATTTCCTACTAATGTAGTTCTTACAGCACTAGAGAGAGTGCACGTTTTTCCCAATAAAGATTTTTAATATCAGTGTTAAGGTCCGTTTTAAATACGTTAATATGTTTTGAATGGTGATCCTTCAGTATTAGATGGTGAATGTTATGCCGAAGCAAAAATCAAGTTGGCAATTTTCTCTTTTTATCTGATGTTCCTAATCAATGATTTTGCTTAAAAACGTACTAAAACTGTACCAGAAACCACCATGGAAATTAGTCTTATTCTATTCAGTGGTGTGTATTATTATTATTATTATTATTATTATTATTATTATTATTATTATTATTATTATTACCATTGGTGATAGTACCTTGTCATTAGAGAATGTAAGGGTTAAACCCCAGAAAACCTAGATTTCTACCCCCTGAATGAAATTAAGATCAAGGTTAAACCTGATTTCACCTGACAATTGTGTAAAATAAAAGAAAGTGTCCCGTCTTTTAATGTTGTTTAGCTATTATACACCCTATTAATGGAAATATTACTTTATACTGTAAAGGTAGAATAGACAGGGTGTTCAAAATTAAATAATTATTGGTTTTTGTTTTGTTTCTGTTTTTCATTATGTCCTTGAATTTGTAATGGCAATATTACAAAACCATTACAATATGCTTCTAGTTAGGTAGTTGGGGCTTTTTGCATCATCCATAGAGAGTGAGACTAATTTCTCCCCTTCTACACCTGTGTGAGCTTCCCTGGTGTTGTGATACACTGATTGAGTTCATTGCTGTTGCTAACGAGATGAAACAAGTCTGATTGTTTTTTTCATTACAGGAAAGCTTGCACAGATACTGTAGATGAGACAATACAGTAATCACATCGAAAATGCAAAAAGCCCCTGCTGAGGGGAAACTTTCTGTATACCTTATTGTGGCAAAGTGCCCCCCCCTGTGTATGTTATGTTACGTGTTGTGTGTAAATGTTGGTGTATAGGCATTGGTACACGGGATATAAGCGGTCTGTGTTTCACGTGTGTGTAAATTGTATATTTGTATTTAGGCACGGGGATGGCACATCACATCACGTGCAAGTAAAAAGTAATATGTGAGCACGGGGAATTGCACTTTAATTAATTCACGTGCAGTTGTACCGAGATTCCAATTGAATGATTGACTAGCAATCGAATCTCGGTACAACTGCATAAAAGCTGCATGTTTTCACTCACTGGGGGTTGGTGTTCGGTGAGTGGAGAACGGGAGAGAGAGGAGAAAAGAAAGCAAAGCAAAGCAAAGCAAAGCAAAGCAATTAGTGTTTTCACTCACCGTGTTTGTCCGTTTGTCTGTTCACTGTTTAGTCTGTTTTGTTTGTCTCTTTATTTTGGCATATAGTGCCGTGTCCCGTGTTTTTGTGTTTAAAACCTTTTATTTTCTGTTTATTAAATGCTGAGCGCAATCACGCGCTCGGCTTAACCAAACTCCACATCTCTGTCGTTTGTGTTCCTGTCTTCTGGTCTGACGTCACCCACTCAGCCATTCTTGTCACACGTGGTGTCAGAAGTGGGATAACAGCGCCTCCAGGGCTCAGGCCAGAGCGGGAACCGCAGTTTTTTTTGGGGGGAAAAAAAAAAAAAAAAAAAAAAAAACCAAAGGAGAAGAAATGGGGAGAAGAGGCTGGAGAAGAGCACAGGAGGGCAAAGGGAGAAAGGTGGAAGCAGGGCTGTGGTGTTTTGACTGTGGCCAAACTAGCCACACCACCATACCCTGCTCCGTCCACAGGACCCTACAGGCAATGGCCCAAAGACTGGGATGGGGGGAGTGGTGCCCTGGCTGTGGGGCATATGGGCACACGTTGGCCCTATGCCCCATGCAGGATGAAGAAGAGGAGCCCTTGCTGCCACGTCCACAGCCCGAGTGGGAGGAGCCCGAACGTCCACAGCCCGAGTGGGAGGAGCCCGAACGTCCACAGCCCGAGAGGGAGGAGTCGGTGCGTCCACGGCCCGAGAGGGAGGAGTCGGTGCGTCCACGGCCCGAGAGGGAGGAGTCGGTGCGTCCACGGCCCGAGAGGGAGGAGTCGGTGCGTCCACGGCCCGAGAGGGAGGAGTCGGTGCGCCCACGGCCCGGAGGGGAGGAGCCGGTGCGTCCTGTGTCCGGAGGGGAGGAGCTGAAGGCCCAAACCCCTATTTTTTTTTGGGAGGGACGAGGGCGTGAAGCTCGGGCTCCACAGCAGCCGCTGTTTTTGCTGCTGAAGGGAGCCCAGCGGAGACGCCCGCCACCAGCTCTACCCCCGCTGTCGGAGGAGCCGGCAGCGCCACCAGCCCTACCCCCGCTGTCGGAGGAGCCGGCAGCGCCATCACCACCACCCGAGGGAGAGGAGCAGGAGCTGCCTCTGCCTCCACCACCACCCGAGGGAGAGGAGCAGGAGCTGCCTCTGCCTCCACCACCACCCGAGGGAGAGGAGCAGGAGCTGCCTCTGCCTCCACCACCACCCGAGGGAGAGGAGCAGGAGCTGCCTCTGCCTCCACCACCACCCGAGGGAGAGGAGCAGGAGCTGCCTCTGCCTCCACCACCCGAGGGAGAGGAGCAGGAGCTGCCTCTGCCTCCACCACCCGAGGGAGAGGAGCAGGAGCTGCCTCTGCCTCCACCACCCGAGGGAGAGGAGCAGCAGCTGCCTCTGCCTCCACCACCACCACCCGAGGGAGAGGAGCGGGAGCTGCCTCTGCCTCCACCACCACCACCCGAGGGAGAGGAGCAGGAGCTGCCTCTGCCTCCACCACCACCACCCGAGGGAGAGGAGCAGGAGCTGCCTCTGCCTCCACCACCACCCGAGGGAGAGGAGCAGGAGCTGCCTCTGCCTCCACCACCACCACCCGAGGGAGAGGAGCAGGAGCTGCCTCTGCCTCCACCACCCGAGGGAGAGGAGCAGGAGCTGCCTCTGCCTCCACCACCACCACCACCCGAGGGAGAGGAGCAGGAGCTGCCTCTGCCTCCACCTCCCGAGGGTCCGCTGCTGCTGCCGTCGCCTGAGGTCATCGAGGGTCCTGCTTCGCCTGGGGTCGCCGGGGCCTCTGCTTTGCCTCGGGTCGCTACACTGTGGCCGGAGCTCCATGAAGGGGAGCTGCCGGCCATAAAGAAAGAGGGGGAGGTCAGGAGACCAGCTCCCCCAGCTGCACTTTCGCGGCAGCAGATAGTGTGGCTGAAGCCCCGGAAGAGGGAGCTGCCAGCCACGAACAATTGGGGGGTGCCAGACATTCCACCATGGCCACCCCCAGAAACAACTTGCTTCCCCCTCTTCCGGGACTTTGGGACTGAGGGGGGAGGTGGCCATTGAGGCCATGTGTGCGTTGCACAAGGGGGGGTATATGTGGCAAAGTGCCCCCCCCTGTGTATGTTATGTTACGTGTTGTGTGTAAATGTTGGTGTATAGGCATTGGTACACGGGATATAAGCGGTCTGTGTTTCACGTGTGTGTAAATTGTATATTTGTATTTAGGCACGGGGATGGCACATCACATCACGTGCAAGTAAAAAGTAATATGTGAGCACGGGGAATTGCACTTTAATTAATTCACGTGCAGTTGTACCGAGATTCCAATTGAATGATTGACTAGCAATCGAATCTCGGTACAACTGCATAAAAGCTGCATGTTTTCACTCACTGGGGGTTGGTGTTCGGTGAGTGGAGAACGGGAGAGAGAGGAGAAAAGAAAGCAAAGCAAAGCAAAGCAAAGCAAAGCAATTAGTGTTTTCACTCACCGTGTTTGTCCGTTTGTCTGTTCACTGTTTAGTCTGTTTTGTTTGTCTCTTTATTTTGGCATATAGTGCCGTGTCCCGTGTTTTTGTGTTTAAAACCTTTTATTTTCTGTTTATTAAATGCTGAGCGCAATCACGCGCTCGGCTTAACCAAACTCCACATCTCTGTCGTTTGTGTTCCTGTCTTCTGGTCTGACGTCACCCACTCAGCCATTCTTGTCACACTTATGTATTCTATAGTACCTTTTAAAATGTATAGATTCTGATGTTTTATTGAAGAGTATGATCAAATATAGTAGGACTTGGTTTCACCAACCACAACTCTGTGTATTGAAGCCTAATTAAACTTTTTTTAAAATGTAAAATTTAACCAGATGTTTAAACCTGAGTACAGTAAAGAAATCCACCCTGCATACAGTGTGGACTGTGAAGAGAAGGTTCTTGATGCAGTCCATAATGACAAGTGTTAAGAGAGATGGATTGCTGTTAAACAAGGCAGTGCCCTCTCCTGGCTATCTGCTACTCTAGCAGTGTTTGTGATGAAGTATACTAGTATGCTTGTTTCTCTTGTGTGTTTATTCATTGCATTTCAGATTTGCTCACAGGGACATTGTCTGTCACCCCCCCCCCCCCCCCCCCCCAAGCACCTTTATTTTATTTATTTTTAAAGAGAAACAAACAACTTGGTAGCACAAAACACCTTTGGTTATAGTGAGCCACTTTGTTTTGGGTCTAGTTTTATAAAAATTAACAGGTGATTAAAAATAAATAAATAAATAAAACTTAGAGTCTTTACAGTTATTTAGGGTGTCAGAATGCGGTTCTATTCCTGTCTGAACGTACATGCGTATATTGAATGATTTTTAAATATATACTGGTACATGGTTATCCATTGTCTTTTGTAAAATTGCAAAGTCTAAGAATTCATCTTCATGTAACTGAGCCAATTTCTAAGGGGAAAGTGTTTGAAGGCTCTTAGGTTAGCTCAGGTTACTTACCCCTGTCTTAAATTAGATTATAGAGGCCTATAGGGCTTCTGTATTTCACTTTTTATTAATTTCATTTTTCTGTGCTTATTTTTTAGCTATTTTCAAGTTATATGTAAATCCTTTTTTGGGGGGGGCTTTTGCTTTTTATATACTGTATGAAATTACTGTTTTCGGTTACTTTAGTTTTTTCCTGTCGCAATATGTGTAGTAACTCGACAGTACTTGCACACTTTTTCAGTTGTACCTTATTTACTTTGCTGTCTTCCACAACAAAATCCTTCTGTTTTAAATTCCCAGAGCATGTAAATACTCCCTATTGAACTGGAATATAGCTTTAAATCTCAAGAGCAAGAACAATACTCGGTTTCTTGTAGTCTTGTTTTAAGTCTTGCAGAGCGTGTTACAGTCCTCCAATAGAAACGTAGGAATTTGCTGCCACTCAGTAGTTTCGGTGGGTTTAAGTATTCCTAACAAATTAATGTGAGATCCAAGTTAGGAAGGGAGGACATTGCCCAACTGTACTGCAGAAAGTTAGGTTACTTTTTTATTAATTTTTTTCACTGGGAAAGGGTTCAAGTCAACCTGAATTGAGTAACCCTTTCCAGTATTTTTGCAGTGATTATTGGATATAACTGATTTCATTTTTTTCTTGTTTTTTTGTATCGGGCAGTTTTATCGGTTAAAACCGAAAATCAAAAGCCCTAATTATATAATATGAACAATAATCATGATATTATTGATAATTTGTTTAGCCATGATTATTTATTGTACTGGAATCCATTGTTAAAAGTTTACCATAGTAAAAGCTTAGGATATTGTAGTAAACATAGTGAATGCATAGAGAGGTATGGTTTTTAAAACAAATGTCCAATTATGGTAAATGCACAGTATGACCATGGGAAACCGCAGAATGACTCCCTAACGCTAAAAAAGGTCAGTGCTACTGTTCTCTTCTTCCTCTCTCGTCTTGTAAACAACCAGTTTGTCCAACAGGGAGCGGTAGAGGGAGGAAAGGGTTAAAATAGGATTTAAACTGTAATTATCATCCAACCCAAATACCTATGCAGAATTGTAACCAGTAACGTTCTGGACATTTAGCATACTATTACCCAAGCTACCTGCACTCAGGTTTTATTTTCTCATGATCAGCTGCTATAATGGGAAGATTTACATCACTACCCATTGTATGCCTTACTGTAAACTTCATATTGCTTCCCTCCCCCAGCACTTTCCCAACAAGCCGCCTACCAAGTCTGGGGCGTTAGTGCCTGGAGATTTTTTTTTTTTTTTATCTTTTTAAGAAACATATTTTGTTTTGTGTTGTGTAACCCACACATACAGCATGGTTAGCAGAGCAATTCCCTTTAGGGAAACCTGTTTCCCTTTTTGAGGCTAAACTGTTGCACCACCATTTGTTTAAATATAAGAAAGGAAAACATACTCCTAATATGTTCTATTCCCACAAGGAATCCTGGAAATCTACCAGAATTTATTTTTTTAATGTACATGTGGCTTTGAAGAATCATGTTAGCTTATAATGTGAACAATGAAATTGAAAATAATTTAGTATAACCGTTGTTTCCAATGGACCAAATAATGTAGTGTCCGGCACTCCTGACAGTGAAAGAGGATCTAGATTGATGTGCTATGCACTTCCACACAAACCTGTAATATTTGATACACTGTATAACTGCTTCCAGCAGTTATCCAAATTCAGTGTCGCAGGTACATGTTTACATAGGGCTAATTAATATGTGCCCAGAGACATCTGTGCTATATACTAGACTACAAAGAGCTTTTTTTTGTGTACTGTATATGGAAACGACTTAGCATACCACGTTTTACCTTGCTTTGGTACATTTTGCCATGCTTTTACTATGAGAAACTTTTACAAGAGTCCTGTGATCCAATGTTTACGATTACAGCCACTAGAAAATCATGCAGACAAATCACATGGAAAGTATAAAACAGTTCCTCATCTGAAGCTGTTGATTTTAACTGGTGCTATGACAAATATCTCAATATTTGAACACATAGTGATCTCTATGGAAAGCCATCTGGGAGAAAAATGTGTTGTGCTGCTTACAGCGAGCCAGAGTCTCATGGGACAGAAAAGGCAAGCACGTCAATTTGAAATGCCTCGCTTTTTACCCAGCTTCCTGAAAATGTTGTGTAGTTATTTTTATACAGACGACTGTATATCAAGGCTCAATGTTAATGTATATTTGGTAGTATTTTGCTACCCAAATCTCTTAATTTGCTACTAGTTGTTGTGTGTTATTTATTTTTTATGCAGTATCATTTTTCTGATACCTTACGCTGCAGTAAGAAATAAATAATAATAATATTAATAACATTTTGGAAGTTCTTGCTGTAAAATAAAGGCACACACACAAGGACCACGGCCACGCCCCCTGCCTCTGCTGCTATGCTGTCTCTGATGTGTTTTCATATTAAGAATGTATATTAAAATCGAGCAAACAGCACCACATTGAAGGCAAGATTTACTAAAATAATTTATTAGCTTCAGTCTTCAAAAATAAGCTACAGTCATTACAGAAGCCTGTTTGTCATGCTTTAGAAATGCCTCCCTGCGGTAGATTTAAGTGGGATTGTTACCGTGATGTTTGTCTTCAGTCTTTGTTCCTGCCAAGGGCTCCCTGTCTGCCTGAGATAAAGCTACAGTATTACAGTGTTGTTGCAGCTTATTCAAAGCTGCAGTGTGAACACTTTTCGGCACTCGTGTTTTACGAAGATGTTTTCAACAGTATAACACTGAGTTACTCCCGATCGCTGGGCTCTCCCTTATGAAAGCAGCAGTGCAATGACAGGATGACTGATGATCTACTTTGTGTGTTTGCAGAAAGAAAATGTTTAGTTTAGCAAGCTGCAAAACACCACCTAACAATTGCAGTCTTATCTTGTTAGCATTTCTTCAATGAACTGGGGAGAGTGATGGTAACCCTTTCATTGCTTTGTAGAGCATTCTACAGTAGAGCCCCACCTACATTGTAACTGAAACCTACAACAAAAAAGAAAGAATACATGGAAGAAAAACAACTTGAGTCATTAGGATGGCAATGACTGCATTTACTTAAACTGCAATAAATACCCAGAACAGCACGTTAACTGCTAGATCAACAGAATGTCAGTAACAGATCCCCCGCCACAGCTGTAAATTTAAATTCTGTATTAGGACAAAGTTAATGACCATGACACATATATCAACACTATGTACAGTGCAGTTTATTCACAATTTGATCAGTTGTACTCCAGATATAACAATGCAAGTGGATGGAGCAGCCTCTTTCTGCATGCCACCTTTGCAGGGGATTTCATCCATAGAGAGGGAACTGGACCTCCAGAGGAGCTTGAGAGGAGCGAATTATGGCAACAAACCCTTTTCCTATACAAAAGGGAACATCAATGATCTGAATATCCGTGGGTAACCCTGTTTTGAAAACGAGGATATAATTCAGGATTATACACCATTTAAGAACCCCCAATTCTATAACATAACATTTTATACATTTAATTATTTTCTCCTTGCAAAAAAACAAATGCAAATCCGAAAAACTGAATAAAATTGGAATTTGGTAAAGTAAGCAAATGTTTAGGTTAATAGCATCCATCAGAATTAGTGATACTGTGTTTGAGGTTATGGTTGTGATTTAGTTTTTCTTATATTTAGATTTCTTTTTTTTCAGTATCCGTTGTGAGGCGCCTCATGGCAATGGCACTGAGTCGACTGGGCCATCTGCGGCCTGCCTTGAGCAGATCCCTGCCAGCTCTCCTGAGGTCCCCCCTGGAGATCAGTATGAGCCAACCAGGCCTCTGGCAGAAAGGCTGTGGGCAGTGTGGGGCCCTGCTACTAAGCCAGAGCCGGCATTTAGCAACCAAGAAAAACAAAGGTAGGGATATTGTCTGTGACTCGTGCCTAAAACCTACTTTGCTTCAGTTATGTCAGATTTGTCAAGGTCTTGCCATTCCCGGTGACGCACGAGCATTGTGTATTATTATTGCTGCAGTTCATCCAAGCCAGCAGCTGCTGTTAAATCAAACACACAGAAGAGAGATGTGGTGTGTATTTTGGTTCAGTATCAGTCAGTACCCTGGGAAAGCAGAGAAACTACTGTAGTGTAGCCCATTTTCTGTGACTGGAAAATCAAATTACAGTTTATATTTTAACAAAAAATGTCAGCACAATTTTGAGTTCCTAAAGGGAAAGATTTATTCAGATTTTATGTACTGTATGTTACCGGAAATTCCTCTCCCCTGGTTAACTTTAATATATTTGTATTCACTTGCTACATAACAAAAACATTAAAAAATCCGATTCACATTGACTTCATTCATGAGAAGGGAGCTAAGTGAAGGTAACAGGAGAAAATGAGCTATGCTGGCATTTATGTGCAACATCATTGTGTGTGTAGTGCACTAACCAAGAGGCCACATATATGCAGTCAGAACATACACCTAGTAAAAAAAATACAGACTTCAGCTATTTTATTTGTGATTGCAACCAGATATGTTGTGCATATACAATTTATCAAAAAAACAAATAAGACTTCTCCTTTTTAAAGTAGCAGCAAAAGATAAATAAAAAATTGGAGGAAAGGTGTAAAAAAATAACTGCTTAATATTTTTATTAAAAAAAACAAAAAAACATTCATCATCTAATATGAAAGCAGTACCATATTTAATATTTGTCGCATCCCATAATGCTAAACAAAACAAGTTGATTAATGCTCACATTAAAAATTGGATGTAAAGTTTAAAAAAGGACATTAGCTTGTCGCTTTTGTTTAAAAAATAAAATAAAATAAAAGCTTTTTTAACCATTTCAAAGATGTGTGTTGTATTCTGACTCCCACACAGATGTTTCTGAATGAAAAGTCGTAGAACAAGTCAAAACTGTGTTTCTGCAGACCAGCCCTGAGCCCAATTATTCCCGACTCCCAGAGGGTGCTTGTGTTTATTTATATTGTTTTGGTGTTTTAATTGCCAGTTTAACTCCAAACAAGGAGTAGTCTGGTTTATTATGATATTAACCACCTGGAAAAGTTTAGCGCTTATAGTAATTAACAAGTCAAGTTTTTCACTAACTTTTTTTATTATGTTTATATCTGAAACGGAGAAAGATTCATGTCAGATTGTCTGAAAGAAACTCGGTTTTCTGAAAGTCAAGCACCTTCACATTGTCATGAAAAATACCTACAGTAACTTAAATCTGTGTAATAATAAACATTAAAAACTTCTGTGTAAGCGGTCCTTTACCGTTTAAACTATTATGCAAGTTTTCAATAAAAAGAGTAGACCAGTCATCTTCATAATTGATATAGTGTTTCAGATGTTGCACAGCCAGTTTTCACATCCAGTATTCAATTACAGTGGTTTACAATGCATCAAAATGCTGAAACTTTGACAACTGTAAAAATCAATGCAAGATCCTCATAAAGCAGTACATTTTCGGTTAAACATTTAGTAAAATATTTATTAGGTTTATTTCAGTTTAAACCTTTACAGCCTTATCTCAAACTTTTACTTAATCCATAAAGACATTCTTTTTAAAAAAAAAAAAAAACACACAACTCATGAGTTAAAGCCTTCAGGTCAATCAGATGGAAGTCATTATCCAAAACATTGGTCTACTTAAACTTATGTCATCCATAACTGTACACTCAATAGTGGTACATTTAGAAATACTTAAAAAAAAATAAAAAAAATAAAAAAAAAAAGTAAAAAACTCAGTAAATTCAATGACAATGAAGACATTGAGGAGAAGGACTTGTAGTCGTTTTGTCATGTCCTTTCATTTGGGATAATAGCAGCAGCTGAGGTCAGAATGCCAGCAGGGAACCCCTGCTGTGGTGAACAGTCCAGCGCATCCTCTAATAATTCAAACAATCTCTCTGAATCCAGTCTCTCTGAATCCTATCTCTCGTCTGTGATTGATGCTTGTATTTATTTGTAATAATTATTATCAGCTGCATTGTTCCACTGCACAGCCATGGTGCTTAGCTGCCAGGTCTGCTGGTAACCCAGTATTTTCTCATTTGCAGCTAAAGGAAAAGGACAGCCACAGGCTAGAGTGAGTATCAATTCTGCACTAGTGGAAGATATCATTAACCTGGAGGAGGTGAAAGAAGAGATGAACGCGGTGATTGAAAACCTCAAGGAAGATTATAGCAGGAATTTAAGCATCCGAACCTCACCTGGTGGGTGGCTTTTTCTTTCTTTCTTTCTTTCTTTCTTTCTTTCTTTCTTTATTTTTTAACGTAGGAATTACTTAGGAATTCCCCAATGAGACTCTAAAATAGTATTACAACAAAGGGAGTTTATAGTGCTGACAGAGGCCTATCATAATAGTGAGCTGGTCTAATACACTGTTAGAAATAGTGAAACACTGTAAAGTAAGTAGAAGGAATTAAAATGTACAAGTTATCAACTGAAGTCTACAGGATGACTTTGAAAAGAGAGTTTAGTATCAATGGTCCTAGTGAAAAGTTTTATAAAAAACAAAATAAAGTGGAGTTTTTTTTCCCCCATTCAGTCCTAAAAAAGGGTCCAGGTTGTGCAGTGGACTCATGACCTAGCATGGAGGCCGCTTCACAAAACCACCACACAATGTGACACACTTGGTCTCTGCTTGAGAGGCTCTGAACTGACAACACTGATGAAGTCTATAACTGAAACAGTTGTCTATACACAATTGTATACCTTGGACGTCTGACACAGAGATTTCACTTACTTCTCTGCATTCAATAACCATTGCTGTAAGAACAAACATACTCTTTATTAATACATAGGCATACTTACCTGCTACCGTTCAGCAGACAAAAGACAGCGAAACAATATGTGATCAATAAGAAAATCACATGGTTTTACCAATGCGTTTTCAAGTGCCACTTTTGGAATCTCATTAACTTGTACAGGGTGTGTTCACAATGGTTGTTGCATGCTCAATAAATTACAAAGTAATAGCACCGTTTGGCACTGATTATTTTCCTCCATCGTTAGGGAGGTTACGTGTGGCGCAGATCATACTTATCTCAATTTCCTGAAGCACTTCCATGTCAGTGCACCTCAGCTGCAGCCGCTACAGTGTGTTTGGGGTCTCCTGGGGCTCCCCTCCTGGAGCAGACACTGCTGGCTCCAACGGGATGTTTACTCTTGAACATCATCAAGTGGACAAGGAAAGACTCCACGTGGCAATTGCAGTAACACATTGAAACAACAGCATGTTGCTATCATTTAACAGCAGTGAGCACTGACGTAATAGGAATGACCCATAATAGAATGAAGTCACTGCAGAATCCCATGTGCCTCCTAGCCTCTTTCCCAAGTCTGCCTGCTTTTAATTTCCATTTATTTTTTCTTCAATTATTTATTGTCCCCATACTCTTGTTTTAAAATGGATGGACTCGTTTGATTACAGAATGGGGAGCTACACCTATGTAGCTTATTTTGGTAGAAATAAAAACGGGCACTTGAGTAAAATCTTAATGAATCCACCACGTTGTATTGCTGTATATAATCTAGAATGTAGTAAAACTTTTAAACTAATTCCTGTTTGGGACTGTGCGTACTAGTTATGTACTTGACTGACTGTTTAAGTTGTGGAAACAATATAAATAAATACTCCTTGACTGCACAGAGTTCTTAACACTTACATTTAGAGTTTTCTCATTATGAAGTACTATACACAAAACACCAGTATGAATTAACATAGCAGCAAATAGCCATTCTGGGACTGTGAGAAGTTGCATGTCTTTAGTGCATTGTCATTCTGCAGTGTTGCTGAACGTGTTTCTGAATGTAGGGCTGGCTTTCCTTTCGGTGATGCATCACTGTCACCTTTGTTCTTCCCCAAAAGTGTGTGTTTCTTTTGGGGACGAACAAAGGTTTTAGAGCTTACAATAATGACATTTAGTTTCTTTCAATAATTCAGTAATAATGTTCTCGTATGGCTTAGAATTATTATTATTATTATTATTATTATTATTATTATTTATTTTTTTTTTTTTTATTTTTTTAGCAGACGCCCTAGGGCGACTTACAATCACAGTACAAGTATTAATACAATTAAGAGCAAGATAAAATACAATGACTTCGGTTCTAGCAAGTACAAGTATATGACAAAATACGATTCAATAACGGAGCAGATAAGTGTCAGTGATAGTTGCATCAGGATATAATTAAATACAAAATACTACAGATTAAATAACACTTGTGACAGATTACAGTACTCTACAGGATTAAATGCAGGATCAAATTTAGTTATTTATATGTATCCTGGTAGTTAATTGAAGGGTAGCTACAGTTAAGGAATATAATTAAGCATTGGGTCATCATGTTAAATCCGTTCTAAGTAAACAGTAACAGTTCTAAATCTGGATGTAATGCAGTTTATTTATCAGTTTACACATACATGCATTCCAATGCCTCAGCAAAAAAGCTTTTAAATGGTTATGCTCCATACTGTAAAAGCTAAACTAAAGCAAGTGGCAATATAGTATAGGAAATTGTGCTAGACAGAAGAAAGGGCTTTATTATTTTTGAATGGACATTTCAGAAGCATTTTTCTGCTGAGTGCACTAAAAGGTTAGAGAACCCACAGTTTAATGTATATATAGAATGATAAAGCCATCCCCCGCCTATCATTCAAAATCGGGTCATTTGTATTCAAATAATGAAATGTTAAATCCCCACCCCATCTCTCAAAGAAAACAAAAGTAAAGAAACTCGAGATTTACCCTGAACCGAACACTGGACAGGCACACTGCTTTGTGCTTCACATGCACGCCCCTCAAAAAACAGCAATCTGCGATGTTGGCCCCATATAGGGTGGTAGATGTATTGACGTCTGTTCTAATCTTTTAAAAGAAACCACGAAAACCATTTCGTGAATAAAATAGAATTTTACCCAAACGCGATCCAAAGTTCAACAGGAAGCTTGGAGTCTGTGATACATTTTTAGAGATCCAGGAAATTCAAGGCAATTATCATGGTCACGATAACAGACAGATGGACACAGTCAGTGCATAAGGGTCCACAGTTTCAATGAGGACTAGCAAGAAATCATACTAAACAATAATTGAACTGCTTCTAGTCGCAAATAAGTTGTTTTTAACATATTGATGTTTTTGGCAGGAAAACTTTGAACTTGCTTAAAAATCACAATTTTGTATGTAATATTTGAATATGGAAAGAGCAGTCCGCTTTTCGTGTGCTTGTAGATGAAAGCCTATGCAATGATCAGATCTACCCAGCTGTTTTATGGAGCATTTATTACACTATGTAACACAATTTTTGTTCCTGGGTAGTAAGTGTTATTTCCTAATTGCTTATGCCTCAAAAGTATAGAAAATGGCTATTATTCCCCACAAACTTTGCTTTTGTGACCAGGACAGTGATATTTTGAAATTTACCTATTTCCAATGAGAAAACGGGCGAATTTGTCTCTTTTCGTTCACATAAAGTCAGAAAAAAACAACATATGAATCCAAATTAACATGTATTTATACTAAAGTAATACAAAAATGACTACAAAAGATTTAGAAGTGAGTAGTTTTTCGAGATTTACGATTATACTGTAAATCACTTTCACGAATCAGCCCCCAAATGTAGTCTCCCATCATGTTCTCGTTATACTGTCCTTGGTAGCGGCGTTCAAAGTCCAGTATATCCTGGTGGAAGCGCTCGCCTTGCTCCTCCGAGTACGCTCCCATGTTCTCCTTGAATTTATCAAGATGAGCATCAAGGATATGGACTTTGAGGGACGTCCTACAGCCCATTGTGCCGTAGTTCTTCACCAGAGTCTCAACCAGCTCCACATAGTTTTCGGCCTTGTGATTGCCTAGGAAGCCCCGAACCAGTGCGACAAAGCTGTTCCAAGCCGCTTTCTCCTTACTAGTGAGCTTCTTGGGGAATTCATTGCACTCCAGGATCTTCTTTATCTGTGGTCCGACGAAGACACCGGCTTTGACCTTTGCCTCAGACAGCTTAGGGAAGAAGTCTTGAAGGTACTTGAAGGCTGCCAACTCCTTATCTAGAGCTCTGACAAATTGTTTCATAAGGCCCAATTTGATGTGCAGTGGTGGCATCAGCACCTTCCGGGGGTCCACCAGTGGCTCCCATTTGACGTTGTTCCTCCCCACAGAGAACTCGGTCCGCTGTGGCCAGTCCCGCCTGTGGCAGTGCGCCTTGGTGTCCCTGCTGTCCCAAAGGCAAAGATAGCAGGGAAACTTGGTAAAACCTCCTTGGAGACCCATCAGGAATGCCACCATTTTGAAGTCTCCTATGACCTTGATGCCATCTCAGAAAAATGCAGATATGTATCCACTTAGGCAGCTGGAACTAAACTGAACTGGTGGGCTTAAGGCCCCTGTATTTATACTACTATTTATATTACTGGAAAGTTCTAGAAAGTTCTAGAAGTTACTCCAAGTTTACTCAGCACTGAATCTATCTGGAATGTTCTGGAAAATAGGTACATTTCAAAATATCACTGTCCTGGTCACAAAAGCAAAGTTTGTGGGGAATAATAGCCATTTTCTATACTTTTGAGGCATAAGCAATTAGGAAATAACACTTACTACCCAGGAACCAAAAAAAAAAAAAATTGTTACACGGTGTTATCAGCCAATGATGGCATACTTTTATTATTATCATTATACTTCATAACATTTTCACAGACTGTTCTGGTCTTGTCTACAGTTTAAATGTGCTCCCCCCCACAGTTTGTAGCTTCTGAAGTCTTTGATATCCACCATATAGTAACCCTTTCAGAACTAGCTCCTCTGCAGCTTGGGCTTGACCAGGAAGAGTGCGTTTTCGTTAGTCACTTCCTGAAAATGTTTTTTTGTACAAGGGAAATGTCAAAATGTCTCCTGGAAGTGTTTGCAGATGTGATGGAGAAGTAAGACTTCAGGTAATGGCTTGGTAAGGCAGGAAAAGTCCAATTGGTTTGAAATTAGCATTCTGAAGGATTCCATGAGGCATGTGTCAGACTCCCACAGGACTGCTCTCGGAGTATTTAGGCCTTGCAGTCTAAACAAAACAACACAGACAGTCAATTTCAAATTATTGTGTCAGGTGCAATCTGATACCGCCAGAACAATGCTAGCGATATGTTGGACTGTTTTTAGAAAAACAAGCAAAACTCAATCCCCATCTCAAAAAAAACAATCTTATTTATTGTACTCTATTTATTAAGCTTGTTTTTTTCTAGTATACTCCTCTTTTAAAAAAAAAAAAAAAAAAAAAAAAGAATTCTAATAGGAGTTATTTTTTTAAAATTATTTTTTCACTGTTTTTGGGTTCAGTTTTGGAGTAAATTTAATTGGGCATGTACACAGAATATGGCGACAGCTGTTTTTATTTTATCATACTCTTACACAACACATAGCTTTTTAATATACTTTATGCTAATTTAAAACATTTTTTGTACAAACAGCAACTAGTTTTTCAGAGAATGGACCAAACAGCTTGTGTTACCAAGTTGAATGATACTGGATTGGAGTCTTGCTTTGGCGAAGGGATCAGTCACAACAAAATAAAAAATGTTTACAGCATTTTACAGGGAAAATCTGGTTTATCCCTAATTTTTAAAACCTCGGTTCAGGGATACTGGGTAATGCGGGGGTAATCCTGCTTTGTTGAATGAAACCCTGGAACCAGAATTTACAATGACAAAAGATTGAGAGAGTGGGATTGTCTTTGGTCCGAATGACAGCATTAGCACATCGTGGCATGGATTCCACAAGATGCCACAGTATTGGGAACCATTCATCCATGCGGCTGTGGACAGCCACAGGCCGCTTTGCCTCGTTGCCTGAATGTGTTTGGGGCGGGGTTGTGCTGGCTGGGGAAGCGTAAACCAGTCTTGTACACTGTGGGCCCGATGGATGGTAGAGTTCTGGAACATCCTCTCCCCATCTGGATACAGAAACAGCATTGCAGAGTAATCTTGGTCTACCACAATAGCTAGGGATTCACTGGCTGTCTCTTGGCCCTGTAATGGAATGAGCATCTCAGTCTAGGGCCTCTCAAACTGAGACTGCAAATTGTGCTGAATTGTGCCAAACAGTTGCTTTTGTAATATGGGCTAATGTTCGCCAAGGGGCTTGGCTGAGACTTTGAGACTCATTACACAAGGGATCTGAGCTGAGTCCCCTCCATATCATAATAACATTGAAAGGGCTAACACATGGAAAGACTTGTGACACTAATATATGCAGTACATACGAAAATCGATTTAGGAAACAAGTCTTTTATCAATTATATAATTATAATATTTCAGGACACTAATACATGTATTACCCATTTTCTATTTAATACTAATCTATGACATCTGATGTCAAATCTAATTGTAATAGAATGTTGATTGCTGTATAAACCAGCTGTGTTCCAGAGCAGTTCAGTCATGAGTTCTGACTTGCCAATCACAAGCATTATGTCAGCATGAGTCTCCTATTAAATGTATTTTCTTTTACTCACTAGGTGCTTTAGACCACATTACTGTGACAACAAAGGATGGAAAGTTCCCACTAAACCAGCTCGGTCAGATTTCCATGAAGTCTCCACAGCTCATCCTAGTTAATATGACTAGCTTCCCTGAGGTAAGTTAATGAAAGGAACAATAGAGTGTTATAAAAAATACTTTTGTTGTAATGACCGGTGATTGTCAGAAGTTATAATGTAAAGACCATGTCATTATATAACAGCCACTGCAAGCCTTCACTACCCCACACACACATGCTCACGCTCATGGCTGCTTGCATGATTGGTCAAGGATATTTCACAGGACCTCCTGAAACGTTTTTCCTAATTTGGGACTGAATTAAAGTAATTTCCGATGCTTGTCTTAATTACTTGACACCTAACACCCGCCCACCCCCTCCAATGTCTCTTTATGGACAAGTCGGTTGTCTACAGGAAGAGAGAACAGAAAAGCTTCGTAACAGTGGCACTGATCCTTTTTTAGCTTTTAGATGACCATCAAAAACATGCCATTTATCGATTTTTATATTCTGTTTTCAGCACAATAAAAAAATCAAGACAAATATATTGATGATGCCACAGTAATTGATTATTGTTCCAACCCAATTCCAAGCTGTCGGATTGGACATTTCAAAATGGGTAGAAAAACAGAGGTCAATAAAAAATAATCCGAACAGTGTACACATAATAATCACAGCGATAGAATGAGAAGGGCACATTACATACTGCCTAAATGTTGAAAACATGTCTCAAAGATACATGTGTTTTGTATACAGCTTAACCAAACTATAATGTATGTGTTGTTTAAAACTATGGATACTAAAGCTTAGAGGGGATGTTGAAATAAGTGTTAAAGTTATAAGTGTAAAAAGTTGTCAGGATGTTAACATTGAAAAGAAAAATGACCGGTATGTTATTTTAAACCGTTGTAGCAACACATGGGGACATGTAACGCTATATTTTTCCTAACCCCGCTACTTACTTTTTAAGGCTATTATCTATAGGCACTTGATGAAAGCAACCAATGCAGTCTCTTACAAATGCAGCACCGATGTTAGGGTCCCTGAACAAATCCTTGTTTTTAACATTCTTCTACTGTAGTTTCCATCTTTGGGTATTAGAAAATGTGCTTCAAGAA
Source organism: Acipenser ruthenus (assembly GCF_902713425.1). NCBI lineage: Eukaryota > Metazoa > Chordata > Actinopteri > Acipenseriformes > Acipenseridae > Acipenser > Acipenser ruthenus. Next base: position 8,908,325 of record NC_081219.1, read on the forward strand.
CTTCTAATTTGAAATTGGAATCTGCTCTGCCGTTTCAGCCAAATTGATTGATTGATTATTTGAACAGGTCTTTGTTCTCAAAATGCTTTGGAAACAAAGGCCAAGAAAATATATAAATATGGCTCTCGCTCAAGAGAAGGAAATGACCCAAACTTCCACCTGGTATTGTCAAATTCACAAATGTGTTTTCTCTGCAAACACTCACTTCAGAGAGATTGTCAGCCGTTCTTGCCTTTTATAATAATGTCTTCTGTTTTAACATACGGGGGCCATTACTGATTTAGATTAAATGGTTTAAAAAGGTTTTATATTTAAAAAAAAGTTTGTTTGTTTGGTAAATACACTCACTTCTATCAATGTATAAGTGAGTGTATTAGCACTGTGTTGAAATGTACGCTTTCTGTATTTAGTCAAATAAATAGCTAGAGTATGTGACCTTGTAGAACACATTTATGACAGCACACATTGGTTTGTTAGATCCTGATCGACAAAACTTCTATACATCATACGGTGTGAACATTGCATTTTATTTAAGACATTGTTTATTTTTTTATGCAGAATTTTCACAGTAAAATTGATTAACTTTTTTGGAAATTCTGAATCCTACTTAGAAAATAGATACCCTGGGAAAAGTGTGACTTCTTAACTTTTTTGACTTGACAAGGTTATAACTAATGGCAAGAAAATGCTTATGATGCAGCCCTTAAGAAGTGAATGAAGTTAGAAGGAGTTCATGACTATGGGAAGAGATCCAAGCGTCCAAGAGTCAACACAAGCTCTGCCATGCCTTGCTGACACCTATCTTGACAAGCAGAGCACAGAGACAAAGATATGAGAACATGCAGAGTCTGAAGCTTTGGGAGCTCTGCTACTTACCATATAACAATCTATCATCCATTGTGCAATACTAGAAAAAACCTTTGTTTGTCCTCCATGCAGAATTGCTTGTCTCGAGTCCAGACTACAATTTTTACTGGACTTTGACTCCATTATTATTTTTCAATAAAACAACAGTTACAAATACAGTAGATTACCAGTGCAGCTGAAAGTTTGGTGCACTGTCATTCTAGATACCCAAGCCAGTGAGATTGAAAGCACTCTCCCAGGGATTACATTTGAATTATGGTGCTGCTGTCCTTTTATAGAGCTTTTAAAAAAGTGCCAAATATCACAAAATGGTTTCTGTGTGCAATTATGAAATGCCAATACTGCATTAAATGCCAAACACCAGTAGTACTTTTTGAAAGATGCTGTAAGCACAGCCTAGGGTAAAAGTGCTTGTGCAAACCTGTCTGTGCAGTAGTTAAGACACCTGCTTGGGGAGTGCATGGTTGCCCAAAGTCCACCCTCTGACACTGATACATTAAAGTACCTGTACAATGTAAACCGCATTAAAGTAAAACACATTTGTTAATGAGTTCTGAGGACTTGGACTTGAAAGTACAGTAAGGGATGCATGCATCTCTGCCACAGTGTTTCCTAACTGATGAAGCCATAAATCGAAGCGCTTGAGTATCCCATGTGTTTTTGATAGTTTCTTAGGGAAAGTTTTACCCACACTGTAGACCCCAGATATTCACTGTATGTAGCGAGCACATTGTCAGCAGCTTCAGTAATGGGAATGTGAAAAACACAATCGGACACTATTTTTTGTGTTCTTAGTCATGCTGGGTTTTCACTGAGGCATTATGTTTGGTATGCAGTATCTCTCAGTAGGGATCCTTTAGAATGATTCAGATTGAGACACAGCCTTGCAACATTCGCCCTCGTGCTCCCGGCCTGCCTCTGGAAGGGCAGCTCATTTACCCAGCCGAGGTCACAGTGCTCTGCAGAGTTCCTGTAAACCTGGGGGGTTGAAAAAGTATATCAAAAAGCCCACCGGCAGTCTCGCATCAGCATCTTCTTTACTAATGTGTGCAAGATCAAAATTGAGAGAAAATATCAAGATCTTCCAAATCGAATTAAAAGATACACCCTTCCAATTTACACAAACGTGAAGAATAAGAATAGTTTCTATTCATTTTTATTTGATTGTGGGGTTTCAGTAAATACTGTCATGCAGGGCTATGCACAAGTAGCAATAACTTTCAGTAGAAGCATAATCTGAGCCCAATAAAAAAATGTATATACGGGTACGTTATGCAGTATCTAGAAACTCGTAAAAAGGCGGTGCCAAAACACTGGGAAGTAGCTTCCTGTGAGCAGAAGAGTATTAAGTTAAGATTTTTCTGGCAATGCTAGATATCTAAAGATTCCACTTTTCACCTTTCCTGAAATAATCCAGTTATTAAAGATCATAGCTAGTGGTTGTATATCATAGTTAATCAAATAAACGGTATCAAACATTCAAATCCATTACACATCAGGAGGACTAATGAAGGATTTCAGTTCCCGCTGAAATCGCCTCTTTTCAACTGACCAACCTATGTAACAGTTGATATCAAAAGTTTTAAAAACATTGGGTCATCTGATGTATTTCATTCAAATAAAGCCTTTAAAACCAAACATCTAACCAGAGATGCAACAATTAATCAATTATTGATCACCATGGATTTTATTTTGCTGGCCTCAATTGATCGATTTAATCGCCGTGGTACCCTTTATTTGGAGGCTAACCTAGACATCAGCCGTCCGCTTCTTTTCACTGTGCAGGCCCGCCATGCAGCCACCTCAGAGCGTCAGAGGACCACGCAGCTCTGGGCAGTTTACAGGCAGGCCCGCAGGCGCTGGGCCAATCTACAGGGGTCGCTGGTGCACAGTGAGCTGAGGACACCCTGGCTGACCTAAGCCCTCCCCACCCAGGCAGCGCTCGGCCAATTGTGTGCCGCCCCCTCGGAACTCCCGTCCACAGTTGGCAGTGGAATAGCCTGGACTCGAACCGGCGATCTCCACGCTGTCGGGAGCATCCTACACTCCTCGCGGTGTGCCTTTGCCGGATGCGTCACTCTGGAGCCCCCACCATCTTGTATTTCTGATGAGAAATGTTAGAATCTAATGAAAAAAGCAGTTGTCTTGCTTTTTAATAATATAATTAAGTCATAAGTTTTCTCAATGCAAATATGTTATACTGTGTATAGCAATATGCACATGCTTTTTTTCAGTAGTGTTTGAAGAGTCTACGCATTTTATTTGTATCTTGCTTTTGAATAATAGTGTTCTCACTGCTTCGATTTATAGTTGATTATTACTTGATTAGGAAATGGTTTGCTGCTCTGCATCTAACCATGCATGTGAGTCTGTTTAGTTTATGTCTGGATGTAACAATATATAAACTGCCAGGCAGGATCCGCCACTGCCCGTAGACCCCATCATGTTTTTGTGGCCCACGCAGCAAATATCAAATTACAGCATGGCCCCTGGTTAAATTGAATTTGGCATATGACTTGAAAATGTAGTTAATTGCCTGATGCATATTAAACTTGATCCGTCAACCCAAAGTAATACAGACACCACGTAGTGTAGGTGGTCAGAATCGGAGCTGCCATCTTTTTAAAAAGGGATTTTACCTGTCCAACAGCACTGTCTCCCATGTTAAATCGTTATAATTGAGGTGGGGCAATATGCCGGAAATAAAAATGTAATTCCAGTATCTGCCAGTAGACGGCGCTGTTTCAGTGGCAGTTTGAAATCATTTTGAAATCATGTGCAGTCTGCCTCCAGAGCCTCAGTCTGCACTTATAAAGTAATGGTCTAATTTGTCTGGAATATGATCGTGTTTGGAGTGTTAAGTATCTGGTGTTAGCACTTCTAGGAGAAAATATTTGCATTAGATTGAAGCTGCCCAGCTTGGTTTGTGGTTTTTAAAACGTTGTATGGCGAGTCACATTGTTCAAAATGTTTTTCAAAGTGGATTTTAGGGAAAACGCCTTTTTTTTTTTTTTTCCCAACATTTTGAAACTGTATTAAGCACTCGCCTCGTCTCCCTGGTGGCCGTCCGATGTAAGCCTTCCAGCACATTGCCTGGCTCATTATTTCTAAACAGAAAGAGCTAGTGCTTTCTGTGGTTTGGCGTTCCTGTAGCAGAAGCAAAAACAGCCTCAAGCAGTGAAAGAAACAGATTTAGCAGACTTTCCTGAGCTGGGCATCAAAGATGTTGTGTCAGTGGTCCCCAGTGGCTCACCCTGAGTGAATGCACTGCACTGCCATGTGCAGCGTGAGTCATGCAGGCGTTGTTAGAATCCTGGCTAGGGGCCCACATTGGCCTTTGCTCAATCTTGGGCTTGGTATCAGGTCAGCTGGGGATAGCTCACCTCATTGAGCTTCAGGGACAATAGAAAAATATTTATTTTATTTGCATGTTACACCTTCAACAAAGAGTGTCCGCACTCAGGATTTGTGTACCAAAATATTTGTACATTTTAGTTAGGAAACATCCAGGTTAAGAAGCAAACAAGTCAAATCAGAGTTCATCAGGATTTACAAAACGGAAGTCAGTATTTGCATATTATAGTATCACATTTGCATATTACACCAAAACAAAATCAGTTTTTTAATTGAACAGCAAGTCATTCATCCATATCTAACTTTGTTCCCCTTTTAATGTTATACTTTAAATGTTAGCTATTAAGGTGATTGATAATATAACCATTGGGTGAAAATACAAAGGAAATTGCTTGTTTTTATTTATGGAGGGGTAAGCAGAGGACTTTCATAACCTCCTGCAGCTGCACTTGGTTTTAGGGACATGGCTTTTTAGTGACAGAGTGCAAGAAAGCTTCAAGGAGGTTAAGCACGGTTTCTGATGAAGTGATGTGCTCAAAAGGGCGAGTCGTGGAAACATGTAGTCATAGGTTACCCAGGAATCCTATGAACATCCTATGAAATAAAATTGAACAGAATTGTGTGCTTCGAAAAAGCGCGCGAGATCATCAGTCGATGTGACTACATGATTTTAGTGCACTCGGCAGAAAAGGATCTGCATTGCATTTGCAGTTTAATTTCTAACTCAAAGCAATGTACAGTAACTACTCTCTGGAAGTAGATGTTGTCTAGATATAACTGATTTGAAATTTGTTTTTTGTTTTGTTTGTTTTTTTATTTAGTGCCCAATTAATTTTACCCCCTGTTTTTTTTTGTTTTTTTTTCTCCTCAATTTTTAGAATGTCAACTTAGTTTTGCCTCACAGCAGCAATTCCTCACACAGCTCAAGAGATATACTATACTGTTTAGTGTATGTATTTTATATCGCTGGTATATTTCAGTATGTTAAAGACCTGTACGTACTGTAAAGGGTCCCCTCCTAGTGGCTGACATCAGCATAGGACACGTACTTGCCTCTCCACTGCAGAGCTTGCTCTTTAGTTGAATAGGCTGTGTGGTCCAGTGGTTAAAGAAAAGGGCTTGTAACCAGGAAGTCCCCGGTTCAAATCCCACCTGAGCAAGTCACTTAACCTCTTTGTGCTCCGTCTTTCGGGTGAGACGTAGTTGATGCATAGTTCACACACCCTAGTCTCTGTAAGTTGCCTTGGATAAAGGCGTCTGCTAAATAAACAAATAATAATAAAATAATAGTAAGACCTTCATTTTTGAACAGTGGTTCGAATCCAGCTCTTCCTTCTCCATTCAATTCAATGGGCTGAGATGCCAAGCTATTATAGTGTGTGTGCGTGTCTGTCTATATATATATATATATACTGTGCCTTGCAAAAGTATTCAGACCCCTGACCAATTCTCTCATATTACTGAATTACAAATGGTACATTGAAATTTCGTTCTGTTTGATATTTTATTTTAAAACACTGAAACTCAAAATCAATTATTTGTAAGGTGACATTGGTTTTATGTTGGGAAATATTTAAGAAAAATAAAAAACTGAAATATCTTGCTTGCATAAGTATTCAACCCCCACACATTAATATTTGGTAGAGCCACCTTTCGCTGCAATAACAGCTTTAAGTCTTTTGGGGTAAGTATGTACCAGCTTTGCACACAGTGTCGGAGTGATTTTGGCCCATTCTTCTAGGCAGATTTGCTCCAGGTTGTTCAGGTTGGTTGGACGACGCTTGTGGACCACAATTTTCAAATAGTGCCACAGATTCTCAATGGGATTAAGATCAGGACTTTGACTGGGCCACTGTAGGACATTCACCTTTTTGTTCTTGAGCCACTCCAATGTTGCTTTGGCCTTGTGCTTGGGATCATTGTCCTGCTGAAAGGTGAATTTCCTCCCAAGTTTCAGTTTTTTAGTGGATTGAAGCAGGTTCTCTTGCAATATTTCCCTGTATTTTGCTCCATCCATTCTTCCTTCAATTTTAACAAGATGCCCAGTCCCTGCTGATGAGAAGCATCCCCACAGCATGATGCTGCCACCACCATACTTCACTGTAGGGATGGTGTGTCTTGAGGCATGGGCAGTGTTAGGTTTGCGCCACACATAGCGCTTTGAGTTTTGGCCAAAAAGCTCTATCTTGGTCTCATCTGACCACAAAACCTTTTCCCACATTGCAGCTGGGTCACTCTCATGCTTTCTGGCAAACTCCAGACGTGCTTTCAGATTGTACTTTTTGAGTAACGGCTTCTTTCTTGCCACCCTCCCATACAGGCTAGTGTTATGCAGAGCTCTTGATATGATTGACTGGTGCACCATTACTCCACTCCCAGCCACTGAACTCTAGCTCCTTCAAAGTGATTGTTGGCCTCTCTGTGGCTTCTCTCACAAGTCTCCTTCTTGTTTGAGCGCTGAGTTTTGAGGGACGGCCTTTTCTTGGCAGTGCCTGGGTGGTGTGATGCAGCCTCCACTTTCTGATTATTGATCCAACTGTGCTCACTGGGATATCCAAACACTTGGATATTATTTTGTACCCTTTCCCTAATCTATGCATTTGTATTACTTTATCTCTAACTTCTGTAGAATGCTCTTTGGTCTTCATTTACCTTCAGATTCACAGCCTGACCAATGATCCTTCAACAGTGGGGTTTTTATCCAGAAAATGTGACAGCAACTTTAATGGTTCACAGGTGGAGGCCAATGGTAAGGTAATTGTGTCCTCGTTAGGGCAGTTTCTTTCATCGGTGTAAACTGGGAGCTTCCACAGCACAGGGGTTGAATACTTATGCAAGCAAGATATTTCAGTTTTTTATTTTTTTTATTTTTCTTAAAAATATTTCCCAACATAAAACCAATGTCACCTTACAATAATTGATTTTGAGTTTCAGTGTTTTAAAATAAAACATCAAACAGAATGAAATTTCAATGTACCATTTGTAATTCAGTAATAAGAGAGAATTGGTCAGGGACTCTGTGTGTGTGTGTATGTATGTGTGTATATATATATATATATATATATATATATATATATATATATATATATATATATATAAAATATCATTTTACAGCTTTAAATAGTTTAAAATATACAGGTATCTAGAGAACTGTCATGGGGTCTGTTTTTTATGATAATGATAGATCATATCATGAAGAATGTGTATTACTGTATGTATAGTAATATGTACTTCCAGCAATTTACCATTTACTGTATCCATTTAAGTGGAATTTAAAATGTCTTGTGTTATTCACTGTTTGCCGACAGAATAGGCTTGTGTCCACATTGTGAACAAAAATCTCTCCTCCATTTAAGATGGGAATTAAATGTTTTCCTGAACAATTAGTCTGTTGTTATTCATGATAACAGCATTCCACATCACTTTAACCTACTAGGTGGGTGGAAGAGAGATACAGCACACACACAAACACACACACAAACATGTCACAGATTTGGTCCGTTTACTGTTTTTTTTGGGGGGGGGGTTTTAAGTTCTGTTTTTCCATGACAGATTAATTTGTCATTTCGAAGAATCTTTGTATCTATTGCCTCAATCCTATAGGGCAGCAGTGTGGAGTAGTGGTTAGGGCTCAGGGCTCTGGACTCTTGACCGGAGGGTCGTGGGTTCATTCCCAGGTGGGGGACACTGCTGCTGTACTCTTGAGCAAGGTACTTTACCTAGATTGCTCCAGTAAAAACCCAACTGTAATAAATGGGTAATTGTATGTAAAAATAATGTGCTATTTTGTAAGAAATAATAATAATAATAATAGGTGATGCAAAACTTTTGGCCCTAGCTGTACAGCAGCCATATTGTCAGGGTTGCTACAGTGAGTAAAAGTAAATACCCTGCAGGCGGTTGCTAATGAATGGTGGGAAAGGGGAAAAGGGCACAGCACTCTCTCTGCATGGACACAGGGGCACTATTGAGCAGGACATGCTCTTTTACCATTGGTTCCAGGTAGCAAGCAATACATCAGGACAATCCCTCAAGCACTCTGAATGGAATTAAGAGAACTCTTGATTCATAGATTTGTTTGTGTCCACCTGTTTTTGTGATTTCTTTTGTTTGCCCACTTGTAAGTTACTATAATTGCCCTGAAAACTGAGCTACAGTACACAGTTTCCAACAATTCAAAACTGAACATTGAAAGTCAATTTATCCTAACTGAAGTAACATCTGTCCATTTGGACATGTCTGTTTCTTTGTTTTTAGTAATTGTATTCTCATCTGATAAGGTTTTACATCGTATTTCTGTATTCAAATACCAAATACCATTGGTACCAAAATCCAAAGGCGTTTGCTGTTTGTTTGTCCATTTCTTTCAAATATGTTTACTACAATGTGCCTTTTTAATTGTTATGTAAAAACATTCTCTACTACACCTTACTTTTATATGACAAAGGTTTTATATAATTTGTTGACTGACTATTTTTGTCTTTTCCCCAAACACTTTATTTTATATAGAAATCCCTTCTCTTACCAATCTTTAGTATAACTTTAGCAACTGCTGTATAAGAACAACATTGCCCCTCCAACTATTCTGACAAAAAAAAAAAAAACTCTGAACTGGTTCTTTCCTTTCCGTTCCGCTGCAGCACCACAACATCATGAGTGGGGAGGACACAATTCACTAATTCACAGCGGGATCAAAGGCAGTCTAGCCCAATATAGCTTCCTGATATTCTTGAAAACAGAAGTAAATGTTTCCATGTTCTGGCAACCTCGGTTAGGCAGCCAAGGACCCCTCTTGTAGCAGATGGTAGTAATTATTTTACTAATGCCCTGTACCTTTTGATCTGGCTTGTAGGCTACAGCAGCCGCCTCTAAGGCCATCAGGGAGAGTGGAATGAACCTGAACCCCGAGGTGGATGGAACTCTGGTCAGGGTGCCAATTCCTAAGTGAGTAATTACATGTCGCCACTTTGAAGCCAAGCAACAGTTTGTCTTGAAAGTTAGGTAGGAGACATGTTTTTTTTCACCTCTTTATTTAATTAATTGTATGTGTGTTTTTGTTTTTGTTTTTAGTGCAAGGAGTATAATAGGACTTGGATATTTCAGTCATGCAAACTCTGTATTCCGAATAAATGTAGTATTGCTAATACCTTTATTCCCAAATAGCATGTGTAGAATTCCATGATTCTAGCCGGAATTCTTTGTGTTGAGAATATTTTTATGCTGCAGCATCTTTGCACAAATTCCAGCAATAAACATATGGTTTGCACGTAAACATGGAATTATTTTTTTTTAATTTTTTTTCAGTAGAATCTGGATAAACATGTATATTGTTAGCCACACAATTTACAGTAGATGGTTCCCCAAAACTAATTGTAATTATTATTGCCAGTATATATTGGATCTGCATTTTTTCATTGAAAGGGAACACACCTTTCTTGCACTATATCCCTTTTCAAAACTGTATCCATTCAACCCCATTGTGGATCCACCTGAAACTTTGAAGTCCCTCTGCTGCTCATGCAGCCTGGGTAATCTTCCAACAATCTTCTGAAAAATGAAGAGTGACTAGCAAGAAACGTTTAAAGCCTTATTTTAAGCTATGAGGTTTACTTGCATTGATAACTGTTTGTTTATAATCAAGCAGACCTATATTTTATTGTCATTTTAATTCTAAATGGTTTAGTGCTTATAAAGATGTATAGCTATTTAATTACACTCTTAACCTGGTGCATAATTAGACTTTTTTAGCATTGTGTTCCATTATTATACAGATACATCTGTTGGTATAGAATTAGACCCCTTAAAAAGATATCAAAAAAGGAAAACAGTGAGACATTTCAAACATGTGTCCATGTTTTTTTATTTGAAAATTATTCATCAATAAAAGGCCTTTGTGAAAACTAAACTGCACAGTGTGTTGCTGTCAAGCTCAATTATAAGACTGAAGTTGCAAAAACACAATTTTCATGGTCTGCATCTACGTGTATAATGTTAAACTTTAACCCAAATAAACTGGAATTAAACGTTTATACAGCACAAGCAGCAGACAGCTGGACATCCATTTGTCATCGCAAACTGTAGGCCTGTATTAGCTTGTAATGGTGTGAATGCTTTATCGGTGAAATCCAGTTTTGACATACAATACAACATAACTGAAATACTTCAGCTTGCTATATTCTCATCTCTGACTCCTCGTGTCTGATAATATAGCTGATGTATTTTTAGAATATTTGCTAAAACTTTATTTTTCTGTTTTCAAACAAGAACACTGCAGCTGTTTTGTATCAAACGAAGATAAACTCCCATCTCCAGCAATCATTGTTCACGAGAACAATTAATATTTCCAATGAGTGTGACTTGTTTGATTAGCCTTGAATGAATAATTTCAGTTAATGCTGTCCGTAAACAGATGGTGTGTACTGCATGTGTCTGGAAATCCTAATTGTTGATTTTTTTGTTTTACATTCAGGCGCTAGTATCTGTCTTGCTGCGAAGGGGTATAGCAGTGCTATTTACAGCAAGGACTGAAATGACATCGAGCTAAATAGTAATAATCATAATAGAAAAAAAATACACTTACTGTATAAAGGACATTTCATTAGAAAGGATTCCAAGGCACCTCACAATAAAACCATACCAAATAATAAATAATGGAACCTATCAAAACACTGTGCAATAAAATCAATCAAATAAATAAATAAAACTCCAGAAAACAAACCCATCCTGCCCAGACTTCATCAAGGCCATCAGGCTTGCACACCATTAGTCAGAGTAAACATGTGTGTTTTTATAAGTCAGAGTTTAGTTTGAGCACATAATTCGAACAGTTATCTGTTATCTCTAAGCAGTGAGATCTAGCCACATAGCCAAAAGATGAGCCTTGGTTGATCTGAGCTGGAGCCAGGGAGATGACTCCAATTTAACCAATGTGAGTTACCATCAATTTGTTGGTCTCTCATTTTGTTATATGAAGAGACGCACACAATAAAGTACTGTATGCATCTATTGTTTTTATGCAAAAAATAAAATCCAGGCTTTATACACTTAAAAAGGGGCAACTTTTTGTTCCTGAATTGCTACAAAAAATGAAACCCTATAAAGTGATGGTAGTTCACATTAGGTAAGATTTGTTTTGTTAGTTCCTTTAATGGTCTTGCAGGCTGCACACCAATTTTACCTTCGTTGACCAATGTTTAAGGGGACTGTTTATATAATCTATATTCTCATCATTTGTAATACTTGTTTGATCTCCTATTATGGGTGTGCCGTGGGAGATGCTGGGAGAATTCACAAAGCCGTTTACCAAAGTGTCATTAGCACCAGTTTTTTAAAGAAGTAAAACACCCAGAAAATCTACAAAAATCAACCCAGGAATTAGGACTATTTGGTATTTTTCTTCTAGTTTTGTAACATGAGGGTTTTTCCCCCCGCTTCTCTTAACATTTTTTCCTAATTACTAATGATTTTGTGAATGTCATCCTTTATGTCCCAGAATGGACATTAGTTTGACATTTTAGCTGAAGGACAGCATCTCGTACGGCCCTCATATTGAGAAACCAACACCACATCGTACAGCCCCTGCTATTCAGTAGAAGTCTGAGTTCCAGTGAGGTCTAGCCCTGCTTGGCTTCTGAGATCAGAAAGATCACAATACAAGGGAATATGGCTTCAGGCTATGACCTTGGTGTCCTTTTTATACGAGCAAGGCCAGAGGATCTACAATGCATATTATTACATTAAAAAAGCAACTACAGGGCACATTTCTGGGAAGTAATAAGAGTCAAATATTACATCGCAAATGCTTGGAGCTGTTTTCTGGTGCCAAGGTCTTTAATGAGCTGTGCCTGTATGTGTTTAACAGAGTTACAAGAGAACACAGGGAAAACCTTGCCAAGCTTGCCAAACAGTTCACAAACAAGGCTAAGGAATCCCTGAGAAAAGTGCGAACAAACGCTGTGAACCAGGCCAAGAGATCGAAGGACACAGTTTCTGAAGACACCATTAAGCTAATAGAGAAGCAGGTAAAGGACGGTGCATGGTTCATGGTGAGCTGTAGCTTTCTGCATTGGTTGTAGCTAGCAAAGTAATTCCAGAGTGCACACTGTATATACGTACATACAAAAAGGACAGGGAGCCACCATGTATCCTGATATGATAATACTTACAATAACATGTGCTAAAGAATGTGCAAAGCAAGCTTCATCACAAAATGGTTTTCTAGCTACATGAAAATACAAAAATACAAGGAACAAACATATGAACAAATGTACAGCCCCTCCACTGGGGATAGAAATAGAGAGAGAATGAAAAATCAGGGCAAAACTAAGATGTGAGATGATTATTAGAAATGTATAATCAGAGTTGATGACAGGAAATTTGACGTTTTTAGGTTATAATTCATATCCTTCAAACTGCATTTTACAGATCCAGCAAATGGTGGATGATGTTGCTGCCGACATGGACAAGCAGCTGACCACAAAAACCAAGGAGCTGCTAGGATGAGAGGAGCAGGAGCAGGAGCGGGGGTGGGAGTGTCATTCTCTCTGCTTCTTTACATTTCCTGTCCATGGACAAATATAGCCGCGTGAGCTGGACTCAAATAAAAATTAAAAAAAGAAGTCTGTGCAAGTCAATGATTGTGTGTCTCCTGAAACATGCTGTTTGAGCAAGGGCCATGAAGTGATTATGGTGTATTTATGTAATTCACTCATGCATAAACAAAGCTTGGCATTTAACTGTAGAGCCTGTTGGCTAATTCCACTACATGTTTTCTACCAAACTTCTTTTAAAAATATATATTTTTAATGAGGTTGTACCTCATTTTAATCAAAACCAGTGCCATACATTTTGCTTGCATGTGCCACATCACATGTGAACTGCTATTGCCGGTAAGGGGGCACATGGTTTACTGGTGCTTGTGATGTGGCTAAATGTTTATCCTATCTTAATAATACAGTATGCAGTTACCCTATCACCATAGTCGTTGTATCATCTAGGTTACATTGTTCCCTCTCTCAATGCCTAATGCCTCTTGCCTAGATTTCTTTTTTTGTGCATTTCTAAAATGTAGTGCTTGGAAATGTGCTTCATGCTGTAATAATCCATGCATTTGTTGTTTCTGACCATCTGAAACATAGTCTGACTTGAGTGTAGCTGGATATCTTAAAAGACGGCAAGCAGACATGGTAGGTGTTGATCATGTCCTCCACCAGTCAGATTTACAGCGAATCAAAAAGACACTTCTGAAAACCCTCTATCATTATTGGAAAACTGTACCAAGAAGGAGGGACAGTACTGTGTTTGCAGGGTAGGTGGGGCTAGCTGAGTTGAAAGGTTGCATTGTCACATGATTTGAATGGAATGAGGAAGGCTGTTCAGCCCTTAGGATTCTCCAGACAAACTCCAAGCAAGTTTAAAGCAGGTCCAATCAGATGCTGTGAAAGATAACCACTCGATATTAGAGCAACAGAAGCACTCAGAGTAGATCAAATACTGTAACAAGTGATCAGATTATATCTGAACTATTTACCGATTCCTTCAGCCACGTGTTTTAGTTCATTTTGAAGTCCCATTTTATTGCAAACAGTTTTTACTGTTTGCCCTTCATTTCTAAAATTCATGACATATAATTGAGGTTTTTGAAAATCCACGTCACACAGGTACACTTGTTTAAGATTACAATACTGCATGAATTCATATTCTAAATGTTTCCAGAAATCCTCTTCAATATACTTAAGGATATCACACATTATGTAGGAACTACTCTCAAAAGCATTGTTCTTAAAGCCATAAATACTCTGGTCTTTAACTAAACAAAAGTTTATTTCATGTGCAGACAAGGAGAAATGGCAGGGTTTTTTTTTGTTTTTTTTTTGGTACTTATGTCTCCATATGTCAGCAATTTCAGAGCATTGTGTATCTTGGCTAACAACAGCATTTCATGATAGATGAATGAAGGAAAATCATAAGCCTCTGGCAGGACCAAAGACATGCAAATTGCTTTCAGCTGATTACTTTATTTTAGTTGACATTTATCAAATAGATTACAGTATGTATGCCTGTTTACTACTGTGAAAACACTACAAGGGAAACCGTACCAAGTGTTAATGGTTTTGCTGGTGAAAATAAACAACAGCAAATAGATTCTGTAAACATTTTAATTAATTGTATGATAGCCATGCGAGCTACAAGAAGAGAGCTTGGGAGAAGCTTTGACTTATGCAGGTGCTTCACTTGTTTGCCAGTTAACTGTGACCTTTTTCTCTGAACAGTTTTGCTCAATGACATCTTGAGGCTCCATGCTCAGTCACAGTATCAGGAAGGCGCAGTGTCTTGTGTAGCATGTGCTGGGTTTACATTCTGCTGTTACAATAAAATGGCATGGCTAAACAGACATTTCAAACCCAGTGTGGCTATATACTCATATTCTTCCTTAAAAGGTGTTCCTGTAATTGCTGCTTTCGTATTAGTTGTTTAAGGCCACAACAATGCTGTCTGTTTTCAAGGCACATTTGCCGTAGCTACAGGAGAGTTTTATAGGGTCTGCAATTACCAGTTGTATCTCCATTGTCTGTGTATTATTAATAATAATAATAATAATAATAATAATTATTATTTCTTTATGATTTTTTTTTTTTTAAATAATGTAGACAAACTGCTCATTAAAACTGAATTCATTATTAAAAATACTACAGTGGTCCCCAAGTGGCTGAATTGGGGAGGAGAACTGGGGTAAAATAATTTGGTACTCTAAATTAAGAAAAATTAAGATATCTGAAGGCCTTTGAAGTATCTAATGAGCTGTGATACTAATAACAGTTGGCATGCCCTTGCTTTGACTAGTAATCACGGATATAGACTGTAGTTTTATGTGCTTCACACAAATAACGTCAGTTCTTTGCCTACCATTTAAGCCAAAACCTTTGATGTACTTCAATAGATAGTGAGCAAACTCTGTGAAACAAGATATCAAGACTTCTGATGAAGGCACTTTCTGAAACGTTTGTTGACTTGAGTGTTTGGATGATATATTGATGACCAAGCAAGTGTCCACGTGGTCATCTTTGAGGTCTTCTGATCACCAGGTTGTGTGATCAATCCATGTTCTGGGATTGCCTCAATCTGGATTCAAGTCTAAAGCAGGGCTGTATTAAGATTGGAGATGGGTGCCATTGGTCCTTCTGGAAAGGGGATTGATGCACCATTGTCCCCTAGTATCTTTACTGTGACAGTGTGTTATCTTGGAATACATAAGGTCCATTAGGTAGTCCTATTAGTTCAAATCTGGGTCTGAAACCAGATGTCTTCAAAGAACAAAATATTATAAACCATAAGCCACACTCAAGCAATCAAAACACCACATTTCAGAACATTCCAATACATTGGATTTTGCCAGTGTCTTTCCGAGCTCAGCTTTGTTTCACTGTCCTCTAGCCAGCTGCACATATTAGCTTATCATACAAGTTCTGTATTGAAATTATAACCGGTGCTGTGTGTCACCCATATCACTTCTCGTTCCTGCTGTAGCTCGTCAGTATGCAGCCACTACAACAGGCAGGGGTATCCAGCTGAACTTTATTCTCAAACCTCCGAGGAGATATTGTAATACAGTATTATGTGATGTGATCCATCATCTTCCCATAGCGTTGTATTTAGAGTCTGGAGGTGTGCGAGTGGTGAGTTGGCTGTCCGAGGCCTGGACCCACAACAGATATCAGAAATACTCGAGGGTCAGGAAGATCCAGTTACTGGAAGAATCCCTTTAGACAGACTAGCTAACACACTAGGAATGTTTAAAATATAATCACAGGGTTTCAGATAGCCAAAGTGGATAGGAAACTAAGTTTTAAAGTAAGACCAGTAGAATGTAAAGTCCCTGTACAGTATGCAATTATAGTTATGCAGCTAAATCTGCAAAAACAAATGGTCATCTTACCTTTTGAAGACATTTAATGAATGTGGCAGGATTACATTCGCCATGTTTCATTTTTTAAATGCCCATGGGTAATGTGAAGGACCGTGGGAAGATTTGTTCACATTTCGAACAGTTCATGTGAATGACCTTTTAAAGAGACAGAAGCCCTGCCAGTGTAATATGTTGGGTGGGGTTGGTTTGGGGTTGGGGTTGGGGTTGGGGTTGGGGGGGGGGTTACATTCCTCCCTGCAAAAACACATCAAAGGTGTTAGTTTAGATTAGTGGTAGTAAAGGTGCAGTCTTGTGCTGTTTGTTTTGTATAAATGAAGTGCTTGAGCGCGTAAACTGCAGCTGTCTGGTCTCTGAGTCTCATTACCGACGCTACCCGGTCACATATGATAACAGAAGCGGGATAGGTTTATTTGAAAAGAAAAAATGGATAAAGAAACGTGGCGCGGAGCTTGTTGGAAGTTTAGACACCTCCAGGACATGTGCCCCTACAAAGATCCCCTCTGATGGGAGGCCAAGCAGGATGAGTCCTCCCCAAACCTTGATGGTCAGGAATGGTGCCTTGCCTGTGGAGAGCTCGGGCATTACACGGTGTGCTGCCCCCTTGAGGATGAAGAGGAGGGGACAGCATTGCCGCTGCTCGAGTGCCCTGCACCGCTGCCAGCATTGCCCCTACTGGAGGGCCCCCCACCACTGGTAGCACTGCCCCTACCGGAGGGCCCCCCCACCACTGATAGCACTGCCAGCATCACCATTGCCAGAATGCCTCACAGCGCTATCAGCATTGGGATCACCCCAGTAGAAGGAGGAGAGGAGACCACCTCCACCACGGCTTCGATCACATGTGGGAATGTTGCTGGAGCCATAAATTGAATAAATGATTAATTAGACTCCAGCCGCTGTTGTATAAAACGGGTGATCACAGGTGTTAGTGTAGATTAATGATGGTAAAGTTACGGTGCGGTGCGGTGTTTTCTATATGCATAAATAAAGTGCACATGAGCGTGTAAACTGCAGCTTTCTGGTCCCTTGAGTCTCATTGGCGACGTTACCCGGTCACAGGGACACATTTACATCCTCCCACGAGTCACTAAAAAAGAGTATGTATGTTCAGATTACATTTCTTTTGTATTTTTTATTTTACCCTTCCCTATTTACCGTTTTTACCTGGTTCTTATTGCAATAGTGAAACATAGTGATTTTTATATGACTTCTCTTCTATACCAGTAAAACTTAGACTTACTTTAATAAAGACTCTTTGGCTGATCTAGCCTATGTTGCATAAATCTGTGGCAGGCAACTAGAACTGAAGAGCAGCTCCTCACACTTCAGTGACATTTTAAGCTACTTACCCTTTAAATCTGCAGCAACCTGTACATTTGTGTTTGTTGCATTTATTATTTTAGCAATGGTGCCCATGTGGTAGTTAACCGTGACTGGAGATATGCATCCCAAGCTGAAGGCGTGGGCGCTGACGAAAGTCAAGGTCAACTACCACACTGTGGAGCCTTCATCCAGAGGGCACTAGCGTTATCAGAAAACATTTTTTCTCATTATTTTCTTTTTAAAAATACTTTAAAACCTACATTTACTTTGAACATTTAATGATTTGTCGGGTGCCCTTCCCCTGGGAAAAGCTTTAGGATAAATGTTCATAAAGGATCACATACATAATTGGGGGGAAAAAATAACTTTAGTAAACAAATAATTGTTTTACTTGTCAGAGATCCTTATAGTTTATCTGAACAGTGCCAGATATCTGAATGGAGCAATATTACTGAACAGTGCCAGATATCTGAATGGAGTAATATTACTGAACAGTGCCAGATATCTGAATGGAGCAATATTACTGAACAGTGCCAGATATCTGAATGGAGTAATATTACTGAACAGTGCCAGATATCTGAATGGAGCAATATTAATGAACTGTCCATGTCTTGGTTTGTTGTTGTTATAAGATGCTGTCTGAGCTCCAGTTGAGCTAACAGGCTGTCATTGGCTGAGTTTGCAGTTGCAGTTACAGGACTGGTTGCTTTCAAAGTATTGGATGGTTTTGGTGGATAATAATGTAAATTTGGACCAACTGTGTCTTTGTTTAGTATGAACTAAGCTTAAAAATACAACGTCAAAAGGAACAAGCCGGTACTTGCGCAGATTGATTTTAAATTTGATTCACAGGTGACTTATAAAAATAAACTAAATAACTAAGGGAAGCCAGAACTGAATGGTTAGAAAGTATTCCTCAAAACTTTTCAAATCCTAAGAAGTTTTGGTAAATAGTATAGTAAAGGCTGGTCCTGGTGTCTTCTTGTATATCAGAAGGGCAAGTCTCAGCAGACACTCCGGCTGACATAAACAATCTTATCAATACCTTTTTTGCTTCTTGTTTCAATCCATCTGATAATCCATTTGATTCTGGTACACCCTTGCCAAAATCTTTATTAGAGGATATACACTGCTCCCCAGTCCAGGTTGTGGACATGTTACTTAAACTTCAGTCACTCAGCTACTGGCCCAGGTGGCATCTCTGCTACAATGTGTAGGTGCACTGCTCAAACCATTTCTCCACATCTTTCTTTGCTGTTCAATCTGTCCCCAAGTCAGGGAGTGGTTTCTCCACAATGGAAACACTCAGGGGTCCTGTCCACAAAGGATTCAGAATTGGTTTCTAATTATAGGCACATTTTCCCTTTTGTCTCTAAGGTTCTGGAGGGGATTGTGTATAGTTTTCGCAGAAATCGCAGTTTGGCTTTCGTACTAATAAAAGGGGTTGCACTTTTAACATTTCTTGGTCAATGCTACAAAAACTTGGATTCCATTTATGGTACAGCTGCTGTATTTTATTTTTTTTACCTCTCCAGAGCCTTTGACTCTGTTCCAGATGTCCTTTTATCAAAACTTTCTAAATATGCATTTGGTGAAGGCATTTTGGGCTGATTTTCTTCTTACGTCGTGGGGCGTTGGCAAAGTGTTGCTGTCCAAGAACAACTTTCTTCTAAGTTACCAGTGATATCTGGTGTTCCTCAAGGGTCTGTTTTGGGCCCTTTGTTGTTTAATTTGTATGTTAATGATTTGTCAACTATACATTTTTCACAGTGTATCAGTATTATTATGTTTGCAGATGACACTGTTTATGATTGGTTTGGGGTGGGGGGGTCCCCAATTGAGAAAGTCACTCATAAGCCCCTGGGGGTTTGGGTATGTGATAACTTGCCCTGGTCACACCATGCCGATTATGTTTACGGCAAAGTGAGAAGAATTTGGGGGTTTATTTTTCATTCCTTTAGAGAGGCCCCTCCAAATGTTGTTTTACATCTTGACAAGAGATTGGTAAGACCTACTTTAGAGTACAACTGTTTTGTCTGGGACCCATTTCAAAAATACAATACTGAGAAGCTTGAGTCTGTGCAACAATTTGCTTGTAGGAATGTATTGAATGACTGGAATTGGTGTTCTATTTATGACAACCTTGTTAGTCGCTCTTCTCTTAAACCATTAAGTGGCAGAATGTCCTATTTTATTCTCGTTCACTTCTATAAGGTTCTGCATTCACTGTGCTCTCTCTGTGTCAGGCTGTGCTTTTGAAAGACCTGGGCTGAGAGGTCTCCACAGAGCTACTCTGACTATCAGTGCTTATCTCTTCAGTTGTGTTGTTATTCTTTCTTTGGAACAGCCTTGGGTTCTGGAATGCCCTTCCAGATTCCACTGTGTCATTGTCAAGCCTGTTCAGCGTCATCTGAGGTGAACTTGTTGTAATAAAACTGTTATTAAAATTAAATATCTTATCTCCTTTTAATATATTTGTGTATATATGTATGTTTTTGTATTGATGTTACTTTGGATGTATAGTAATTGTTTATTACTGAGTATGTTCTACTTAGGTCTCTCTTTGTATTGGTGCTGCACTACTGAGATGTACTGTGCTGGCCCTGTGGGCACAAAGTGAATAAACTAAACTACCAAGATCTAGTGTCTACAGACAGCTTGTCTACAGCATTCGGATTCAAAAGTGACTGAACAGGTGAGGTTCTGACCTACTAAACCCAGGTAGACTGTACAGGTACAGGTAGAATTAACCTTAGACTAATGCACTCCTATAATAAGCAGTACACATGGTTGTGAATTCTGCTCTTTAGTCCTAATATAATTTTAAAAGTTCCCTTTTCAGGGAATAGACTTTAAAGTCTTGTCTTTAAATGCTGTCAGTGGACAGGTGGAATGTAAAGCAGACTGATTCACGGTTACATAGGCAAGAATGCTACCCATGGTTTCCAAAGTCAAGAACATTTGTTACTTTTTGTAGACCTTTAGGGAAACCAGAACATAATGGATTAATGACATAGTGATTGTTTATAGATGGTGCTGGCAGAACGTTTTGCTTTACTCTGATGAAAGTCATTGAATAAAATCCTTTTTAAGGGATACTTGCACTACATTTTCGTATTTCTCACCTGTTTAATTAATATCCTGTTTTGTGTAATTTTCTGCTACTGTTTCTACTTGGATCATTATTTACCAGGCTTACTAACTAGCTTTGACTCCTAAATTCTGAATGTGGAGTGAGGTGGTTTTTAGACATGAATTACAGCTTTTGCTTCAAGAAGCTGCTTGATGAGATTCTGGGATCAATAAGCTACTAACAACCAAACGAGCAAGATGGGCTGAATGGCCTCCTCTCGTTTGTAAACTTTCTTATGTTCTTACCTCTCTACGTTTTATTTTCAGGAGTGGACCCATTTGTTGAAAAAGGCTTTGTTGGAGTAGTTGGGAAAAAATGGTAAATGATGAAAGAGAACACACATAAGAGGAGTGGTGAGCAAATGTTATATTGATTGTAGTGCATGTGTTTTGATAAATGAATAATAGCCTAAGTAAACACACAGACAAAATAAAAATAAACGCTGACCCGTGCGCAGATCTCAAAATAAGGAAGGATGCAGAATTCGGCACGACCTAGTCAACACTTTCCGGATGGTCAATTGTGCCAAACTTGATGCAGCATGCAAATAGCGTTTGGTACCTAAAAGCCAATCAATGGAATCAAATAGTTAAACAATACTTTAGTGTGTGTGTGTGTGTGTGTGTGTGTGAACAGGAGGGCTTGTGGGTGATGTCAGACCAAGAAGACACAGACACTACTGCAGGTCAAAGCGCTGATACGCATTGATTTTATAAATGAACAAAACATAAGACTTTCACAAAAACAAAACAATACGGTGGCCAAAACAGACAATAAACAAAGATCGTGAACAAACAAGTATTGTGCTGGTCCTAATCCAGCACGAGTAGCAATTGCTTATATTTCTATTTGACTTACGTTTCTCCTTTGAGCAACCCAACCCTGAGTGAGAGTGTTCTGCCTCATTATGCAGTTGTGCCTGAGCTCGATTGCTTGTTAATCAGTCAGTGTGGCTCAGGCACATTCAACACGTGAACCTATTCGGCAGGGAAGGCAATTAACCCTTCCCTGCCGACCTAAAATACCTGTGCACAAATACATACATTTAAAATAATTATAACTCAAAACACAAACTACGCACAGGGGCAGGGTGTACCCTGCCACAGCATGGTTTGTCTTTGCTTATGAGACTGACAATGATTGGTTTGTATAGTGTATTGTATCTTAATATAAAATCAACTTGATTACACTGCGCAATAAAAAGTATGTATCTGCGAGCTTTCCGTACGAGAATTTTCTTTTAAATCTGAAGAAATTATCTACAGTATATCAAATGATATCGATATCATATTAAAATTGGTGCTCATCACAACTTAAGAGAAGCGTTATGAAAATGTGAGGCCACAGGGGCGCTTTTAAACTACTGTGTTTGAAAAAGTCTCCAGGCTGTGATGACTGACATAGAAAATCATACAAAGTGAATTTTAACAAGAAGAATCCATTGGTAAGATAACTCTGATATTTCATACCAGTAGCAGGTTGCTTTATGGTGTACAGAACCTGCGTACACTGCGCTGCCTAAACTAGAGTGGGTACAATTACAGAAGATGCAAATGTGCGTAACGTCTTTCCATTACCCATAAATGAAGAGTAACAAGATAGCAATTAGCTAAAGAGAACAAAGTCTGGTTTGCTCAACGTGCAGGAGTTTAGAGTATATGACACTAAATTCACTTCTGCAGACCCCTTCCCTTAATTATTTTATTCTTTGTTTTCTAGATTTAACTCCCTCAGTTTTTTTGTACCCCTATAAGGTTTTACAAATATTCAACAGTAACATATTTGAACAAGTAACTGTAAAAAAGCAGCTGTATCTAAATGTGGTTTAGCGGGGGCCCCTTTGTGTTCTCCATTCATTAAAGATGTGCATTAGTCCAAGTCAGACACATAACTAATGTGAGGATCTTGGCACGTTAATCATTCAAACGTGTTTACTTTTATTATTAAATTAGGGTTTGAAAAATAATGTAGGGGGTTTTGTTTTACAATCATGGATTAGGTTTTGTCAGCTTCTGGTTTCATCCTTTTTTTTCCAATAGATTTTGGTCAATAGTTTCTAAAGTGTAATTAACATAGAGAAAGATATTTCCCCTTCTGGTTTGGCACTAGTTCAAATAGCGTCTCTAGATCAGGTTACATACACACAAAAGAACATCACGTGTGTGTCCAGAAAAATCGTTTCTGTCATTGAAACTGTCAGTGTCCCACAACCACGTTTACTTTAATACTTAATACCGTTGTTTTTGTTAACAAAAACTAAGCATCCCTGGGAGTACCGTTTAAAAGGGAATGGCACCTCTGACAGAATGGTGTGTCAGTGCGATGCAAAATGAAGCGCGGAGAAATCAGCAGCGGTTCAAAAGGAGAAGTATGATGTATAAAGTTAAAGCAAATTATTATTATTATTATTATTATTATTATTATTATTATTATTATTATTATTATTATTATTCAATAAAATACAATACAACTTACTTTTATATAGCACTCTTCATGCGAAGCATCCCAAGAAGCTTTACAATAAAAACAATAACATAAAAAGGAAGCCAACGGCCGAGCAATCCAGCTCAACAATAAGCCAACTCAAACAGATATGTTTTTAAATTTGATTTGATTTAAAAGTTTCAACTGTGCCAGCATGCATGCTATAATTTGGAATATATATATATATATATATATATATATATATATATATATATATATATATATATATATATATATATATATATATGTATTTTTAAATGACTGTGTACTGTCACAAACTAGTTCAATTAAGTTTAAGAGGTTCTGGCACCAAAACCACGAATCTGGCTCAGGTACAGTAGAAACTAGCATGAGATTTGGGTATATCAAGTTCAGGCTTTAAACTTGACAGACCGAATATGCAATTGAATCCTGTATGTGCGCTATAGCTGATGGTATGGATTTATTTATTTATTTATTTATTTATTTATTTATTTATTTTTATGTTTGTGGTTTCTCCGGAACAGAATGGGCAGGTAGTGGGTATGAAGTCAGTATGCAACTTTGTAAATGATGCCGTGTAAAATACATTCACCGCTGAGAAATGCAACTTGGCAAAATAGACAGAAAGATTGTACTAATGGTATGTAGCCTATGTCATTTTTTATTTTTTGTATTATTATTTTAATTGTTTTAGAATGCACAAAAATATTACAGTAAATACTAAATGTGTTTAAATCGTGTTGCATAAATGTATGTGTAATTCTTTAACATTTGGTTTACAGTTTAGGTATGTCTATATATCGATATAAAATATATCGCATGTAAAGAACATATCGTATACTGCATAATTCATAAACCACAGTGCATTTCCACACGACACTTTAAAGCAACCGTACATAATAATAGTCTGAAACTCCATAGGTCAAATACAACATAAAATAGCCTTTATTTACGAAATCCTTAACATTTCTTAAAAAAAAAATGCAATATTAATATTCCTGTTTGTTAAATGATTGACACTGGCAAGAAACACGAGTCTATTACTCTGCCCATACAGCAAGCGCTGATGAAAATCAATTCACTCAAATGTTCAAGAGAACAAGCGTTCTATTAATCACTTCACTGTCACATAATTGGCTGCCAACGACGCTTAAGTCCTTAGTTTCAAGTATACTGCAGGCTCGGGATACAGTAATATTAGTCGATTGCTGCGCATTTTGGTGGAAGATTTGCATAAAATACACTTATATTGAAAATTTATATTCAACCCCCCCCCCCCCGGACATCTCCGTGTCAAGAATATGTTTAATAATGCATATGTAAATGAGAGTGACGGTCGGTGGATTATTTTTAAGGATTTGATATTCGCAAAATGTATTTGCTTTTTATAAGGGACGGTGATTTGAAGGCTTCCCTGTCTGCTGTAATAACACGATTAAAATGACAGGAACATTTTCTAAAACAAATTTAATACATTCGCCAGATCCATAGTCAATTTATTGATAGAAAAATATAAAAGTGTTGATTTGCTGTATTTGACAATAGAAGCAAGTTAATTTTTTTAAAGAAGCGCTCTTTTTATTTTGTTTTATATTGTTCATTGATGGATATTCCCATTATTATTATTATTATTATTATTATTATTATTATTATTATTATTAATAAATGTAACACTAATAAATAATGACACATTATAGGTTTATGTAGGCTATACAAGGCTATTACCCCACATATAAACAAATAAATAACTATATAAATTTAAATGCTGGCAGGTGTTCTTTAAAAAAATGTAATACATACAAAAATCATCAATCAATCAATAAAATAAATCCAAACACTGAGATACAAAAAAATACATTTCACTAAAAACATATTTAGGCCTATTCTATTGTATATGTAAAATACTTCATATCGACAAACACATGTCCTTAACAAAAGATAGAACAGCGGGAATTGGATTTGTAATGTTTTGGAAACCAAGACTGGTTCTCTGACATAGCTCTAGCAGTGTGGCTGTCCAAATCCATTCGGTTTGAATCTTCTGCAATATATTGCACTGTCGTTGTGTTTGCCATTTGTTCATGTTTTGATCGGAACAGAGAGACTGTGTTTTTATGAAATTCTGAAACCATTTCTGATCAAGTAAACTCGGTAATCAGGGACCTAATTCCACAGGGCAAATCGTTTCCTTCCAGTCGCGTCCACAAGCTGTACAATTTCAGTGTAGTGAAACGTGTGCCTAATTATCCTTAGACCCGGCAATGGAAATGGGGAACGGGACAAGACGGCCTATGGCACATGCCGATTCTCTTAAACAGAGCTTCTTTGAAATAAAGTGGTTAAACTCTCAATTCAAATAGGGTTGAAATCGTGATTGTCAGTTCTTGAGAAATTGTATATTTAGCTTTGTGTCTCTTGCAATTTCCTGACCTTCAGCCTTGATCTGAAGTGACTTACATGTTCAATATTTCCAATCACTAAAGAGATAAGATTTTTTTTTTTTACTATGTTCTGTGTATTCAGCAGTATGTGATAATAAAAGAATGATCACTCTTCTTGAGAGAAATATTGAGAGGTGGCACGAATTCCAAACCAGCAAACGCGTGAGGGAAGTTGAA
Organism: Acipenser ruthenus; assembly: GCF_902713425.1. NCBI lineage: Eukaryota > Metazoa > Chordata > Actinopteri > Acipenseriformes > Acipenseridae > Acipenser > Acipenser ruthenus. The sequence goes on from NC_081219.1 coordinate 8,934,012, forward strand.
ATGTTCAAATAAAATGTGGTCCGTTTCAAAATGGAATGTATTTCTCATGTGTGTAATTGGAGCATGTTTGTGTCAGTTGCGTTTTTCTTTGATTACAGTGCTGGAAGTATATTCGGTAACACTTCTATCACATATGTTGTGAAGAAACCTCTGTTAACTGATACGACTCTCATAACCAATTAAGTAGCACGTAGCCAGTTAACGTGCGGATGTCAGGCATAAATAACGACACACGCAGCAGCAATTATAGATAATGAGTAAAATCCTCGGGATCAAGGTCAAGGAAATTCGTGTAAACACAATGTGGATCCCTGGCTAGAGGTTTTAGGAATATTTCTTACATGGCGACCTTATAGGACTGACATTGATACTTTTTTTTTTGTGTGTCACCACACTTGATTGTTTTAAAGGTCATGTTTCCTGATTTGAGTAAACCAGTATAGCTACAGCGAATCCTCCACAATGACGTTCAATATTACATTATTTCATGAATATTGTATTATCATTCTCCAAACGTAGCCGGTACATAAGCTCTATCTTAAAACCTGTTTAAAGACGACTTTGAGGCAATGTGCCTACCCACAGCAAGCAGGAGTTTTTTTTCCCCATTTTCCCCCAAACAGTTAACATAATATTGTTGCGATCTCATGTTTTCGCAGGTAGACGCAGCACACAGGGCGAGGCAATCCACACACAGGCGGCGGGCGGGCGCGAACCCGGGACCTCTCGCACTAAAGCACAACGCCAATACCGCTGTACAAAAGAGTCGGCTCCCTTGCAAGGAGCGTCTATCGGGCATTGGTGGCTTCTTGGGGTAGGCAAGGGAGACGCTGCCGCCTCGAAAATTTAAGCAAAAAATGAATTTAAAAAATCACATGCTGAGTGATCAAATACATTTACTTTTATTTGCATTAATATCACTTATTTTGCACGCAAGATGCTCCACAAGATTGAGAGAAATATCAATTGATGGAAAACCTCGCTTCTGTGTTGTTTCAGGAGCGGAGGACAAGGGATATTCTGCCTACTTCTGCAGTGTGATTAGTCAATCATAGCCTCCTACTTTCATCTCGCAACGTCACACACGTTTAAAAAACACAGCAGAGGAGGCAGGAGGCGGGTTTCCTTCCGCTGTGTCTGCAAATCATTGGTCTTAACGTTTGCCTAAACTCTTAACGTGCGTTGATTTGGCAGTACAGAGAACGAGAAGTGAGCGGTGATGCTGGCAACTCATATTTTCATTTTTTTGTATTATTATTATTATTATTATTATTATTATTATTATTATTATTATTATTATTATTATTATTATTATTATTGTTGTTGTTGTCTTGGTATTATTGTCTGGTTTCACGGTTCCATATTCAGTTATTAGCACTTTGGTTTGTTGGTGTATCGTATAGTAAACAAACACAAGTGTTTAGGTAAATTGCAGCATTTGTATTGAATAGCATCTTTTCAAATGTAATGGCAAAAAGTCGGACCCGCTGCCAATATTTTATGCCTCCACAATTTTTGGGGCCACCAACCAGCTGTTACTGATGAGCTTATGTCGTCGTGTGTGATTACGTCACCTGCCAGCCCTGCTGCTACCTTCCCCCGTGCACGCTACAATATGAATACAGGCTTGTAACGTAAAAGTTACCATACATAAACATATATTTTGTATGTACATTAAGGCTGCAACGACTTTGTCATGAAAAATAACATTTGTGCTTGTTAACAATGTGTAGCCCTAAGCTCTTTTCTCCTGTGGTGAGATGTCAAAATGGCAATCAATGCGTAATGTGGTCAAATCCATTTTCCAAGATATAGCTTTCTTCATAATTTCATTAGCTGAAATGTAAGTGTGATCTACAAATTCAGGCAGCTGGATCCTAACACATCACCTTTGAAACCCCTGCTAATCACACACCAGCAGGGCGCTATGACATAGATTCTGCTCCTCTCAGTAACATGTTACTGAATGCCCATGTCAGTGTCTATTCCAATTCTGTTGGTGTACAGTATCCAAAACTGTAATTAAAGCAGTTCCATTTCGTTGGTTTGGCTGATTATCGGTCTTGATAATCAAAACTGAAAACGGAATTATCATCCAACGCTAATGTAAAGCATGGCTATCAGAATCTTCAGAAACATTTTATAACACACCTCGTTATAGTGTGGAATGGGTTATAACACAGTAGGGTCGTGGCTCCCGTTTGCTCTGTAATGCCATTACAGTAGCCCTGTTATACTTGTTATAAGGCAGAACACAAATAGCACAGTCTTGTAACTATGGCTCCCCACTATAGCGTTATAAAGGGTGAGCACTGTAATTGTAGCCATTAGTATCTTGAAAACAGCAGATCACTGTGACCAACAGTACAGCCACACTACACACTGCTCTGGTACATACTGTATGAAATATGTAAGCTTAGACCTAGAGTCGTATCACAAAGCATATGCTTATATGCCAGTAAATGTCTTACCCAAGTTTCATGACAATTGGATAGATGTATATAAAATGTGTGAGTGACTTATGTACACACTTACATCTCCACTATAACCCCTGTACGCAATTGTGTCCAACAGCCACTAAAGGGTTAAGCCACTTAACCTTGGTCCTGTGAATGTAAAGCAGGGGTCTGGCTGTGTTTCTCTTCACTGAACTGTGCCTGCTGTTTGACACATGATAAATGAGCAGGCCCAGGTTTCCACTCCACTGCAGCCTTCCCCCAAGGTACAGCGGGCTACGGACTGTGGGAGGTACACCGTTTGGGGGAAGAAAGAAAGGCACTGTTAGCACTTGCAAGTGGTATTCACCACCTTGATGGCATGCAGGTTGCACACTGCTAAAGCAGACAGGTCTTGCTGGGTTCCCATTTCCTTCTCAATCTGGTTATTGCTCATTAGTCAACGTCATTATATCCATTATAGTACCTTTGCTACATTACATTTGTGAAACAAATAACGGTACAGTGCTTAATTCTAGTGCTCGCTCGTTATTGTGCTTTAGGGCTTTTACTGATAGTTTAAGGTCCATACACAATGCAGTACATGTACAGATTACTGCCTACATGACCCACTGTGAATTAACAGAATTTGTGAATTAGCCTTATTTTATTAGCATAGTCTTTTTTGTTTTGTCTTATTTTAGGAAACCTGTTTTGTTTAATGTTATTTCTAAATAACCTTGTTTTTGAATGATAATCAGTCATTTAGGCCAAACCCCTAGCCTTTAGTTAATGAAACATTAATGCAGTGGGTATCAAGTACAATATTACATTTTAAATTAAATTATTATGATGATTTTATTAGTAATAATAATAATTGAGATTACTGAATTAATTATCTAATTAGTACGATCAAAAACAATAGCAATAAATAAACTGTTTTTTCTAGCCCTCTAAAGGTTTAGGTATAAAGAAATGCAACATTCAGGTCTAATGGATTTAATCAAATATTTTAAACATAGATATCAAACAAAATCACAGAAAATGTGAACAAAAATACAGATCAAAGAATCATGATAAGTTTTCAGTATGAAACGTGACACATTGTCAAAATGAAAACATTGCGAAGTTAGTATTGGGTATGACCTCCCTGAGCATTAACACAATCCTGGCAGCGTTGACCTGATCAGCCTCTGGATAGACTGCTGTGGGATGTTCCACCACTCTTCCTGTGCAGCTGCAGCCAGCTTGCGAAGGTTGGCTGGTCGCGGTTGTCTCCTGTGGATGGCACTGGCGATTTGGTTCCACAGATGTTCTATTGGACTCGGGTCAGGAGAAAAAGCTGGCAAGACCTCGACATTGTTTTCCTGAAGTCGTGCAATTGTAATCCTAACACTGTGTGGTCTTGCATTGTCCTGCTGGAAAATCGACACTTCCGGATTGGCTTACAGGAACGGAAAAACTTGCCTCAAGGACTTTGTCAATGTATCGCTGAGCAGTAAGGTTGCCCTCAATCTGCAGCAAAGGCGTTCTTGTGTTAAAGGAGATTCCTCCCCACATCATCACACTTCCACCGCCCCACCGTTTGGCTTGAACAATGCAACAGTCTCCACACACGTTGTCTTCCGTCAGGTCTGTCAAGGGCAAAACGGCATTCATCAGTGAATAAAACACTCCACCACTCTCTCTGCCGCCACCTCAGATGTTCTCTGGCCCACAGAAGATGGAGATCTTGTCTCTCAGCTGTCAACATGTTACCCCTGAATGGCCTCCGAGCATGCAAATCATTACTGGTCATAATTCTACAAATACTCGCCTTGTTCATGGAGTCCCACAAGGTTCTGTCCTTGGTCCTCCTCTTTTTACATTTATATGCTTCCACTGGATGGTATTATTCAAAAGCAGGGGGTTCAGTTCCATTCTTCTGCAGATATTCAAAGTTGGGTGTCAAATCATTTTTTGAAATTGAATGCTAGTAAAACTGAGCTATTGGTTACTGGATCTAATACCTTGCTTTGCTCTTTTACTGGGTTTTCATGCTCTTTTGGTTATTGCCTTGTGGATGCCTCTTTGTTAGTCTGCAGCTTAGGTGTTCAACTTGACTCAAAGCTTTTATTTGAAAAGCATATCAGTGGTAAAGACAGGGTTTTATTACTTCAAGAAAATTACCAGAGTGTGTCATTTTCTGCCCTCGAGGGAAGCTGAGCTTCTCATTCATGCATTTGTTATATCTCCTTTGGATTATTGTAATGCTCTTTTTGTTGCTCTTCCTGCTCGTTCTTTAAATCGATTGCAGATGGTGCAAAATGTAGCAGGCGGACAGAACACATTACTCCGGTCCTTAAGTGTTTGCATTGGCTTCCTATCCAGTCCCGTGTTTCTTAAAATACTATTGTTGACCTACAAGGCTTTGCACGGTCAGGTTCCTAGTTATATAATTGACTTTCTTAGCCCTTACATCCCTGGGAGGCAGCTTAAATCCTCAAATTCTGGATTGTTAAAGTGCATGGTTTGAAAACGTGTTCTGCTCGGAGGGCGTGGTTTTAGCTGTGTTGCTCCTTTTCTTTGGATCTCGCTACCAACTTTCATTAGAGAATCCACAATAGTAGCCAAATTAAACAAATACCCTTAAAATGCACTTTTTTTTAACTCTTTGACTCTGCTGCAGTCTGCACTGTTTATTGCAATATACTGTACTTTTATGACAATCAATTTTATTTCTATATTTACCTATTGTATTTTATATTATGTATCTATAGAATGTTTTGTATCTATAGATTTTTTTAACTGATAACTTGTTATTCATTGTGCTTTGTAATGTTGATTTGTGTTTGATTGTTTTGTTTTGTACAGCGCCTTGAGACACCTAGGTGTGAAAGGCACGGTAATAAATGAAAGTTGTTGTTGTTGTTGTCATGCAGATAGCGAGCTACAGTCATTCTGCTGATGCGCGGGTTATTTCTTCCTGGAATTTCTCGTGCTGTAGCCACTGCAGTCTGAAAACGATTACGCAGATGGATCAGTCGGATGTGACGGTCCTGGGCTGGTGTGGTGACCCTCTGCTTTCCAGGACGTGGCCTGTCCCGCACACAGAGCACCTGCCGTTTTTATGAAATCACATGACTTGAGGTCACTATTTTTGTTATCCCAAGGAACAATACTACTCAAACAATCATCAAACCTACCTACTATTTAAAATGTAAATACATTATATATGTGCCCAATGAGCTATTGATGTAAAACTTAGACAGTTGCGTTTTCATTGTGCATCAGTATAGTTTCAAGGGTGAAGATCTTGTTCAGTACTCTTACAGTGCATGTGATAAGCAGTTTAACCAGCAGAGGGCACTGGCTGCATAAACTTTATTTATTTATTTATTTTTGCATTTTATTAATTATTTTATGAATTGGTCAATTAGAAGATGCTTTTATCCGAAGTGACTTATTTTCACCTACAATGAAGTACAGTAGTTTGTTTCTTCTGTGTTGTGCTGAGTGGGAGATCTTTCCACAATCCGTTCCTAAATAAAACAGGAATAATGGACAATAAATCAAAGTAGGACTTTAGCTGTCACTAAAAATGTGGCGAATGTAAAGAATAATTTTCACCTGGCATTCTGTACTCATTATCAGATTATCACTTTGCCATCATTAATCCAGTTACATTATATTGAAATGTATTCAAAAGCATTGTGGTGTAGTGGTTAGGGCTCTGGACTCTTGACCAAAGGGTCGTTGGTTCAATCCCAGGTGGGGGACACTGCTGCTGTACCCTTGAGCCTAGGTACTTTACCTAGATTGCTCCAGTAAAAACCTAACTGTATAAATGGGTAATTGTATATCAAAATAATGTGATATCTTGTAACAATTGTAAGTCGCCCTGGATAAGGACTTCTGCTAAGAAATAATAATAATGAAGAAAAGAGCATGGTATTGGGCGGGGATCTGGAATACTAAGCGGGCGCAAACATTAAAATGAGATGTAAAGATTTCGCCTTGCATTTGGACAATTGCTCACTCTCCAAAAACTTTGCATCTCCTCTGACAAGGTGCATTGTAGAAGTGAGTAATTAAGAGCTGTATAAAAGCACACACCTTCAGAGACCTGGCATTGGCCTCGGGATGGCTGCTGTGGTACACTTCCTGATGTGGCGACACTTGGCTCTTGTTGAGGACAGGCTGGAAAACCTTCAGAGGAGAAGGGCAAGGTGGAGAAGACCCCCCATATTCAAACCCAGGGTCACTTTGTTTGGGATGGATTGTCCTCTCCAGTGGTATCAGCTGTGATGTGGAAGGCAGCCCTCCTCCTGTTCCTGTGCTGCGTTGTGAGTTTTGATTTTGTTCGCCGCCGCAGTTCCTACCACCTTTTCATCACCTGGTTGACTGTCCTCCTGGTAACACCGACAGCATTGACTTTCTACTATAGAGGACCGTATGGCCGCTTTGGCAGCATAACTGACATTGGCTGAGGCTTTTCTAAATAACTACATTTCATGCAGAGTGACCTCAGCAGTAAGGACTCTCAGCTCCTTCTCAGAAAACTCTTCTTTTCTGTGCATCAAGAGGACTTTGCTGCCTTTTCTCTGACACATTTTTTTGGTTTGGTTTGATTTTTGTGCTCCACAAATCTCATACAGTGCTACTGCTCTCTGTACTCCTAACTCACCTCTCCTCTGGGCTGTAATTGCGGCCGCTAAATAGCCTGATGCACAGGCGGCGCTCATTGAGACCCTCATTATCATGATTGCGGCTCATTATTTGTGCTTGTTGAGTAATTTGCATTGCTCTTAAACTTACATAGGCAGCAGTGCAAAATAATTACCTGCCCGCTAGGCATTTTGGATTTTGCAGACACAATTGTTTACACTGCACCTATCCTTACATCATAATGTATGACAAGATTTACCACAGCAAATTATATTTTTAATGGATTGTTGAAGGTGCTGTATTTGTTAGACATGATAGCTGGGTTTCCCCTGTTGGTCTGGGATCATGCCAAGCCATTTCTAGAGAGACCCTCTATTTGGGGGTTAGGTGCAGTTCAGTCTAACCATCAGGCTTCTTCGCACAAAAGTTCCCACTTCTAACTCTATGGCAACTCATTGTGTAGTCATTTTTATGTTGTATTTGAATACAGATCTCCTGAGGTGAAAAGATTGCATCCACTATGACACCACAGCCCAGATGTTATTTGCAGGGAGAGACACAGAAAGCTGCAAGTTCACAAATAAACAAAAATAACATGGACAAAACACTTCACGTAAAATAAATGGCACGACGGCCAAAACCAAAAGGCTTTACAAAAACTCACGATAGTAAATAAGACGGGACAGCACAGCATGGAACACAAACATGCACCTCTATCACCAACATTAATCCTGCTAATCCTACACTAACACCTGTGAACACCTATTTTATACACCTGCCATTTCTTTAATTGTCGGCTCCAGCCACATTCCGACGTGTTTTGACAGGGAGAAATTTAACCACCACCCTGCCCACTGCCACGGCCCCTACAGGCAGTGTATTATTATTATTATTATTATTATTATTATTATTATTATTATTATTATTATTATTAGTGTATTTTTTGTGTTTCCAAGTTTCAAGTTATGCACATGACAAGTTAAAAAAAAATCAAGAAACAACGAGCCCTATTCACAAAACTTTAAGGACTGTTTTTTTGAAGAGTCTCTTTGGTAAAATGGTGCTTTGATCAATTATAATAAACTGAATAGACCCTCAAACACTTGAAAATGGTTTCATGAACTGTGAGCTTGGATGAATACATCAAAATGGGCTTGGTCAGAAGCTTTGTCAAATACAACCTGTGATTTTTCTTTTTTTTGAGAAATAATTAAAAAAAAAAAAAACCTTTTAAGTACAAAAGGGTGTTTATTTTTCATTTCAAAACTATGTAAATATTTAACCGCAGGAGGTTTATGTTTGCATTCTAACTCTTTCCTATACTAGAAACATTATGACTGAGCCCTTGAGATTATTTATTTCTTAGCAGACACTCTTATCCGGGGCAACATACAATTGTTAAAAAAGATCACATTATTTTTTACATACAATTACATTATTTTTTTTTTTACACACAATTACCCATTTAAAGAGTTGGGTTTTTACCCGAGCAATCTTGGTAAAGTACCTTGCTCAAGGGTACAGCAGCAGTGTCCCCCACCTGGGATTGAACCCATGACCCTCCGATCAAGAGTCAAGAGCCCCAACCACTACTCCACACTGCTGCCCTTAACTTAACAAGTCCTTAACTTGTTTTTTTAAACTTTAATTTGCAGGTAATTCCAGTTGATAAAGCATGTATCTAATCACTGCATGTGCACATCTGTATACAGTTAAAAAGAACTGTACATTTTTTTTATTTCAATGAAAAGGGGAATAGTGATAAGGTTTATCAGGCAAATAAGTTAGGAAATAGATTTTAATGCCTCGGTTCTTTTAAAGTTGAACTATAAAGTGTCTTTCGGTGTTATGAGCCTGCCGCCTTGTGGTGCAAACCAGGATAGCGAGTAGGTGTTTAAGAAAACCTGGCACTGTTACAGCATAGATGTGAACAGCACAAGTCAGCACGTTTGGACATCAGCTCCATTGTCTCCTTCTCAAATGCTTAAATCTTTACAATGTATTATGGGAGGCTGTGTGGTCCAGTGGTTAATGAAAAGGGCTTGTACCAAGGAGGTCCCCAGTTTAAATCCTGGCTCACTCACTGATTCGTTGCGTGACCCTGAACAAGTCACTAGTGCTCCGTCTTTCGGGTGAGACGTAGTTGTGACTCTGCAGCTGATGCATAGTTCACACACCAAAGTCTCTGTAAGTCGCCTTGGATAAAGATGTCTGCTAAATAAACAAATAATAATAATAATAATTATATACCTGTTAGAAAGGATGTAGTAATGTGACCGCTTTTGTTTTTTGCCTCTAGATAATTCCGTCCTAAGACTGAGGTTAAGATACGCACTACAAAAAGCTCTGTTTTTGGAAGTATAGTAAAGAAAACAAATAGTGTCATTTGTGAACATCTGGAAAACTGGGAAAGAAGTTGTTTAAAGCTGATTAATACTGTATACGTAAGGGTACGGGGGTTCTGTCCTGAGGCCACTGGGCTTGAAAGCACATTATTAATTCAATGAATCATAAATTCTGCCTTAGCCTAGGGGAGCAGTGAGAAACTAAAGAGTTGAGGCTTGTGTGAAAACTGAACCAATGAAAATCCAGTGAGTCTTTTCTCACTTTCAGTTTTACTGACCCAACTCTGATGCCATCAGAATTTCCATGACTTTCTTTCTTTCTTTTATCTCCCTTCTCAGGGAGGGTCAAAGACCGCCCCCAAAATCTTCATTCCCAACACCCTACAGTTTGAATTCAAAACCAAGTTGACACTGAAAAAGACTTGTTGTCAAAACGTGTTACTGTTCTGAAGTACCAAAGTTAGCTTAACTAATGCATTCTTTTAGTTGTTTAGAATCACTTTGAATATCATTTTCTGTTGGTGACTTCCTAAAACTCAGAAGTTAAGCCGTGTAACCACGAAACCTGCCGTTTGTTCTATGTGATATTTCTTACATCCACTAGAGGCAGTGTTGCTGGGCGGGGGTGGGACAGGTTAATTGGTTGCACACTGGTGTACCAGAGAGTCCTGTGGCTTCAAAAGTCCCCAGGATGTGTCGACTGGAACAGAAAATGACATAACAAGTGAATCTAAACAAGGATTACATTATTCCAGATAACTGTGGCATTTAATACCCACGCGATGCTGCTTTTTCATTCAGTTTCTTTGTGTAGTTCTGAGAATATGGATGTTCAGATTCAAGATGTATTAAGTGGAAGAGAACACATCACAAGGAGTTTGTTCTGCTTTGGTAGGTTAGACTGCACAAACTATGTCTAAAGGAATGATCGATTTGTGAGTACAAATGATCAGTTATTCAAGTTTTTTGCACGGCAGTAAACTATTAAGAATGCCGCAAAGTTACCAAAATGGAACCAATTAACCAGATGCATTCGCCTGCTTTCAAACTGTACTGTGAAAAAATAACATGACGCTACCTTCCATCCATTATAAATGGAGCTGCAAGGGGTACCTCCATGTCTAAAACTCCATCTGAAATAATACATGATGACCGAAAAAAAACTATCAGTGAAATAAGTAAATACATAGGCTGGACAGGAAGTCTGTTAATCTGTAACCCAAAACCAAGGAAGGAAGAACACAGGAAGAAGCTTTCAGAGCTTTCACCAATCATATTCATCATACTCCTCAGTTCAGACTCATTAAGCCCACATTGCCTGGCTTAACTAAACATCTTTTTCATAATATAAATGCTTCCAGGTTACTCCGAACACAGGTCACACAGGCATCTGATGCCAATTATGCTGCTCATATTTTACTCTTCCCGTTCCAGCAGTCTGGTTACTAAGCACAGCGTAGCAACAAACAGGAAGTACATTGAAACTCAGAAGTGGATTACTTCAAGTTTGGCTCAAATAATTACTTCCCGATGCTTCTCCCCAATTATTAATGAAACGTGACTATATACAAAAACCCTTTTATTTATTACCATGAACCAAATTATCTTTAACAGCAGTGGTTATGTACAGTGGGGTAATGGCAGCTACAATGGTGTCAAGAAAATAGTAAAATGGTACCATAATATGTAATTGGCATCATAATGGTATGAACCAACAAACTGGTGTTTCATTCCAATACCATCTAGACACCTGGTCAGTATTTGTGCTTTTCCCCCATTGCTGGTAATGCTGCCTGCATATGTCTAGGGTTTCACTTGCAACAACCGATTGGTCCTAAAAATAAGTGGTTAAGGCAATTATTATTATTATTATTATTTATGTATTTATTTATTTGGCAGACACCTTTTATCCAAGACGACTTACAGGTTTTACAGGGTAGTACAGGGTTACAATGCAAGATTAATTTAAATACGGCAGAAGACAGTGAGAGACAGAGCAGTCCTGTAGGTCTCTGGTAGCTGGTTCCACTATAGAGGATATTCTACAGTTTTTGTAGCTAGTGGGCTTTAACTGGAAAAGTCACTGCTGATATAGGAAATTAAACAGTAACAAACTACCTGAAATGTGGTGAAATTACTACCTGGAGGAAGTTTAAGCCTACCTGAAGGTCATTTATGAAAACAGCTCTAGTTTATGGTACCAGATATTTTTAAAAAATTAAAATGTTCGCTAAGTTGTGTTTCTTTCGAAGTTGCACAGCAGAAAAGACTCGTGGGTTTATTGTGTGTTAGCTACAACCACAAGCCCAACTTTTAAGTTTATTCTACAAAAAACACATTATTTTGTACCCCACTGTTTACAATTGGATGTTTATCAAATCCAAACACATTTCGTGTTTACAGTATTGTGGTGTAGAGGCATGAAATAAACAAACGTTCAAGTAGTTTTGCATGTAAACAAGGACTGTCGGACAGGGCAGATGAATCTGAGTGGGAGCTGCCAGGTCCGAATGATGTTCTCAACGCTGGAAATGAAATGGAACCTGGAATCCCCTTGACAACACTGGAGTTGTTTATCCAGAGCAGAGACTGTACCAGCAATGTCAACAGCACCATCCCCACATTACTCTCCAGATTGCACCATGGTCAGTATTATCACATCACAGTGTTTCTGTGCTTTACATATTAATAACACATGATCCCTTTCAGACCTGTCCAGTGCGTGTGCAGCTAACACATTCCATCAGGCTCTGTCCCTTTAGATTGTTCAAGTCTGGCTTTAGATTGAGTTTGTCAGGCACAGAGAGAACGAAAACTCAGATAAGCTTTGGCTGTGATACTGACCCTGGTAAGGTTGGAGGAGATGAGTAAAATGACTACTGTACGTTAAACAGTATTGTTAAGGTTTATGCACATTCTATGAAACTGGAAAATATGCCGGACTTTGCATAGGTCCCATATGGCAGCAATTGTGATGTTTCTGAAAACTTTGATTCAGCAGCACTTTGTTAGGGCAGCAGTGTGGAGTAGTGGTTAGGGGCTCTGGACTGGAGGGTTGTGGGTTCAGTCCCCAGTTGGGGACACTGCTGTTGTACCCTTGAGCAAGGTACTTTACCTAGATTGCTCCAGTAAAATTCCAACTGTATAAATGGGTAATTGTATGTAAAAAATAATGTAATATCTTGTAACAATTGTAAGTAGTTGCCCTGGCTATGAAATCAATAATAATAATTTCTGCCACCAGGTGGCAGAAGAAACTGAAAAAAAATTAATGAAAATAACAGCAAGTCCACTGTGGCCTTTAAGTAAATGCTTTCGCAAGACAAAACCTTAAACAATGAGGCTGCTATTAAACGTAGACAGGTAGATATTTTTTTTTTTTTTCAACACAACTAAAGTTTAATTGAATGTTATTTCTTTTTGGCTTCTTTCCAGGTCAGGTCACAACACAACATTATTAATTTTGCCTATGTTCCTAATGCCCAGGATGTACCAGAGCATAGCTACAGCTTAACATAGAAAATAAAACAAAGTGCTGAATGGTGATGACCTAAAGTTGCCCAAACTCACTTTTTAAAACCACAGCAACATGTCCTACAAAAAGTAGATACACAAAAACAACGCATAACAACACCAACGTCTGGCATCAAACCAATACATAACAATCGATGGTCCAAATTTGTACTAATCAGTCTGTGGTACAAACAAAATGAACTAAGAAATAAAAACAAAACTGACTAAGAAGGAACTGTTTAAGCAGGATAGATCCACTGGGAGACAACATCTCGTTTACAGGGATGTCCTACCCCTGTTCAGGGGATAAGGAATATAATGTATCGACTTGTATTGTACTGTATCTATGAATACCCCTGCTGTTCTTCAGAAGATGCCCACACTATCATTGTAATGGGCTTGTATGTGTTATGACGAGGCTGTGATACGAAGAGCAACCAGACTAATCCCAGAGATAAGAGGAATAATGAAGATAGGTCAAGGGAGCTGACTCAGTTTAGCCTAGAACACAAGGATTAGACTTGACTGAGGGTTAAAAATCCAACATGAAGTTGACAAAGTTAACCCCCCGCGCATAGACCAGGACCAGAGGAGACCATTGGTGTGGAGACAGGCTTGAAAGCACTTTGGGATGGGTTATGTTGACTATTCAAAGTCAAAGATTCGGGGTCATTCAGCTACTAGGAACCAGGTGAGCATTGATAGTCTGAATGGCCTCCTCTAATTCATAAATGTCCCCATTAATGCTGAAAGTACTTTTTCAAACCTTGTTATATTTCCAAATTAATGGGCCAGACAACCTACACAGTTTATAAAAACAGTACCACAAAACTGCTGAACACATGACCATGCTTTCTGTATATACTGGCAGTGTGGCCCACACAGACTCACGGAAGCCATGGTTTTACATTCCTGTCCAATCCATCTGAGTGGATCAGTTCCAGACGAGTCTGGTTACTGCAGTGACCACATCATATTTGTCATTGCAATTGTTCCTTGCTTCCTTTTCCATCAGACAGTGCGATCTGCGGGGTATGCAATGTCATCTTGCCAGAGGGGAACACACTGCCCAGATGGTAAGGCTGTCTAAACAGTGTGTGTGTGTGTGTTGGGGCTGTAGGGAGTTTGCATGCCATTGTCCCCAAAGAATTTTATAGTTGTAGTGCATCATCATTTGTTGATCCTTCACAATGGAACTGTGTGGTATGTTTTTGAAAAGATATGAAAAGTAAAAAACAAACAATGGTATAATTAAGACAGTAGTGTTTTGTTTGTATTTACTATTCAATGTGGTTTTTATTATTATTATTATTATTATTATTATTTATTTCTTAGCAGACGCCCTTATCCAGGGCGACTTACAATCGTAAGCAAAAACATTTCAAGCGTTACAATACAAGTAATACAATAAGAGCAAGAAATACAATAACTTTTGTTCAAGTAAAGTACAAGTTTGACAAACCACAATTCAATAATACAGCAGGTAATAGTGATAGTTACATCAGGATATGATTAAATAGTGATAGTTACATCAGGATGTGATTATATACAAAGTACTACAGGTTAAAAACTTGGCAGATTACAGTATTCTGAAGTACAGGATTAAATGCAGTAAAATAGGGGCTGATAAGAGCAAAATAAAGCACATTTACATGAAGGGTGATAGTGTCCCAGGATACAAACAGAGGAGTTCTACAGGTGCTCTTTGAAGAGGTGAGTCTTAAGGAGGCGCTGGAATGTGGTCAGGGACTGGGCAGTCCTGACATCTGGTCATTCCACCACTGCAGAGCAAGGGTGGAGAAGGAGCGGGCTTTGGAGGCAGGGGAGCGTAGTGATTTTTTAATGATATGCCATTTGTTTTGTTGACATATTTAATGATTATATCATATTTTCTTATTGTTAAGTGACTGGAAGGTATTTTGTCCATAGTTTTTTCCCTCAAAACCCTTCTCTCTTGTATTGGTTCCTTTTGAATGGAACCAATAAGCATTATTGGTTCCATTCAACTAAATTAACATTGATTAGTCCAAGATTAGTGCGGATCTGGATCTGTGAAACCAGACATTCATTTTTGTTTTACTCTAATGCATTGTTTTAAATATACTGTCTCTTATAGTTCATTTGGTATTTTAAAACAGAGGTTTGATATGTCTGGATAATACCGGATACAAGGGTGGCCTTAATATTAAGGGTGACTTTACATTATGTCAATATGATTAAATCGGGTCTGTAAAACAGTGGCATTAATTGTAAGTTCGTTTACTGAGAAAGCGAGGGTTTGTAGAGGAACTTTGGACAGTAGGCTTGATATGGTATTTTGACACCAGTAAACACTAACAAAGTTTAAATTTTCAATATGGACATTTTTAAATTTCTATTTATTAGTTTTACAATTGCAAAAAGACAAATAAAACAGAATCAACACTGAATATTTGAAACCTAGCATAATTCATTTTCCATTTTTAAAACAGCACTATCTCTAAATGTAGCTTTCTGTACCTGACCAGGCTGCCACACTTTCTGTACCTGACCAGGCTGCCACACTTTCTGTAGCTGACCAGGCTGCCACACTTTCTGTACCTGACCAGGCTGCCACACTTTCTGTACCTGACCAGACTGCCACACTTTCTGTACCTGACCAGGCTGCCACACTTTCTGTAGCTGACCAGGCTGCCACACTTTCTGTACCTGACCAGGCTGCCACACTTTCTGTACCTGACCAGGCTGCCACACTTTCTGTACCTGACCAGGCTGCCACACTTTCTGTACCTGACCAGGCTGCCACACTTTCTGTACCTGACCAAGCTCATCAAGGAAACTCTGATCCATTTTCATATTTCTCCTGTTCCACCTTCATTTTCTACATTGCTTTGCTTTGTTGTTCCTCGACAGTAATGACTTCCTGCTATCAGCAAAATGACTGGGAGCAGTAAAGACATCTGTACAGTATTATTCAATAATGTGAGTTTAGCAAATCTAGAGTAGCAATACAAATATTTTAAAACTACCAAAATAACTACCACTGCTATAATCTTGTGTTTATCATAGTGGGGACTAAGCTTGGATGAATGGAAGTTGAATTCACTTTTCTTCCAGGGACATACATCATTGCAAGATTTTTTTTTTTGATCCCCCAAACTTGTATAAAAATTACATTGTATTGAAATGCAATGGAAAGGTTATCATATTTATTTTTCAAATATTGAACATACTGTATACACAATATTTTAAAGGAAGTCTAAGGTAGTTCAGCTGAAAAGAAAAATGTTGAAAAAAATTAAATAAATAAGACTTGGTAATCAAAACCTTCTGCAACTTTGACAAGGAAACCTACACAGAAAATAAAAGGAACTGGGGAAAGTATGCCACCTGGGAAATTACTGGTGTAATAACAGTTTGTAAAAAATAAATCACCAGAGGGCACCAGATATTATTATTTTATTTCTTAGCAGATGCCCTTATCCAGGGCGACTTACAATTGTTACAAGATATCACATTATTTTTACATACAATTACATTATTTCTACATACAATTACCCATTTATACAGTTGGGTTTTTACTGGAGCAATCTAGGTAAAGTACCTTGCTCAAGGGTACAGCAGCAGTGTCCCCCACCTGGGATTGAACCCATGAAACCAAAAATGACTGACCTGGCTTTTTATAAAACCCAAGAGCAATTGATGTCAGCTTGAGCAGCAGACCTGTGAACAGGTACAGTACCATGACATCCACCCCGGGGCAAATTTACTCCATACCTTTAGCTTGATCTTCAATTGAAATAAATGTACTGTTCTGACCTGTTCATGTATGTAAAAACATGTTATTGTTAATTGTTTTGCAGCATGGATGGGGTTCATGCTAAACTTGTGCAGAATGTGACCATCTCCAGATCGATTAATTTATTACTAATCTGGAGACAGTCACAGTTTTGGCTAGTTAGGTTAGTGTGTTCAGAGGTGGAAAGAGACGTGAGTGAAAGAGAAACTAAAAGCTTAAACATAACTGCTACGCATGCTGGTTATACACCAGCATGATACTTGCTGATGTGTTCCGTGTCTGTTGTGTTTGTCTGTTTTGGCCATCGTGCCATTTGAGTGTTTTGTTTTGTTAAATCTTTTTATTTATAATTAAACTCGCGCACCAGCGCTTTCATTTACCTCAGTGCTGTCTGTGTGTGCTACTCATTCCTGGCCTGACATCACCACACAAGCCAACCTGTTCACAGGACACCTGAAATAATATTCTTCCCAGTCAAAGTGTGGATACTTCTGGAGATTTTAGACAAACAGATAACTTGCCTGTAGTAATCAAAATGTTTAGATTAGAAGATGTATGGAAACGGCCTGAATTATGTTGTTAGCCCTTGCTGCTGCTGCTGCTGCTGTTATGTTACATAACAATGTTGTCGCATGCAGTGATTCAGACATTTTCCAAAAGTCTAAATCTAAATCACTCTAAATACATACATACTCTCGAATATAATTAATCCATGCACGTGACAAACCAAGGAATTCTGTTCATCATAACATTCATGACCCACTGGAAGAACACATACTGTATTTCAGCACATTTAGAACACCGTTATTTTAGATAATCTTATATGCTTTTCAGTATAACTTTCCCCAGATGTGTTTATGTTATAAGACACAAATTTGAAAAATCATACAACAGTGATGATATGTTTTCCGTTATCTGCTACCTCAGGACCATTGTGATGTCATACTGTTGGGAAAAGGCATTTCGCAGTTGTCAATAATATTTTTGATGCAGCAGGGTGTTGTATAAAATAGCTTGTCTTAAAAAAACTAGGGAGAGGCGCTCAGGAAATATTGTTATACCATTTTCAAGCCGGCGACCCCCACAACAGAATACATTAGCAGATTGAGCACTGATTCACTGAAGATGAACTGAAGGAGTTATATATTTGTATATGTATTGTATTGGGACAATAATCTTCATTTCTCTATAGACACTTCATCTAAACCCTGCTGGCACGGGTAACTGCGAAAGGGTACACTGTTGAAGAAAATGATATATTTCACAATTCACTCTAGTCTTGAGGAATGGGACTTTTACCGTTCACACATCTTACAGAACTTCAGAATTTCTACTTCCTGTATTTCTGCGCAACACAATCTGAGACCTGTGACAGGCAAAAGCCCTGCTTGTTTAGAGTGTGTGTGGGAATGTAAGGTTGGCAGGGATGGGGTTAATTCTGTCAACAATCCCAGGTGTGGCGATTCTCCAGTTAGGTAATTGAGTGCTAATTGGAGAATGGCCACCTGTATGAAGTGGAAGAAAACCCTTTGTTTGAGCGAGGAAGTTAGGTGAATGTACCTGTGTGTAGGAGTGTAAACTAGATTGTGTGAACCTTTTATTTAGGCCCTGATGCTGGGTTATTTTGTGGCTGTTTGTTTTTGTAAATTAAATTGTGCTTTGCGTATAAAACTCCACCAGAGGGCACCAAACAACCAAAATAAAAACATGCTCTCCTCGGGTACATAATAGGTATAATAATCTTGTATTGAGATAAAAATGTGCGATTATCTGTTTCGATTGTGTCTGGCTACACCTCAAGGCTTATATCCTGGAGAGCAAAAGTTTGAAATAAATAAACAAATAAAGGAAACAATACTGAGCCCTTTTTTTTTTTTTTGAGACAAACTGCATGATACCAAGGCAAAAGCTTAGTGATAATGCGAAGAAAAAGCACAGTGAAGCACTGGCAAGCATGGCAAGAGGCATATAATGCCTGGCCACTTTAGTAGGACCTGTCTACCCAACTGGATTTGACACCACCCTGGAATACCCTGGGTCCCTTGATCGCTCTGGAAGGCTCAGTGAGTACTTTAGTTTCCATAAGCATCGATTCAGATCAAGTCCACCTGACAATACTGCAACTCTAATGGTGATGGCTGCATTCAAGATGTTAATGCACTTATTCACAGTGCCAGATGGCTTTAGTAGCATGACGACATGAGACGTATGGCATCTTCCATGGCCACCACAGTCCTCAGGTCCACCCCAATTGAGCATGTTTGGGATGAACTTGAACAGCGCTTTTATCATCTCAATCCTCTGCCTCCCTTTCTGTATCAATAACATTAAATAAGAATGACTGAATGGATCTCTTCAGACACCTTCCAGCACCATTCAGAGTACATGCATGTCAAGGCAAACTGTGGCACAACCTGATATGAGGTTGAGGTCCTAATAAAGTGGCCAGGCAGTGTAAGTATGAAAAAATACTGGTAATCTGTTTCAATGCCACAACAGGGTAACAAAACAGAAATGTAATACAGGTATATCATTGTACAGTAAGAATTTCAATAGAGATACACCTGTCTCCACTTTAATCAAACAGGCCCTTGTTTTTCTATTTTTTGTCTCGGGTCTAGTTCCTGCAACTCTAATGCAATGCAAATCAAAGCAACAAACTCTCCCACTATTTGCATCTCTTCCAAGAACAGCCTGTTCACGCCCGGTTGTCACAATTTCGAGCCTCATTTATAATCTCAGTACTTCCCTGTAGATTATCAGATACCTTTATGCAAACGTATTATTACCAGCAAGTATACTGTAAATGGTATCCAGGACAAGCAGACTGTGAGATTAGCAACTAGTGCCTGCTAGTCCAATGCCTCAACCGCTGTACAAAAGTATTTTTTAAACTTCTTTTCATTTAATTAGTGCCTGGTAGATTGGATTTCGCAGTATGCATATCACCAAACTATCGTTTGCCTGGGTGCAGCAATCTAAAATGAAGTTGGACACAGAACAAAACATTTAAATATGGGGACCCTTTTTGATAGCTGCAGTCTTCACACTTCAAGTAAGCGCTCGTGTAGACTGTGAAATCAAATGATCAGTCACCAATCGGCCTTCAGGTAAGCATGCTTTGACATAGAGTTGTCCAATGTCTCCTGGCTAAAAGAGACACGGTGTACCATTGACTTGACTAGGGGTGCCACTTTTCTGCAATAAAAAAAAAAAACATTGGTGTGAAACCCATAATTACCAGCCTGGCTTTTTATAAAACCCAAGAGCAATTGATTTCATCTTGAGCAGCACACCTGTGTACAGGTGCAGTACCATGTTATCCACCCTAGGGCTTTTTTAACTGGGATAGTGGGACTTGAGGCTTGTGTTTGGGGCAATCCCCCAGGCTATTGGAATGAGAGTTTAGGATAGGGAACAACAAAGGTGTTGCATTTGGTCTTGAGGCTTTGAAAAATAGGTTCCTTCTTTCTGTTTTGTGTCAAATGATCCATGTTTCCATGAGCGTCTACACAAACTTCATTCTAACCATTAAACCCCAAATTTACTCCATACCTTTAACTATCTTAAATTGAAATAAATTTACTATTTGGACCCAGTCAAATTGTGGATACTTCTGGAACATTTAGACAAACAGATAACTTGCCTGTAGTAATCAAAATGTTGTTTTTTTTCAGTTTTACTCCTATCTTTAGATTAGAAGACGTATGGCAACGGACTAAATTAGATGAGCAAGACCTCAAAGCACCTGGATGTTGTTAGGCCTTGCTGCTGCTGCTGCAGCTGCTATGTTACGTAACAATGTTGTCGCATGCAGTGATTCAGACATTTTCCAAAAGTCATCTGGATCACTCTAAATACGTAAATACTCTCGAATATAATTAATACATGCACGCAACAAACCAAGGAATTCTGTTTGCCTGAATCATTATAACATTCATGACCCACTGGAAGAACACATACTGTATTTCAGCACATCTAGAACACTGTTATTTTAGATAATCTTATAGGCTGTTCAGTATAACTTGCCCCAGATGTTAAGGATTTAGGGGGGGGGTTTCAAAGGAATCAAAGGTTCTCAGCATTTTATTGTTCAAGCTATTGTCTTTATTTTTTATGACAAAAATAAAAGAAAACATACAACAGACATAATGTTTTCCGTCATCTGCTACCTGAGGACCATTGTGATGTCATACTGTTGGGAAAAGGCATTTCGCAGTTGTCAGTAATATTTTTTGGTGCAGCAGGGTGTTGTATAAAATAAATGGTCTTGAAAAAACTAGGGAGAGAGGCTTAGGAAATATTGTTATACCATTTTCAAGCCGGCGACCCCCACAACAGAATACATTAGCAGATTGAGCACTGATTCACTGAAGATGAACTGAAGGAATTATATATTTGTATATGTATCTGAAACAATAACACATTGGAAATGTGAAAAAACAGCAAGTTATCAAAGTGCCCAGCCATTTAAAGTGAAGATAATTAAAAAAGATAATTTTTGTAGGCAAATGTTCCATTTTAAAATATATAGACGTCACAATAGGTGCGTTCCCAAGTATATTATCATGTTGACAAAACAAGCTAATTGTCATTAAACTCGGATGTCCTGTACTCTCTCTCTCTCTCTCTATATATATATATATATATATATATATATATATATATATATATATATATATATATATATATATATATATACTGTGACAGAGCTGGGCCCTGCCACTTTAAGAAATGGCGGTTTAGAGCTAAGAACTACACTACCCAGAGAGCCATGGGGCCTAATTGAAGTAGGGACATGGCCTCTGCGTATAAAAACCCTGCAATTCTGTAGCTCAGGGCAGTCGGAGTTTGGTCAAGGAAGAGAACGGTTCCTGTGTGTTCATGGGATTCAAGCAACGTCAGCTTCTTGCCTTGTCTGCCAGTTACTTTGAGGGTATTGTACGTTTTATTTAAAAGAGTGTTGTGTTGTGCAACGTGTAATTATTATGACGGTGGGTGAGTAAAATCACCGTTGAGAGATTATTGTTTATCTGCCATAAGATTGAAGACAGTTGTATTTCTTGAGGGAACAAAGGGGACACTGCAAGCTTAACTCTGTTTGTTTGCCATGTGTACCTGTCGCCACATTCCCAGGGGGGAAAGGGGACACCATCTTGGAATCCTCCTAATATGTACCCAGACTGACCACCAGAGGTCAGCCTCTCACCACTTTGGAGTCCTTACCGCTGGGGCTTCTAACCGGAAGGGGTAACCCTTGGCCCACACGGACATTGCTACTTACCTGTTTCTCCAACCCTTCGGAGGTGGCGCTGTTTAACCACGTTTATACCCTACTGGGAACCCGGGACTTTTCTTTAAAGCTGTAAAGTGAATATTTGTGTTAATTGAAGTGTTGCAGTGTGCCACAGGGAAAAGTACATGTAAAGAAGGAAACTTACCTTGCCCCGTGGATTCCAGATGGAACAAAGTCTGTGGACTTCTGTTTGTAGAGTAGAGGGTATTATAAGTGAGTAAGTCCCATAAAGGGAATAGGAGTCTTTTGTTTTGCAAAACCTGTAATAAAGCTGACCTGGTCCGAGAGTGGCCATTGCATTGCAATCTGATGTGACCCAGTCTGTATATATTTTTTAGTATGTATGTGTGGTGGATAAAACTCCCTGGGGTTGTCTTTTTTTTTTTACGTGTGTGTACTACTAGTCCATTTTAAAATATCAATAAATTGTTTCATATAAATGATAGACGTCAAAATAAATGTGTTCCCTAACACATTTCCATGTTGACAAAACAAGTTAATCGTCATTAAACTTGGATGTCCTGTAATATACATATGCATGGATAAAAGTGCCTGGGATCTGCAAAAAAATGAGAGAAATACATTTTTACCTTACTTTGGTGACTTATTTCTCTGACTGTATGACAGGTATAGACTTTTTTTCTACATTTCACCTAAGAGTGCTGGGAACTACAAATTAAAAGTGAAATGGTGCATTTGGCTGATTCTTTTGCTGTGCCAATACACTGAAAACATGTAAACTATCCTTGCTATATAGAGTCTCTGGCAGTTCTCGCTGATAACTTGGCGCTAGGAACTACTGCTCCTCTCAGTTGGGACAATAATCTTCTTTTGATTTTAGACCTTAGACACAATTCGTAGTTCCTCTATAGACACTTCACCTAAACCTTGCTGGCACGGGTAACTGCAAAAAGGTACACTGTAGAAGAAAATTATATATTTCACAATTCACTCTAGTCTTGGAGAATAGGACTTTTACATGTTCACACAGAATTTCAATCTCCTTTTCAACTCAACACAATCTGAGACCCATTGTGTATTCTGTTGATTGATTACCATTGTTGTGCTAGTTCCTCCAGGTACACACATATTGTCCAATTTAGCATAGCTCAGTGCTGACTAATGTTTTTTATTTTTTTAAACTAACAAACAGTTATTTGTTTATATAGGAGCATCTGTATCAGGTTTATTTACTATTAATTGTGGCATCCCCCAACTGCATATGATGCCGTGGGGTGAAATCATTTGTAAACACAATGTAAATGTTCACTCCTACGCTACAACACACAACTTTATATTTCTGTGAACCTTGGTGGCTCCACTGCTATTACAGCTTTACTAGAGTGTCTTGCTGATTTTAAAAGCTGGACATCTTCCTTAAATTCCTTAAAAATAGATTTGGGCAACCTGATCTCCTATATAAAAACTGATATTTGAAAAATTACAAAAGTGTCTTTTTATCATGTATGAAACTAAACCTAGGTCTTTTCTTTCT
The DNA here is from genome assembly GCF_902713425.1 of Acipenser ruthenus. Lineage (NCBI taxonomy): Eukaryota > Metazoa > Chordata > Actinopteri > Acipenseriformes > Acipenseridae > Acipenser > Acipenser ruthenus. Next base: position 8,957,521 of record NC_081219.1, read on the forward strand.
TTGTCCGATGCTGAGAAGTTATTTGTGCTTTTGTTTTTGTCTAGACTTCACTATTGCAATGCTTTATTTGCTGGGTCATGCCTTAACATGTCTGCAGCTTGTTCAGAATGCAGCTTCTAAGGTTCTCACTGGAACAAAGAAGCAGGCTCATATTATATTACTCCTGTGTTGGCCTCATTGCACTGGCTTCCAGTGCATTTTACAATTGATTTAAAATCTTACTATTTACATATAAAGCACTAACTGGCTTGGCACTGGATTACCTGTGAGCACTTTTCAGTCTGCTAATGCTGGCCTTTTGAGCCTCCCAGAGGTCAGCACCCCTACACCCCTACCACGTGACTATAATACGCCACGAATCTTAGGGTTAGGGTGAGGTTATTGTTGTGTGTATTTAAAGTTACTGCCAATAACCCATGAACCTTAGGTTTAGGGTTAGGTTATTGTTATGAAATAAACTTTGTTTTAGTACCTACATTTATCATCACCCTACTCATTTGTATAATGCACTCGCATACTGACCATGCAGGGTTCTCTAGTCTGGATGTAGATATGTATATCAATAATGCTTTCATTTGAGGTTGTTGTTCAAAGGATGCACACCATTTTAAATGCACTAACACCGTGATTCAAAACCCTGATTTGCGCGTTTTACCCTCGATCACCTGCACTATAGTGCAAACAGCAGCCATACTGTACATCCTGACTCTTCTGTAGAAATCTATAAATCCTAAACGTTTATCTTATTTTTTACTATTGAAATGGACTATTATGCTGTCATATCCATAATATATCTTCAAAATAATCATATGTTAATGTACAGGAATGTTTTATTTTTTTCTGTTGCTCTCAATTACTGGCAAAAATATAAGGTATGGTTCATACTATATTTAAAATAAATGAGATCGATACTACAAGACACACAATACAGCAACTTTAGCATAAATTATTGAGATGATCAGATTCTGGTACTATATAGAGGGTGTCTGTCTGTAAGTCACGCTTCTGTTACACAGACTTGATGCCGTCCAGGCAGTTCTTTCCAGCACTGAATGTTCTTGCGCAAGGCGCGTAGCCCCGCCTCTCACTTGAGTTCAGAAATAGCAAATCGTTGCAGATTAACTTGAACCTATTGTGCACTGAACGAGCTCATGCACTGACTGGTTTTCTAATAGGTTGGATGACATCAAAACAGTAATGCGCGTGGTCCTGTTAAGAAATTGTATATTATACAAAGCTATAACTAAGTTAACTTTAACGTGCTTTTAAACTTTGGTTCCTAAGACTGCTTTTGCTGCAAAAGAAACTCACAGCGCCTCAAGAACACACTCACTAGTTTTTATCTGGCATAGAATGACTGGTAAGTCTTGAGTCTTTGTAACGCATCAGTTTATTAACATTTTAATACAATGGCTAAATGTTTTTTTTGTGTGTGTTTATTTATTTAACAATATCCCGCTATTTCTTCCCCATGATAGTGTCCAGCCTGATCGCGCTTGGTGCTCTGTTCCTTGTGCTGCTGTGGTCGCAAACGAGTTCTGGACAAGCAAGTAAGTTGCTCAATTTCTGCAGGTATCTGCGTTTAATTCTACTAGATTACGAACTCAACTTTAATAAAATGTTTCATATCCTAATTGTACGCAGTATTTTATGGATTAGCCTTAATAATGGCAATTTAAAGTCACAGCTTATTATATTACTGTTTAGCTTTTTTTGAGCTTTTTTTTTTGTCTACAAACGTGTGAAAAATCCTGCTTCCGCGTTACAAAAGTATAAATGCAAAAAATGTGTTCCAAATTTGTTGCATAAGAATTCTTAACGTCTTCAATATTGGTTTACAGTATTAAGAACAGTGCATACTGTAATCTCGATAATACATACTGGGAAATGCCATATCTCCTTCATTTTGTCTTCCAGTTTGAGTATTCATTTCATTACAAGTAAGACTTTGGGCATGGTTCCCCAAGCTTGTCTTAGTATTTTTTTCTGAAAAGAAATTGCACAATAAAGAAGAATGTCACAAGTTTGCTCAAACATGTTAACAGTTAAATTTAGGAACTGAAAAGCTATTGTAGTGTCCTTGCATACAGCAGCCTGTCTCTGATCTGCACCAGTTGGGAATAGACCCTGTTTAGATTAGTGATTTGTCCTGTACAATGTACATAATCCAAACCACACTCAAAATACCTTGTCTTTGTTTTACATTTGAGACTTTCCTGATGTGTATAATGAAACAAAAACTAGCAACGATCCTTAAAATATACAGCTTTAAAAGTTTCGCAAGCTTTTTATAATACTGATGTTTCTCAGCTGCTATTTCATTGTGAAAACCTGGTTTGGATTATTATGTTCAGACAGCTGGGGTCTGGAGAGCAAGCTGTAAAAATGATTATAAAAGTTGCAGAAAAATAGTATTATAAAAGTATAAAAACAGAAACGTGTTTTATAGTCGTCTTCTTTTGAGGACTGCTATGTGGTTTTATTGACCCTTTCATTAATGGTCTGAGCTTGAGCTCAGGTCATTAAGCAGATAATTCCAGACAATCTGCAATTACTCAGCGGGACAGTTGGTGTTTTGGCTGGTGTTGGGGGACTACCCTAAATTTTTATCCATTTCACTTAGTTTTTACCTGAAGTAGTTTAGTAGCCTAAATACTGTTGACGAAAGCAATAGGAAATTTGAGTAGTAAATCTGCTAACATCCTTACGAGTGAGCATTACATTCAGCCTCTCCTGGGCACAGTTAGATACCAGGACATTGTTGCAGAGAATTTAGGAAGCTTCCTTCTTCCTTCAACAAAAAAAAAACAAGCATTCAAAAACAAACCTCTGTTTCCTAAATTCCAATAGCTTAACCCATAATAGTCCATGTAATTCAGATTAGGCTGTGTAAGTACCTCATATTGATATACAGGTATAAAAATATTTAGTTATAACAAAAAACTAATATTGAAGAATGCACGTTAAATTATTATTTCTTTATTATGTATGTTTTTGAATTGGTCTGTTATCCACTAGCAAATAGAATATTCTGCATTAAAAAGAAACATAGATTTGAATTATGCTGCTATCGTTATTTTGGCTTTTAAAAAATACCCGATTACAAATCATCTGAGATTGAAGGTGGTTTTTGGAGTTTCATGCAGTCTTGGCATTCAGTGATTGAGTTTTGTAATACTTTTTTAAAGCAGTGCCAGCTACAGGGCAACAATGACACATTGACATGGGCCAGGACTTTATCTGGAACATCTCAGAAACGTAAGAATATTGAGTTTACACCCCACAAGACTGGACTTGTCCTACTAGCAAGTTTCATTATTTCAGGATGTGCTTGACTGTTCAAAAATTCAAAAACAAACTTGCCTGATAAGTGCCTTGCAAGACCACTGAAAGAAAGATCCATCTGAATGCAAGCCAAGTGTGAGGGGTCATCAATTCACACACACATACCTGACACGCCCTCCTGGTAAAAAAACAAACTTGTTTCTAGTAAAAGAAGGGGGTGAGGAAGGTTAGTGGAAATGGTTTTTCCACATTTTGGTTGAGTTAGCCTGTAATACTAATATTTCCAAATGGATTGCATACATATTTCAGTGTGGTATGTTGTCGTGATAAGGAGACGCAGGTATTTTGGCCCGTTACTTGTTTGTGTGAGTCACCTATTAGATCTGTCTGTAAAAACATGAGTGATTTTAAATTCTCTTTCAACTCATAAACACTCCTCTTCAAAGCTCACTTTTTAGACAGTGGTGCCTTCACTATAGTTTTATAATATTTCTAATATCAGAACTTTGCTGGGATGATCAAGGGTTTTCCATGTTCAATTAATCAGTATAAATTAGCTGGAAAAAGTACAGTGTAATTCATGCCATTTTACAGTAAAAACCATTGCAGGCACATAGAGGGTCCTCATAATCCCACAACGATGGTGCAATTTATTTTAAAACTCTATAGGAGGCTAGTAGTGTAAAATGAAATACAAGTTTGGTGTGTTTTGTGCACGCACATTAGGTGAATACGGGGTAGTGATGTAATGAGTTTGGACTGCTTAAGGTAAAAAAGTGAAAGTGTTCAGGTATGGACATGTTATAAACATTAGAAATGTGTACATACAGTACAAACACCAGGGCTTGAAATTAACTTTTCCATGCACTAGCCAACATGGCTAGTGGATGGAAAAATCCACCGGCCACACAGATATTTTACCAGCCAACATCGTTCCAGGGGGCGATGACAAAAGAAACAAGCAACATTTACGAGCAGTCTCAACAGGGTCTGAAACAATCTGCCTCATGAGTGAAGATATAGCTTCAGAGATATGTTGGGCATCTGCCCTCTCCACAGACTGCATGCCCACAAACTGCACAGTCACCAGCTCTTTCTGGCAGAATCATACTAGATCCTCTTCTATGACAACACTATCAGTTGAACCATCTGACATCACTGACAGGAACTTTGCAACTTTTTATTTTTAGTTATTTTCGAGTTTTATGTAAATTTGTTTTTTTCGGGGCTTTCGTTTTTGATATACTGTATGAAATTAGTGTTTTCGGTTACTTTCCAAAATGCTTGAGCGTTTTTTTTTTTCTGTAAAAATACGTATAGTAACTCGACAGTACTTGTACACTTTTTCAATTGTACCTTCTTTCCTTTGCTGTCTTCCACAACGAAATCCCTACGGTCACGGGCACATTCTCCTGGGTTTTTTTTTACATTTTGCCACAATTCTGTATTAAATGATCCGTATCTTAAGTCAGGAAGGCGGGACATTGCCCAGCAGCACTGGGAAATGTATTTATTATAATTTTTGTAGTAGGTTTCATTTTTTAATGGGAAAAGGGTAAAGTCACCGTGAATTGATTGAATTGATTAACCATTTCCACAGTTTTTCCGGTGCTTATTTGCTATCCAAATAGCCTGGAGGTCGCCGGTTCGAGTCCAGGCTATTGCATCGCCGACTGTGGATGGGAGTTCCCAGGGGGCGGCGCACAATTGGCCGGGCGCCTGCGGGCTGGCCTGTAAGCTGCCCAGAGTTGCATTGTCCTCCGACGCTGTAGCTCTGGGTTGGCTGCATGGCGGGCCTGCAGAGTGAAAAAAAGCAGTCTGGTCCGCTTCGGAGGACAACATGTGTTCGTCTTCGCCGTTCCCGAGTCAGCGCAGAAGTCCAAAAAAATACAATTGGACATTTCAAGTTGGGAGAAAAAGTGGTAAAAGCAATTGCAGACTACTAAATTTATAAAAACTACAGCAGTCCCTGCATTAAAATTAAAACTTCACCGGTTACACTTTCAGTGAGGTTAAAATGCTCACAAGTAGATCGCATTTGTTCAGCAATTGATACCCATGTGTTCTCCTTTTTCATCTGATCTTATAATCAGCTCTATTGACCAGCATATACGCAGGGATAAACACTGAGCACCTTCTCAATAAGCAACCGGTCATCCATTTTGGCGTTGTAATAACCATAACAACGAGGTCAAAGTTCAGCTGATTTGTCAGTGACTGCAGTTTGAGCAGGGCGATTGCCTGTAGAAAGTATAAACTGCACGGCGACACAACAGAGATGATCGCAGGTCGCCTTGCTCTTCAACGACAGACGAGCGATGGAATATAAACCGGCCTTAACACTTTGAATGCCACATTGTTCCCTATACAACGTTGTCTTTCACCAGCATTCTGCATCATTTAGTAAGTGGTTTTGGGTTGTGAGATATCTGCGTTCTGAGTACCAATGATTTAAGTTTGTTTAAGTCTGTTTGGGATACAGCAGGGTGATGTTGTGACTTTCTTTTTGTTGTCACGTGTAGTATTCTCTGAATGGTAAATTGAAGGACAACTGCATATAACTGATACATTTCAGTTCATTCTCTTTACCAGCATTTTGACCTGTTATTGTCTATAGGGTGTAATGTTCTAACTTATTGGTGTTTGCTTGATGTGTGGATTGTATCTTGGCCAGGTCTATATACCAGAGAAATACAGGTATATAAATAAATAAACAAGCAAACAAATACAAAAATATATCAAGACCACAGAAAGCGATGCATTTTAGTGGTAGGTCTTGAATTGTGTGTGTGCTGTAGTACCTGGGACTTGGAATGCACTCAACAATTGTAATCCCTGCATATCAGCAAACACAGCCACTTAAAATAAGAATGACTTTTCTCCTTCCTTACCAACTGCCAACATGCATTTCATGGATCCATGCATAGCTTCTAGAGTGAACACTATGCAAAACTACCCCTGCTGACATGGTGGCTTAGGAGTCTGGATTGAAATGTGCTGCTCAGGGAAACTTCATACAGTGGCTGTGCTGTCTAGACCGGTGTACTGTCTGCTATTGAGACTTACTGTGTCAGGTTTGTGTTGAGGTGTTTTCTTGTGTTTTAGTGCACTCTAACCTTAAATGAGGTTTTAAAGACACTTACAAAGAATAAACTGTTCTTGTGCTGTACCCCTGCATGGAAAGCCGCCTTCTGCTCTCTGTTTTTTCTTCACACACTGAAACTGGTAACAAGATTGAAAGGTTGAGCTGCTATTTATTCAAGAACCCTCAAGAGAGCTACATTTGCACGCCCATTTGATCTGGTTGTATTAGCTCACAAGAGAAACACTTCAGATGTAAAACTGCAATCGTTGCAGTAGTAATATTACAGACAAGCACTTCAGTTCAGGGGCTACGGTATGCGCGCGCATACAGGTTCAGAACAGCTCAAGTGTAACCGGGTGGCTCAAAGATAACAATCTAAGCCAGCTCAGGGCAGAGTTTTAAGTGTAAACACACAGTACAGTAAACTCAGGAGTCAATTTGATGAACCCGTGACCCCGCTGGTAGAAGTCACTGCTGCATTTTATAGTTTTACAGCACTGGGGAATCACCCTGAATTGCTTTGGCCATTTGTTCCAGAATTTGACATGCAGTCCAGGGTGATTCCCCAGCGCTGTAATGTTCTTGTAAAATGTGGCTTATCCCTGCACCGGTATACATTGATCCAAGAAAAAACAATGTAAAGTCGTGTCTAAAATGAACTTCATTCAGTTTCTTCATGCTATGGCCAGATGGTCAGTCAGTGACGCCCAGTCACACATTCCTAACTGGTGAAAGCATTAGCCGAAGTGTTTGTCTCCTGGTCATGCTCATTCACATGTTCTGGTCTTCAGACAGCTCTAACATTTCAGTTGTTGACACTTATATGGTTGTTCATTTAGAGTGCATTTTGAGGTCAGCAAAGTTTGCCAAAAAAAAAAAGGTAAAAATGTAGTGTGTTTAGATAGCGCTGAGGCTCTGTACATGTAATTTGCATATTGTGTCCATATATTTGTGATTGGATTTATTAATTAGTATTATGTTTTGCTTTGGCAGGGGTGAAAATCCCTACAGTGTCAAATACTACTGCAATTGGGCAGGCCACCAGACATGTGAGAGTGTGTGTCTGAACGGAAGGCTGATCTGATTGGAGGGGGAAGGAAAGATCATGTGCAGAATGTGCTCACGCTAGGTGAATTCTTCACTGCTCCACCACAAGCGCATACAGAATACATGTATTCATGTGCATTTACTATGTTTAAATGCACATGCAAGTGATAGTCTATTGACTCTGAGAACAAATGTGCAGAGTTTACCTGCTTCACTGAATCGTGTTCAGAGGAATCGATGCTTTGGAAACAGCAAAGGAAAATGCACCGAATAAGAACATTTACATACAAGAGGAGGCCGTTCGGCCAATCTACTCTCTTCTGGTTCCTACTAGCTCATTGATCTCAGAACTTTGTTAAGTTGGGTCTTAAAGGATCCAAGTGATTCAGCCTTGACATACCCTCACCACTCTGTATGAAGAAGTGTCTCCTTCCCTGTGTGTCCTCTGGTCCTGGTAAAAGAATAAGCAACACAATTTCCAAACTAGAAAGAAAAAAACCTCCCATTTAATGAGTGTTTTTTCTTGTGCTGAAAACAAAGACTCTTTCTTCGATTGTGCGAGATGCTAACACAACCTCTGTATTTGTTTTTGTTCCAGCAAATCCTTGTTGTTCTTATCCATGCCAAAACCGTGGGGTGTGTGTCAGATTTGGAATGGAGCAATATGAATGTGATTGCACTCGCACTGGCTACTATGGAGTTAATTGCACTAATCGTAAGTACTGTTGTCATGTACTGGAATGAATTCAAGTCAAGGTGTAAAATGTGATACACTGTACAGTGAAATCTAAATGAAATGATCACCGAAGAGACTAAACATCAGTAGGATGATTTAACTTTTTTTTTTTTTTTTTTTAAGTAAAAATGTACAACATTGAATTGCAATTGCAAAAAACTATGAAACATATTTCTCGGCACAGCCTTGAATACTAATTTAGAAATAGCAGTAAAACCTGGCATAAGGACAGATGTTTCCATATACAGAACCTCCAGTTTCTGATGTTCTCAATACCTTGTGCTACAGAATCAAGTTTCATTGTAATGGGTGAGCAGTTCTGTATATAGATGTAGGTGTGACAGTCTCCATACAGGTGCACTCCACTTATAACAGATCCTGTTAGAACAGAGTTCCGTTTACAATGTACTGAGGAGGCATGTCCCTGCCAAACAACATGGGCTTTAATGGGGAATTACTCTGCTTAAAACTGACTCATTTATAATGTATATAGCGTTTAATACATATAGTTTTCCTGTTCCACAGGCAGGTCTTTTGCATTTAATACGTACGGTTTAATACATACACTACCATTTTAGTACATACAGTTTTCCTATTCCACAGGTAGATATTTTGCACAAGTAAGGTACATCCGGGACAGTAAAGGACAGTCACTCACAGCAGCATTTGTGACGTCAGGCTGGAAAGACAGTTGCTGTTTGCTTTTATTCTTTTGTTTTTGTTGGCACAGCCGTTGTTCAGTTTAAACGTATACAGTTTTAATTACATTTAGCAAAAATTTATATTCAGAAAACGGTGCTACTTTTTACATTCTATGGCCCACAAGGTCATGTTTTATACAAATAATTAATCCCTGTTCTTTGGCAGTTAAGCTTTCTTGTATTGTTTATATTTAAGGTACTTCTGCTCACAGTTACACACAGCATTTAAGATTGTGTTTACTACGTACTTTGTTTATAAAGTACTGATTTCCATTGCCCCTTGGAGTCCCTTATAAGTGGAGTGCACCTGTACATTCAAAAGAACCTCCTTAGGGAGTTCCATTACAATTGGACAAGTTGTTCTCTAGCTATCTACAGAGCGGTGTTGTGAGACATGCGTACAGTGTGGACATTTACCTCCACTGCTGTACACTCCAGTTGTAAGGGATGTGCAACCCCAGCAGGGAATACACACTGACTGCCACTGCCCTCCTTGCCAATTCTAAGTAGTTCTGTCATTTCCCGAAAATAATTTTAATTTACTGGAAGAGCCGTGAAGTTTCCTGGCTTGCACATGTTGCTTCAGGCAGCATTCCTAAATCAATACTGCATATTTTTTAAAAAAAATTTTTTGTTATTCTTCAACTTCCATTTCATTTGATGTTTTCGCCAGGAATCTCTGTTGTTTCCTACGTCACTTTTGTGACAAAATATTAGAAACCCCTGTCATCACACTGTCAGTAGGGTTACCGGGCACTATGAACTGCACTGATTAGACGTGTTTAAACTGTGCTGCAGGAATACGTGACAATACTCAGTCTAAGGTAGAAATCTGCTGTGTCTCCAGAATGGCCCATGTGAGCAGGGTCCACCCTTTCCAGACCACCATGTACAGGACATATACAAGTGTGTGCTACATAGTGCACTATTTTCAATATTTTATCCAACCCTCTATACCAGGCTTTTACCCACCCTGCTAAGCAGGAGCTGCTTCATGTGAGCAACACCAGACAGCTGCATATCACATCCTTGTGTAATACCTCGCAGTGCTATTAAAATGAATTACGGAGGCACCTCCGAGTTGTCAAAAGCCTTGTTTATACTAGCCAGGCCTACTGAAGTCAGCAGAGGCTGTTGGTGTAAATGACTTTAATAGATGTTCATGTCATTTTAAACCAGTTATTCACAAACCGGAGAAGCCAGTGAAATTCAAAAGGGAACCAATTGCTAATAAGGGTATGATTAAATTTAATAAGGGTACGATTCAATTTAATAAGGGTATGATTCAATTTAATAATGGTATGATTCAATTTAATAAGGATATGATTCAATTTAATAAAGGTATGATTCAATTTAATAAGGTTATGATTCAATTTAAATGACTCTGAGCATGAAATGAATCCTGTTTGAACTTGAACTGTTGCAAAAGCAATTCTGTTTCTGCTTCTCATGGTAATGTCAATGGCTCATGTAGTGATTCATTTGAGGCTGTAATATTTGACTATGAGATGCACACAGCAGAGACGTTATGAAGCAAAACTTCAGATAGCCTTGCTGGGTTTATATACAGAACATTGTGATAGTGATGTCCATTATACGACTGCATAAATGCTGTTTAAAACTGAAATGGCCTACTTTTTCTTTCAGCTGAATTCTGGACAAGGATTCACGAATTACTGAAACCAAGTCCTGATACGTTGCACTATATTTTGACTAACTTTAAGTGGCTCTGGAACATCATTAACCAAACCTTTATCAGGGACAGACTCATGCGTCTTGTACTGACAGGTAGGTGTCATCTTCCTGTCCAGGTGAGCCGTTTAAAGAAAGTGTTGCTAACAAAAACATTTAATAAATCTTACCCATTAGCAACATAGGTCTCAGAAAGGAACACATGTCATAGCAAACCTGTATTTTCTTTTTAAACAGACATCTGGTACTACACTAGGCTCTCGGTTTGCTTGCCTTACCTTCCACAGTGTCAGTTACTGTTTTACTTCCTTGGTCTTTTCACCCCAGTAGTGTCTTCTGGGTCAAGGCAAGTCAACAGGGGGAACAGCTGGTTGGTTAATCACAGGAAAGAAGCCAGTAAAGCATTGGGTAGGATTTAACCCTTCAAGTGAAATGACCCAGGAAGTGCAAGACAGTATGAAGCATGGCTTGCAAACATAGTTTTCTTTAATCTAGTGTACAGTAGTAACATATTTCATGTTTCACATGTTTGTTCAAACATGTGTTACTTCCAAAACTGCATATTTGAGACCAATATAGTTAATGGATGCGTGTGGTGGAGAAAATGTATGCCATTATTGTCTTAGCTTCAATTACTTTTGAATCATCAATTTTTTCCTTTAATTTCTTACCTGCTTAATATCATATTATGTGTGTTAAGAATGATTCGCTGTTTTTTGTGTGTATGTTGTTCATTATTTGCCACGATCAATAACTATTCCAGAAAAAAATGCTTTTGAAATGAAGGCTGATTGTGGGGAAGCATATTAGCGTTGCGCTCTACTGAAGCCTATAGTTGAAGCCTTGTCCACTGAAGCGTGTGGAACACTGGTATGCTTCCCTACCTCGCTTCCCCACAGTCAGCCTTGATGAGTCTTATTAGAAGCAATGCTTGCTGGAATAGTTAGTATTTATAGTGCAATTTGCTAGGCCAGCTCACAACAACTTTAAGCCTAAGCTGCATTTATTTTTATTAGCCAAAATCCCTAAGCTACATTTTTTAACTTGGTGTACGGCTCCAAGCACATACCACATACTTTGCCTATTGCAGTAGTATACTGTATTACTAACCTACATTAGCAAACCACTGCGTCTTATCCTTGCTTTATTCCCCAGCCACAAAGTGCTGCAGGTTATCAGCTCACCAGCCTTCCTTCCTGTACATTTCCAGTTTATTCAAATTCTCTTCATTCAGCTTCTGTCATATCAGAGCTGTGTCACGAACACTGCTCCTATACTGAAGCTGAGTGGCTATTTTGACCTTCTTTTGGCTCTGCACCCAATAGCGATGTGTGAATCTGCTCTGAACTGATCACCGTGTTGCACCATTTGCTGTCCAGGTCTCCAATGTGCAGTTTTGAAAGAAGAGCATTTATACAACAGTATATACAATGTATACAAAACTTGTATAGGAGAGTTTTGTGAATGCATCTTTATCAGCATTAAGTAATCTACAGATTTTTTTTTTGTTATCATATTCTGAAGCAATGAAACTTACAGTTTAGTCAACATATTTATAAAGATTCTATGCTCAAGATGTCTGTCTAAATTTCTATAGGAATAATTTTTTCAAGGATGGGCTCTCTGCTCCGTTTTATAATGTTAAATTGTGTGGTATATTCTCTGTAATTTTATGAGCTGCCAGGAAGATGATCTGTAAATATCATCAAACTCATTGAATTCTGTTTATTCAGGTGGTGGATAAGTTCCTTTTTATTACTTTTTAGTCCTGTATTTAGTTTTATAAATGTTGTGATTGATTGATGGAATGTCTGTTCATATACACAAAGCAGGGGTAGCACAAACATTACTTCACTATATTCCAACAAGTTACTGGGACAGATAAATAAATGTCTTGGTTTTTCATTTTACGAGACTGGTACAGCATTCAGCATTGAAACGGGTCTTGGCAGTTGCTAGTGCAGAAATGAATTTCTGGAGTGATATGAAGAATAACTATCCAGCCCAGTCTTTCTGCTTTGGTAGTACATGGATAAGATTTGGGGTATCCCTTTGAAAAGGTTCCCGTAGTAAAAGCAGAGCAATGTGTAATACAGCACAGTGGAAGTATGGTAAAGTATAAGTAAGCATTGCAAAGCCCAGAGAGGTACGGTAAAGCATATTAAACTATGGTAAATGCATAGTTGGGAAAAATACCTTTCAAATTTACTCGGGTAAACTTTAAAAACAGACCACTGCACACCTCATGGCTTGCTCATTAATATATTTTGCAGGTCCATATTTAAAGATTTAAAGATCAATTTGTCTGGTCAAGGATAAAGAGATATTTAGTCAACAATGAGGTCACATACTGCATTCTATGAAAATTACAGTAATAATATTTTAGGTGTAATTTATGCACATATTTGAACAGGAAACGCGCTTTATAAATGCATGGATACAAAACTATTGTTAGCAATATCCACCCCAGTTGTTTTGCCTTTATCAATGTGTCTCGATACCTGGAGAGTAGTGTACAGTGACAGTGTTATAGTGTTTTCCCCTCTGTACCCCAGCTAGAATGCCTTAAACTTGCCCTGGATTGACAGCCTTCTTTAAGGGTGAGGGGGCAGTTCAGTCTTCATTTCCATCCAATCTTTCTGCTTATAAGACTGTCTTCAAAGGTGCTATTTTATGCCAATGGGCTGTCTCTCACATGCTTGATTTTGCTGTTGTACAAATAGCCTTTCTGACATGTATTACAGTACTTTGTAATGTATAAAAGCTTAATTTCCCAATTGCAAGTCATTTCAATAAAGATAAGCAACAGAGCACACATTGTGTAGAATAGATTGCAGATTTCCACCCCAACTTCTAACTTCTCTGAAGGAATTGTTCATCATAATAGTTTAGCAATGGCCACGTCCTTAACCATCCCCCTGCTGAGCTCCAATAGTGGCCCTACTATAGTTATCAACAAATAAAGGAAATCAAGGGAAAGTCCTTTGAAGTTCTAAGCAATAGGTTCCTTGCCCTACGTTTGTCCTTTCATGTTTAACATGTTTCCCCTTTTCCTATAAAACGGTTCCCCTTTTTCAATACAACATACACCCACCCCTCGTTATATCGCCCCTCACTATACTGCGGATTCGAATATATCGCGGTCCTGGAGTTGGCTCCCCATTTTTACAGGCTAACTGCGCATGCCTTAGCTGAAGTATACATAGGCAAATTCACTTAGAATTACTGTTCATTTTATTTCGTACTGCACAAACAGAAATACACAAAACAAATAAAAACAAAGCATTAATATCATATTGTTAACAAAAACGCACGCACTGCACAATAACACAAAGCAAATTAAATATCTACTTGCTGAAGCGGTTTTTATTTTAGCCAACGAGGTGTTCACGTGTGGCAGCAATGCACTAGCAAAAGTCACAAGGCAGTGACATCAGCTCCCTAGCAACAAGCCTTCTATGTTGGCAATGGATTCTTTCAATGTAGTTTGTGCATTTGAGAAAGGAGAGGAAGACTCATGAAATTAATTAGAGACTTAAGTTGATGAGAAGCAATTACCCTCCGCAGTACGAATTAAAATGGTGCGCTGCTTTTTATATGTAAAATGAGAAAAAAACAGCTTATACTGGACTAGGTTTATACTGGACCCTGACACCCCTGATAAAACGAGGGAGTGGTTGTACAGTATTTGTTAGCCTATTTGTTTTTCTATGGGTCTCTCGCTATATCGCGGCCCTCGATATATAGCTGATTTATATTGGACCCTGACACCCACGATATATCGAGTGGGTGGTGTACTTTGTCTATTGCAGAAGGAAACAATATTAATAACCAAGCTAACCACAATATTTTATCCAAAGTGCTGCAGGATATCCCCTCTCCTTCTTTCCTTACTTTATATTTGTGTTCATTCAGATATTCTCCATTCCTCTTGACTTCCATCAGAGCTGTGTCACAAACAATACTGGTATACTAAAGATGAGTGGCTAACCAATTGCAATAAACAGCAAGTCCCATTTCTAGTTTAATTCAGCTTATCATTTGATTTGGTAACAAAAAATGTGCTAATGATCATTTGCATTGAGAATCTAGCCCCATCTGTTTTTTATTCAAATACATTACTAATGCTAGTGTATACACACTGAAATGAACCCCCCCATTCAGTGGCTACAATGTATATCTTGCCTGTCTAACAGGCACTGTGGTGTTAACATTATGCTGTTCTGAATGCTGTCCCTGATAAAAGCTTTATAACTAGGAATGCAGACAGGCTATGCATAGTGTTCCCCACAATCAGCTCTAATGCAGCGCCCACCCATTACACCAGCAGTGAAGCAGTGTAATTATTTATACCATTACAATTTCCGTTTCTAAGAAAAATTTTTGTTGTCATGAATTTAACCAGAACACATCCCCTTCGACTCTGTATAAAAAGTTTTTCTCACGTTTGACAGGTCATCTAAACTGCTGCACCAAGCATGCAAACCCGAAACCAACTCCTACAATTGCAAAGCCTGGCTTTAGCTGATAATCATTCCTTTTCTTAAAAGGATGAGTTTTTAGAAGAGAATGTATCAATTGCTCTGAGCAAAATCCCAGTATGTATAATTGTGCAACATTTAGCTGACATGTTAAACCTGGGTTTCTAACAAATACATCGTGAATTTAAATATTTAGTTTACACTTGGCAAGTCAACGTTTAGCTAACATTTCTAACAAATAAATCAGTGAAAAAATACATTATTATTATTATTATTAATTTTTTAGCAGACGCCCTTATCCAGGGCGACTTACAATTGTTACAAGATAACACATTATTTTTACATACAAGTACCCATTTATACAGTTGGGTTTTTTACTGGAGCAATCTAGGTAAAGTACCTTGCTCAAGGGTACAACAGCAGTGTCCCCGACCGGGGATTGAACCCATGACCCTCCAGTCAAGAGTCCAGAGCCCTAACCACTACTCCACACTGCTGCCCATGTAACTTATATCTCTTTTTTTGTTGTTTAAACTTTGCGATTCAAGATTTACCTGACCAGATAAATCTGAAAAAAATCATCGTTCAGCAATTAAATCTTGGGGTTTCACAAAATAAAGTATGCACACCGGGAGCGAAGCGAACGACACGAACACAGCACGAGTACAAAAAAATGATGTAGCTAGTCATGAAAAGAAAACTGTCTCCTTTTGCTCCTTTTGTGGAGACGAAATAAAATAAATAAAACACAAAGGAGTATAGGCACACCACACACTAAAAATAGGAAAAGGTAAGAACTTGGCCTAATTAGCTGTCATTTATGTATTTATTTAAAATTTTCTATCCTGTGCTCCCGAGTGGTGCATCCAGTGCAGGATGGAGTGCAGGATGCGCACTATAGCCTGGAGATCGCAGGTTCGTATCCAGGCTAGAGGGCGCATCCAAGGTTCTTAGGGGGTGCTGCACAATTGGCCGAGCACTGCCCGGGTAGGGAGGGCTTAGGTCGGCAGGGCAATCCATGGTTCATCGCGCACCAGCGACCCCTGTGGCTGATAGG
Organism: Acipenser ruthenus; assembly: GCF_902713425.1. Lineage (NCBI taxonomy): Eukaryota > Metazoa > Chordata > Actinopteri > Acipenseriformes > Acipenseridae > Acipenser > Acipenser ruthenus. Next base: position 8,973,605 of record NC_081219.1, read on the forward strand.
GCGCCTGCGGGTCTGCAGTGGAGCCATTCAGATCTGTGTTGTCCTCCGTCACTGTAGGTCTGGTGGCTTCACTATGAATCCGCAGTGCGAAAAATGACGGCTTGGCAGGAACATGTTTCCATGCCTGTCAGCACTGAGTTTTCAAAATACGGGAGCTTTTGTAAACTGAAATCACATACCTGTCAACTATTGAAAATACAAAATCGAGGGGGTGGGGGGGTGGGGGTTTAGGGGCAGGTTTTATCGGGTTTTATCGGTTAAAACCGGGTTTTACTTGTAGAACACACTTTGAATTAAAGGTCAGTGAGGGTAGTCTATCATTCTCAGGAGACATCTTCATTACAAGCTGACTGGAATCCTCAGTTTTGAAAGATGTTCTTGACTTTTGAGAAGAGGACTGATTTTATCTACTTAGTAAATATTTAGTTTGAGTGCATGGAGACATTGTGTGCAGCTGGGTTACAAGACACGGTTCACTGATAAATCAAAATAATTTCTGTCTTCATGTTTATATTATTTAGCTGGGCTGAAGACAAGTCTGATTGGTTTATGCCCAATTACTAACCATTAATTATATTTTTGTGTTTTCCCTGTTGGAAATTCCAGCAGTGACCAGCACTGTTTAGTTAAATACCATTAGCTTTCTTTTTGTTTACAGGGAAATTATAAGATGGAAATGGCAAAGGTACAATTCAGCTTAAGAGCAACATAAAACAGTAGAAAGGTGCCTTCAAATTTGAGGCTGCATTCCTGTGAATGTAGCGTGTTAACCGTAGAGTAAGTAGCTTCAGATGTCTTTGTTTGTACTGTCCCTATACATGTCTATGATGTGTGCAGTCAGTGGTTCTTATTGCAGTTACTCAACTTATTTTCACCTGCATTGAATGTTAAAGAAGGCAAATACTGTAGTACTGTGTCTGGATCATTCCCCACCCCACCAATATTACTTCCTTCCACACTTTGTCACACACTTTCCTAATATCTAACAATGCCATGCACAGCCCTTTCCTCTTGAATCTGACCCTGCAGAACCCAGCTTCCGTTCCAGCACAGAACACCCTCTCGTAATTCTGAACCACACCTAGAACTTTCCCTTCAGTCAGAGTTGCCCCTTGCACTGTACGTGCTAGCGTTTAAAGAACAACTTGGTGTGGATATGAAAGAGTTAACAAATGCATTCTTCCTCTTGTTTAGAGGCTCATTATCTGGTTCAGTCATCATCACACCCCTGTGGCCTCAGCAGAGCTCTCCCCGAATAGCGTCTAGTACACCAGAGTGTAACCATTAACCTGGCCCCTGCAACACTCTGGATAATGATGTGTTTCGTACATCTACTCGAGGCATAGTGTTGCAAGGGGACAGGTTATTGGTAACTCTCTGGTGTGCTTACTTCATGTAGGAAGCTTGTGTGCTAAAACAACATTTAAAGGATGTAAACCTGATGATGAGTCCATGTGGAAGAAGAATATAGTCACAAAACACCCAGAAAAATACTTTTGTATAAAATTGAACATAGTTGTTTACTACATTTTACTAGACGCCTTAGAATGATACCTTTCTATATGACCGTTCTTATCATTAGTCCAGTAGTGTAGCATTGGATACAAATGTGGAAGGGTATAAGGATTTACATGAGCATATAATTGAACGTGGTGTTTTGCTTGAATTAATGATGACGTACTGTATTCCTCATTCCCGCTCTCTACACTTCTCGGGACAGTATGCTTCTGTTATCATGCTACAAGCTGTTTTCTTAAGCAGAAATGTGTTCCTGGGTTATACTGTATATTGTTATGGTTTCCTTTTGCCCCAGTCAAAGGATACAGTGCTGTTAACATTTCCATGCTGTGATGATAACATTCCTGTTGATAGTAGCTGGCGAAACTTTCATAATTTCCTTATCATTTCATAAAACATTTACAGCAGTCGCTGTATTTTTTGGTGCAAAGCTTGATTACTTATTTTTGGTGAAATGTAAGTGTTAAAAACAGAAGACTGGGCAAGGCTTTGTTAGTGTGGCACAGATTACGATCTGTACTCTAAAATGACTTATCTGAACATCTGGTTTGGAGTCTCCTGTACCCAAACCTTTTATTGTTGTTATTTGGTTAATTGTAATAACAAAACGCCTTTCTATTGTCCAGTACATTTCGGACTGTTTATTTAAAAGCCTTCTGTTATATTGGTAGGCTGTTTGAGTAGCATGAAAGAATCGTGTGTTTAGTTGTATTCTGGAATCAGCTACTGAGAGTAAATTATTCAGTGTTTTCCCTCAAGACAGTGGCAAAGGGTTGGTCTCATGCTTGGGATTTGTGGCTCAGGGCCCAGTTTTAGTCCTCCCAATGTCTGGTAGATAAGTGTTGTCTTTTTTATTAAAGAGGTGCCAAGTTTAGGAGAGTGAAAAAATTGGAAAATATGTATCCCCAGATGACGAACAGAACCTTTTTGTATTGCAGTGTACGACTAAATGTGAAGCCAAGTTTAGTAGAGCATTGGAAAGAACAGAGAAGTATGGTTTTAAAAAAAAAAAAAAAACACATGATAAATTCTATCCATTGGTCTACTGAACTACTGAATGAAAATGTAATACTTTTCAGTATACAGACGTGCTCAAATTTGTTGGTACCCCTCCACAAAAAACAAAGAATGCACAATTTTCTCTGAAATAACTTGAAACTGACAAAAGTAATTGGCATTCACCATTGTTTATTCCATATTTAATAGAAATCAGACTTTGCTTTTTGATTTTTTATTCAACATAATATTGTACATAATAAAACAAATGAAAATGGCATGGACAAAAATGATGGGACCGCTAACCTAATATTTTGTTGCACAACCTTTAGAGGCAATCACTGCAATCAAACGTTTTCTGTAGCTCTCAATGAGACTTCTGCACCTGTTAACAGGTAGTTTGGCCCACTCTTCCTGAGCAAACTGCTCCAGCTGTCTCAGGTTTGATGGGTGCCTTCCCCAGACTGCAAGTTTCATCTCTTTCCATAGATGTTTGATAGGATTCAGATCAGGACTCATAGAAGGCCACTTCAGAATAGTCCAATGTTTTGTTCTTATCCATTCTTGGGTGCTTTTAGCTGTGTGTTTTGGGTCATTATCCTGTTGGAGGACCCATGACCTGCGACTGAGACAGAGCTTTCTGACACTGGGCAGTACGTTTCGCTCCAGAATGCCTTGATAGTCTTGAGATTTCATTGTGCCCTGCACAGATTCAAGGCACCCTGTGCCAGGCGCAGCAAAGCAGCCCCAAAACATAACCGAGTCTCCTCCATGTTTCACTGTAGGTATGGTGTTCTTTTCTTTGAAAGCTTCATTTTTTCGTCTGTGAACACAGAGCTGATGTGACTTGCCAAAAAGCTCCAGTTTTGACTCATCTGTCCAAAGGACATTCTCCCAGAAGGATTATGGCTTGTCAATATGCATTTTAGCAAATTCCAGTCTGGCTTTTTTATGTTTTTCTGTCAAAAGTGGAGTCCTCCTGGGTCTTCTTCCATGGAGCCCACTTTCGCTCAAAAAGCGACGGATGGTGCGATCAGAAACTGACGTACCTTCACCTTGGAGTTCAGCTTGTATCTCTTTGGCAGTTATCCTTGGTTCTTTTTCTACCATTCGCACTATCCTTCTGTTCAATCTGGGGTCGATTTTCCTCTTGCGGCCGTGCCCAGGGAGGTTGGCTTCAGTTCCATGGACCTTAAACTTCTTAATAATATTTGCAACTGTTGTCACAGGAACATCAAGCTGCTTGGAGATGGTCTTGTAGTCTTTACCTTTACCATGCGTGTCTATTATTTTCTTTCTGATCTCCTCAGACAACTCTCTCCTTTGCTTTCTCTGGTCCATGTTCAGTGTGGTGCACACAATGATACCAAACAGCACAGTGACTACTTTTCTCCATTTAAATAGGCTGAATGACTGATTACAAGATTGGAGACATGTGTGATGCTAATTAAAGAAACTAATTAGTTTGAAATATCACTATAATCCAATTATTTATAAAATTTTCTAAGGGGTACCAACAAATGTGTCCAGGCCATTTTAGAATATCTTTGTAGAATGAGCAATAATTCATCTCTTTTCACAGCTTCTTTGCTTTATTCTATGACATACCAAAGGCATGCAAGTATACATGATAAAATAGCTTTTAATTTCATCACTTTTCAGGAGGAATGAAGCATTACTTCAATGAGCTGTAAGGGTACCAACAAATTTGAGCACGTCTGTATATCGTGCTGTTAAATTACTAGGGAGTCCCCCTCTATATGAGATTAGTAATACTGTAGTTGATGAGCCACATCCTCTGCTGTACTTGTGTATTCTCTAAACTTGATGAGTAAGAGGTACACAAGATCTATGGGAAATTGCCTTTAGTTGCATCTGATGCAGTATTTGCTTTTTTAGTTGTAGAACATTTACATAAGGTGTTTACAATGAAGTCATTGAAGATGTATTTTCCTTTCTCCTAAAAACTGAGCTGATATAAAAACAATGTGGCAGCACACCTGTTTTAAATAACACACAACGGGCTGTTAAACATTACCTTCAACCATGATAAGTTAGTGGTTTCATCACTAGTTTTTATTTTAAATTCAAATAACCTGTATATCCTTTCATCTAGAAACCGTGATCTAATCCTTGTAAAGGTGCCAAAATGTGTGCTTCTGTTTGCAGATCCCATTTGGGATAACACTGAGAAAGCTGACTGTTTGCACATTCCTTTTATCTTTTCATCACCCTGCAGTTTCCCTTACCACAGTGGCAAAAGTTATTGATGCCAGTAATTTATATTACAACTTGTGCTCATGTTGAGAGCTTGACTGAAATTACCGAACAGAACAGTATTTTGTTTTTCCATTTTTTTTGTTTGTTTTATATTATTTAGTTAGTTTTGTAATTATGAAAAAATAGTAGAAATAGTATTTGTTTTGTTATCTATTTCTTGTATAATGTTCTGTATATGTACTTTGCTTTACTTTTCTGTTGGGATTTTTATATTTTTTATTGGGATTGTTAAATATTGTTGAAGTGTAAGTAGCTTAATGCTGTGTTCACACTGGGTCAGTTTAGAGGGTTTGGTCCGCACTCGGTCTCAGTTTTCAGCCTTCATTTTTTTCCCGTTTCGAAAATTGTAATCGTCCCGGTTTTGTTATTGTATCAATCTTTTATTTATTTTTAAAATTTATTTTAAGTACAAAACGGTGTGCTCAGCAAGTTAATAACAGAATAATTTATTAGGTTGTGTTAGCACCATTAAAAAATAAAATGGATTATTTGTTTAATCATTCTGATTATGTGTATATCACATGTTTAAATGGTAATAAGGTAATAATTTTTTTAATCTCTTTTTGAATATTTAACATGTTTTGATTAAATGACAATATACAGAAAATAAGAAGTTGTTATGATCTGCAATAAATACACCTGATATTTAATGTGTAAACTATTATTGTGTTATTATAACGGCTTCAGCGTTGCTACGGCGTCGGTGAGCTGAAGGGGGAAAATAAAAATAACGGAGCAGTAAATGCTGCCATCTTTGAACATACCTTGCAGGAGATACTGTAACCAGCTGAGTGCACTTGCAAACTCCATTGTGAACACAAAGAACTCGGTCCTGGAAAACAATGGAAAAGGACCAAAAAAAAATAACTTTAGCTCACATCCAAATGAACTTGGTCCCTTTGCTCGCAGATAAGTGTGAACAGCAAGCAAATTGATACATTATTTCCGACAAAACGAGTCCATTTGAAACTGACCCAGTGTGAATGCAGCCTAATGTCATTTTCTTACTTCTAAAAATGACACTTTGGCAGGTCTAGCTTGCCTACATATATCTGAACTAGAACTAAAGAGCAGCTCCTGAAGCTCCTGAAAGCACCTTGACACACCTAAAAAAAGAAATAAAAAATAACAATTACAAACATCAGAAAAAAAAAGTAAGGGGACAGGAAAAAACTGTAGGACTGTAACATTTAAAGTATGACGAGCCTTTCTGGTTTAGCTGTTCAGTACATGTTGCACACAATAAAAATATGTATTTATTACAGCAAGAGCTAATCTGATTCCTAGCCCCCCAACATACAACTCGGCTTATGGATACATCAATTGGGAATCCTATTCCAATGTGACCTACTACACCCGACTCCTGCCACCTGTGCCAGAGGATTGCCCCACACCTATGGGAACTAAAGGTAAGGCATGCCAATTTTACTGGCTATAAATGATGTTTCAACTCCTATTACTTTGACTTTCTTTTTTCTTTTCCTGTCTGCTTTTAGCGTCTCGGCTGAAATAAAGCCAAACTCCTGTTCTATCCCGCAATAGAATGGGGCTGAATTACAGTCATTTTCTAATGCCCAGTTTAATTACATGGCACTTATTCCACTTCTGTTGTAAACTATTGCAGATTATAATCCTGCAGTTTGGTGTCTGACTCAGCCTTTTTAAGATGATATTGTGCAATCTGCAATGCAATCAGGTTGCAGGAAGTTTAGTGATTTGTAGATTGGAGCTCGGGGCTGCAATCTTTCGGTAGCACCTATCCTTAAGATATGTCTGGTTTCTGTCTCTTCTCCTTGCACAATTTAACTAAAACCAATATTGCGAAGTGCTGGTTGTGCAACTGTAGTAACAGTGGGGCGTTAAGTAACTGAGGCGCTCGGAGTGAGAACGCTCAGAAAGCACACGGAGCTGAATTTAGAGGAATGGCGCACGCCATTTTCACGGCACATTTGATTTGTTTGTAAATGTGTTTATTTTTGCCTTTTAATACGCTCGGCATATATACTCCGTACCTTACCATGGTTGGTATTGTACGCAAGTGGTGTTTGTGTCTTGTAAATAAATACTGCGCGCCTGTTCAAACCGCGTCTCTGTCTCTGTGCCTGCTTCAGCCACGGTAACAACCCAAATCCATCACAAGTAGCCTTTTTAGAAGTTTGATTTGAATAAAAGAATGATTTTTTAAATGCCTACACCATCGCTTTTGTTTACAGCTAGACTACCGTGCTGCAATTGATTTCTATGTTTGTTTCTAAGATACTGGTATTTAGAATTTATTGTCTAAGAATAGAAGTAAACAAAGACAGTATCTATAAAAAAAAACACACACAAATGATAAATGTATGAATTTCATTAATTTTCTTAACAAATTCTGTTAGTTTCATATATACGATTACAGATTATTATCAACACATATATTACCACTTTACAATGCTTGGTGCCAAAATGTGTCACTCTTGGACATCACATTGCACAGGGCTTGAGGCATCTTGGTGTGAGGAGCACTGTAATTTATTATTATTATTATTATTATTATTATTATTATTATTATTATTATAAAATAAAACCACAAAACCCAACCCTATTTCTTAAGGTTATCCTTCAACATTTGGGTAAATTCCCTCAGCAAATTATTCCTTTCCTTTAATGCATACAATTGTTAATTACCTATTTCTATTAATTTATTACATTTCTGGTCTCTGTCCTCTTTTATTTCATTAGCGTATTTCTTAAACCTTGATGGTGCGCTACTCCTCTGTGATGGTCTCTTTGTTGTAGAATTTGAGGGGGTTTTGGGTGATACTGATGTAGATGTAGATGGTACTGGAGGAGATGCTTCTGCGGCTGAAGGATTTGTTTTTTGCTGCAGCAGCATCGTCTCAAACACAGCAGCTGGTGTTATTGCAGGATCCCTACCAAGAATGTTCCCACTTTTTTTTTTTTTTTTTCCTCTCGCGGTTTTATTATTGTCGGATACAGTTTTGTAAGTTCTTTCAAATTAAAAGGAATCTTAATTGTGCTGGTATTTTACTCCCACTGACAAATTACAATGTAATGACCGATCAATCTTAATATGCCAAGATGCTACATTTTAAATCATCCAAATCCCCATACAGTATGTAAAGAGATAAATAAAAAGCATCTTGCCCTGTGTGAAGTTACTGTGCCCCGATCCCGGTACCTCACTGAGCTCGGTGCTCTGTTTGGACCGAGTCTCATCTCTGGCTGTGTTTAATACCGACATTGCATAGGATTGATCTGAAAATGAATAATAATATGAATACTACTAAAAATAATAATATATTGATAACTATAAAACAATGCTATATAAATAACTATAAAACAGCGCTAAATTTAGAAAAATTAAATTAATTAAATGATCATTTGAAAACACTAATTTTTACCATCTTATGTGTTACTACATACTTTCATTAAGTCGAATTCATCGTCGGTGACAAAGTAAATTTGTCAATTCCGTCTGTCGCCTCCACTTGTTTCCTGCAGGTGGCGATCTCCATGCGCTTCCTCTGATCACTGATGAAAAATGCTCAGGAGCGCTCTGAGCGGCTCAGCAGGAGCGGAACTGAGCAAGCCCTTAAATTGATTCTTTTCCTCTGAGCGGCTCGCTTACTTAACACGCCCAATGGTATAAGGCTGCCATTGGTAGAGTGGTGCAGTACCACTTTCATATTGTGACATATTAATGATGTCACAATAAACACTAGACATCCATTCCAGTACCATAGTACCATATCAGACCACTGAGCAATATTTGGTACAAGTAATTCTATAGGCCTGCAAGTTTCCCATATTAAATCATAGCAACAGCATGGTCAAGATTAGGTAAGCTTTATAAAGTACAAAGAGGTATGGTGAAGCATATTTAAAAAAAAACAAACATGGCAAGCCATGGTAAATGCATAGTATAACCATGACAGAACTGCAAAATTACCATTCAGATTTACTGTGGTAACCTTTTATAAGGGCATGACAATGGGAGTTTTCAAAAAGTAACAAAATGCAAGGAGAGCAAAGGAAGAGGAGAGCTGGCAATGGTGTAGACATCATTGTTGAGACTGCACAGTCACTGGGGTTTATATAAATACAAGCCATGGAAGGAATATGTATGTCACACAAGATTATTTTCAAAAGACTTATCTGTTCATGTTTTTCTAATAGATTCAAACAAAGTGCCGTTTGTTTATACTGGGGTTCAGATGGCTGTGCAATATGTGGTTCAGATTGATGGCAAGTGTTTACTTAAAAGCAGCATCTGTATTCAGCTCTCTGCAATCCTGGCTAATGTTTTGGTGTATCTTATTCACTACTTACAGATGGCTCCTTAAGCAGAATTCCATTTTTGTTTGCAGAAGCGAGATTTGTCATAAATTAAAATAAGAAAATTGATTTGTTATCATTTTGTAACATAATCTCTTCGTGGAGTTTTTTCAAGTAAACCGTTTTTAAGAGTAAAATTTTACATTTTCACAATGCATAGGTGGAGATAGATCATCTCTCCTAAACCATTTCAGCTAGCTACTTCATAATCTCAGTGCTATGGAAACTTATCAGGCAAAATCTACTGGGACCCTTAATTTTGTCTATGACCTTTTATGGCCGCCATATGGGGTTCTTGTGGCTTTTTGGTTTCCAGATGATAACACTTTGAGATAGTGCCTTCATACTAGGTACAAAGCTGTATTCTATGATTCTCTCGGTCAAGTTTGATTGTGTGGATCATGCAAGAAAATCTTAAGAACATAAGAAAGTTTACAAACGAGAGGAGGCCATTTGGCCCATCTTGCTCATTTGGTTGTTAGTAGCTCATTGATCCCAGAATCTCATCAAGCAGCTTCTTGTCTCATCATTATTAGGAAGCTCTCAGTTTGGGTGCCTTGCTTTTAGGTAGTCTGTTACACCATAATCTCTCCACACCTTCAACACCTTCTTTCGTGTCATTAACCAACCAGCTGCTTTCCCCCTATTGACTGACATACTTTATCCAATAACTTGCATTGACCCAGAAGACATGGTGAAATGCCATAGGAAGGAGCAGACTACCTGAAAGTCATAGCTTTCTTAACCTGGTATGGTAACAGATATCTGAAAACACATGTTTCCTATAACATGCATTTCTTTCAAAATTGCATGCACCTGCATAGCAAATAACAGTACACCCTCTACTAATCTGGAATGATTATATTAGCTATAAACCCTGTTAGACTGACAGGTGGTTGTAACCTTTTCTCGCTACAGTTCCCTTTAGCTCGGGTGTGAATGATTAACTCCCACTACAGACAGGAATGGCTCATATTGCTGTGCAATGGGAGTCTGTATTGCAAAATGCATGCAAAACCCTGAAGTGTAATGCCCTTGGATTACCTCAGATGTACTGTAGAATGCAGACTGGGTGTTTGGAGTTTAGGAACTTGTATTTCTCAGGAATAGGCTGGAAAGTTGGCAGATTTTACAGCTGAGCTACAACTTGCACAGCCTGATAACATCTTTGAGTTCTGACAAGATTAACCAAACATCATTTATTGTATAAAAGGAGAAAACATACATTTGAGATCTAAGAAATGATGGGAATACATATTAGGTAAGAGGTATTGGATTTCTTTTGTATTTTCGAAGTATTTTAAGACTGCTTTACAAGCTACTTAATTAACTTTATTGGATACATTTTCTATTCTTTCTACCAAAATTGTGGTAATGACGATTTGGAGTAAAGACCTTGGAGAATCTATCCGTGAAGCTTTCTTCTTTTTTTTTTTTTCAGGGAAAGTGAAACTTCCAGATTCAAAGTATATCGTGGAGAAGTTTCTGCTGAGAAAGAAGTTCATTCCAGACCCACAAGGAACCAACTTAATGTTTGCTTTCTTCGCCCAACACTTCACCCATCAGTTCTTCAAGACTCACAACCGCATGGGGCTCGGCTTCACAAAGGCTCTGGGCCATGGGGTACAGACATCAAGAATTTACTGTCATACTAGCATCTACACATGGGGTTTGGACAGCAGAAATACCTGCCATTTATAGCATACACTTTTGTGTAAATGGACTGTCCGCGAAATGATTGGTGTAATATATAAAAGCTGCATCTCCCTTTACATTTCACAGCAGCTTTCATAGAAGGCTGGTAGTAGGCCCTGTGTTGGAAGTTGCTTCTGAATCCATGGCTATAGTGGGCGGTGTTTTACATTTTTGCAGTACAGCTCTTTCTATTGTATTTCGTTTTGACAAGAGTTTCATCAGTCCAAAATAATGGTTTCACTTAGCCACTTGAAAAGAAAAACCATAAAATATACACCACTAAAGAGAATCCAACCTTAAATGTAATTATACCTATAAAGATGCCGGGGGCAGCAGTTTGTGGTTTGTTTAGAAAATTAAAGTTAATCCTTTCAGCTCAATGCAAATAAAACCACGCTAACCGTACAGTTGCATGTGCCTGCCAATTAAACGTCAAAAAGATTGGATCATTTCTACTGTGTTGTCTGCACTGAGTATTACTCAATCAATGAATAACACAGTTTTACTTAATTTTTTTACAAGTGTCTTTACATCTGTCTTTTAGTAGAATGCCAGGCCACTTTATTAAGACCTGAAACAATGTGACTTGAAGGATGTTAATCCATTCAGTAATTAATATTTCTCTCAACTGGTGCAGAGAGGTAGGCAGGTAATTCTTATGAAGAATGCGTCATGTTTATCTCGATTATGCTGAATTGGATTGCGATCTGGGAGTTGTGGTGGCCATGGAAGATGTCTGAAGTCTCTGTCATGCTCTTGGTATCATTTGCATACGATTCTGGCACAATGGATGGGTGTATTATTGTCTTGTAAATAGCCATTGCCATCAGGGTACAAGTGGGTGGACCTCAACAATGCTTAAGTATGATTTGGCATTTATTCAGCTTTCTGTAGTCATCAAGGGACCCAGGGTATACTAGGGGAACATTCCTCCACCAGGGAGATGGCAATTGTACAGACAGGCCAGGCAGTGTGTGTCTGTGTACTACATCTTTACATGCATCTAGAGAGCTGCTTGTCCAGCACTGTTACAATTTGACACATTATTATTTTTGCAGGTGGATGCAGGACATATATATGGAGACAACTTGGATCGTCAGCTTAATCTTAGACTCCTTAAAGATGGAAAGATGAAATATCAGGTAAGTAACTATTCAGCGTTATCACACTGGTTTGATCTGGCGCTGTCGATGGAAATGAACAGAGTTGATTTCAAAGTGCTTTTAGACACCTGTACAATCTAATGGTGTCTTTACTAGAATAAGTGAGGCGTGGGTCTTCATGGTCCTGTATTTCACTGGGTTATCTGTATTTTCTATATGGGGTTTTACTTGAACCAGGCTGGGTTATTCTGAAAGATGGTAAAAAGAAAGAATTTTAAGTGACGCTTTAAATGAATGACCTGAAGTTAACAAATAGTCTCATATTTGAAATTCAAGTCTTCTGGAAATATGTAAACTAATATGTCAAGGTAGAGAACATTCAAAGCTAATAAAATAATTCCATAAATCACGCTGTCCATGTATCTACATAGTCACATTCTTGGGTATGATAGAACACATCAGGCTGGATTTGTATAACAGTTCATCCCTCAAGCTCAGTGGATATCGGTCAATAACATTTGTCACACAGCAGTATTCTCTGAATCGCTTGGCTAAGTGGACTGTTTGCGGATCATGGAGACCAAATGCTTTCAGATTCAGATTTAGTACACAGCTGTATTCTCTGATTCTACCAGTCTACATACTGTGTACCTAGGTCACGGTTGATCTGTTTATATTTATAGATTATATTTAGGGAACCGTTTGCTCAAATTTGATGAAATTGTTGTGTGTACACCTACCTCTATAAATTAAGAACAATACTTATGCTAAGTTATTATTATTATTATTATTATTATTATTATTTATTTCTTAGCAGACGCCCTTATCCAGGGCGACTTACAATCGTAAGCAAAAACATTTCAAGCGTTACAATACAAGTAATACAATAAGAGCAAGAAATACAATAACTTTTGTTCAAGTAAAGTACAAGTTTGACAAACCACAATTCAATAATACAGCAGGTAATAGTGATAGTTACATCAGGATATGATTAAATAGTGATAGTTACATCAGGATGTGATTAAATACAAAGTACTACAGGTTAAAAACTTGGCAGATTACAGTATTCTGAAGTACAGGATTAAATGCAGTAAAATAGGGGCTGATAAGAGCAAAATAAAGCACATTTACATGAAGGGTGATAGTGTCCCAGGATACAAACAGAGGAGTTCTACAGGTGCTCTTTGAAGAGGTGAGTCTTAAGGAGGCGCCGTTAGTGGTCAGGGACTGGGCAGTCCTGACATCTGTAGGAAGGTCATTCCACCACTGCGGAGCAAGGGTGGAGAACGAGCGGGCTTTGGAGGCAGGGGAGCGTAGCGGTGGTAGAGCTAGTCTTCTAGTGCAGGCAGAGCGGAGAGGTCGAGTGGGGGTGTAGGGAGAGATGAGGGTCTGGAGGTAGCTGGGTGCAGACTGGTCAAGGCATCTGTAGGCTAGTACAAGAGTCTTGAACTGGATGCGAGCGGTGATTGGGAGCCAGTGGAGCGAGCGGAGTAGTGGAGTAGCATGGGCGAAGCGAGGCAGAGAGAACACTAGGCGGGCAGCAGAGTTCTGGATGAGCTGGAGCGGACGGGTGGCGGACGCAGGGAGGCCAGCCAGGAGGGAGTTGCAGTAGTCTAGGCGGGAGAGTACCAGGGCCTGGACCAGGAGCTGGGTAGCATAGTTGGTGAGGAAGGGTCGGATTCTTCGGATGTTGCTCAGGAAGAATCGGCAAGTGCGTGCCTAAGTGGTGCAGCGGGTTAATGAAACCTCAGGTGTGTAATTGGTTCACCAGACCTCAGAGCTGTGTGATGTGTAACTGTTTGGTTGCTCTGTCCTGTCTCCAGCTTGTGAACGGGGATATGTATCCACCCACAGTGGCGGAAGCACTGGTCAACATGAGTTACCCCCCCAATGTTCCCTTGAAGAACCAGTTGGCCATTGGTCAGGAAGTTTATGGGCTGCTTCCAGGGCTGATCATGTACGCCACTATTTGGCTTCGAGAGCACAACAGGGTGTGTGACATCCTGAAAGCAGAGCACCCCACCTGGAGTGATGAGCAGCTCTTCCAGACCACACGCCTTATCATCATAGGTAAGAACATGCCAGAGCTAAAAGATGGATGTGTCTCCTTTAATGATCTTAATACCAGTGCCCTAAAATGTATAAACCACATTTTTTATGAATCTTATTCCACTGAGTATTAGTTATCATATATAGTATTGTTTGTAAGTGGGTATTTAGGCCTGCCACTGTTTCTGTTATTAAAAATGTTATAAAAATAAGGTCTTTCTTTGCAAGTGGTCTTTACATACAGTACAGGTGATTTAATAAAGGAAAGGTCATTGTGGATAGGTGTTAGCGTGGTGTAGGAAGAGTGTCTCGTATTTATTAATTGAATTCACTAAAGACTGACTTGACAATCTTTTGAGAAATTTCCACCTACAACTTCTGTATTCTGCACATTTGAAAACGTTCCAGTTTCTGTATATTGTGTGTTTATGGGATTACTTTCAAAATTCTCCTGCTTGCCTACAAGGCCCTTCATCACACAGGTCCAGAGTATCTCTCCAACCTGCTGACCCGCTATGTCCCTGCACGCAAGCTGAGGTCCTCTGACTCAAGCCTGCTGGTTATACCCAAGCAGAAGTGCACCACACTGGGAGAGCGCTCTTTTAGCTTCATGGCCCCGACTCTCTGGAACTCTCTCCCAGCTTTAGTGCGTGTAGCTCTCACAGTCACTCACTTCAAATCAGCTCTCAAGACCCACTTGTTCTCTCTTGCTTTTAATGTGCTTTAAGCCTGATATCTGTTATTAGCTGTTGTCTAAATGCTATTTCCGGGTTTTCACTCCATCTTATTCGTATGATTCTGCTTGACACACGCATCCACAATGTTTAGAATTGGCATCCTAGCCTTTTATTTAATGTATTATGCCTATATTTAATGTATTTGCATTTTTTTACTGTTGTATTTAATGTACTATGCCCTGTATTTCACTGTATTTAATGTATTATGCATTGTTCCTCACTATCTTGTAAAGCGCTTTGTGATGGTGGTCCACGATGAAAGGCGCTATATAAAATAAATATTGATTGATTGATTGATATGTAACAGTGTGGAGGCACACGCCACAAGCACGGGCCTGAACCTCTTGGCACTTCTAAAGGTGTGCTTACAGAGATTTTCACCACAGGGATCAGAATCCATGAATGCAGTGCTACACACAACACTGCCCTTTACATAGAATTGCTTGCGACTTCTGTTAGCGTTTTATATACAGGAGCAGATATTTTCAACATTTCTAAAAGATAACAACATTTTTAAATATGTGGGTACTGGCTTTTGGAAATAATAAATAGTTTTTGGGTTTTTCAGTTGTAATTAGTTTGAATATATTCCTTTTCAGGAGAGACCATCAAGATTGTGATTGAAGATTATGTGCAGCACTTGAGTGGGTACTACTTGCAGTTGAAGTTTGCTCCTGAGCTCTTGTTTGATGTGCAGTTTCAGTACAGGAACCGCATCGCTGTGGAATTCAACCAGCTTTACCACTGGCATCCTCTAATGCCAGACTCCTTCATCATTGACAAGGACGAGTACAGTTACAAAGACTTCCTCTTCAACACCTCCATGATCACCAATTACGGGGTGGAAACTCTCGCTGAAGCCTTTTCTAAGCAGATTGCTGGGAGGGTAATGTATCTGCTCAGCTTTTAGGAAGAAGCCAAAGGCACTTTTCCACATGCGTTCTCAAAATATTCGTTTTCTCTTGTCGGATATACAGGGTGAGGCATAAACAACATTATTGCAGAACATGTTCTGCGGGCTTGGCACAAGGGAATTTGAATGAAACTTTGCAAATATACAGTTGAGTGGCTTTAGCATGTCTGGGGACTTCATAGAGGGCTTTATGAGTCCATATGTCCACCAACACTGTATGTGTTCCTGTTGCCCAAGTCTACTTGTAAGTTTATAACAAAACGGTAAAAATATGTTTTACATATGGTCTGTTTATGAATCACCCCTTTGTATATAGAAACATGGATTTTGTCATAGTTTTTACTAAAAAAAATGTCAATCTTTTTGCAAATTGCTGGTCAAATATTGGAAACAGTCTGGGAGGTATCAGTCATAGCCATGATAACCAGTGATTTATTATGTCTATGGTATATTGTTATAGCAACGCGATGGATAGCGTGCAGTGGGTTCTGTAAATTTCTGTACACCACTAAATCCAGCTGTATTTATTCACTAAGATTTCTAAATACACATGCTGTATCAAAACATGGTAGAGATTTACTTTAGCTAAGGAACGACTTGCAGTTTTACAAAGGACTGCTGTGTTGGCTAGCATTTAAAAAAAAAAAAAATTATGAAGAGGGGACATTTCTCAAGCGTTACTCTTCTTGTTTGAAAGCAGAAAGCCCCTTTTTATTTATTTTTTAAATGAAGGAGGTTAATGTAATGATAATTCAGTCTGAGTACTCTCAGGTTGTGCGCTTCTCTTTTTATAACATAACATTGTCTCTTCAAAAAGTAGGACTTATGCAAGCAAAGTAACATTAAACACTGTAGACTTATTTCATAGCGTTTCATTTTAAATAGACCTATAACTTTATAGCTGTTGAGGAAATGTTGTCCCCTCTCTATGTTTACAGAAACATTGGGACGAAGTGCGAAACAGCTTTTCATCTTTTCCAGGCATTCAGCAGGGGCCTATTCACAGCAAGCGGGCCACACTTACCCTAGCAACAGCCAGAGAAAAATGTTAGTGTCCAACTGCATCCTCAATTAACCTGAACTAAAACGGATAATACTTTGTGTTCTGGCAGCATTCAAGCAGCAGTTGTCTAAAAAATCTTATACAAGGATGCTATGACACTGGAGAGTGTAGGCATCACACAACTCTTGCAGAGAAACCATCCTAGGCCTGACAGCATGCCTCCTGAGGAGATGGCTAACACAGGGCTGCTGACAAGGCAAGCCCTGATGAGAGTGTTCGTTTGCCAGCCCAGTCAGTGTGGAATTGTGTGTTTCAGATTGGTGGTGGGCACAATATCAACCCGCATGTTCTGAAAGTCGCTGCAGGGGTCATCGAGGAGTCACGCAAACTGAGACTACAGCCCTTTAATGAATACCGGAAGAGATTCCATCTGAAGCCTTACAAAACATTCCTGGAATTTGTGGGTAAGAGCCGCTTTCAAACACAACCGCATGTGATTTATTGTGCTCAGGGGATCGACAGTATGTTTTACAGATTGCATGCAGTCTGGAAAGTATAATTGCAGATGGAAGGCTTTTTAAGTGAATTTCTGTATCTGGGCTGTTAATATTCATACAGACAGTTAGTATTTAACTACGTCAAGTACACACTGACATTTTTCTGGGTTTTACCTTGGGATTGGACTGCACAAACCTCTCCTGAATGCCTGATTTTACACAATGTAATACCCGGTATGAGGTGCATTGCTTGTGTGAGGGGTTGCAGACACATACTGACATCAAGGCACCAGGAACGCCATTGGGAAAGCAAATTCAACTGAATGCTAAACAAGTCTTTCGCCACGGCTGTAAATTCAGTGTGAAGAAAAAGTTGATATCCATTACATACATCAGCAGTATTGCAAAATAGTGTAGAATAGGAATTAGCAATGAAATGTGAAATCACATCAAAATGTGGCATTCTCAATAACATAAACTAAAGAATTGTGTTACCAAGTTTCATGACAATGAGATAAGCGGTTTGCCAGATGCACGGACAGACAGACACCCCCATAGATCGCCTCTCCTCACCCCACCCATACCAGGAGAGTATTGTTGGTAAAACTATAGAATACCAATTTGTATGTCGAAATGAATGAGAACAGTTTCCTACCTTTTAAATTAACAGGTAGATGCAATTTAGGTGGATTGGCTTTTGCTGTAAAATGCTCTAAAAGAAATCTAGCTGTGGTTTACCAAGGCAGGATATAGGTCGATCAAATAGATTCTTATAAGGTTCCCATTTAGAATGTATTATATCTGAGGAATTGCTTTATATGGTATATTGTATATACTGTACAGCTATGACCAAAAGTGTTGCATCACCCTATAGAATTAACTAATTGTGCTTCATAAAGTTGAATGAAACAAAGTTGTTTTTTTTTTTTTTTTTTAATTCTCAATTCAAAAATTCTAGGTGATGCAAAACTTTTGGCCATAGCTGTAAATCCCCTTCAGTCACTCCGTGCAGAATTGTATCATGTTAAGATTCCTTTCTATAGATCTGTTTTATAATGCATATGTGATTTTTCAAAGTCCTGTCAGGGCAACTTCTCGAACTCCACAAAGAAAAAAATAAAATAAACAGTGCCTAAAGGGGATATACTAGCTACTCTATACAGTATTCATAGCTAGATAAACTATGCTACAATGTTTTGTTACTTTAATACCTGGCACAATTACAGAGACCCACATATTTTAATAATGTAATACTTGTTTATGAATTTTAGTAGGAAGAGTGAACGCAGTGTTTGTGGAATTTGGCAAGGACACATTTACACATCCTGTGCTGTCCCAGCTGTCAGTTTTGTTCTGGCCCCTGTTTTCACTGCCTGGCTGCTGGTGTGGGAAATTGATCTTTTTTTAATTTAGTTCTATGCAAATATCCTAAAGCGATATTGAGAATTGTTTAAGCTACAGTATGCATACAGAATGTACAACAAAGATATTGCTCTGCATTTTTAAAATCTATTCCCTACCCAACCGTAAAAAAAAAAAAAAATTCTAAAACAGTTTGTCTTGGCCCTCTGAAAGTTAACAGGACTTTAAAATCTTTACATCCACTTTAAACAGCCACTTCAATTTCAAACTGCCTTAGCGACCCAGTCCACATATATACCCTAAAATACTGTCTTCATACACAAAACATTTCTTATGTTTATAATAGCATTAGATAATTGATAATTGGCCTTGTCTTCTGTTAAGTGCTAACTGCAGCCAAGGTCAGGTGTCTGCCAAATAAATAAATACATATAATAATAATAATAATAATAATAATGATGTAGGTAATGACAGCTGCGTCGGGCATTAATACTAATTTAAATGTGTCATGGGGTTTAGTATGTCACTAACATACACTGTATGGTTAACTTACCTTCTTCATTTCTGCATCTGAGGAGGTGATGAGGAGTTGGCAAAGGAATTGGAGGAGCTTTACGGAGATATTGATGCCCTTGAATTCTACCCTGGCTTGATGCTGGAGAGTCCCCGCCCTGGAGCTATCTTTGGGGAAAGCATGGTTGAGATGGGAGCTCCCTTTTCTCTGAAAGGTCTGCTGGGAAACCCCATTTGCTCTCCAGAGTACTGGAAGCCGAGCACATTTGGTGGAAAAACCGGATTTGATATTGTCAATACAGCTTCTCTTAAGAACCTAGTGTGCCTGAACACAAAGAGGTGTCCATATGTAAACTTTCATGTCCCTATCGTGAATTCAGAAGACGATGGAATTATAAAAAAACCATCCACAGAACTCTAACATTGAAAATTAGGAGGTTTTCAATATTTAAGTCGTGGTTTACAGTAAAGAACTAAAAATGATTTTACATTCCAACAATTTAAATTAAAAGGAGGTCAATGTATGTCCAATTCTACAATACTATAACTGTACAGTACAAGCAGCTGGAAATTTCTCTTTTTGACAGTGCAAAGATGAGACCATTGTGTATTCCAGTGCCCAGTTAGCCACCACTGTTTCCCAAATCCAGAACAGAACCTAACAATAGGAATGATCTACCCACCTCTAATAGTGAAGTGCACTTGACTTTTTCAAATTGATGATGCAATAAATCTAAGATAAAGAAGCCACCACTGAACCTTGCTCAGCACATGATACAGGTGAAGCACAGAGTCAAGTCACTGCCAGTTTGACTCCTTCCACTAATAAGGCAAAATCCGGACCACAACTTCCAAAGAGGATGGTTAAGTGACGATACAACACATGGCTTATAGGCTTTGTGTGTCTAATATTAGCCTTCCTAAGTGAAAGAAACCAAGCTTTTTAAGAGAGGAATGCTGCTATCGGTAGCTCCACTGCATTCCAGCGATGCATTGCAACAAACACAAAGGTAGCTTAATTAGAGAAAACCTGGAAAAAGATTAGTAAACCAGACAGCTGCTAAAGACCCTGCCTCATAATGAGTTTAAACAAGCACAGTGAGAGAGGGATTAGTGTTGTTTCAGCTGGAGAATTTTAACAGTAAATTTGAACTTGTGGGTATCTATTGCCACTTCGTGTTACTCATGTGCCTAATAAAAAAGAGTGAGAGATTGGCTTTCTTTTTTTTGTTACAGCTAATGTAGGTGATGGCAATGCTTGTAACAGAATGTATATATTTTTAAAAAGCCTTTGGCAAAGTCCCACATGAATGACTTATACGTAAACTAAAATCAGCAGCAATACAGGGGAGGACATGTAATTGTTTACAGAACTGGATACAAAGGGAGTAATTGTGAGAGGTGTAAATGGGGGGGGGGGGGGGTGGTATTTAGTGGGGTACCACAAGGGTCTGTACTTGGACTCTTACTGTTCCTCATTTATATAAATGACTTGGACCAGATTGTAAAACTTGCAGGTGAGACCAAGCTTGGGGGAGCAGTGGAAGCCCAGCTAATTCAAAGGGATTTGGACCTGCTCTGTAACTGGGCAAACGTGTGGCAAATTAATCTGAATGTTAAGAAATGTAAAGTATTGCATAATTGGTGTAATAATCTATGTTATACTTATGTATGTTATACTTCTATATGAACGGGGTGGAAATATGGGATGAAAAGGGTCCTGGGGTTATAGTGGAGTCATCATTTAAAAGTATCTCGCCAATCTGGGGAGGCAATCTAAAAGGCAAAAAGTAAGTTTAGAACAGAAGGCAGGAATCACTTTATTACACAGAAAGTTCTAAACGCATGGAGTAGCCTACCATGTGAAGTAGTAGGATCTAAAACACTGGAAAAAAAAGACTAGATTCTGTGCTTTTAAATTAGTTCCCCAACCCCCCCCCCCCCCCCCCCCCCCCGGTAGTGGAAAAGGGTGTGCTAACAAGGGATGAATGGCCTTTTCTTGTTCCAGACTTTTCGGATGTTCTTAGGTTCTTACACTATTGCAAGGGAATGTAGTAACCTGTACTTTTTTTTTTTTTTTTTTTTTTTTAAATAAAGTTGCCCTGCTGTTTTTAAAGAAAGTTGTGTGTTCATTAATAGCACAGTGTGGTTACAGAAGAGTACCGAACTGTCAGTCCTATATACAGTACATATTTTAAATGGGAAGTCTCATTCAGATAATATTCAGTTTGTGCATGTACAGTCCTGGCTCTCTGCCTTGAGTTAGACACCTCCCAGAATCCTACTGCAAAGTGACATAATTCACCATTCATAATACATTCAGTACCCCAAACCCCTGCCAAAACAGGCCAGTTTGAATCTGCAGCTGTGAAATGTAAAAATTGTGTCTCGCTAGGGTATAATGACCTATTGAAAAGCATTGGAACCCCCAACAAGAAATAATAATCCAATATAAGCTTTTCGAAAGTTGACTATTTACCATTACCACCCTACCTGCATGGAAAAGAAAACTTGATTTTGCAGAAAGTATTGAACCTGTGCCGTTGTATGTATCTATAAACATATTTGGTGACTTACGCAACAGTTGCACAAGCAGATAAAGGGAACAGGAGGAAAATGTCTTTAGAAGATAAAGATCAATTGAAGTTAGCATCTTGAGAAAGAATGAATTCTTACTCAATATGCTAAAACAGTCCTCAATCATTAGAGGCGAAAAATGGGCCATCAGCCATGTCCTCAAACTCAACCTAACAGGACTGGAATGAGAATAAAACGAGGTATTATCTTCAAATGTTGTACACAATGTTCAGTCGGTTAGACTTACAAAGCCATGCCCCAAACATCTGCAATGATGTAAGGTGAATTCCAGTAGAGACATGACTAAAGGAAATATTGATATGTGTATTGTGCCTGAAAATAGACAACATCCCTGGGATCTGTTAATACCATGTGGATTGTCCTTTAAGCTTGTGTGAAACCGACCCTACCAGACTTCCCTTAAATGAGAGTGGCAGGCGTCTCATGGTGTATATCATCCAAGGGCATCTTTCAGGGTTGGAAAACTGCTGTGCTGGGTGAACATTTCCAGGCTGACATCCATTGACTTGTCTCTTTCCACTGACTGAACGTGCTCTGTGTGCTGGTGCACCATCATCCATAAACACAGTGGCAGGTGTTGGGATTGAAACACAGGAGCCCTGTACCCAACACCTGGCTGTATCAACCACACACTGTATTTAATACTCTCCCAGAGTAAAACTCTAGGGTTCCTTATTATATTGCTGTAGGTCATTTAGTTGCAGATTTCATTTTCACTTTGATTCTGAGGAAGTCCATTTATCTTGCCACCACACTGTAGGTATACTTCATGTGCTCCAGGTTGTAGGAGCACCAGTTCAATTCTTATGCACAGTAAATCAAAATGAGTGCCGAGTTTGAGGAGCGGTCCTAGTCAGTACTCTTTACATAGTGTACAGTAAATCCTTTTACTGAAAACACCCACTGTACTTACTGTAAAATGGGAATGTAATACTATACCATAATTCATTTTCCTATAATCTGTAAAAAATATCCAATGCTTACTGCTTTAAGGAATAGTGTTACGATGTAACAAAAGTGTGTTACATTTTTAAAATACCACATAAGTATAAATTCAGAGAAAGATCTCTTTATAAAGCAACCCTATTAAACAAATTACGTATTAATCCTTAATTGTAAAATAGCATAAACTTGAAAATACACTAGTACCATTTTGACAAACAATTCCAACATTTTTTTTTTATTTGTACTTTTGATTAAATACTTTTTATTAAATTTTACAAAACCATCTTTGCAAGGCAATATAAGACCACAGCATTATCATAGATCAGAGAGAGTCTATTGTTCGTCTGTTTAGGAATACATTTAAATGTACTGTTCAATTGTGTATTTTTGTATAAATAAAAAGGTCTAAGCAAATGTTCCAAATGAAATTGCCGGCATCTTGCGTATTTTAGTTGTTGCGTGTATAAATAAAGCTTTTCAAATGCATCAGTGCTGAGATAAACATGTTTTTTTAATGTTGAAAATACATATAATATTTTTTCTATTTTAATTGTTTAGTGTTCCTTGATAACCTATGAGCTACGAAAACAGAATGAGAACTTTGTCATAATACACAAAAGAAAAAATAAACCTGCCATCTACAACAAGAATCCCTGTTATATATATATATATATATATATATATATATATATATATATATATATATATATATATATATCGCTTTCCTGGTGAGAGTGAAAGACACTTAAACCAATGTGTATGATATTTATATAATTTGTTCAGTCACTTATTATATACATTTTGTGCAAAATACCCCAGAATGAGCCACACGTATAATACAGCACTAATACTACAGTCGAAACATTCGTCTATTTCACTTTCCTTTTGAGTTTTCCCTGAAATTACAGACAAAACTAGATGGCAAGCATTGAGGATTCTTTTGATAGTATCTTGGATGTCATTCATGTTTGATACTTCTGGCATATATGACAGTGTTAACTTTTGTCTGACTATATTTCAGACACTGTTAGGTTAAATATTCAAAATACTGTCATAGTGCTAAAATACATAATGCAGGCATCTACTTAATAGGATGTACTGTATTAACAGAGCATGTTTCTTAAGAATGCAATCTTCATCAGATCTTACCAGTGAGATTGGTCTCTGTTTAATATTGTTCCTAATGTACCAGATCCTAGGTTTTATCTGACATGAACAGAACTTTTAAGCAAACAAAGTGATGCAAATCTCTGAGAAAGCTGTCTACTGACATATTCTTACGTATCATGCAAAAAGCAACACAAGATTGCTTTGTTGCATGATTTACTATAGAAGTTAATCTGGCTGTTTATTAAGAAATGCTGTTGACTTGGAATTTCCTTCATTCTTGTAAATGTGCTTTAAAAAGGATTTTCTAAAGCTCACAAGATTTTCAGCTGTAATTTTTATGTATGACTGGCCCTTATCTGTTTTGTTTACTCATAACCAAAAGTTTCATGACGTTTGAGAGTGTAGCTTTTACCAGACTTTGCCAGATTGCTGTAAAGCTTTTGAGATTTGTATATAAAACAAAACATGCTTAATCATTTCAGCTGTCTTATCTGGTTACAGCTAATGCAATGGATACTGAAAAGCCAGTAAATATATGCTGACCTGTTTAAGCAAATGACAAAAAAAGGAACGTTTTAAAAGAAATCGTAATTTAAAATAATTTGGGTGTGCCTTAAAAATCACCGTACTAAATTTTGCACGCAAACTTGAGAGCTTTGACTTCCTGTCTCCACTGCAGTACTGAGGTGCTTTGCCAATATACATACAGAATGAGTTTAAGTAATGAAGCTTTAGAGATTGCTTTGGTATAATTGCTGAAGTCAGTTTGTGGTGCGATAATGCAGGTCAACACAGGTCAGTGCTAATGAACTATGCTACTGTTGGCATGTACTGTGCTACCCACTTAAACGCTTTCAGATTTCAAACAATCCTATGTGCACACCACTGATTAAACTCCCATTAAATTTTTTTCTAATGAACACAATATGAAATGCCTGTCGCTTACCCACTGCAATTAATCAGGAGTAAATGCAGAATGACTGTGGAAATGTGTTGGGCTCTGACACATACACTGAGGCTTTAGACAGACTTACGTGAATTTTTTTTTGTGGTTCCTAATAAGGTTTAAATTGTGAAAACAGTTTAAAATGCATGTGAAAACTGTCTCCAAAGGTATAATACAATCTAATGATATTTAAGGCAATGATAGTAAAGAATGTATCTATGCTTTCTTGATAATATTAAAGTCTTTTTAATGATCTAAACCGTGTATCATCTAAAAAAAAAATACTGGTATCTATGTCAGCTGTGTTGTCTCTTCTGTGATATTAACAAAGCACCACTCTGGGGGAAAACACCAGCAGTATTAAAATAAAGTTAACTAGATGTGATGATCATTAACATAGACCCCAACATGCTGGTACCAGTACATTTGATCCATCCTGATTGGTCCTGATGAATTCCTGATCTTCTATTGCTGAACAAGAGTCCTCTTACAGGTTATTCTATCTTGGTTTTGAAATTGATCTGTCCATTTTCTATCTTCAACACATACTTATTCTCCAGCCCAGGTCTTCTGTACTCTTATAAGCAGGTTCTTTGCACTAAACAAATAAGAGAGTGTTACTTTTAACTTAAAGGGATGTCTTAACTCTTTCTCGCACATCAGCTGAACACAAGGCAATGCTACAAAACCTGACAGAACTGCAGCAACCACACGTATAAACTAGAAAGGAAAATGATTGTTGGATACTAATACAGGTAAGCTGGTTTCAGAGTTCAGGCGACATTCAAATGAGGTATTTCAAATTGGGTAGAAAACAAGGGTGAACAATTGTGTTACGAGCAACATGTCACATTCGTTTGTTTCAACCGCTGCCTTGTATTTCAATGCCTTTACCTTAATCCAATACCTACCGTAATGCACTGAAGAGGTCTGCTGGTCATATTCAGGAAAGGGTGTCTGCCCATTGGAGGAAGGAGGACAGTATATGGTTCCAGAGTTCAGAACCAGGCCTGGTAGAGTGGATGGAGCTGGTGTCCCCGAGTAAAAGTGTACATCCACAGCCACTGTGGTTAACCCTGAGCTGTTCCGCTCATTCACTGACACACTGTGTGACAGGACCAGAGGAGCAAGCAGACTGCGGGAGATGTTGATGTTGTGTCTGATGGGGGTGGTGTTGCTCCCGCTCGGTTCAGACGTCTGGAAGGTAAAGGATGTGTGCACCCCTTCCTCGAGGGAAGCTGGGTTTGGATGGGCCATCGCCTCGGCTTCCTGGTGTTGTGTAGGGTTAGCGCTGCTGAGACCTACTGCAGTGACTGAGGGCTCAGCCTCTTCATTGCCTTCAGTGTTACCTGTCCAGGCATCTAGACACTTCAGACTGATTCCAGGGTTTGGCAGGGTGGAATTCTTCTCATTGTGGGCAGGCAGTTCGGATTCCTTAACAGAAAAAGAACAATAAGGGAAAAAAAAGAAAATCATTCTCCTGTCAGCGTTTTGCAAGGCACTTTACAACCGGCAAAGGAAGGAACAGTTGCAAAGAGAAATGTATCAGATAGATCTTAAAATAAGTTTTAACCAAGGCCTCTTGTACGCACTTGTAACATTAGCACAGGAAGTAATTAATAACCAGGAAGCAGCAGTTTAAACTTTGAAGTCATTTCAACTAGAAAACACAGCAGATTGGGGGACAGTGGTGATGTAGCTGAAGTAAGGAAATTGGATGTTGGAGCAGGAACAGTGGATTTGAACATACTGTAAACTAGAGACAGATGAAAGGAATCACAAGAAAGCAATAACACAAATATGGTCCAATATCCGCATGTGTAGGGGTGTTATTCGGTGCGAGGTGAAGCCAAGACAGTTTGGACCATATATGAACATGTGTGTTATTGTGCTTATAAAATGGTACCCCCACCCTACCCAAAGTGAATCTGTTGTCAAGTGAAGCAGGCAGAGTGGTTCTGAAAGTACTAAGCTGTGCTAGTATGGTGGCATATCTGCACAGGATGCAACACTTGTTAATCAATGAGATTGCCCCTTCTATTCTTGCCATTTTATAATAGTCCAATAATGATCTTCAGCACATGACAATTCAGCTGGTAATGTTGCTGGTGATACTAAAAAAAAATGATAAATACATTTTGGTAATACGAGGCAAGGCAATGAATGTTAGAAGCTTAATTATCACTCCTTTCAAATCAGTAAGACTAATCAACTACAATTTTGCATTTTAAGATAGCCATCAAAATCCTAATGACTGTATCTGCAGAAGCAAGTCTTATCTCGTATACAATCGATTCAAGGCAGGATGTGTTTTTGCAGCTTAAAGAATCGTGAGAAAACTTCAGTGTATTCCATTCCGTTGTAAAAAAAAAAAGAATCTTTTTTTTTTCTAGGTCAGAAATTTTGTAAGCAAGCATCTATTATGGAGAAACATGTTTATGCTTCCCAGTCTCACTTTAACTGCACTGATAAGGACTGTTTATAACTGAAGAGTAGTGCTGTTCAACATTGTGGTTCTTTGCTGTTGAGCACCTTTTTAAGCTTTCTTGTGAAGCTGTTTTTTGTAAAGGGGTCATTGAATACTGCACATTTGAACCAGGATATCACAGAGAGAGGAATAACCATTCTGTAATAAAGATCACATCAGCAAGGAAGGCTGATACACATAGGGAATGCATTGGGCCTGCTGTGTGGACAAAGTGGTCAGTGTTACTATCTTGGGCCACCCGTCCGCTCCAGCTCATCCAGAACTCTGCTGCCCGTCTGGTGTTCTCTCTGCCTCGCTTCGCCCACGCTACTCCACTACTCCGCTCGCTCCACTGGCTCCCGATCACCGCTCGCATCCAGTTCAAGACTCTTGTACTAGCCTACAGATGCCTTGACCAGACTGCACCCAGCTACCTCCAGACCCTCATCTCTCCCTACACCCCCACTCGACCTCTCCGCTCCGCCTGCACGAGAAGACTAGCTCTACCTCCGCTACGCTCCCCTGCCTCCAGAGCCCGCTCCTTCTCCACCCTTGCTCCGCAGTGGTGGAATGACCTTCCTACAGATGTCAGGACTGCCCAGTCCCTGACCTGACCAGTCCGGCGCCTCCTTAAGACTCACCTCTTCAAACAGCACCTGTAGAACTCCTCTGTTTGTATCCTAGGACACTATCACCCTTCATGTAAATGTGCTTTATTTTGCTCTTATCTGCCCCCTATTTTACTGCATTTAATCCTGTACTTCAGAATACTGTAATCTGCCAAGTGTTTAACCTGTAGTACTTTGTATTTAATCACATCCTGATGTAACTATCACTATTTAATCATATCCTGATGTAACTATCACTATTTAATCATATCCTGATGTAACTATCACTATTATCTGCTGTATTATTGAATTGTGGTTTGTCACACTTGTACTTTGCTTGAACAAAAGTTATTGTATTTCTTGCTCTTATTGTATTACTTGTATTGTAACACTTGAAATGTATTTGCTTACGATTGTAAGTCGCCCTGGATAAGGGCGTCTGCTAAGAAATAAATAATAATAATAATAATAATGACACACTTATAACCACTGAGGTCATCTTACCACATGTATACACAGTCCTGACCTCAAAAATCTGATCACTTAATAATGACTAAATACATTTTACTATCATTTTAAAAACCTCTTAGCAAGTTTAGAGGTGCTCCTAACTTCTGGTGGTTTCAATGGAATGCAAATTACAACAACAACAACAACAACAGGGTATTTCTGATATTGAATTGCAATGGGTTTTTTTTCTGAACAAAGTAAAATCAGCAGAAAATAGTATAGTGAATTTAAAATGTATTTAAATATTAGTGATTTTAATCTTGAACGATTACTCATACGTGTTTGCTAGTGATATGAAGTTGTACTGAAAGACAATTACGAGTAATACAAAGTATTAACATAATTCTGTGTACTGCAAATGGCAGCTAATGTTTAGCATACATATATTTACTTTCATGTAATTTGACAGTTTGAAAATATGTGCTTACATGTAATTGGAAGTTAGCCAAGGTCTTAGAAGTACCCTTTGCCATTTTTCAACATTTCTTTTTCGGGCACCGTTTTTTGATACTGACAAGCCCAGGGGTGTGACTAATCAATGAATCATTAATCTATTAAATCCCCTAATTTCAATAATAAACTCCAGCCATTACTACAGGCTATGCAGAGCATTTAAAGCAAGGCAAGGCCTGCGAGGGACAGACCTGCTCCAGGCCTGTTTCCAGCAGTGTCTCGCCGTTGTTTTCCAAGATGGGTTCCAGACCCTCCTGCTGTGTGTTGGGTGTAAGCTCAGCAGTCACTGTGATGGTGTTGGGATCGAACTGGCTGGATCTGGAAGTGCTTTTGTAGGGGCTCTGCTCGATGACTGCCACCACAGTATCATCTTCAAAAGCTCTGTGTTTAAGACAAGAATGTATATTTTCATTTCAGATGTTTATATTACTTTAATGCAGCAATAATACCACATAGAAAATGACAAAATCCATTTGAATTTGGCCTTGTTTTTTAAACCCGTTCATCCACATAAATAATGGATTTTTCAAATGCCCCCCCCCCCCCCCCCATGCGTATCTCGACTGTCACGTTTATTTTACACCTTTTTAGGATCCTCATTAAAAAAATGGAGACCATAATATGATGATCAGTACCCAGTATGTTTAATATTACTAACATTTAAATTATACATGTCATCGAACTATTTCACTGAACCATGTATCTGTCTATCACACTCTACATCAAACTTGTGATTATGAGGAGCGTACGTATGTGCCTGAACGGGTTTATAATATGATTTCATATTTTATTTAATAAGCAAAATAAAACTCCTGAAGGCATGTGTTTAGATCACTTGGTGTCTTTGAAATGTTTATACATTCCAGGAAAACCAGTACTTGTTGGGAGTGTAGAGTATATATGATTACTATTTTATTTAAATAAATAATATCAATTACCTAATTGCACACAGTACAAACATAATTCAAATGTATATTCCAAATGCATTGACCTAGTGAAGCAAGGCAATTGAACAACACTTAGGTTGTAATCTATCAATCAGCAGTGTGTCTGTACAGTACCTGTTCTCATACGTTCTTGCCATTTCGGGTTTGCTGCTGTTTCTGCTTGAGGCATCTGAATTACGCAGCCCTGCAAAGAGACACATTTACAACCTGCTTGATCACACGATATTTTGCATTACTTGTTCATAAGTAATGAAACCACGCAGAACACAGTTGTTTGTATGTCAGTAATATTTGTGTGAAAGTGATAGGCATGGTTATTAATTCTAGCTACTGGTTTCTAAAGTGACTTTAATAATATTAAAAAAAATACCTGCCGCTGCCTGCCCGGAATTAATAACCCTACATTAAAGGTAGAATGGAATGGATTAAAAAATATTTGTTTCGCCTGTCTTTTTTTTAAAGGTTCATGGCCCCAGACCGTGTTGCTCAAGACCATTTCTAGGTGCCTTACTTCATTATCTCACAAGGTCTTTTTGTGTCTTCAGTGTGAGACTAAAGGTTACAGTAAAAGACTAACCTGATATTTAGTCTTGCAGACAACTGTGTTGTGATGTAGTTTAGTTAATTGCTGCTGCTAATGAGATGGATTGAATCTGGTGTGATTTAAAAAAAAATATTTAGGGAAAAGAGAAATGCCATAATTGTATTAGAATTATAAAGTACTGAATATTAAAGAACACTCAAAATTGGTTGGTTCTCCAAGCACCTCCATGCAACTGTGAACAGAATCTCTCAGGAGGTGGGACTACTAATCAATCTGTTACTATAAACTTGAATCTCACATTGATGAGGGGAAAAAGCCCTTAAGGTAACTTCAAATGGTTCTCGGCAGAAAGCTATTAATTTTGCTGAGCTAAAGTTTTAAAAAAAAATATCTTAATAAATGTGACGAAAAACAGAAACAAAATAAGAATTGGAAACCAAATAACTTGAGACAAGTTGGTTCAATAATAATACATAGCTTTAAACGCTTTCCATGCCACATTTAACCCTATAGACCGGGGGTGCCCAATCCTGGTCCTGGAGGGCCGATGCCCTCCTGGCTTTTGTTGCAACTGTGCCCTAAATTACTTAATTGGACCAATCAAGCCCTTGTTAGAAGCTTAATTGGTCCAATTAATCAATTTAGTGTACAGTTTGAACAAAAACCAGGAGGGCATCGGCCCTCCAGGACCAGGATTGGGCACCCCTGCTATAGACCAATGTCAAGCTTACCCCCAATGTATGGTACCTGGAAACATGCCTTTTAGTATGATTTGGTTGCTGTAAAGTTGCTATGGAAACTCCTTTTGTTTCTAGGTAGTGTGGGGGACAGTCCAAGTTCACAGTTAATTTATTCTTATTGTAACTTACAGCCTCTGCCTGCAGGTGGCGCAGTTTCATTTTTCTGGACTAGGGAGTAAAAACCCATCATTATAAATATGAGAGCAAGCGAGACTCCAACCCCCACAACAATGGGAATGTCATGCTTCTCCAGAACTGGGAACCACGAGTTCTTGTCCCTGCAAGATCAAGCAAAGAATAGGTCAGAAGATGGTCAGGACACTATTTACAGCCGGATTTGAGTCCATAAAGTATTTTATCCATAAAGTACTACTGTATCAACACATATTTCAGTATTTTTAATACAGTAGCAAGCACCTCCACATGTACTCAGATTCTGATACTCTCAATCATTTGTGCAAAAGAATGTCTATAAAGTTTCATCACAATTCGACAAGTGGTTCTTTATATATAGGACAAAATGTGGCAATTTAACTCTTACAAATATATATATTTTAAAATGATTGATGTTAACTAGAGTTAAATAGCACTAACAGATGTCCACTCTGTAGTAGATTAAAAACATGTAATCCAACTGCTTTTAAAACACAGGTCTTGATATTGGTTGTCTCTACCAAGTTTCAGGTTCTTGTGTGAAAATGTCATTCAAGTTATTGCAGTGGAAACAATTACTTGGTAAAGAAATATCTTGTACTGCAGATATGTATAGATAATGTGCTAGAGATATCTTCCAGCTGCTTGTAATCTTATATAAGGCAAGGATTCTGGGTATTTTGTAAATTGTAGAGTAGCTACAACATCTATGTCATTTACCAGAGTATATTGGGTTGTTCTTGCAGAATTTAAGATTCAAATAAACCAATAATGGGCATAAGCTATTTTAATTTTAAATTACATTTTTTGGTGACAATACAAATAATGAAGCACAATGAAAACGCAACACTAAGTTTTACATCAATAGCTCATTGGGCACATACGTAATGTTATTTACAATTTAAATAGTGAGCATAATGTTACTTACATTTTAAATAGTGAGCAGGTTTGTTTATTGTTTGAGTAGTATTGTTCCTTGGGATAACAAAATACTGAGCTCCAGTCATGTGATTTCATAAAAACGCCAGGTGGTCAATGGTGGCGTTTACATGCACAAGTCATGACAGTTTTCCACCTGTTTGCTGTACTTTTCAGAAAATGCGTTGTTATGCAGATCTGATTTAGGAAAAAAAATCGGCCGTACCAATGCAGATTACTCAATTCATAGTCATTTAGGTGAGGGGATATTTAAATGTCTGTGTCTGCTTACTAAGTAGGAAAAGAATGACTCTGAATATCGTGAGGAGAGCTTGTCGTGAAGATAAAAACATTTAACAAGAGAAATTAATTCACGTGTTGTCGCTCACATTCTGAATTACGCCGCGCATTAGCTACTTGTTTGTCTGGTTACCTTTCCAACACACACGCATGCAAGCACGCACACACACAAAATTATATAAAATATAATTTTACTACTTAGAATTTATATTTGTGTGTGTTTGTGGAACATCTAAAAGTTACATTTCATTAACACTAGAACAGCCTTTTACAATACATGTTTTTATTCTGAATATAACCTACAATATTCAATTTTATATATATATATACACATACAAGCCTGTTGTTATCTCTACTGCAACTGGCAGCCAACAGTTCCTTCGTTTTGTACAAGGTAGAAGAGATTATCTTGAAGCTAGCCACAGCGCTTCAGCAGAAACATTTCGATCAGAAAGCAGCAGGCTGCAGCAGCTCAACCTGCATTCTGTGCTGCGAGTGACCCACATGCAAAATAAATCATGTTACTTTCGTTTTAGATTTAAAAAAAAACTACTTTTGTTTTTACAATTTTGTATGTGCATATACCTGTTTACATGCTAGTTTCTTTTGAAATGTTTATTTTATTATAGTTTTTCATTTTTTAAAGTTGTGCTTTATATGTGGTAAGTTAGAAAATAAACCCTTTTACGTTTAATTGTTCATTTAAATACAGTGTTTTGGCTGTGCAGATGTTTGATATGATGTGCTTGAATAAAACTTTTGAGTTGTGTCTGATAGTTAGTCTTTCATTTTAATATTGAAGGTGTTTAAAATGTACCGGTGGTTGTAGGTATGAGTATAACTGCGGCGGTTCTAGTGTTGAGGTAGTCCATAAATGTACAGTGTGTGTGTGTGTGTGTGTGTTGGGGGGGAGTCTATGTTTTGTACGGCCTTTCTTTATTATTATTATTATTATTATTATTATTATTATTATTATTATTATTATTATTATTATTTGTTTATTTAGCACACGCCTTTATCCAAGGCGACTTACAGAGACTAGGGTGTGTGAACTATGCATCAGTTTACATGGGTTTTTACAGCTATTTTTATTGTGAGAAAGCGATTGACCCTGCCCTTAAAGTCGTGCTGCCAAAGGGTCGTTCTTTTGCTGTTTCACAATGTATTCGTGTGACATCACACAGTCATGACTGTAGTTGATTTTCAAGTGCATGTAAACCAAGTCAGTGTTTGGTATTGGAGTTAAAATTGCCAAAATGGGGGCTCCCGAGTGGCGCATCCAGTAAAAACACTCGCTAGAGTGCAGGATGCGCTCTATAGCCTGGACGTCGCCGGTTCGAGTCCAGGCTATTCCACAGCCGACCGTGGACGGGAGCTCCAAGGGGGCGGCGCTCAATTGGCCGAGCGTCGTCCGGGGGGAGGGAGGGTTAGGTCGGCCAGGGTGTCCTCGGCTCACCGCGCACCAGCGACCCCTGTAGTCTGGCTGGGCACCTGCGGGCTTGCCTGTAAGCTGCCCAGAGCTGCGTTTTCCTCCAACGCTGTAGCTCTGAGGCGGCTGCACGGTGAGTCTGCAGAGTGTAAAGAAGCGGGCGGCTGACGGCACACGCTTCGGAGGACAGCGTGTGTTCATCTTCGCCCCTCCCGAGTCAGCGCAGGGGTGGTAGCGGTGAGCTGAGCCTAAAAATAATTGGGCATTTCAAATTGGGGAGAAAATAATAAAAAAAACTGATTGGCAACGACTAAATTTATAAAAAAAAAAAAAATATTTGCCAAAATGAGTTGATGAAGAATTTGTATAAATAGCCGTTCGGAAATACATGATTTTAATTAACGCAAGATCAGCAAAAGATATGACCATGCCCCACTTGAATAATGAAGATCGCCTGGTTGCTATCAGCATGATTGAAGGCGGCCTGTCTGTGAGAGAAGTTGCCCGGAGAATGAGATGTTCTGCTTCAACAATCAGCAGACTAGTCCAGAGAAACCAGGAAGCTGGCTCTGTGAGGGATAGGCCACGTCACCACACCAGCCCAGGACCGTCACATCCAACTGATCCATGTGAGTAATCATTTTAAGACTGCAGTGGCTACAGTACAAGAAATTCCAGGGAGAAATAACTTGCGCATCAGCAGAATGTCAACAATAGCTCAGGTACTCCACAAATCTGGCCTGTATGGAAGAGTGGCAAGGAAGCCATTTCTGAAAATAAAAACATGTAAAATCCCACTTGGAATTTACTAAAAAGCATGTGGGAGACTCTGAAAAGATGTGGCAAAACAATCTGTGGTCCGATGAAACAAAAATTGGCAGCATCATGTTATGGGGATGCTTTTCATCGGCAGGGACTGGGAAGCTTGTCAGGGTAGAGGGCAAAATGGATGGAGCTAAATACAGGCAAATCCTTGAGGAAAACCTGCTTCAGTCTGCAAAAGACCAAAGACTGTGACAGAGATTCACTTTTCAGCAGGACAATTACCCCAAGCACACAGCCAAAGCGACACTGGAGTGGCTTAAAAACAAGAAAGTGAATGTCCTAGAGTGGCCCAGTCAAAACCCAGACTTGAATCTGACTGAGAATCTTTGGCAAGACTTGAAGATTGCTGTCCACCAACGATCCCCATCCAATTTGACAGAGCTTGAACAATTTTGCCAAGAAGAATGGGCGAATATTGCACGATCCAGATGTGCAAACCTGGTAGAGACTTACCCCAAAAGACTCACAGCTGTAATTGCTGCAAAAGGTGGTTCTACCAAGTATTGACTCAGGGGGTGAATACTTATCTAACCAAGACATTTCAGTTTTTTTTTTATTTTTCATTAACTGTTTCACAATAAAAATTCTCTTGCCTCTTCAAAGTGTTGAGTAGGTTGTGTAAATCAAAGTGAAAAAAAAATCCATTTAAATGCATCAAGATTTCAGGTTGTGACACAACAAACTGAAAACGTCCAAGGGGGGTGAATACTTACTATTTTCACTGTATGTTGAGAAACACAACATCATTTAACAGTTGGTGCCATTTACTATTTACTATTTTTTTTACAAGATAAAGAGATTTCATTTCTGATTACTTAACCAAAGAAAACATTTCCTAAGAGAGTTGTTTCACTTAGCTAAACCCGAAGATTAGCTAGATAAGGGTTTCCAGAGTGAACAATCTTGTGTAACTGTCATTTGATCTTACTGCTCTTTTTATTAAACCAATATGTAGATAAGGTGAAATTGCGGTTAAATATTTAAAGAAATACCTACGTCTGCTTAGAAGCATTCCCAAATGTGGTAAAAACAGAACATTTCAAACAAACAGATTTTGGTGGGTTTTCTGGTTTTGTTGATTAAGCATAAGTAGAAAAAACAAATTCGCATTTTAACAAACAACATGTGAACTCATGATTCTTCAAATGAAATTTGAGTTCATTACTTCTCTGCAAGCTAAACAAAACTAAATAAAGAACAACACTCAACAAAAACATTTTAGAGAAAAATACTAAAAGTGAAGAGGTCTTTGACATTGAAAAAGGCTTCTGTTCAAAACGTGTATCATTACATTTTTGTTTATTTTAGTTTTGAGTATTTGATAATACAAACTGAGCTTACATTTTGTAATCCTTTTTTAATCGTTTGACTCAAAAAACACACATTTTATTTCTCGTGGGTTTGTTTTCTGGCCGTTCTCATCCTTCTGCAGACAAAGCTATCAACAATTTTGTTTTGTAAAGTGTGAAATGCTTACTGTGCCATATCGTTGCTTGTTCTCATGGGCGATTGAGACGTGTTTTTCTTCGGCCATTCTGTCAGTTCAGAGTTACCCGGCTTTGACGAGTTGCCTGACCGGTTTTGAAGATGCTCTGCTGGGAGAGAGTGCAGGCTGCCCACTGTAGTAAGGTGGGAGCATGCATCCGGTGGGTGAGTCTGAGCCTCAGATAGAGGCTGAAGAGCTGTGATGGTCTGGGGAGTTTCTAGTTCTAACTGAGAAGAACTTTTGACCTCAGGTGTGTTAAAGTCTGCCATGGGGGCAGCATTTTGGATGGCTGTTGGGGCAGGGGCAGGTAGCTGGGTGGACTTAAGTGGTATCGGAAGCAGGGATCCAGGGCTGAATGAAGCAGTGAAGTCTGGGTCTTTTAAACTCAATGAAGGTATTGTAACAGCAAAGTCTTGTGCACCAGCTGAGCCGGTGGGTGTTTCGGAGGGTGTTGTTGTGTCTTCAAGGCCAGCTGAGCTTGGGGGATGTACTGTCAGAGTTGTAGTTGTATAGTAAGACACTTCTGTGGCAATCTTGTGGTGTGGAACAGGAGCTGAAATGATGAATTAGATTTAAAAATAGTGGTGTGCCAGTATATTTTGCACAGCACTGTCTAAATGGGAATATGTGCAAATTACTGTTCTCATAATAATAATATTGCACCTATTTTAAGGTGGCAGTGTTTAATAAATGTACAGTTGATGAATTCTTATTTACTTATTTAATGAGCTGGGATTCAATTACCGAATGTATCAATTATATTTAAGCAAGCTATATTCTGGATTAGGCCCCGTGTGCAAGGATATTACTGTGATTATAAATCAATGAAAACACTCAATTACTTTGTAATACTGTGAAATGGGGTTACAGTGTAACTTTTATTCCATAACTTTTTGGAATATAGGTGTACATGTGAGTTTCCTAATACTGAATAAATGTTAAAGGAATCAAGTGGCAATCAGATTATTTTTAATAATCTGTCCAGTATTCCAAGGCTTGGTGAAGACTTTGGGCACACTTACAAAAACATTCACAATCCACTTTTATTCTTTAAACAGGTAACATTGTACAATTGGGGACCTTTAAAAAAAGTCTGTTTTTTTCTCATAGTTTTAGTATGAAATTAGCAAGATTTTAACTCAAGACTTTAGGTCTGTAAAACCTTGAACTCCTATTGTAAAATGACTGATTATTATTATTATTATTTATTTCTTAGCAGACACCCTTATCCAGGGTGACTTACAATTGTTACAAGATATCACATTATACATTATTTCACATTATACAGATATCACATTATTTTACATACAATTCCCCATTTATACAGTTGGGTTTTTACTGGAGCAATCTAGGTAAAGTACCTTGCTCAAGGGTACAACAGCAGTGTCCCCCACTGGGGATTGAACCCACAACCCTCCGGTCAAGAGTCCAGAGCCCTAACCACTACTCCACACTGCTGCCCTACAGTATCATGTGATGTATGAACGTTTGCTGTATTTTGTTTGCTTGTAGTAATGTTAATACAGTGCTCGCTATAGTGCTCGGAAGCCATAGTTACAAGGCTGTGCTATTTGTGTTCCTCCTTATAATGAGAATGAAAGTGCTGGAAGTTTTGAATTACAGGGGAAATGCGAGCCACTACGTTATAACCATGTTATAACTGGTTCTGTGGTATAAAGGGCAGCCTTATAAAGGGGAACACTGTAAAAAAATGCTGTTTGGAAGACAAGTATATCTTTTAAATGTCAAAGAATGTAGCTGACTCACTTTCTCCTTTGTTCTCACTCCTAGCTGGGGACTCATTGCTTTGCTCTTGTATGATATTCTTTTTCAGTGAGGCATCGCTGGGGTTTTCATTCACTGGAGCTCGGCTGCTGAACAAGTTCTTCCATTCAGAAATGTAGCTTCTTTGCAGATTCTAGAAAACAGTAAACACTGATATTTAGCAACGTTGATTATTGATGCACTAAACATTGGCATGAACCCAACAATGGAATTCTGGTGGAGCAAGTGATGATTTACTGGATCATTTATTTAAAATTACAGTGCAATATATGGAGAATAATTGAATCACAACCCATACATTAGTCACCTTGACAAACAATGACTGTTGTAATTCACAGCCGACTGTCAAAGCATATGAAACACTTTTTTTCTTTTCCTCATTTACACTATTTCTTTAAAAATAGTTTTTAGAACTTTTAGAAAATAACACAATTTTGTGTTTATTATTTAGAGTTCCCAATTACTTTACCTCCAATTTTGTCACCAGTTTAGATTGTCCAATTAAATCACCGCAGCAATTTCCCATATAGTTCAGGGGAACTGAAGGTTCAGTGGGCGTCCTCCGATCCTACGACTGAGTCAGCTTCCTCTTTTATACCCAGGAACTCAAGAGAGGATGTCAGCCAGCTACCGGCCTCTGGAGGACCAAGGCCAGACCTGCAGGTGTCTGCTTGAGCTCACCAGGATCCTGGCCTCCCTAGCCAATGGGAGCACCAGAGCCAATGTGACACCCCTTCCGGAATCCCCAGCAAAGACCTGCGACATTGCACAGCCAGGACTCGAACCTGCACTCTCCTGACTCCCCTGAACACCACACGGCTGAGCAACTCTTTGTAATACTGTAAAAGTTTAACTCCTTCACAAAATGAAATCACGCTTTTGAATTAAAAATACTATTGTTGATGCACCTACAGTATCATGTGGTGTATGAATTGCATTACACTGTATTTTTGTTGTATGATTTGTTGTAACGTTAAGTGGGTCAGTAAAAAGCATCTAAATAACTCAAGCAGGAATTAGACGCAGAGCTGTTGAGACTAAGATATCTTTAAGGAATTTTAAACGTTATTGTCAAGAATTTCATGGGGCCTTTATACAACAACCAGCCAGGTATGTACCCTGAAAAGCCTAGGAACTAAAACCTTTGAATGATGGTAAAGATGACCCCCTATTATCCACCATGGCGGTTGTGACAATGTAACTGACTGTTTCAGTGATCTGCAGCTAATCCTCCACCATTCCTGTTGCTTTGATGGTAAGGTCATTGACAGCTACACAGAACAGATACAATGAAGCTCTCCCTTAGGATTGTTACAAACCAGCCATAAAATACCACTGGTGTGATTTAACTTACCCCTGAGCCGATTTCTTCAGCCTTTTCTGCTTCATCAAATCCTCGGTCGTGACCTTTAAATGAGAATGGATTTATATTTATACATCAAACCAACAAACAACATGTAGTCTTCATCTGTGCCGTATTCATAAAAGTTAGCTTGTGTTTTACCAATGCGCTCAATTAGCAACAGATCCAATAAATCTGCTATATTTGTTGTCAATACCAGCAAGTCATATAGCCACAAAATAAAAACTATAGAAAATAATCCTGTTGGAATAACAGCAATGCTTTTGAACTGGTCAAGCTGGTTCATGAGAATGCAATGCTTATACAAGAGATAGTTAAGGCCCTTCCAGCTCAAGTAACCCAATGGTGTTACTTAATCACTCCAATCAATGGCTTAAATCCTTTATTTATTTTGGAAAGCCCTTAAACAAGCTTTACAATGATGTTGTTTTTAGGTCAGTCCCTACATGAGGTCAAAGGTTATCAGACGCATTCTCACTATGTGGTTGGGCATCAGTTGCTCTTCTTTTGTTGGCACGATCTAGATGAAGATACTGTATATCACTTTGATATCAAACTGACACCTGCTCAGTTAGAAGTCTGAATATATCACTACGAGGCTTTGAAATACTGCTTTCTAACATGCGATACTGCCACCTAGAATCCCCTTTAGGTTACTGCAGCTGCTAGTCACTTACCCGATACTGTCATTGTTCCAGCCCTCTCATCCCTTCCAGCTGCATTTTCAGCAGTGCAGACATAGCTGCCTTCATCATGACGGCTTATATTGCTTATGTGAAGAGCTCCTTCATCTACAAATTCAAATATTCAGATACATTGCCAGCACTTTATATCCACACAGCTCAACACCACAGCTTTCTAAGTGGAGTCAAACCTGTTTAAAAGTGTTACTGAGCACCCTGCAGTGTTTAAAGGAGGCACTGCTCAACCCTTCCGTATCGCAGCGTTGTATTTTTAAACATGAACCTGATTGTTTTGATATTTTTATTCACACATCATGGGTCTAAAATCAACAATATATATTATTTATCTTTTACTTGGGAACGTTCAGCGGGAGAGAGAGAATTTCTATGCTAAGCATCATAATGTATCCTCCTGCAACAATGCTGGTTTTCTGTTCCCACAATATGCCATACATTTCAATCAGTTGCTCTTCTTTTGTGCAGAAGAAGTTTTTATTTTTATTTCTCCTGTCGAACGTTCCTGAGTAAAACTCCTCTGTTGATTTGCCCATTGTGTGAATTAAAATATCAAAACAATAAGGATTATGTTTAAAAATAAATCGCTGAGATACGGAGAACACAGGCTACAGCAAAGATACAGTAAAGTAATGTCTGTCTTGTAAAGACTGCAGGGGA
Source organism: Acipenser ruthenus (assembly GCF_902713425.1). Taxonomy (NCBI): domain Eukaryota; kingdom Metazoa; phylum Chordata; class Actinopteri; order Acipenseriformes; family Acipenseridae; genus Acipenser; species Acipenser ruthenus. The sequence continues at coordinate 9,014,094 of NC_081219.1, forward strand.
TTCAATAACACTTCAACATCTCTCATGTGAATGTGCCCCCACTTATTACCATCAAAACGCAACACAGCCAGTATTTATTAAAAAGATTATACACTATTTTAAAGAAAAATATTTCTTCCTTAGTACACTAGTTGAATACTTAATGCTTTAAAATGGTGTGCTGGTTCCAATAAAAAACATATATATATTTTAAATATTTTTTAACACTAGCGCCACCTAGTGTACAGCCATTGGCGATCTAATTTCTGTTTTGTATTGACGGTATTACACGTGCAGATGTAGCCTAGATTACATAGGTCTGTGGTCATTTGAAGCTATTTGCTCTGTATCACTTCTACTCACCGTCTTTATGCAGCTGCGGCTCTGCAATCTGGATTGAGTTTCCATTCCAGAACCAGGAATAGGTGATAGGCGAGTCCCCCACTGCCCCACAGGGCAAAACCACAGACGATCCCTCTGAAGACACCATTTCATTCGTGAAGGACACAATAACTGGAGGAACTGGAGCAACAGTGAAAGATAAAAAGAATAAAACAACTGCCAATTCAAACGGGTATGACAGTAAAACAGGAATACAAAACCAGTAGAGCTGCAACAATGAATCAATTATTGAATCGGCATGGCTTTTATTTTACAAGCCTCAATTAAACACTCATTGATTGATTATTTGCCCTTCTCTATTTGCAGCCTCAGGTATATATTATACACTAGGGGTAGCACTGAACAGTCAGCTGGTCGAATAGTAAAGTGACAGATGACCTCAGAAACTGGTAGTCGACTAATCGCATGTCACGCGACAGTGAAGTAATTGTGAAGCGTGCGGTTTCAGATGGATGGAAATGCAGCTGGTTACAATCTATTAACATATAAATGACATTTTAGAAAATAAATAGTTTTTAGAAAGCCGTTTTAAACTATAGTGCACAAACAGCAACAGTACGTTCACAAACAGAGCACCAGACATGATCAAATACATGATTTATTAATATATGGAGACTACTGAACCTACAGTATTCAACTATTTTTTACCACAACTGTTTCACTTAGAAGTCATTCTACCCCTATTATACATTATGCATGGTTTAGTTGTATGAAAACTTTTGGAAGCAGTCTACTTGTTTTTTGCTTCATGTTTTTCATGTTTTAAACTTTATTACCAATAAAGTATTCTCAGTGCATATGTTATACATTACTATACTAATATGCACATGCATGCTTTCAGTTGTATTTGAAGACTTTTGTGAAGAACCAAGTGCTTTCAATGCATTGATTATTGTAAGCACCTTTATACTATTATTTTGAGGACATAGAAATGACTATACCAAGTTTCATTAATCTAATGAGCGGTTCTCAAGAACATGATTAAAGACACAGCCTTCATTAGCATGGTAACATGGCTCTATGTAAGTACTGCATGCATATACACATATGAGAAGTGTCTCCCATATATAAGCTATAAATAAGGTATTGTTTCTTTGATGTGGTTGTCATGGAATCACTCCAGTTTATAAACAATGCTTTCAATAGCTCCCAGGAAATCTACGAGCTGGAACACACAAGAGCTTCCAGGGAAATAAAGTACTTTGCAATAAGACAGCCCACTTCAATGGGCAGGACTGGCATAATATGTACATGTTTTTTCATGGACAGACTGCATTTACTGTTCTATCAAGTATCTATTTATTCACATCAGTCATATGAAATAATTCAGCTTTTTAATTGTACCATTCAAACATAAGAAAATGCCTAATTATACCCTAATTTACAAGGTTTCTAAGCGTTTTTGGTGTTATACATTTCCCATGGTTTATCAAAGTGAATCGTGCTTTCATGTGCTAGTACACTTTGCTATGCTGTTACCATGGTTATAAGGCACCACTATGAACTCCTGCACAATTCAAAAACACATTGAAAGAAGTCAGCTAAAACTGTGTTCACAAAACTGACCTCACCTGACCTGATGCAAGCAGGATCTGACTGGTCAAAATGTCATCAAGATCCTCCATGAACACACACCAGCGCTGTGTCCGATGCTTCGCCCAGAAATTGGTAACTGATATCATTGCTTAATTTCTGTTAATAACTAGTGGCCTAGTGTCGAATGATAACGATAGTGCTGTAAAGTGTGATTCTTGGGATGAATAAATGGAACTTGTTAAATTCTGCTTCAATCCTTGTTGTGTCGCTCCTTCACACACAGAGAAATACATGAATAAATCATTTAGTTTCCTTACAGGGTGATATAAATGAAGAAAGCTCATAGGTAGATGTCATTTTTGGTCACAAAAACTATTTATTTTCCCCCAAACCTTTAATAATGTTTGTAAATAAGAGAAAACGACAGTAAGCATGTCTTTTACCTGTCACTTGCAGGACAGCTGTCTCTCGGGATTGCCCTGCTAGATTCTTTGCCTCACAGGTGTACGCTCCCTCATCATAGGCAAGTACTGAGGAAATGTACAAAGTCTTGTTTTTAAACCTGAGAAACAAAATACAGACTTGTCAACCCTGTAGACACTATTACAAATATACTTCATGTCAGAAATATAACAAAACTTAGATCGTGTTTCACCTTGGCTGATGCTGAGATGATGGTTCCTGCTTTGGATGATTATTCAATGCTCTTTTCATTGGCCTATCTAATGGGCTTATGAGTGACACTGCAGTCTCTGATAGCTGCTGCTTGAGCAATGTACTGTGTGCTGCGCAATACAGCTAATATTAATGGTGTACTGCACAGCCACCTGCTGGACATTTACAAAACTGCAGTTTGACTCAGAGAGAGCAGTCAGAACCAGGATTCAAAGCAATATTAGAAACAGACCCATCTTACCCTAATGTAATCCTTCCTCCTGCCACGACAGCTTGCCCTCGTCTGTACCAGTGAATGGAGGGAGATGGCTGTCCCAAGGTGTGACACTGGAATGAGGCGCCCGATCCCAGCAGCACTGTGTTCAGCTGTGGTGACACTGTAACTTCAGGAGGGACTGAAGCACAAACAAAATAAAATGTTATAGATTCAATATTTCATACCATTGTAACGATCACTCTGCACAACTGAGAAGCAGTTGCACTGTCCTCCCTAAGGAGATACTACTGGCCCTATTCCTATAGCTAAATAAGTCAGCAAGAGTGACAGACAGCAAAAGCAGGGACGTCAGAGGTGTCAATTTCAAGAACAATCGGTTTATTATTGTGAACAATAATGTCAACAAATGAAAAAATGAACAAATGAATGAAATGAATAATAAGAAAGGAATTCAAATAATTGCAGGTAACAGGTAAGAAATAAGATGGTACAGATAAGTATGTAGGGACAAACAGAAGGCTAAACAGTATCACCCAACAGAAATTAATGTAGTGTCCGGAGGGTCTCCAATAAACCCACACTCACAAACACAACACACACAGATAGACAAAAGATGGTGGGAGAATGACAGGTAGGCCCAACAAGTCCAGTAATAGCAGGGTAATTGAAATCCATACAAAGTAACAAAATAACAAAAAAATACAGGAAACAAAGTATCAAATTAAAGTAGAAACAATCCAAACAAAAAAGAAATGATCTCACCCACAAATAAGGTAGTCCAGCAAAGTGTCCCGAAATGATGGTGATTGTAGAAAGTTGAAAACATTGAGTACGTTGAAATTGTTGAGACTGTCCAGTAGTGTTGAGTTGAATGGTGAACAGTTGTTTGGAAAAAATCAGGAGGATCAGGAAAAAATGGAGGCTGTCACACATAAAACAACAAACACTAAACAGACCTAGAAAAACAGCTAAACTTAAACAAGTAACAGTGAAAACAAAAAGAGCAGTTTAGACAAAGCGCAGTGACAAAAGAAAATGAACGGATGCACTGGAATTATCTAAGGATGGTAATGGATTCACTGAAATTTAAGTAGAGAAAATGCTGTAGTTGAATGGATTCCTCTGAGAAAGGGAGTCTCTCTCAGGCCTGATTAGCCATCTTTAATACAACTGCTGGCTACTAAGGAGCTCTGAGATTGGAGGGGTGGAAATCTGAATGAGCCAATGGGGAGAGAGGATGAACAGAGGGTGGTTGCAAGGAACTATGGGAAATGAAGTTTTGACCTGGCCAGGCTACTGACCCTAATTAAAGGGACAGGTGGGTGAGACTTACACCCACATTATGTAGCATGGGAATTGCTACATATTCCCCCCCCCCACACTGGAGGTGCAAGGGACGAACGCCATAGTAGCGTTTTAAATTAACAATATTGACGGTATCCTCTTTGACATAATCTGGCTCCCCCCACTTGACTTTGTAGTTGTTGGGTCCAAGTCTCTTGGTTACAAGAGCTGGCCCAAACCATTTAGGGGCAAGTTTTGCGGAAAACTTTCCGGAGGCATCAGATAAGGGGTGAGATCTTATCCAGACTAACTCACTAACTCACCTTCTTCATACTGACAGTGTGCTCTCCGGGCATTGTAATTCCGAGCTTGCCGTTTCTGAGCTTTGGCAACGTGATCCCTCACCTCTTCGGCAATCTGCTGCTGGCGATCTAGCAGTTGGTAGGGATCGGTGGATGGAGCAGGAGCAACAGCGATTAATCGGTCCAATGGGCCTCTGATGGTCCTTCCGAGCGCTAGTACTGCAGGAGAGAAGCCAGTGGTTTCATGTTTGGCGGTGTTGAGGGCGAAACGAAACTCGGGTAGCCACTGATCCCACAGCTGATGGTTTTTCCCGACGAAAGATGCAACCATGGTCTTTAAGGTGCGGTTCACGCGTTCTGTCAGGTTGGTCTGTGGGTGGTAGCTGGTGGTGAGTTTTTGTACTACTCCCCAGGTCTTGCACACCTCTGCGAGTAGCTGGCTCGTGAACTGAGGTCCACGGTCTGAAAGAATGTGTTGCGGTGTTCCCCATCGAGTGAATATTTCCTGCGTCAAAATGTTCACAATCTTGGTGGTCTTACTGTCCCGCAATGGAAACAGCTCAACCCACTTTGTGAAGTAATCAACAATGATCAGGATGTAAGTGTTACCTTTTTTACTTCTGGGGAAAGGTCCCATTAGGTCCAGACCCAGCATCTCTCCGGGCTCCTTCACAGTAGTGGACTGGAGTTGACCTGCAGGTTTGGTGTTGGACGGTTTGTACTTCTGGCAGGTTTGACACTCCTTTATGTGGTGCCATGTATCTTTACGGATGGAGGGCCACCATGCAACCTCCAACATGCGCAACAGGGTCTTCATCCTGCCCAGGTGACCTCCCAAAGGGTTGTCATGGTAGTGGTGGAGGAAGGAATCCGTCAGCTGTTCCGGAATTACCAGCTGGTATCGGAATCCCTGTTTAGGAATGGGCACCCGGCGATACACAAGTCCCTGCTGTTGGATGAAGGAGATGCGGTTATCATTGGCAGTATTGGAAGCAATGTCATTGATGATGTCAGAGATAGCTGGGTCTTTGGACTGAGCGGCCGCAATCTGGTCCATGGTGGTGGGAAGATCCATGCTACTCGCAGGGGCATTGCTAACACACACTGATGCAGAAGGAGTTGAAGGTGGTACAAGTGGAGCTCTGGAGAGTGCATCAGGTACAAGATTCAGACTACCTTTCCTGTAAATAACGGTAAAAGTGAATTGTTGTAGGCGAAGAGTCCAGCGGGTCAGTCTGGAAGAGGTTTTTGGGTTATTGAATGCCCAGGAGAGTGCAGCGTGGTCAGTGACAACCTCAAACTCCATCCCCTCCAGATAATGCCGCCATTTTTCTACTGCCCACACGACAGCGAGACACTCCTTTTCAGATGTGGAGTAGTTTTTTTCGGCAGAGTTCAGTAATTTGGAGGCGTAGGCTATTACCTTCTCATCATCTCCTTCTAGCTGAGTCAGAACCGCTCCAAGTCCTACATCGCTGGCATCAGTAAAGACTCGGAACGTCTTGTTGATGTCCGGGTGAGCGAGGACTGGAGGACTGATCAAAGCTTCTTGGAGGAGTTTGAAACTCTTCTGGCACTCTCTTGTCCATTTCCAGGGGACATCTTTCTTTTTCAAGTTGTTAAGTGGGGCAGCAATATCCGCAAACCTGGGGATGTACTTGTGGTACCACCCTGCCAAACCTAGGAACCGTTGAACCTCCTTCAAGTTGGTAGGAATGGGATATTCCTGGATGGCTTGGAGCTTGTGGGGATCAGCAGCTACACCCTCACCTGAAACCACATGACCAAGGAAATGGAGAGTGTGTTTAAAGAAGTGGCATTTTTTGAGATTGAGTGTAAGACGGGCCAGATGAAGTTTGTGGAAGACAGCTTCGAGGTCTTGAAGATGCTGCGCTGAGTTTGGTGAATAGACAATGATATCATCTATGTAGACAAAACAGATCTTCCCTCGGAGGTCTCCTAACACTCTCTCCATCAGCCGTTGAAAAGTGGCTGCAGCATTTTTTAACCCAAATGGCATTACATTAAATTGATAAAATCCAAAGGGTGTAGTAAACGCAGTCTTCGCTCTACTTGCTGAGTCCATCGCCACTTGCCAGTAACCCGAGCGTAGATCAAGGGAACTGAATACCGCAGCACCACTCAGGGACTCCAGGATGTCATGAATGAGGGGCATGGGATATGCATCAAAGACAGTCTTTGCATTCAGCTTTCTGTAGTCCACACAGAACCTGTAACCACCATCTTTCTTCTCTGTGAGCACCACTGGAGAGGACCATGGGGAGTTAGATGGCTCTATAACTCCGTCCAGAAGCATGTCTTGGACGTGTTCCTTGATTAAAGCCTTCTTCAGTGGAGAAGCTCTATACAGTCGACCCCGAACAGGGACTTCGTCCTCAGTGGAGATGGAGTGACGGGTGACTGTTGTCATTCCCAACTTATCAGTGCAGACTGAAGACCACTTTTGCTGGAGGTTCTGGAGTTGTTGCTCGACAGGAGATGGTTCCGCTGAGGTGATGGTCATGGTCACCTTCGCCGGTTGGCATGGTTTTGGATCAGAGGTGGTAGGTGGCTGGCAAGATGTATGGAAGTAGAGGCTGACACTCGATAAGGACCTGTCCCAGGAAGCTTCCCCCTCATACCGTGGCAAAAAAGGATGGTAGGAGAAATCCTTCTGATGTTTGACACCATACTGCCTATTGACAATGTCAATCTGGGTATGAGTTTTCTCCAAGAAATCCAAGCCTAGAACAAGGGGAAACGTCAGGTGATGATCCTGTAGGACATATGTGCCTAGAAACCAGATCTCTCCGTGGAGAAGGTAAGTGAGGCGAACTTGACCTTTGGCCTGGTGTGACTGTCCATCTGCCAGTATGAAATACTGATCCTGTGCAGACTCCAGCTCTTCCCCTGGATGAGCTATCTTCCTCCAGAGACTCTCTCTCATCAGAGTGAAGGTGCTCCCAGTGTCCAGGACTGCAGGCCCTTGGAGCCCTCGAACGCCCACATCCACGATCAGCAGAGTCAGGCTTGCAGCAGGAACTACATTTTTCTTCTCCTGGCTTCTAACCATGCTGACCTCTGCCGGTTTCTTCATAGCTCCTTTATGGCTCCTATTGTCCTGAACAGCTTTGCTGGATTTTGCCTTGACCCAGTATTCCCGCTGAGCAGCGTTGTCTCTCTCCACCTGGGTCCCGATGCGCACCAGTTCTGCCACTGTCTTCACTGTTCCCCTAAAACAGCTTGCCAGTTTGGGATTACAGCTGTTTAGAATGCGACAAACCAACTCAGTCTCCTCCAAGTCTGGCTTCCAGCGCAGACATAGGGCACGGTAGTCATAGGCGAAGTCAAGGATTCGCTCGTCAGGAAGTTGGAATCTGGAGCGAAGTCGGTCTTCCACTTCGGTCTGGAAGTCAGACGGCAGAAAGGCTTGACGGAAGACAGTCTTGAACTGTTCCCAGGAGTGGATTCCCTTGCGCTCTGCAACCCACCAGCTCTTTGCTGAGCCTTTCAGCACACTGGACATGGTTGCCAGGATCTGATTTGGTGTCATGGGTCGTAGCGCTAGGAATTCATCACATTTGTCCAGGAAGTCAATGGCATCGCTGCTGGCCTCCCTGCCAAACTCTGGGAAGTTGATTTTAATGGGCAGCTTTGCTTGGGAAAGACTTCCTTCAGTTCTGGAGCCATGGTAATCAGCAGACCCACCGTCAAAGGAGAATTGTTGTGGTGCAGACTGCTTTCTAGAGGAGAGAGACGGCAAAGAAAGTGGTAGACGAGGGGTGCTGGTCTTTTTGAAGAGTTTCTTAATCTCTTCTCCCCACAGCACATCGCGGCGTTTCAGGCACTTCACCACTTCCTTATCCATTTCGTCAAGGGCCTCTTGCCTTCGATTCTCCATATCTGTGAAGCGTCCTTCGATGTAACCTCGCAGGACCTGTTCACGATTAATGCTGCTCTCCTGTAACTCAGACAGCTGTGTTTCCAGTTGCTCAACACGGTCAGTGAGATGGGAACAGTACTCAGTCAATTGCCCTATCACAACACTGTCAGTAAGGTTCCCTTCATCATCATCGCCTCCAGAAAGATCTGCCCCTTCCTGTGTAATGTACAGGTCACTAATGCGGGTGGTTCTCTCTGTGATAGGCTCTCTGATAGTCACATGGGGTCTATCTCCAATCTCAGAGAAGTTTAGCGAAGTCAAGGTCTGATTTTCCATTTCTGACATTAAGTTCCCAACAATTTAAACTGATGAATTTAGATTTGAATTTAATGACACAAAGGGTCCCCGTACGGGCCACCAATTCTGTAACGATCACTCTGCACAACTGAGAAGCAGTTGCACTGTCCTCCCTAAGGAGATACTACTGGCCCTATTCCTATAGCTAAATAAGTCAGCAAGAGTGACAGACAGCAAAAGCAGGGACGTCAGAGGTGTCAATTTCAAGAACAATCGGTTTATTATTGTGAACAATAATGTCAACAAATGAAAAAATGAACAAATGAATGAAATGAATAATAAGAAAGGAATTCAAATAATTGCAGGTAACAGGTAAGAAATAAGATGGTACAGATAAGTATGTAGGGACAAACAGAAGGCTAAACAGTATCACCCAACAGAAATTAATGTAGTGTCCGGAGGGTCTCCAATAAACCCACACTCACAAACACAACACACACAGATAGACAAAAGATGGTGGGAGAATGACAGGTAGGCCCAACAAGTCCAGTAATAGCAGGGTAATTGAAATCCATACAAAGTAACAAAATAACAAAAAAATACAGGAAACAAAGTATCAAATTAAAGTAGAAACAATCCAAACAAAAAAGAAATGATCTCACCCACAAATAAGGTAGTCCAGCAAAGTGTCCCGAAATGATGGTGATTGTAGAAAGTTGAAAACATTGAGTACGTTGAAATTGTTGAGACTGTCCAGTAGTGTTGAGTTGAATGGTGAACAGTTGTTTGGAAAAAATCAGGAGGATCAGGAAAAAATGGAGGCTGTCACACATAAAACAACAAACACTAAACAGACCTAGAAAAACAGCTAAACTTAAACAAGTAACAGTGAAAACAAAAAGAGCAGTTTAGACAAAGCGCAGTGACAAAAGAAAATGAACGGATGCACTGGAATTATCTAAGGATGGTAATGGATTCACTGAAATTTAAGTAGAGAAAATGCTGTAGTTGAATGGATTCCTCTGAGAAAGGGAGTCTCTCTCAGGCCTGATTAGCCATCTTTAATACAACTGCTGGCTACTAAGGAGCTCTGAGATTGGAGGGGTGGAAATCTGAATGAGCCAATGGGGAGAGAGGATGAACAGAGGGTGGTTGCAAGGAACTATGGGAAATGAAGTTTTGACCTGGCCAGGCTACTGACCCTAATTAAAGGGACAGGTGGGTGAGACTTACACCCACATTATGTAGCATGGGAATTGCTACACCATAAAACATCTTATTATACCTTGACTTGAAATAAAACGTCAATCCATATAGCAGTACTGAGCAGTAATACATTTATTGATCAGTTCTGACGATATGTATTTATTCTGTACGTATATGTGGTCACATACTGAAGTTTCTTTTTAATACGATGTTTAAATAAAAAGTTAAGATGCACTGCATTATATATTAGATGCAAAGGCTGAACACCTGCAATAGGTATCATGCACTATGTGTAAAGACTGTATGACTGATTCATTTGCGAAGCAAATATATAAGAGATGGATATAACAGCCTTATCACCCTGATTGAGTGCCCCAGCCTCCCTTACTGTGTATGTCTAAGGCAGGCTGCTAATGATCAAGCTTTAAATACCCTGTATTCAATGTGCTGGCTGTCATGACATGGGAGATATCTCCCTCATGTATTGCATGGGATCTCACAAATTCAATCCTTTTGCTTTTTTTTAAGCAGTCGTCTAGTTTTACCAGTTTGTTTTTAATAGGGAGCTTTCTTCACTCAATTCATGTCTATACAAGTCACCAGGAGTTTGTAATCTGCCGGCAAAAGACACTTCCTCAACTGATGGCAGCATTATCAGTGAGAAGCAGACGTGAAACTGGACCGTTTTCCATATCTGGAAAGCCTTTGCAACAAATCGTCCGAATTTGCTTTTATTATTAGACTGTAACGTTTCACATTTCCGCCTTATCAATTCCTAGTAAATACTTTTTAGGGAGGTATTGGAATTGACATGTAGGACTCTATTTTACAAGCAAAGGCAAAGTATGACAGGAATCAAATAATTGAAATGCATAACCTACTGTAGCAATATTTTCCTACAGCAATAAATGAACTGCTTAAAAGTCTTGCAGTTGCATGCTGTTATTGTATAATTGTTGTATTCTTAAAGACTTCAAAGGCTTTTAGGTTTCTAATACACGGAATCAACAATACATGGCTGGCAGTGAGATATGTAGAGCCTGTTTATCCAACTTGCTCAGAATAGACACATCACATTAATCGTCCCCCATTCATATACAAAAAGCTTTGAGTAATACATCCCAATCCGTGCAATAGTACCTCGAATATTTAGTTTGAGAAATTATTATCAAAGTCTGCAATGCATAATATATATGTTTGGAAGATGTTTGGAGTTAAATTAAATATTTGGAGACTATGATACATTTGAACACTCCATGTGTAAATAAATCATTTAAAAGTGAGTTCATCTTATTCATAGCTGTTTATAAGAGACAAGATTCATGCAGCACTTGAAGTATATGGCATTGTAGCTTGAAGTGTCTATAATGCAGCTTCTATTTTGGTACAGTATGTAAATACAGTCCATTTAATGGAGAAAAGCGATTGCCAAGCTCTTTAAGAGCTCATTGAAAAGTGGATTTATTAAACATTGAACCTTGACAGCTTTAAATAAACAGAAAATGAGACTTACCCAACACGTTTAGATACAATTTTCCAGAGGATACTGAACGGCCCAGATAAGGATTTGCTGCTCTGCAGAAGTATATTCCTCTGTCTACTTCTTGGATTCTTGAAAATAAAATCCATTATTTGCATTTATTATACTGTACATAAACATACAGGCAGAGTCATGTAGCTATAGTTATTGCTCTAGAGTCTATGTTCATCAACAGAGATAGAAGAACTGGGTGAAACCAAAACCTGGACTTAAACCAGCATTGCAAATCACTGATTTATAGTACAGGCCATGCAGAACAATAATACCCATCTCTAAGTGTACAGTACTACTGCAGTGCTATTAGGGAAAGAAATGTAAGACATCATATGCATCTAAACAATAATCCTTCTGTCTGCTCTACCTTACATGCAATAACTGTTTATTCACATCTTACTCATATTCATATCTATATTTAAAAATGAGGAGTTTTGTATCAATTCAAAATCACAAATACCTCTTAAAAAAAAGATCTCCGCTCTCTAGAACTGTAAAGTGTGGCTTGTTCTTTAAAATCCTGCTGTTCATAAACCAGGTGACAGTGGCTGGCGGCCTGCTGGAGGGAGGCCTGCAGGTCAGAGTGACAGCCTCCCCCTCCACGGCAGTGACGTTGGCAGGCTGCTGCTCGAAGCTCCAGTCCATCACTGCACGGAGAGAACAGCACAAGTCAATCACTGACACACACAGAATGTACTGTTCCTACACACACAGCTGCTACTTTACTATACTTAAGCTTGGGTGCCCTGCCCCTTATGTTATAAGCATTAGTCCAGTACCAAGTGTACCAACACAACAGATTTCATTACTGGTCATGTTATGCAGTGCAACACAACAAATATAGAGTTGTTTCACTTTGAATTTGCTTGTCTTTTTGGGGACTCACAGCATAGTAAAGGTTAGTGAAATTATGATTTTGATACTGATTATTATTCATCAATGGGCCAACTGAACTTAATTCTGATTTTACTTAGGTCCCAGGGGAATTTTGTCAGATTTCACGTACGTCCGACAGTGCTTAGGCCAATGTAGTGTTTGGCTGATTTTTCCGGTACCCATCTGGACCTGAGCTGACTACAAGCCCAAAGCAAAGTAAAATCCTGAATGATACAGTAACATTAAGTATACTGTAAAGTCTTCTATTCAAAAGCGTAACTCAACTGTATTACAAACACAACTACTAGCTGTGGTGCGTTTTCCTGCAGCTAGCCGGAGATATTTTAAATAGGGGATTCATCACACTGACACACCGCTGTGCCCTCCCACTTTATTACTTACTATCTTTTTATTAGCACTGGGAAGCAAGGTCAATAAGCAAAACAACGATTTAACTCACTCATTCTCACTGTATGTTAGTTTGGGAACTAGCCAACATACACCCAAAACACACAAACAAAAGCAACCAGTGTGTATCCTATAGACACTGAAAGAACGCGTTTACTCATCATGTTCATAGTGCAGTTCACTGTATTTTGTTTCAATAGTAGTGCACACAGTGAATACCATCTGTGCTGTTTCTTTTATTATTTGAGCAATTCTCAGGATGGCTTACACATCAAAACTCCAGGACAATACTTATGCAGAGATAAACACCTAATTTTGTCCAGCTACAAAAAAGCACAACAACTTCTAAAATAAACAATGGCAACTATAAAAAATAAACACTAAAAATAGAAGTGCTAATTATTAGATTCTACAGTCCAATTTATGATAATAATATACTATTGTACCTAAGAACAATGTTCTGTTGTCTGATGAGGGAAGTGAAGAAGTACATAGCAGTAGTAGCATAAGGGGCAGAGAATTAGGACACAGCTCGCTGTTGTCAGGCCTTGCTGTATAAGGAACACTAGGAGTAGTATTGATAGAGGTAAGAGAAATGAAGACAGTACCAGCAGGGAGCAGGTACGCAGCCGGAGACGTCACTGCTTCCTCTGCATTCCTGGCTTCACAGTAATAGTGCCCTTCGTCTTCCAGAGAGACGTTTCTGAGAAAAACAAGCAGCAATTAGGAAGCCAGCAAAATTACTGAAAACCAATCTCTAAAATACCAAGATAAAAGCAATCGTCATTTTAAATGATTGACAGTGTTGTTGTCCATGCCCACTCCTTTGTATTTAGGAACAGGATAAGCAGTTTCATTAAATTGATTAACATGATTTTTGATTGATTAAAGGTGTGCAATTAGTCTTTCATAGATTGAAAGCTTTTAGCGATCAGAATTTGGTGCATTACAGTGACTACAGGGCTATGACTGTGGTTAGGCTCAGTTCGAGGTATAGCTGTGGTGATACATAAAGAGTCCCATTCTAAATTGGCAGAAATCATTCTGGATTAATAAATAGTGCAAAACGATCTTACTGTTAACCACTAGATGGCAGCATATACACACTAGCTGTTCACTAGGTGGTGCTGGATCCTAAACCAGAACAAACTGATCGACAGCTCAAGAGCTGTTCGTGATCTCAGGTCAAAGCATGTTAACACAGAGTATCACAGATTGAATAAAGCACATAGCTGTGCCAGAAATAGCACTCAGAATGACTGGGAACACCATGAAAAGGCAAAAGGACAGAACTATACAGATATAATAATGCAAAGCTACTTTAACTAGAACATAAGCAAATTGATCTCACAGCTAACGATCCTAACTTTGAAATAATAAGGGCTTACTTAAATACAAGCAGCTGGCCTCCTTCTTCAAGTGCCAGGTGTGTTGTGTTCTCCAGAGGCCTGTTGTTTCTGAACCACTGCACAGAGGGACGGGGGAATCCGTGGACAATGCATTTCAGCACAGCCTCCTTTCCAGTTGCTATAGTGAGGTCAGCTGGACTCTGAGCAATCACCAGTTTGGATGGTAAAACTAGGTCAAATCAACACAGCAGTATTCAGAAATCAGTTAAAGCTGCAGTGTCCAGGGATTATTGTTGCCATGGACATTTTTGTACAGTTTGATTTTATTCATAAAAACAGAAAAAAAAAACAATCAAGCTTTGTGAATATGAATATTGATATGCTATATATATATATTCTCTCAAATGTTTTTGAAAGAATAGTGAAACATATGAAATTACATTAATGTTCATTTCAGTGCTATCTGGAGGATGTCAGGGTGACATCTTGGTATAAATCTCAGAGTTGTAAGTATTCTGTTTAGTATTTGTCATCATGTTTATGCTTTTATTCAGCTTGAACAAGTCTTAAACAAATGTATCAAAGATACAGAGGATTTAAATGTAACATTGCTGTGCAGTTTTGAAAGAAACACATTTTATATTAAGCCTATCAGCTACTACACGGTAAACAATTCTGTTTGCAAGCCTTGCTTTCAGATCATGCCAGGTTATTTCACCTGGGGGGTGAAATTGTACCCACCACTTCAATGGCCTCTTTCACTATTGACTGACGTACTTTCAGCCAGAAACAGAGTTTGACCCAGAAGGCACTGCTGCTGTGAAATGACCTAGGAAGTGCAAGTGTAACAGATTTTCTGAGAGCAAGGCATTTGACTGAGAAATGAGCTTAACCAAATGTAGTACAAGATATCTTGTTTTAAAATGTTTGCTTTTAAAACTGCACCACTGAGACCTGTATGTACTGTAGCTAATAAAAGTGCTAAACAGATTTATGGAATTATGTGTTTCCTCCAATAGGCACACTGTGTAACAAGCTAATAAATGGCAAATAAACCCTTTGTACTGTGGATTAAAAAAAGCACAGCGAAATACCAGAAAAATGCCATCGTCATGGTTTTTCAATCACTGTGAAAAGCAGGCTGTCACAAGTGTGTTGATGAATTGCTTTTGTTACGTGTAATGATATATAAAGCATTTAATAGTCTCTCCACACACTCTCTATTCAGGTCTGTCTCATTCAGACACTATTGTATCAACAGTATTGACAACGCTCAAGAGAAGCACTTCATTTTCTCATTCACAGTATGGGCCTAAAAGGTGTCATCCTTATAATGGTACATAGATATTGAGTAAGTACAGCACAAACACAGTAGCTGCCATTCATAAATTGTACCCGATTTTACTTTTTCGGGCTATATTGTAATTTGAAATGTTATTTGAGGGAACAAAACAACGTGTCTTCACCCATTTCATTCACTGTCATAATACCAAATGGCATTAGCAATTGCATGAGCGTATCAGAGAATATAGGGCTCATTCAAACCTCGCACTGTGAGAATGGCTGCTTCACTGTACACATCAGTTCCAAGCAGAGGGTTATGCGTTACACACACGTATTCGCCTTCATCTTCTTGGGATACCACAGGAATATGCAACGTCCCAGAGACCTTCATGTGATTGCCTCCTCCATACTGACCCTTATCAACGATGACAAAAAGAAGATTGGGTTTTTGTTATCAAAGATTAAATACTGCAAAAATGTAGGACAGGCATGTTTGTCATTATTAAAAGTCACCACAGTGCAGTGGCACTGGAACAGTTTTTAAAGTGGGGGTGCTGAAAGCCATTGAATAAAACTGCCACATCTGTATATGGAAGCCATGCAAAGACAGGGGGTGCTGCCGCATCCCCAGCACCTTTAATTCCAGCACCCCTGCCACAGTGGACAACTTTTTAATATGAATAGGCTTACCTGAAATTGAATTCCTTTAGCCAACGGCTTTCCTTCCTTCTCCCATCTAATCTGAGCCGAAGGTCGACTGTCCCCAGAAACACATTCGAAGAATGCGCTCTCTCCTGCATTTACGGTCTGAGAGACCGGACTGTAAAACACTGGAGCCATGTCTACAAGGAAAAACAAAAAAGGTTAAAATATAGGGAATAAACATCGATAACGGAGCACAATAAATAGTCAAAAGTTTGGAACACAATGGAAAGTAATGACCAGTCCCACATATTGCCATATAATGCTTGCCAACTACTTCAGTATTGCATCATTCCTACTGTGCATAGAGAAGTTATGGTGTGGTGTGGGGTCATTTTGGGGCCAATGTTTTGTGGTTCTCTCTTTGATTGAGCATACCTACTATGTGCAAAGATAGCAGTGATTTAGTCGCGTTTATTTCAGTAAATGCAAGGCTAACACTATGCTTGAGTTTGCAATTAAGTCATGTGTATGTTAGAACTTTCAAAACTTTCCAAAGGAGTTCTGGTTTTGGTGGTTGTCCACATTTCTATAGGCACTAAAGGAAGCCCCTGCAGACAATCCCATACAGAGATCATGGAGACTGAAACCCTCTCATCTATGAAGAGGGGAAGCTCACTCTTCTGAAGCAACAATATGAAATACCTTTAATTATGATTTAAAGAACCAGGGATTTGAAATAAATGTAGCAATCATTTTCACTGAGCTGCTCATATCTTGTGTTTAATTGAGGAATTGCAGATTTCTACACAGTAACTTCTAAACGTCTGCACATCCTTCTCTGAGTTTATACCACTTCCTGTGATATAGGTCAGTTTCCATGGTCTGGCTAAAAAGGCCGAGCATATGAGTAAGTCTGACACAGGAAGTACAAGTTTACCAGGAAGAGCAGTCCATATTATAGAGAAGAAAAGACAAGCAAAGTGCACAAAAGATATTCAGCGCAAAGATTATGGGACCAACAATATTGTTGCTAATGCAAATAAGTAATAAAATGCATTTTCAAGCTTCAGTACAGTATTCCACAAACATGGCGTCTGTTTACAATACGTCTTCCATACTTTAGTCTTCTGAGTGCTACTTGTTGGCCTGTTTGTTTTCCGTTCCTTTGCGCTCCTCAATTCTAGTTCTTGATGTAGGGGAACAAGAGCTTCCCCCCTGGCAACACGACTGTCAGAGTATCACTCTGCTGCTACTTGAAACTGCTGGAGGTTATTAATAACATTATAGTGCAGGCAGCAAAAAAACAGGTTTTTCTAATGTGTAACAAACATCATTATCGCTTTAAGGCCGCTTCACAATTAAGGCCACTTATTTACTGACCCAAATCTGACGGCAATGTAAAGTCACCTTCAGTATTAAGGCCACCATCTGCAGTCCCAGATATTAAAAAAACTTCTAAATTACCTCTCTGATAAGACCAACATGCTGAAGTATTTCCACCAGAAAAAAAGAAAGTGATAACCAGTTAAAATAAAAAGGCAAATCTATTTAAATAAATAGCCAAAACTTGGATGCACCTTCAGGTTTAAAGACACCCTTTTATTAAACACATAACACTGTATAACTATGTTCATAATCCTTCATAATCTCTCAGAAAAATGACATGCATACCAGCATAACATGTTGTCATAGTACTATACTATTATGCTGCAAACAATATGGATCTTTTATGTAGGTTAATTCATATTTACATACAGGCCTTGTATATGCTGAAAGTAGTGTTGATAACAGAAAGCCTGGAGCTTGCTTGGCAGGTGTAGCTCCCCAAGTCTTCTGCCCGCAGGCTGGGAAAAAACAGGGACCCATTGGTAGGCTGGTAAACCCGAGTGTTCAAGTCCAATATGGGTTCCCCTAAGTTCCTGAACCACTCAACTGCAGCTTGGCTTTGAAGGACAGCGTCGTACGCAGCACAGGACAGCATCAGTGGCTTGTCCAACGAGGCTATGCTGTCGTTAGGACGAGAAGTGAAAACTGAAAGAAGATGAGAAATGTCAGTCTACAGAGTAGGGTTTGTTCTTATATTTTAACTGTAGCGGATCTACATAACGCTGCTGTTTAACTCTGTTTTAATCCAGCTGGGGACAGTTTAATTTGCTTAGAAATGTTGTATACATGTTGAGAAAAGCATGAAGGATTTTCAGTGGTGCTGGAATAAGTATTAGGAACACCTGCCATTATTGTCAGCACTGGAAGCATGCCTATCATTACTGCCTCTAATTCTTACAGGGAAATTGGGAGAGGGAATCTGCATTAAAGCCTCGTCTTCAGAATTGTCCTTATATAGCCTTTCCCTTGTGAAATACAAGGCTATAATCTTGAGCCACAGTTACGAGATTATTTGTATTCCACTTTATAACATCAATGAAAGTGCAATGGCATTATGGGTAACTGGTTCTGCGCTATAAAAGGGCCACCTTACAATGGTGAATGGGGGTGCACTGGATCAGTCATTTCTTCACTTCTGCTGAGAATCTGTTTTTATTTAACATTAATTCAAAATATACAAATATTATTACAATTACTGCATCCTGGTCTCTTTGCTGGTCTGACAGCAGCTGGACCATTGAGTGAGTTTGAACTGCAACACACAAAGTGATTAAGTAATAGGAACTTTTCATCAACAACGTCTTTGGAATTCATTTCAAATGAAAGTATAGAAAGCAAGCAAAGCACCAAAAAAAAGAACGAAGAAAAGGGGGACCAGTAAAAATATTGCTAGTGCTAATAAAATACATATGTATTAAAATTGATTTGAAATCCAAAATAACCCTATTTCAATGGGGATATTACAGAACACACTGTAGATTACTTTAAGTCTCTGTGCTGATAGAAGTATGGATATAGTTATTACAGAAGAATGCAAATATCTATACTGTAATAAAACTCGTTTTCAAAAGACACCTGCCTTAACTGAACATTACTGCACAGTGGGAAGTGGAATCACTTTTTTCTCTCTGTTTCACCTAAGATGGCAGCTTGAAGCTCTCTGTTGCTTAGTAACTGATGGAACCACATGAAGGTTTTTAAAAAGCCTTTTGTCACTTCTAACAAAAGCCAGGAAAATTAATGTGGGACTTGTTTTGTGAACTAATTCTTCAGCCTGCAAGCAAATGTTTTGTTTGCCTTATTTCCTGTATTTTTGTCGGACTCGTGACCATTGGAGAGATAAGTGTTCTCTTTAATTTAATTTAATTTAATTTAATTTAATTTAATGTAATACACAGCCTAGCACTATTTTGGGAAAACTGCTAAGACCAATGTTGCATGTACTAACTATAGTGTTTTAGTATATTCCACCTGCATTTGTACCTGTTGTGTCTAAATGAAAAGAACATACATTTCAGAAGGGGGATTCATATATTTAACTGTTTATTATGTTTTGTATTTGTTATATATATATATATATATATATATATATATATATATATATATATATATATATATATATATATATATCAAACTAATATATACATGTAATTGTGTGTAATAAAACTCATTTTCAAAAGATACCTGCCTTAACTAAACATTATCTCAATATTTTTTTTCCTGTTATAATTTAATATTGATTTTTTTTTTTTTTTAATGTTTTAAATGTATTTTTAGTCAGAACACGCATATATAATTCAAATTGACATTCAACGCCAGAAAGATAATACATTCATGAATAACGTTACATTAATTCTAATTCAACGTGATATATACACTATGTAATAAAACACACATTTCATAAATAAAAATCAAAGCTATTTTAATGAGAATTTAACAAATGGGACTCAACAAAAGGCTTAAAATACAACTGAAAACATGCATGTGCTTAAATAATATATACGTGAGGCACGAGGCTCCAAATAATCAATTGATTAATGCTTGAGGCTCACAAAAAAATAAAAGCCAAAGTGATCAATAACTGATGAACAGGAAAATGGTTGCGTCTGTAGTTAAGCATATTATTCAAATTGTGTGTTTTGAAAGTGAAACAAGGTATTGTTCTTCTTTAAAAGGGGCAGTCTCTTGAAACATGGGAAACCAACAATAAGGTGCCCTTTGGTGCTATTAATTTGATTTTTTTATATTTTTATTTACCAAGTTAATACTAGTATATGTTTATCCAGTATTTTTAAATACTTCTATACTGTATTTGATTGACAGTAAAGTACTGTAAAATGTCATTTTTGGTTTTGCAAAAATACTGTGGTTTATAACAAGCAGCTCAGAATGTTAATTTAAGGACCCAAACACTAAATTATTTCTTACTGGCTGCAACATCAAAAGCCTGTTTTTTTTTTCACTCACAAAACAAATGTGAAAGTTACACCTAAGTAAAGAACTTCATAAATAAGCCCAAATGTTTCTGTTTGGGAAAACACAAAGGCAAAGGAACGTTTACCTTTTTTTTTCTTTATTTATTTTTTTTTAAACACAGTCACAAAACACAAAGGACTGTTTTAAGGAGTTTTGTGGCAAATGTTTATAAGGTCAACATTAGGTTATACAGTGCTTTGAAAACAGTGTTTCATGAACTGCAAACTTAATTTATTAATCAAAAGAGGCTTTAACAAAACATTAACAAATATTCCTTAATACAGTGCTTATAGTTTTGTGAATATGACCCAATAGCACAACCAATCTTATCACTGGACCCCTTAGCTTATTTTTAAAATCTGTTGGTTCTTTCCTTGTGTTTTACACTTCAATATTGAATATGCAAATAAATAAATTTTGCTTCTTCTTCCTCTGCTTTAGGTCACTTTCACTCAAATGGTCAAGCTGCAATGGCAGGGGACTGGAGACTGGAAACGTTTTTTTCCAGATTAAAGTACAAAAAAGGAGACATTTCCAATTCTACTAATGCTAATAAGAGGAAAGAACATTGATTTAAATGTAAATGTTAATGATAATTAGCAATACAGTCTGTGTTACAATTAACACAAACAGCTTGAGACAGGGCAAACTAAAAAAAAAAAAAAGTGTTTGCAGCTTGACAGCTTAATGGTAAAATCTTCTTAAAAGGCAGACAACTATCCTGTTCCAGTTAAGTTACAAAATTGGATGCATTGATTTATTATTATTATTATTATTATTATTATTATTATTATTATTATTATTATTATTATAAAAAAGTTACTCACTCTGCAAAAAAAAGTTTTGAAATAATAGCTGCATTTTTACATATTAGAATGTTTTTATATTGTAGCCCCGTCTCTAAATGTCACTGCATATACAATGTCTATTTTTGTAGCCCTTTTATATGTAAAATGATTGAATATTTTAAATATTAGCTCCCAAAGACAATTAGGAATTTGGAATCCTGTATAACGTAAATGGCTGTTTGTGTTTACATGAAATATAAAACAAGTGTGCAAAACACCTCCCTTATCCGGGCATTAGTTTCAAATTCCTGTGATACACATAGATCTCTTAGATGGTTTCTATGATATCCTTGGTATTCACACTTTGTGCTTGTTTGTTTTCTGCAAGCTGGAGATGTTTTATTTCAAATATTCATATTCTAGTAAATAGTCACTTCGCATTTTGCCAGTAGCAAAAATGAACCTGCTATAAACAAAGGTGTTTATTTACCATTTGCATCCCAAATACATTCCTCAGTTCTCTCTCCAAAAACACCTCTTCTGAAAACAAAGCTGAAAATGTGCTTAAACTTGAACTGTGTAGTCCTTAGTCTTCCACACAAACTGTACTTTCCAACACACCCATATAAAAAGAATGCTATAGAATTCTACAGTAGTGACCATAACACTATAGTTTACTATATACTAGAACTCCATATAGTATACTGCAGTTTGCAGATTTAACATGTATCCTTCATCCTACTTACCTAGCTCTGCAGAGCAGCTGCTATCCCATAGGTAGTAGTGGAGGATTACACTCCAGGAGAGGAAATATAATGCCATTCCGTTAGCCTTTGCCTTCAGCTGTTGCAATGGTACATTCAGTTAAATCCCAAAGAGACAGACTGCCATACCATGCTGCAATCTCATTCGATAAGAAGACTCAGTATGCTGCAAAACAGTATTGGCCAACAGGTATTGCACAGATAACACACACACACACACACAAACACTGCTGGTGCGCACCTACTTATTATGGAATTATGTAAAATCAATTCATTATATTATGCTTCATATTATTACAAAGTAAAGGGTAAGGTGTATTTAATTTCTTCTGTATATTTAGTGTATTGCATATTTATATTGTAATTGGAAAAGTTACAGAAATTCTATATTCTACAATCCTTACGCATCGTTCATGTTGGTGATTGTTTACTGTCTGCACTAGGCAATCTATTTTAACGAGAAACCATCCTGTTTGGCTGTCCAGTTTGTTTGTATTCTCTCTGGGACGTTTCAGCTCCAGTCGCACACGCTACTTTCCTCTTTGAAGCTACTCTGTCACTCGATCCACTAAATCTTATATTACTCTCAGACAGAAAGTGTGTGTTTCTTGTTATTGTATATTGTAGAGGGTTATACAGCACAACTCGTCTGAGTTGCCAAGGTGTTCCTATAATGATTTGTTTGCTCAATGGATTTGCTGACATGTATTCTGCAATATGTAAAAGCTACTCCCTGTTGCAGGTCAGCTTCAGTCTTCACAGGGATTGAACATGCATTTGCAAATACTGTGTATATACATGAAGATGCGGTTATAAATATATGTGAGGCATATTGAATTATTATAAACAACAGGAGCTCTAAATAAACAGCCATCTTAACCATTTGAATACAGACCCCTGTGACTCTACACACTTTTTAAAACCAGTTACTATTAAATATAAAAAAATTAAAAAAAACACACCCCTATAACACAGAATTATCAATGACATTTTGCCTTACAAAAAAGGGAAATAAAATCTATGTATCTTAGAAACCATGTTGGAAAAAATGAAAGCAGCTATATTCAGTTTCTAAAAGGCATAGAAAAAGATAAATCACAGAGAACTCATGTTCTTTGTAATGGTAATGCAGAGGCAGAAGCATATTTAGATTCTTAATTGTGTACATATCATTACGTTTAGCCTGTCAAGGTGTACGAGATAATTATTGAACCAGTTTATGTAATATAGTGCTGTATTGGACAAAAGGTTTTGTATGCTATTTAGGTCTGGATAGTATCATAAATCTACAAAATAATCATTATAAAATGTAGAGCAGCACAGTAAATTTCAGTCACTAGGGGGCACTGTGGTAATTCAGATATCTTATACATTTCAATAATATTTTATTTCTTACCTGTTAAATATCCTGTTATGTGTGTTCTGTATGAGTCGCTGTTGTTTGTTTATTTTTAGATCATTATTTGTCATGCTTAGTATCAATAAAAAGAATGGCACCTCACTTCCCCACAATCAGACTCAGATCGTTATGCTTTGAAAATGTAATTGTGAAGGCAGTAAATGGCAATCACATGGTTTCAGTGCATGTTTAATGCATATTTTTAGGGAGTGTGGACAAGCAATGTGTGCGAAGCTGCACTTTCATTAATTCTTCTTCTTATTTAGTCATTTAGCAGACGCTTTTATCCAAAGCGACTTACAGAGACTTGGGGGTGAACTCTGCATCACAACAAACCCTTTTCTTTAATCACTGGCCCACCAAGCCATTTACTCTTCTTGGAATCCAAGAAGGTGTCAGTCTTGAGTCATCACCAATTTATGTAACAACCAACTGTGATGTACTCATTTACCAACTCATTACAACATTTTACATAATCTGATTGAAACCATTGTATCCTAATTTAAATAGTGAATAGAAATCGAGTTTGAGGGAAGATGTGATTTATATTATAACACTAAATAACCACTTAAATCAATGAATCATCAGCCAGAAGTCTATGGGCTGGGTGGGTGTAATTTATTACAAAACCCATTATTGACAGATTAATCCAAAGTGCCTGTAGGTGCTGAGGTTTTGTTATCGTCAATCAGATTCAGGTTTATTCAAAAATATTGATAAAGTGTCTCAAGCAGCAATTCAGGATTCAAAATGACAGGCATTTAGCATAATAAACATTGCAGATTGCAACTGCAGATTGAAGCGTAACTCATTTTCTTAGCTTTATATATATATATATATATATATATATATATATATATATGAATGATGTTTGCAATTATTCATGGCGGTTCCTATTGCTGTTATTCAAATGCAGTTTTTTGTTTTGTGATAAGTCTGTGTTAAGGTACTTTTAACTTTCAGGAGCTGCTCCTCAATTCTAGTTGGCTGCCGCAGACATTTATTACATAGGCTAGATCAGTCTCTTCATAGAAATAAGCTCCATCTAGTGGTCATTAGTATTTTGGTTTGTTTTTCTGGCAATACACTGCTGTGCACTAGATGAACCCTGGCCAGTTGTCCAGTTATTAGTATTAGAAAGTTTTAGAAAGTTCTAGAAAGAAGTAGAACTCGCCCTGTATGGTGACTTTGTTATTTAATCTTTAGTACAGGTCAGTACACGTGACAGTCTTCGAGAAATTCTAGTCAATCGTCAGTATAGGACATCAGGATCCAGAAAAGGGACCACGATGTAGAAGAGGACTCTATACCTCTGGGAAGGGCTGGGGATTGCAAGGTCTTAATAAGTTCATGTTCAACTCTATTTTATTTTGAAGACTTGTCTGACTGTTGACTGAAAATCACCTCCAATCCTTACAAAGGACCTCCAAGACAAATGCAGATGTCTTTTTTGATGTCTCAGTAGAGGACAGTCTCTCTTCCTGCACAGCCAGCGCTATACCAGCGATCCAGCAGTACTGACGTCCTGTGTACTTTCTTTAAAATACTTATTGGAGGATATATACCTATAATGCCTCCAAAAGGCTTGGGACAGAGAAATGAATGTAGACATCTAACCTTTTTTTTTTGTTTTTTACTAATTTTACCCTAAAAAGTGGGATTCTGCAATGGCCAATGCCAACAGTGATTAATGAATGACAGTCAACATTGCAAAAGACCAACAAGGTCTACTCAGTCACTCTGTTCTGTAAAAAGTATACAAAAAAAGAACCATACTAGGCCCCTAGAGTTTCCACTGCAACAACTGTGTTGTTTGATAAAGGACCCTTTTATAAACTTAACAACAGAGTTGAAGTAACAAGTTGAATGTGTAACCAGGGGGTTCTGAAGGGAACTGTGTTGTGCAGCTTCATTGAGTAAATGGCCCTGCGAATTGAGGCTTCCCTATATGAAGCACTGCATACGGAACCCCCAATGCGTTGCTCACAGTCCTGACAGAATACACAGGGACGAAACTTGAATGGAACTAAAGCAAACAGCCTACCAGGGTGGAATAGCTCTATTGTTGGCGGAAAGGGAACATGCATCCTAGAATGTTATTCATTATCTTAGAGCATGCTTATGTCTGTGTAAAATGTTAACAGAATAGGACATTCTGGATCTTATAAATGAATAGTGATATAAATAATTGCGATGGATAACCAGGATAAGGAGCCAGTACAAATGGAATTGATGCATTCACTTAATTCAGTTTCTTTTCTCTGTCAGTTGTATATGCCTAATACAATAATGCTTTTATTTTATTCTCATTGTTCCCTAGTTTTTCATAAATTAGATGTTTGGATGAAATGTATTATGTATTACAATGCTAACCCATGTTACCAAGATAAATGTCAGTCAATACATAATTGTGTATTTTTTTCAAATTCTATGCACATAAATTAAATTTTAAAACTCCCCTTTAAATCAAATCCTTAACCAGGTTTATAGTACATAAATGCATAATATATAAACACACGCATAATATATAAATGAATGTTATAATGCTCAAAAGAAAGTTGTACCCCTCTACCCACTTTAGTGGCTCTTACTGTAAGTTCTGTGTTTAGTCAAAAAACACGTTAGCTGTCTAGTATTCTATTACCACTCTTTCTGCAACACAAAAATAACCAGGGGTGTAGTGGAGCCGGAGCGGGGCGGAGCAGCGCTCCGGCACTTTTTCAATCCATGTTTTTCAATTGCAAATGTTCACATTTATAAATACATATATTTAAAATATTTTCGTGTTCGAATTTTGTCTAAACACTTGTAGTAAGCATTGCCTGCGGCTCTGTGCCAGCTGTGCGAATTTGCGACAGACAGACAGCTAGCTATACGTTTAATAAAGACAAGCTGTCGGCTAAAACATCAAGTAATCTGAAAAACGATGTCACCACAATAAGCAGCACAGTTGCTGCTTTTGATTGGTCCATTATTATGCCATTAAAATATGCTGTCATTCCAGTTTTTTTTTTTTAGCAAATCACTTTTGAAAGTGATGTTGCTGACAACCAATCAGAGAAGGAGGCGGTTCGTTCCTTGGCCGTAACTGAGGTGATGATATTAGTAACGGTATTAATAATAATAAAAAACAACTCGCAAATCAAAAATGTCTGGTCTCGGAGGTAGTAAACGAACTCGTCAAGAGACTTTGATACAATATTTTGGCAATAGTAGTAAAAAACAGAAGATCGTTTGTTGTACGGCAGAAGCAGAACCTACAGTGGAACCAGAACCTACAGCAGTTGAAGAAAAAAACGCGGAGAAACAGTCATGGCCAAACATCTGGAGTTCTGAGGTATGGGAAGAAAAGAAACAACTTTACACTTTCCTTGACTGTGCGGATGGTAATCTGGGCTGTCGTGTTTGTAGACGTGTTTCTGCGCTGTCAGTTTTGAAAAGTCAGGGTGTTTCTCTGTCTTCTGAGTGGAAAAATTACAGTGTTGGGTACAATGGAAAAACTCGAGAGCAACAGCTACGATCTTTGAGAAAAAAGATAGCTGAACACAAGAAATCCAGCGCTCATAACAAGGCCACTGCATTGTTACAGCAGAACACAGAGGACATTATTGGGAAATGTGTTGACAGTGCAAAAAGGCGAGATCACGAAACTACCTGTAAAATATTTTCTACTGCTTACTACCTTGCAAAACAAAATCGACCCTATTCTGATCACCAGGCCTTACTGGAACTGCAAGAAATACATGGTGTTAATGTGGGAACTGGTCTTCATTCCAGATACAGCGCCACTCAAATTATCAACCACGTTTCTGATGAAATGGTCAAAAAGGCCTGTGAGAGAATAATACACATCGATGGAAAAATTGCTGTGTTAATTGATGAATCAACAGCTCTGAATGGTTCCCCAGCACTTATTGTGCATCTCAAATGCGAGACAGACAAGACACGTGACCCTCACTTCATGTTTTTGGAGTTAGTTGAACTTTTTGATCAGTCAGCTGAGTCCATAGTGTTAGCGCTTACTAAGTGTCTTCAAAAACACGGGTTTGACCATGCATACTTACAGAAGAATCTTGTTGCATTTGCAAGTGACGGTGCAAGTGTAATGCTTGGGAAAAAATCTGGTGTGGCAAAACGAATTTCAGACATGTACCCCAACATTGTTGTCTGGCACTGTCTAAATCACAGACTCGAACTTGCAGTTGCCGATAGTGTTTCTGAGACTACTGGCATGAACCATTTTCATTCTTTCATGGACAAGCTATACTCAGTCTACAGTAGATCAGCACTAAATCAGCAAGAACTCCGAAATTGTGCGAAGGAACTGGATGCTGTCTTGAGGAAAATTGGTCGTGTACTGGATGTGAGATGGGTTTCCAGTTCGTTCAGGACTGTCTCCGCTGTGTGGGAAAGTTTTGAAGTTCTGTCGACTCATTTTAAAGCTGCCGTAAGCTCTAAGCGGACTTCTGCTGAAAGAGCGACATACAGCGGTCTACTGAAAAGGCTGTGCTCGCCAGAATTTCTCATTGACCTCGGAGTTATGTACGATGCCTTATACGAACTTTCACTGCTGTCAGAGATTCTCCAGAAACGGACTACTACATTGGTTTATGCAGATAAAATGGCACGTAGAACAGTAAGGATTTTTGCATCCATGAATGAGAATGTAGGTACAAATACTCTTGAAGCGCAGATAGCTGCCATGGAAGGAACATTTAAATCTACAGTGCTGACGTCGAATCCCAAACATGTAAAAATAAATCATAAACAATTCCTTACCAAACTCGCCAATCATATGAAAGAACGACTTTTTACAACCACTGCATCAAATGAGAAGGTATGTTCATAAACCTTGTACAGATTTTTTTAATTTTAATAGCTAGCCTAATTGTTTGCAATTAACGAGCAGAGGGGGGCGTTAATTTCAGTTTCATGTGTAGTATAAAACTGCAACTGAGAAGTATAACAAATAAATTATAAACATCTGCACTCCTGTCAGTCTCATCGCAGGTGCATAGGCTAATGTAAATATAAGAATAGAAAAACACTCCTGCACAGTATATGTATTCTGCAAAATCGCACTTTTATTATTTACTTTATTTAATCCTACTCAAAACTACAAAACGCATATATATATATATATATATATATATATATATATATATATATATATATATATATATATATATATATACATACAGTTAAGGTTTCGAAAATACATTTTAGAAATGCTACCATTAATTTCAAATAGCTTATTCTTTCAGGCTTCTTCCGAGGTGAATTGCCAAAAATATGAAAGTCTTCTTTCTGAGCTCTTGGTCCTGGATCCACACCACTGGCCTGCAGAACTACCCCAGGGTTATGGCGAAAATGAAGTTGAAAGATTGTGTCGGCGCTTTCAGCTAAATGAACGTATTATCAAAAATGCATTTCGAGATTTTAAGGAGAACAACGGAAGAATTCCAGATGATTTAGCTCCACTTATTAACTGCACACGTGTGATCCCGTGCAGTACTGCTGAATGTGAAAGGGGATTCAGCCAAATGAACTTAATTATAACTGATCAGCGTTCCAAAATTTTAATCAAACATGCTTCAGCCTTAATGTTTATCAAGCTTCATGGACCCCCTTTGAGACAGTGGAATCCAAGCCCTTATGTGACCACTTGGTTGCGACACAATCATCGATCCGCAGATGACAGCCGTACACGGGTGGCAGCTCCAATTTCCAGCGACTCCCCTGACGCTCTGTGGCAGTTCCTATAGTTGACTAAAAACAACCTGTGATTGGTAAGTGCAACTTTTAATTTTCTATAGAGAGGGGAGATTTTACAGAAATTTGTTAAGTAAAATATGTGTTATATTATTATTAAAAAAAAACCCCGATTAAATCGCGTTAAATGGAAAGTGGGCGTAACTGTTAATACCTCGTTAACTATTTAATTGATTCTCATTGGGACCGCTCCGCTACTTTTTTTTTTACCACTACACCACTGAAAATAACAATTGAAAACAGCTTGTATTTGCCATTTACAACATTTTGCCAGACGGATATTTTTTATTTGACCACCACTGACCGGGTACGTGTATTTATTTGCAAATTAAGTACTTTTAAAAACTCGATTGGTCTTCCTCAATTAATTATACAATTCCTCGCTGAAATAATTTCTTTACAGGATATGCTTTTTTTCTCGCTGTGCATTTGATAATAATAATAATAATAATAATAATAATAATAATAATAATAATAATAATAATAATAATAATAATTACATTTTTATTATTTTGAAATGATTCTTAGATTTGTAAGAA
Source organism: Acipenser ruthenus (assembly GCF_902713425.1). NCBI lineage: Eukaryota > Metazoa > Chordata > Actinopteri > Acipenseriformes > Acipenseridae > Acipenser > Acipenser ruthenus. Next base: position 9,043,595 of record NC_081219.1, read on the forward strand.
GTGATACAATTTGATAAGATGTTACGATATATCATATAGCACATCAATATTTTTTGAAATAACCAGATGTAAATCATTCAGTAAGCTACTAAATTAAAAATATATACATAAAGTAATATTTAATTTTAAAAAACCCTCCAAATTGACACACAAAACCACACAGTTACTCACGGTTCCGTACCTGCAACTGCACATTTTATCACCTCTCCCTTCCCAATCAATCCTTCGTGACATCTCGTCATCTAGAAAGTAATGAAGCAAGTTGGTGGCTGAGTGAGTATACAAGCTTGGCTAACAACACTGCAAATCAACATTGGCAAGCAAGTACAAAGCGTACTGGAACCACCCACTCACACTTTTAAGCAAGGCTGGAATATATATTTTTTTAAATGCAAGAATTTCTGTTGAAACGCTTATGCAGGGCTCTTTTTACTCTTTATCGAAATGAACTGCATTAAATGGATTCTGGAAAATACAGTTCTAAAGTACAATTCATTTTTTAATATTACAGGATTACCATGCTCATGTACTAAATTATATAACCATTTGTATTAAAACTGCTCTACTGGTAATATGATGCTAAACTGTAGGTTAATTAAAAAATAAGTAGGCCAAGGACACACTTACACAAGTATTTTATTTGTACCATAACATTCCAAAACCTACATTAAGTGAAACTAATCTTCACCATGTTTTCTATAAACTTTTACTGTGGTATAGTAAAGCAAAAATATTAGATTAGGCGCAGCATGATACACATTTATGATTCTGTTGATGTAATACATACAGCTGGGTTAGAAAATATTAAAGAAACACCTTCCTTAAAGAACGGCATTATGGGGCAGGTCCAACACTGCCAGCCACGAATGCGCGGCTTTCTGCAGAGTGTGTAAACTGTCCAGGAAAGCACACACTCAGCATCCATCTATTGCTCCTTGGGGATCTTGTTGCTGTGTTCTCTGCTTTGTGTTTGACAGAAAAGCTGATAATCTTCGTTGGAAACCGAAGGGAACTTTATTGGAACCTTTGTGAGACGTTGGGATTACATTTTAATCATATATCGCTGCTGTTATTGAGACTTTAAACAAGTAGCAAATAAAAAACACTGTTATAATAGCAATACACGCAATATATTTCCCGGCAATTAATTAATTAACAGAAATTGTTCTATTCTGATCTTGGCACTTTTGATAGCAATGTTACTGGCAATATTACCGTAATTTCAAATATCATGAAAATTCAGCGATATGAAACATAAAATAAAACTAGCATCAGAAGATAAAGGATCCACTTTTACATTAAGTATACAAAATACACGTGATGCTTTTTTTAAAGAATATTCTCTTTGTGTGCAGTTTCAAAGACAGCTTCCCAAGTCAGACCCTCTAGCTGCAAGATTGTTGGCAACTATTTTTACACTTAACTCCTCAATTCAGTGGGATTTTGTGTATTGGCAATTATTGCTAGGAAAAATGCAACCTTTATTGGCTAGTGTAAACTGGCCCAAATATCTTTATTAGAGGCTGTGTTTGTTGTGTTATGTATTCAAAGCTTCTATGAGGATAGCTATGCCATATTTAATGCCAGCCATAATCTCTTTCAGTATACTCACATACTTCACATAACTCTATAGTTAAAATAACTGTCTAGCATTCAAAGTACAGCTATGCAAAGTTCCAGACAGAAAACTCGAAATACACCTGCAATCTGCAAGCAGACATTGGACTAAGGAGTTAAACTCCCACATTTATGTCAGTGCTAATAGTATTCAAACCAGGTAAATGTAACCCGGCCTCTCTTTGCAGTCTGTGGCATGCTACTGGTCTTACCTCCCTCTCCACAGCCTCCACCTCATTATTGACCTCTCCAAAGGGTTGGCTTATAAGAGATGTCAATCAAAATTTTGAGGTAGCACCAAATGCCCAGAGATGGAAATACATTTATAAAAACAATTCCGAGAAAGTGCTTGAAGAAATGTTAATTTGTTAGGTATTAATTAAATGGAATAAGTCATGTTAATTACTCAGCACAAAACAACACGCCTTCTTGGGTTCCCTTGTTTGCACAATTACATAGAGTATCAATCTTTAACAATCTGACAGTGTTATTTAATGTAGAACTTGTCAAATTAATCTAACTGATTATTTGTCTTATATCCTTTAGATATTAAATAATCTTTTTCACTTTGCTTAGTGTCCTTAGAGAGGAGTCATCTCTGCAGTGAATTGTGGGATTGTAGTCCTGTGCAAGGTGTTGAACTCGACAAAGAAATAAATATCCCCTGTTGCACAGTGGTAGCTCGAGTTAGGGTTAAGGAAAGGTCACGTTTACATGACGAATCAGTTCAATTTCTTAGTTTTGCAACATCTTTTCATTGTCAGTTTACTACCCCGGTACTGTTAGCAGTAGAAATGTCAGTGCCCTGAATGAGGAAAATGTGCTTCCAATCAGCTTTTAAAACACGTTAATTGCCGTTAATTGGTACTCAATTGTAAAGGTGAGGGAAGGGCAGCTTTTCTTGTTTTGAAATCAACACATTAATAAGTAGATGTGTTTTGATGTATTTAATATCTGCTGACAAACACTTCTTCAAGGCAATTACTGAGGAAAATACGAGTATCAGCCCACCCCTTGTTTAAAAAAAGTAGAACCTATTCTGCCTTCAATTGTATGTTTTTTTTTTAAAGAACATAAACTAGTGTGATGTTCGTCACTTCCATTGTATTTATCATTCAGAATGTATTCCATATTTTTTTTGAATAGCAATAGGATCGATCATAGTGTTGAACAGCACAACCTCAGCTCTACGTTGTTGTGTTTTGTCACAAATTTAAATGGCACTTTACCAGGCTCCACATATTCAGACACAAAAGAACCAGAACAATGGCTCTGCAATTGAGGTCCGCATCGGCACGAACAGGGATTCAGCCCTGTGTCCACCAACAAGGGTGGCGCTGTGGATGCTAATCAAATATTATGCTGGAATTTACAACAGTTTCATTAGAATTCTGCAGGCTGATGCATAAGTCAAATGATCATTTATCTCAAATTGCATTTTAAGATATCTTTAAATATTTAGAGCTATCTGTAGATCATGTGCAGATATCTTTAAATGAACACGAGAGCTCTGTAAATAACCAATTTTGAAGATATCTTAATCATTTTGAGATATCAAAAAATATCTGAAATTGGTTTACAGATATCTTTAAATAATGTTTTGATAGCATGGTACGCCATACTGTCATTTAGAGTTATCTCGAAATAACTTTCCTGTTCATTTAGCGATAGCTCAAAATAAACAGGAAGTCATTTCAAGATATCTCGAATGACTTCCTGTGAAAATCCTCTCTGTTTTGAATAGACTTCCTGTCCATTTAGAGCTATCTCAAAATGAAAAGGAAGTTATTTTGAGATACTGTATGGGTGCGTTGTTAAATTCATCGGTGCTCTGCATCGCTGAGTCGGAAGTGACATCACTTGGTGCTCATCGGTGCGGGGAATTTAACAGCAGTTTGGAGAATCAGCATAGCTGATAATAATAATAGAAAGGCTGCTGCTGTGGCATGCAAGGCTGTAGTTGATCTGTGCGAGCTGAAAGCTTATTGGGACGAAGGTTTAGTTATCTTTAACCGACTAATTAGGAGCTAGCTTGTTGTTACATTAAAATGTAGAAAGCAGCTGTAAATATTGATAAATATGATTATATTAATGGATACACTTTCAAATACAGTTCATCCACTTTTTGCAACTGTGTAACATATTTGTTTGAAGTATAAAAGGACAAACACAAAATAATCTGTTCTCTCTCTCATATCGAATTCTTGTACGTCACCAGCTCAGTCGGCTACTCTGGATAAGTTGACAAATGTGATATGGTTTATCAATATGTTTATCAGTGCTATTATATATTTATTAAAAAATATACAACTCCATACCCATTTTCAAAAGATTTGGCTTCTCTGAATCTACAATTACACTGTTAATAGTATCTCCATACAAGAAAACTTCCACAGTGGGAGCGGCCATTTTGGTTATGCTGCAGTTCACCGACTCTCAACCCCGGTGAATCCTCTGCTTCAGCGGTGACGCTCCGGTGAATTTAACAACAGTTCGTTGAGCAACTCCTGGTGAATTTAACAACGGTTTGGTGAATCTGCTTTACATCGGTGCATGCAGCTGTGAATTTAACAACGCACCCTATCTCTAAATGAACAGGAAGTTATTTTGAGATCGCTAAATGATTTAGAGATATCTGAAAATGACTTCAAGATATCTCAAAAGCATTTTGAGCTATCTTAAAATGATCTAAAGATATCTCAAAAACATTTCAAACTATCTTGAAATGATTTAAAGATATCTGAAAATGCATTTTAGATATCTTATTTAAAGCTCAGTTTAAAGATGTCTAGAGATCATTTTGAGATATTGTTAAATGTATTTTACATATCTTAATGATTTAGAGATATCTTTAAATATTTGATGATATATTTAAATAATTAGAGATATCTGGAAATGAATTTGAGATATCTCTAAATGATCATTTGGTTTGCCATATTCCAGTTGGTTGTTATATATACTGACTCAGTACAAGTATATCAATCAATAAACCCAACAACATAAAGGCTTTTCAAAACTCATCTACCAGTCTCATCTGAATGAAGCTGACAGCAACCTGTAGTCGACTTTGTCTATCATTTTGATGAAACTGGCCTGCACTTTCAAAATAGCGGCCTAAAAATGTTTTGAATCTGGTCCCATTTTTTAAAACACAAACCCACAGTGTTTTACTTCCATCTCACTAGGAGATTAAACTGTTGACAGGCACCCATGCGAATTACATCCAGTGTCAATAAAACTAATTTTTTGACAGAATGTTTATAACCCTTGTTTATCTCCCTCATTTGTATAAATAGCATTAGAAGGTGTCGGGTGTCCAGCCACTCGGGAGTCGATTAATTCCTTGAACCCTGAAGCTGTCCCCTTAATTGAAATACGCTAACAGGTAAAGACATAAAGGAGGTTGGAAAAAACACTAAAAACGCCCGTCATAACACTGTCAATAGAGTGTATGGCCATGTCACAAAGACGGCCGGAGTGGGTGGTGTCAGACCAGAGCCAGGAAATAAATAAACAGAGAGATGTGGTTTGGTGAAGCTGGGCGCGCGATTGCGCTCAGCATTTAATAATTAAACAGAACAGAACAGAAAATAAAAGGTTGGAACACAAAAACACAGGGCACGGCACTGGTAGCCAAAATAAAGAGACAAACAAAACGGACAGAAACTAACAAACAGGGACGAACAAACACGGTGAGAAACACTACTTATTATTCTTGTTATTATTATTTTTACCTCCTCTCTCTCTCCCGTTCTTTCGCCCTGAACACCCAACCCCGAGTGACAGAAATGTGCATCTATATATACTGTTGTGCTGGGATTCAATTACTAATTAATTACTCACTTGAATCCCAGCACGTGAATTAGTTAAGTGTACTCCTGTGACCACACATTACATTTTACCAGCACGTGAAGTGATTTATGCCCTCCTCGTGCCTAAATATAAATCTACATTTTTAAATACACGTGAAACACAGACCCGTTTATATCCCGTGTACCAATCTCTATACACCAACATTAACACACGCACGCAACATACAACATATAACACACAAATGCACACAGGGGCGGGGCACATTGCCACAGGCCATCATGTACAATCAAGACGGCAGTGATTGTGCGTGATTTGTTAGTCTCAACATAGTTAAAGGATACAATCAAAAAATAAACCATGCATGCTGGTGCCTTGTTCTATGGCAGGATTCAATCAAACATAGTATATATGTGTTTTTGACTCATCATGTCATGCTATGTCTAGATTTTTGATTGAATAGTGCCATAGAATAGAAGTCATAAGCGCAACAGTATTTTTTTTTTTTTATTGAATCTGCACCTAAGCCAGCATAACCAACTCCTGATTAACTCCCAATTTGAAAGGTAGAAGGTGTTTGGGTCAGCATTTGATGTACCCACAGAGCTATGAGGGGAAAATCTCATTCAGCTGACTGTAGACAGTGCTACTGTCCCTCCCCGTCCATGAACAATGATGGTTAGTTCAGGTTTTGCTGTGCGTATTAATTATACATGTAGCGTTGGAGGTTCATACTGTATATATTATATTACTTGCATGACATTCCTCCATGTAATTACATTAGTATCAAAGCAGCGACAGACGATCACAAGTCAAATGAGCTCAGTTTTTAATTTGCAGTTAGTTGTTAATAAATGAGTTGTTGCATAAGGACTGAATGGCAGCGCCTACTCATGACCCCATTCAAAAGAAATAAAGATCTCCCACCCTGCCACTTGTGATCACAAGAGCATAACAAGTAAACCAAATTTCTGGGGATTCTTAAAAATGACTCATTCTTCTTCAGTTGTATGAATTGAAGGGCTCGGCAATTCACCCTTGCATGTTAAGTATTTGCATTCCCAAAAGCTCAGCCTCGCAAAAAAAAAAAAAAAACAAGACAATCAGAATCTTCATTTCATTAAAGATCACAAACATACCCAATGCAAATTGAAATTGTCAAAAAGAATTGTCTAAAAGTCTCTGTAGAGCAATGTTTGCTTGTTAATATATATATAGACCAGTGGCGTGCCGTGACAAAATGGACTCGGGTTGGGGTTGCTCACTAATGATTGGTCAGCTGTCAGAGCTTTGACTTTCCCATTGGTTGCTAAAGCAGGGCCTTCAAGTGAGGCAGAGAATACCCTGGGAGATGTATGGCCCGCCTCTGCTCACTCCTGATTGGTCGCCTGTCTAAAAAAAAAAAAAAGGACATTCTTCGATTCGCCTATTGGTTAAACTCACTCAAGACCTTCAACTGAAACGGAGAATACCCTCAACTGCTTTTTTTTCAAGCGTCTGGTCGTTGTTTTAAACTTATGCGGGGGAAATGCAGATCTCTTATTGGCTGTTCACATCCCCTTCAGGAAACCCCTAGACTCTTAAAAAAAACTCTTGTAAACCCTGTAAGTCATCTTGGATAAAGGCGTCAGACAAATGAACAAATCATACTAAGAGTAGTATGTTTCATAGTATAAGCAAGCACACTGTACGCAAGTGAGTGAGGCAACGTAATGCCATTTGACTGACAGTTTACTTGGTACTGTCTGGTCAGCAGAGAATACCTTGAAGGTCCTGACGGCACGCCACTGATATAAACATTGGAGTCAAAACATCTCTAATTGAATTTGCAAAGTTTATTTAAGATTATTTGTATTTTTATACAAATTACAAACTCTTTGGAGGATTATTGTAATTAAAAAATAGAAATATTGTACAATCTGGTCTTTATTTTTCCAGTAACAAATATCTAGTACTCACGACTTCATATAATGAATACTAAACAAACATAATAATAAAATGAAGTGCTTGTTTGTTAAAGACATCTTTAAACCTGGGTCTTTGAAGTCTGCACTTCACTGCAGAGCGGTCAGACAAAAACACATTCAGTTTTAAGCATATTAGGTAAATAAGACAGTGAAGACAGTCCTAATTTACACTACCATTTCCTGAGTTGAAACAACACTTGTAAAAATAGCATCCAAACAGCTTGAAGAATAAACCTGTAGAAAGTGTGCAAATCTTGAACTCGTTCTTCAGTAAAATGATCCATTAACAAGGATAGAAACATGCTTCTAAAATTAGAAATGATAATAAACAGGTCTCTAACAATATAATGGCAGTGCAGTGGAAAGTTTTAGGTAATGTTTTACAGTAATCAATTATAGTAATAGGTTCTTATAATACTGTACATGTAACAAGGTAACATATTTCAAGGACAATGGATTGTCTGATATTACTACGATTAGTAATAAATATTTACATCTTTATAAACTATAGGAGTTTCCAATCTTATCATAATTAGACTGCAAGAGCCTCCTATATTCAACACAATCACCTCTAGTGACTTCAGAACATCTGTACAAACCACTCTGCAAAACAGCAGATCAAAATGCCAAATGATTTTTGAAGAGGAAAAAAGAATGTATTCAATAAGAAAACGCTGCCACAATGAAAAAAATTGAGCAATATAAAAATGTACTATGAATGTGAGAAACCAGAGGAATTCAAATTGTTTGCAACTAATTATAAAAGTGCACCCTGCTTAAATATAAGGCTGTAAATATATCTCTGGGTTCTGATGACATGAATAAATCAGGTTTTTAAAGTGGGTTTACAGCTTTATTATGTACAGTTGGCCGGGTATACTTTGTTACTTAAATGATGAGTATTATTGTTAATAATAATTACAATATAATATAATGACAGCACAGGTGGGTTCCCTGAAGCTGTAAATCCTACTGTGGTTTATACCGGTGGGGTAAAGGTAGATCAAAGCAGCCCCTAAGTCATGCACATCAACTGCCTTAATAAACAGTCCTATCTACAAGAAAAAAATAACTACGTACTAAAACGCCTCTGTAGACAAACTGTTTCTCACTTTGCATCTCCATGTTAATATGGGACTATATGAACTGCTACAGAGCAGTTTTGATGTGGACCTAAATGCATTCTCCCCCATACTTGATAAGCTTAAGACAGTCTAATTGCATTATGTTTTCAAACACCTTAATTAACATTTTCTTTTTCTTCCACACCAGAGCTGTATTTTATTCAACACTAACAGCTCTTCACCTTAAATTGTATCCAACGCTGGTCTGCACAAACATACTTAAGACAGACATAAATATATAGGCAAGCCATATATTGACAAATATGTGGCACTAAGGTCTTGTTAATTGCTAAAAATGCAACCAAACTAAAAGAACAACAACAGTGGAAGTGAGGCATAGAAATGCAAATGATACTGTTTAGTGTAATAATCTAAAGACATCACTGTCATGAAAAGAAGAAAGGGTGCTTCACAAGTCTGGCTGAAGCCCCGAAACAATAATCTCATTTCCATGGCGTTATGTGGCTTTGGAGAAATGCTCCCTCTTTGATTTCAAAGAGAGGGATATTATCGGCAAGCTGTGTCTTGTTTCAGTTCAACCTGGGTTCTTTGGAAATGTAAATGGATTTGTGTGGACCAGTCCTCTCTACAATCAAATGTAAATATATGTACAAAACGCAAACCCTGAATGTTTTCTCTTGTAAGGTGTATTCAACAAGGCTCTTGCCTTATAAACCCACAATCGACAGAATCAGCCCTTTTTTGTATCCAGTGAAAACCTCCGTCATGTGATAACATTTCTGGCTACCGAAGGGGCTATAGAGAATAAATAAGAAGCTTCAAACATCATTTTAATTGTTTGGGTTGTTTTGTTTTCCCCATTTCCTATAGTGGTTCTGAGTTCTGGTGCTCTGATATTGAGTTATGCAAATGTTTCCCTAATCTGCCTTTACATGGATTTTAGCTGTTTTGAGCTTGCCTAGAGAATCCTAAATGCCAGCAGTGAACAGCCGTCATCATTCCAGTGACAATTCACTTTTACCTCTGCCAGCCCTGCCTGCTCTACATTTACTGTATGCAGATAGAGAGCGTGGGGCTAGCAGAGCTGAAGACTGTTCAGCTCCTGCACTCACGACACTCCAGGTAAGCTCTTACAAACCTCAAGATCACAGCAAAAGAATTCAGAACCACTCAGAATCACTGCAGACACCATAACATGGTCCGGGAAATGTAAAAAATAAATTGAAATGACTTTGAGCTCTACTCAGTTTTCCCTCCCCTCTAATATTGGGTAGGACCGCGTAGCTCTCAGCACATTGAGAGTGGAATACAAGTGTCTTGTCCAGTGTTGATGTTTTTTTTGTGACTGGGCTGTAGCACACCTGTTGCTTGTCACAATACATTGCACATATTCATTTAGCTCAACTTTAAACATGTATCACATCTCATAATGCTAAACAACATACTGAAGATTCCAAATATGCATAACAGGCCAACATAGGATTCGACACACATGGGGGGAAAAAATAAGCATGTGGCAAAGTTAATTTCTGAAAATACACCCTTTGGTAGTAACATTAAAGGGGGAACGGCTTCCGCTGTAAATACACTGTTTCATGTTTTCCCATCACTTGCAGGTAAAATCCCCATCTTATAGACCCTTAGCCTTTCACTGCTCTATCTGAGTCAATAGTCTGACTTGTTTTCCTGGTAAAATGGATGGACGCCTGTGGGAGGGTAGTGGGTGGAGCTTTAGGGAAGGACCAGAAATGACAGCACACAGGAGCCGGAAGTGTCGTTTAGTCCTTGGAGCCCTGTACCTTCAATGGTACAGGCAGGATTTTATTTTAACAAACAAAAATAGAACAGTCCAGTATTCCAGAAAATAAACAAGAAAACCACCTGGAATACCAGCGATGGTAAACTCAGGTTTCAAATAAAAAGAATAAACAAAAACATCCCGTTACACACAACAATAAAGGAAGCACTGGGTTTCTCTGTGCTCCTGCAGTGGGTTTCCTCTCACCGCCTCCTGGCCCCCTTCCACGGATTACTGGCTTGTCCTGGGTTTCTTCCACTGCGGCAATCCACCAAAGTCCCTTAAGTTTCAAGCTTCTGCGAATTACAGCAGTTTGATAAAACAAAACAACAACAAAGCACAGCACGTGTTTTCAGTTCAGGACAGGGGGCCGAATGGCAAAACCATACTGCTTAAATACTGCCAAGTCCCACCCCTGCAATCAGCACGCTGCCTCACGTCAGCCAATCGATGAGAACAGCACAGCTGATTGCAATGATGGGACCTGACGGCCGCATGGTCCCACCTTGGGCCAAGATGGCCGCCTGACCCGGAACTTCCTGTATGGTCAGAGTTCAGCCTCCTGACCCAATCACGGTCAACCCTACACAGCGCTGCCGGTGGTCGGGAGGGCGAATTACAACAGGGACTCCTTTCAATCCTGTCACAACGCCACAGTTCAATGCTTGGCTTTGGTGTTTTTCCATCAGCACTGGTCTTGCAGGGGATAAACAGGCAACATCACCAGCCCATCAGGTATCCATGCGTAAATCTTTCTGTGTCCTAGTTAACCACGCTGCAAATCAATTGGATTTAATTAATGCCTAAACGGATTCATATCTGGATTTAGTAAGCAGTGATATGGTTTTCATTTACACTGCTTGGTCGGGTGGATGGTTCATCATATCAAAGTAAGGATTAGCAAGTCATATTTCCCTGGAATGTGCCATTTGTTAGTTTTGAGCAGTTATTTTTATTTATTTTTAATATTATTACATGTCAGGGACTATGCAAGATGAATGAGTCAAAACTGTGTGTTATATATTCCAGGTGTTTCCATTTGTCATTCTTTACAATTGTATATATCGGACAATGTATACCGTATTTTAAAAAGCTAAGGGTAAAGCACAAACTATGTGGGGCAAACCAGGTCAACATTCTAGTGAACAGCAAACAAAACCTTTAACGGGCATCTATTATATATATGTATATGTACATTCTAAACTTAAACACTGAACATAAACACATGCCTTCTCTTCTCTTGCCCTCGCGTGACTTAACTCAGAAAAAACGCCTTGGTTCTGCACACAAGCTTGGCGAGTTCAGAGGTTATGAAACTGGCCCCATGTTGGCTCCAACAGTCGTCAGCACCGTGATGTTATTTAAGTAGCAACTGGGCCAACATGGCGAACACAAGGGGTCAGTTTCTCAATTTTCTGCGATGTAGCTCGTTCCCCGCCTACATGATGACGATTTTGCCCTTTCTCTTTCATTATTGGATGTTGCAGTCGGTTACAATTCGTGGCTCTCAGAACCGGAAGGTCGGTTGTGTTGTTCTACTCTGTCTGCCACTGAGAGAAATCAGAGGGGAGCGGTTTATTACGTTTCAAACACAATCGGTACGCTTTGTGGTAAGGATTCATATTTGGTATTGTATACTGCGCGTTACAACTGAAGAATGTTATTTGAAACGGTGCTGCGCTATATATATATAACGTAAACATGATATTTTGAGACAGATTTCTAAAACCATAAAGCTGTCCCTATGTCTGCACAGTTTGACATAAGCAGTACGTAGTTTTGTTAAATCAATTGGCATGGGTGCATCTTTATTTACAAATAAAGTGTCTTTTGAGTTATGATGATGCTTCGTTCTATACATGTTCCGTTCGAGCTTAGAAGAAACGATTCCTCGGCTCCTGTCTAGTCCTTAAACTAGGAGTCTTTCTTTTTGATGTCATTTCCTGTGTGATGTGTACAGTCCAGGCATTCATAAATGTATAGATAAACAAATACCGTTTAGTTACATTACTTTAAATTGGAATGCAAGCAGTGTTGACGACACCATTCGCATGTGCATTTATTTAATATCATAATAAACAACACAGTTTGACACGTGCCCGAGTATCTACCGTACTCCTCCTTCACATCGTTCCTGTAGTGGAAATCCAAATGTAATGGGATTAGCCATACCCTTTAAACCCAGATTCAGTGTTACATATTCAAGCCTACACAGGTTATTCAGCAGCTGCCCCTCACGTGACAGATTAATTTGTAATGTAAATCCCTGACAAAGGCCACCAGATATCTGGGAGGCTCAACTGGGACACATGCTGAACTGGTGGTCGGTGGGAAAACGTCGAAATTTAACATTACACACAAAAAAAGTGTGTACAGTAGTCCCTCGCTGAACCGCACATGGCAACCCGTCTGTTTCCCGAAATAACGACGTGTAAATCATTGCGCTAAAATAACATTAATGTTTTCTCTGTACACATTACATTATGTAAACTTTTTATTTATTTATTTATTTGGCAGACGCCTTTATCCAAGTGAAGTTATTTGGCAAACCCCTCCGCCCCATCCCCAGTTGTTCTGCTTTCCTTGAAGAAGGAGAACATTTCAGGGTACCATTCTACTCGTGAGAAGTGTTACTCATAAAAAATGTTAGCATATTTTTAAAGTGGAGACGATTATTTATTCAGAGATACTAGGGTATTTAGTAAGTAAAATGTCTGAGTAAGGAAACATGGGCAATACTGTCCTCACCCCAAGTCTTGCTGTTTATCATTCGTTATTTACAAACGTTTGAACACTACTGTCTGTTGTGAGATATGATGCTGTACATGCTTTGTAAACTTAGAAAGGCTGTGAAACAAAGTATGTTACACCGTTTCTAATTGTTCCTGTAAACATTTAACCATTGTCAAGGGTATGCATTTCACATGTGTGCAGTGTAGGGTTATTTATTCAGTCTTTCATAGAAATGACGGAGTGTACACAAGTAGTCTGGCACACTAATGGCTATCACAAAAAAAGTAACTGTAATGGAGGACTAATCATAATGCCTTTTTTTTTAATTGATTACAAACATTTCCATTCTGTTAACGTTTTAAATGTTTAAACGTGTTTAATCCAGTCATAGTTTCTTTTTTTTTGGGTCAAAACGAAGCTCTGTATCTGGTGCAATCTCCACTGTAAGATTCATGGCAAATGTTTAACTTACTAAAGTATTTCCGTTCTGTTTTGTTAAATTCATGCTGTGTGGATTAAAGCTGAGTTTAATGTAACATCTAGTCCCAAAAGCTTTAACTTCATTTAATGCACAGATCTAGGCCCCCAGATGTTGTTTTTGCACTGCAGGGTTATTAAATCATTGCTTCCAGGATGTCCTGGTCATTTATATAGCATTGCACTTAAACACATTTCCAAATACAGACACAAGCAACTGGATAAAATAGCAACAAGGATTGTGAGCACAGTGCTGCTACTGGAAGTGGAGAGAAAGAGGTTGTATTCATCAAGTGGAATTCAAATTGCTGTTCAGATTCACAAAGCCAGAAGGCTCCATCAAGGTAATTGAACAAAAAATGTTTTTGCTGTTTTTTATTCTTCTAAATTATGAATCAAATCATGTTTATAAACAGATTCATGATATTTAATAGTTATTTTGAAAACAAGACACTGTTTGCAAATGTATGGACAAATAATCCATGTAAATTAATGTTCAAGAGAAATTGTAAAAATAACCAAAATGGCCACTGCAGGGCAGACTGTTATATGAAGATCACAGTGAATTTGTACCCCTGTAAAATAAACATCTGCAAGCAAAACTTGCATTAAATGGTTTTGTTTCCCCTGTATCGGTCATCCTCATTCTTCTCTTTCTTGTTATATTGGCTACCCCAATTGGCCATGTCAGTGTAGCCAGTTTACACTATGTGTACAATTCTGCATCTGTCCAGACAACCTTGCAGAAAGAGTCTGTCTTCACTGTGGCAGTGTCTCTAAATCCCAAACCTCAAGTTTGTCTCTATTCAGTAGTCTCGTCCACAATTCTCATTACCCTATATTGTACTTGCTCAAGACAAAATATTGACTTGGTTTGAGGATCCCTTTTGAAATGAATGTGGGTAGTGGATATGGTTTTCCCCAAAAATGCACTTGTTGATTTTAGTAAGAAGCAAGATAAAGTTAATCAAAAGAAAATTGTCGCTTATAAAGTTTTTCCAGGACACCCTGCAATTATTAGATTATATGGTGCGGGGGCTCAATAAAATGTCTCCATTAAATAATATCGGGTGTGAGTTATCTTATTACTAGCTGGGTATAGTTATTGGGGTTAAAATGGAAGTGTTCATTCTAAATCAATAACCTGTGCTCAAACCATCACTGTACAAACTGCATTTTAAGGCCGACCTGTAATTTGGAGATCCATCTCATATTAATTAATGCATATCTGTGGGAGGACGAATGGGGGTGAGCACAATAGAAAAGAGTTAAATGAGGAAAATCAGTGTTATTTAATCTACGAAGGGCCAGCAGTGCGCTTTTGAACAGTACTGCATCCCAGTTCACAGGAGACTTGACCTTTTAATAAATGTACTGTACACCTACACGGTTGTTAAGTAGCTCACTAGGTTAGTAATGAGACTATCAGGAAATTAGGAATGGGCAATGTTAATGAAGATGCAATTACATTATCAGTGTAATAACCTTTGAAAGGAACCCTTTTTTTTCTTTTTGAAAATGTGCCACCCTCCCTACTGCTATGCTACGCTAGGAGTACTTCAGATCAGGGCTTGAGTTTTACAGCTGAACTCCTTTATGAATTAAAGTGGTTGTACTGTAGCCAACAAAATGTAATACAGGAGATGTCGGTTTTCATAATCTTATAATTTATTACAATCTTAAACACATGCAGTGCTTAATTCTGTTAAGACAAATCGAATATATTCCCAATTAAATAATGAACTTCTCCATTTATGAAGAGCCTTAATAAATCACCTGGATTGAGGTTATTGGGATTTTCAGACAGCAAAGGACCACATTAGAAAGCACTCCTCAGGAGCTTTGTTTTCCTCTGTTTCATTTAAGAGCCCCGTAACAATGACAACCCTGGATGACAAACTGATGGGGGAGAAGCTCCAGTACTACTACAGCAGCAGTGAGGATGAGGGTAGTGACAGAGAGGAGGAAGGGGCTGAAGGGAGGAAGACCATCCACAATCCTGAGGTTCTTGAGATGGATTACAACCAGGATGGGAGCGCTGTTAATACTGGTAAAAAAACAAGACATTGTAGACTCTGTAACTGACCACTGAAGCTACTTCTGATGTATGTTTGTGTGAACCCAATTTAGGGTTCAGTTTGATTAATCTGTACCCAGACAGGA
The DNA here is from genome assembly GCF_902713425.1 of Acipenser ruthenus. Classification (NCBI taxonomy): domain Eukaryota; kingdom Metazoa; phylum Chordata; class Actinopteri; order Acipenseriformes; family Acipenseridae; genus Acipenser; species Acipenser ruthenus. The sequence continues at coordinate 9,059,245 of NC_081219.1, forward strand.
TCATCTGGATTTTATTAGAATATTTTGCAGCCCTGGATTGCATCAAACACCTGTCGGTAGTTATCCCGGGATTACACCTACAAAAAGGTGCTTGATGCAATTCAGGGTAATTGACCATGAACCTCTTCTGTTCTGTATCCCAAATGCTCCAAGCACATACTTTACTTCAGTCAAATGTGAGCGGAAATTCAGTTTTTGAATAGGTAAATATTCACGGGATAAAACTTGGCGAGTTCCCAGAAAAGTATGAACAAATTTAGAATAAACTATATAAAACTGAAAGTGAGAAATACATACGCAAGTACAGACTAACTGACAGGAGCCTCCACGTATCCCCAGATTTTGATGCTCTTTGTAGCCGCTGTTCCGATTGAGATGTCCCGACTCACAGTATCGGTTATGAAGGTGTAAAGGGGCCGGGTGTAAGTACAGACTAACTGACAGGAGCCTCCACGTATCCCCAGATTTTGATGCTCTTTGTAGCCGCTGCCCGACTCGCAGTACCGGTTATGAAGGTGTAAAGGGGCCGGGTGTTTTGGTTTGCAGGACCGAAAGGTGTCATCAATGACTGGCGTAAATACAAACAGCTGGAGAACGAGCAGCGGCAGGAGCAGCGCTCGGAGATGGAGCTGCTCATCAAGAAGCTGTCTCTGACCTGCCGCTCACACCTGGACGACGAGCGTGAGAAGGACAAGGAGAAGGAGCTGCAAGAGAAAATCAACGGGAAGGTGAGCGGCCGGGACACACTAATTCATCATGGTGGCAGGACTTAGGATACGGGATGACTCCACTGAAAGGAGTGAATACTAAGGCTTCAAAATAAATTGCATTCTATATTCTGCATGTGTCTCTATATAACTTGCTGCTAAACTTTGGTTTTCACAAACATACATGGGTTTGTTACTGTAATTCCAAAAATAAACCTGATATTAGTGTCTTCACTACATCATGTAATCGGAATCAACAGTGTTTAGATTAGAACTGATCATGTTATGTAGCAATGTCACCAAACATAATTGAGCAATTAACATGTGTTCTTAATGTGTGTGTGTTTTTTTTTTTAAGAATCAGTTACCTGGTTATTCATTACACTTTCAGAATAATTTGTCCATTCGTAGTAGTAAACTAAGCTTATGAACTTGAGACCATGTAGACATAGCATTTTACCCCAATTTTTAAGCTTATAACTAAAAAATAAAAATAAATAGGGAAGTTAATTTATAATCTCCTTCATTTAAACTGTAAACTTTGAACTGGGGTAAATCATTGAATACAACCCTTAGTGTTTTTGTGTGTCTGAATTTCAGGTGACCCTGCAAGAATACAACCAGCTTCAAGCAGAAAACGACAACGAGGACTTTCTGCAGCAATACAGAAAACAGAGAATCGACGAAATGAGAAGGCAGTTGTACAGCGGGAAGAGATTCGAGCAGGTCTTTGAACTGGGGAGCGCAGAAGAGTTCTTGGACACTGTAGACAAAGAGGTGAAAGGCACGCTGGTGATGATTCATATCTATGAAGACGATATCCCTGCCTGCGAGTCAATGGCGGGCTGTATGATATGTCTAGCCGCCGAGTACCCTCTTGTTAAATTTTGCCGTGTCAAAAGTTGTGTGATTGGTGCCAGTGCCAGATTCACTGGGAATGCCTTGCCTGCTCTGCTGGTCTACAAGGAAGGAGATCTGATTGGCAATTTTGTGCGTCTCACAGATCAGCTTGGAGAAGACTTCTTTGCAGTAGATCTGGAGGCGCTATTGCAAGAGTACGGCCTTCTGCCAGATAAACATGCAGTGATCCCAACCTCTATCCGGAATGCCTCTATCATGTGTCACACACACAGCGATGAAGACAGCGATCTGGAAATTGATTAGCTTAAAACGGAAATTCAAGTCTGTGATATAAAGCAACAAATATATGATTAATTATGATCCTAAACATGTTTGCAGGAACATAAAATCTGCAATAATGATGTGCTAACACCTCAATCAAGATGTGTTTATTTATTTTTATCTCTTCTTTTCTGTTTGTAAGTCATTCCCTCTTTATCGACCGAGTGGTCTTGATCCCTGAGCTAAAGGTGTGTTTTCTTTGAAACGTTCAGCTTGTTGTTGACATAGCTAGTGCCATTTTAATATATAAATTTGATTGCTCATCAAATAAATTGGATCCACATATGCTCCAATTTGAGGGACTGTGAAAGCACAGTTTTAGACAACATTATGTGTTCAAGATTTCAGCCATCCTCTCAAACAAAAGAGAAACCCTCACCACGGCAACACATAGTTTGCTTACCTTGGGCTGCACAAATGTAGGGTATGTCGTTTGCATAACTGGAAAGATTGGTTAGCATTGTTTTACATGCAGGTTGTGTTTTTTGTTGTCAGACGAAATCTGGCAGTGGGGGGATTTCTGATTATTGATCATACTGAACGATACATCAGTGATTGGGAATCAATTATTTAAGGTTGGTTTAGCAACTGCAAAATCACCCTGTGTGTCATCTAGACCATTAATTCAGTGTATTCGTACAGGTGTTGCTAGAAACAGGTAGATTATGAAAGAAAGTGCTAAAACATCGAGTTAGCAGTCGCAGCATCTCATTAGAGACTTGACACCTGATTATTTATAAAGCAATAATCTAATCCAGTCTTAAACTATTGCAATACCAAATATTCTGCTGTTATTAAATACCTTGAACTTTTAATGTAAATGTTTATTAACAAGGGAACGAACTTTTGAGTACTTATGTGGTTTTGGAAAGTACATTTTCAGCCTGTCTTACTGTGCAATTATGAGAATAATTCAAAGATAATAACATCTTGGTATGAACCCCATGCAATATGTACAGCAAAGCTACAAATACAAGCCTGTGGGGGCACAGTTCAAACCTCTTGGCTGTGCAATCATAGTCCTCATTGAGAGTTCCCCTGCAAATGGTAATAATTGTTTTTTAAGAACTCTTTCAGTCCATTGGTACTTAAACAGTACAGCAATGGCCAAATCACAGGAGCCTGTCCTGTTTGCATGCCACTCCACTTCTAATTAGAACTGGGAGGCTCTCGTAGTGGCAGTTGATGTACATGGCATTGTGTTTGCTGAAGGTGCTCTTACAATGCTGAGTGGAACTATAGTAAATGTAAAAACCATCCAGAGGGACAGGTCCAGCTTCTTCACAATCAGATCAATAAAAGAGCCTGTTTTTAATAGCCCAAGTTGATGCATTCAACCACAGCTGCATTAAGTGGAGAATGGAATTAACAATGTGGTCTTGTGTGTGCTCCCATGCTTGCAATGCTATTTCCTTAAAGGACTGCTAGTCAAGGTTTTAAAATCCATGTTCAATGTGGGTAATGCAGCTATTTCAAGCAGCATTCTATAAATGAGAAGTGGCTTGCTGGTGCCTAACCTGGACACAGCAGTTTATCTGCAGTATAGTATTGTATTTGCATAGCCTGAATTAACATACAAAACTAATGAAAAACCACAATCATCTATTGTAGTCCCATTGTTAACAGCCTTCCTCCTTGGTTTTGTGTTCCACATGTATAATGTTTTGCTGTCTACACTGATTGCTTCCCTCCCATGCCACCTCAGCAGTTCATACGCAGCACTGATAATTGGGAATCCTCAACTAACCAGTCGTTTCTGGTTCAGCAAGCGATTGGCAATGACGATAACCCATTCCTTTTTCTAATGTCATTTTGAATTCCGTGCTGGGATTTTAAAACTCTGTTGTTTTCCTTTCAGCTTTTACACAAGGCAGAATGACATTCCTGTTAGGATTTTGATAAAAAAAATAATTTTGTTTGATGACAGAAATGACATAAGCCACAAGCCAGAATTATTTTGTTTTCTTACAATAGACACCTATTGTGCTGTAGATATACTGAGCAAAGAATGCATGTTTTAGAAAAGGTTGCTAGTTGTAGAAAATAGGTTGTCAACCTCAGTAGAGAGCTTTACTGTAACCTTGCATGCTGTTGAGATACATTTAAGAGAATACAGGATGTACCTGAATAGCATAAAGTAAAATAAACATAACATTCTAGCTCCTGTTTCACCCTAGTGTATTGTAGGTTTATGACTATCCAGTCTAGTGTATACGCATGGCATCCCCCTTGCATATAAGAGTATGTTTTTAACCAACACAGAACAACCCCAAGCAAGGATATGCAAGACATTTGATTTCTCCTGTAATGTAGCATTACACCCTTGTCTGTTTTTATAGCTACCCTGTACAATGTTGGGTCTGAATGATGTGTTTATTACAAGGTGCATCTTGATGTCAGTTTCTTCTTTGTGATAAAATGGAGGCTCTTGTGTACTTTACTGTACGTCTGAACTAACATTTTAAACACCTTCATGTGAACGCTTGTTACAGTACAAATGGTAATGACCAGTTATTTAGCTTATTTATGTACTCCTGTCAATGTTGTATGAAGGGACAAGCAGTTCTTGGTTTTATACCTTTTGTACATTTTAATGATTCCTACTAAATTGTGAGAACTGAAATGAAATAAAGCACAAATAGAACCTCTGTTGTTTGTTATGCATTTAAATCTTTGATATTATTGTTCTGTGTATTTCACTTCTGAAATGCACCATCTCCCACATGGACAAAGCAATATAGAAAGTCATCAAAAGGGTATTTTTACCACCTTCAGAAACAAGCAGCATGTGGGGTGTATACATAATATATACATATTGCTGTGAAACATTAATCTTCTACCCCGAATGCAATTTTTAAAATTAAGGTTTAATCATGATTTAAACTCTGATAATACTGAGTTATTAACCTGAAAGATTCCTTTAGCTACTGTAAATCAAGGATTTCCTCTGTTTAACCAATGTCCAGGATGCTTTTCATAAGTAAATGCATTCCAGTAAAAAAAACACATAATATAATCTCTGGTTATATTGAATCAGCCATATATTGTAATCCTATTCCCTTTTCTGTTCAACCAGTATAAAACCTACCACTTTATTGAATCGGCCTTATTCCGTGGTCAAAATAAAGGTAAATATGAGTGAAACTTACGATGTTTTATTTATAAGTGTGTGAAAAAATAGAACCCGGTTTCAAGCGGGTTACCCTTTCTGAGAATTGGTAAATAATTAATTGCTAAAATATATTTGTAAAATAAATATTTAAAAAATATGAACATAGCACACAGGATTTACAGTGAAGATAATTTTAACCTTATATTAAGGTATTTTTTAGAAGTTGCTGTATTTCTCAGAATTATAGGGGTAGTACACTTTGCTTTTAGGACTGTTGTTTAATAAATTACTGAGTTAAAGTAATGCCTTTATGTTTATAAATTTTGTTCCAGTAAGATGGCTTTTCCATATCTGTTTAATTCATGTAAACATTTCAAACCCTAATTGTATTACTGTGCAAGCTAAATCATAAGTATATAGTGCCCCCAGCTGACCAGTTTTTAAACTACATGTACTCTGAAATTACATTTCTGAGTTTTATAGGATCAATTAGATTCGAATGCTATGGGGTTTGAGTATTGGTTCTGTCTAGGAATCTAGTCTGTGTTCCAGAGTACACAGCAGAGCAAATGAGGTTGTATAGTGCCCTGGAGGGACCACGATTTAAATACTGGGTTTAGTTTTGGTCAAAAAAAAAAAAAAAAACTCTTTAGAGAGCAGGGAACAATTCAGTCAGGAAAAGGTTTTCCACAGCTGCAGTTAAGTGGCCAACTGACCAAGGTTTATGAAGCTCTAACAGGGAATGTGTAAATGCAGTGTTCAAATTGTTCTGGGGTGGGGGGGGGGGGGTCGTCCCTGACAACCGGATCATCTGATTTATATAATGTGTGTGCTGGAAGTGGCTGGGGTTTATAATGTAGCATTTTTTTAATGTTGTTATCTACTGTCAAATGGCTTGATTGTATTTTATTTATCACATTGCACATGCATTCATCACTCTAAAGGGATACTACCATTTTATTTGTAATATTTACCTTCTTACCTGCTTCATATCCTATTATGTGCAGTTTGTATCTAAAACCTAACCTGGGTCTCTTTTTAATTTACGGTTATTGAATATTAATATGAGAAAATGCAGAAAACATGCCTACAATGCAGTTATTGTGCAGTAAATCCCACAGCATGGAGCACATTTCTGCTTGCAATTAGCTTTACTCATTCTAGGATGATTTCTTTAAATAATGTTTCACTATTAAAAGAGGCTACACAAGTCAACAGATCCGAAGATAGGAAATGTACACCATGTAGGAATTATTGAACAAGGATCAATTACTGATTAAGTTAATGCAAATATTTACTTAATATGTCATTTCTGAAAAATGGTGCTACAGTAAAATCATAGACAAAAGGATTATAGATTTGTAAAAATATATTTTGAAAAAGAAGTAACAAGCATTTTGTGTATTTTATGTTAATCATTTTATTGAAGAATACTATATTGAAGTTGCAGGTGGTTTTACATGGTAAACAGTTAAAAAAACAACCAAAAAAAAAAAAAACGTCATAGTGCTGCATGAAAAGGGTACTAGCATTGAATACATATTGGATTTATCATGTTCTGCAGGGCCCTGTCATTTACGAGCAGTCTACCTAAAACTGAAACATGGTAACAATGGGTGGAAAATTGCAGATAAAGACATCAAATCTGTAAAGAACATTTAATTTAGGTGTAATAGACAAATATTAAATTAATTAAAACTGCCATTGTTTTAACATGAAACTAAGACATTAGTGTTTACAGAAAGCATTTTTTTTTCATTATCAAAGAAAACAATACATAAAAGCCACACTACAAGCAAAAAACTATGCAATGGATCATCACAACTAAAAATGTAATATATTTCTGAAATCCTCGATTCATATCGGTCAGCAGCAACACTCAGACTGTGTGTATGCATAGCGGCGCTGAGATAATAAATGAAATACCACCGTGTATATTATTTGCTATATACACAAAGAAATAGGTCACAATAGCAGTAAACACAAATAAACAAAGCAGCTTATAATGAGCAGCTGAAGAGGCCAGCTCCTGTGTGCAGCTCCTCTGTGGGGGTCATGAGCACACAGAGTGTGTTCCAAGAGGTGATGCGTGTCGGAGCCCAACCCTGCACAGACAGCAAGCAATGGAGGGGTTACAAGAGTTTAGAAGGCCATTTAAAAGAGTTGTTTATAGACTGTTTATGCTATGCAAACTAGAATGTTTGTGAGCAGGAAGGTGGTTTGCCACAGGATGTACAATCCTGTGTCTAGAATGGGTCTTAGCTCTCACCCCTAGAGGGCAGAATCCGTAACAGCAGTGCATCACAGAACAAGCTGCCCCTGCCGCCTTCCGAAACAGACACAGAAATGAAAAGTTGCCATCTTTTGCTCTCAAATGCAAGCACATATCTCTTTTCATTCATGTGCGGTACTTTCATAACAGCCTAACAACAACAAATGCTTTCCTTTTCAAGATTGTTTACCAAGCAGAGCACATTCTGTTCAATGACTGTTCTGTTAAACTGAATTGTAACTGCAAATGCTGTAAGCATGCTCAAACAATGGTCACTCGTACGGGTCCCTGTTTATTGTTTTTGAGAATGTTTCGGTTCTTTACTTTTTTTGTTTCAGAGTAAATAGTTTCAAATGTCATGATCTAATTTCTGCTTTGTTTACTGTATGATGTTTGAGTTGGTTCTCAGATATGTTGATTTTCATGTTTTGATGAGTCTGTGTTACAGTGCTTTCAGGAGTTCTGCTCTGCAGCTCTAGTTGTCTGCCCTGTTATATGTAACATAGGCTAAATCAGAAGTGATCAGCCCCTTTGGATCAGATTTCCTTTAGTTCTGCTTGCAATACATTGCAGTGCACAAGATGGTACTGCTGCTTACTACATTAAAGACCCTTCTGCTGATCTAGCCTACATTACATGTGTCACTTCTCTCTCACACACTTGGATATGCATATAAGCTGCTTGGAGATTATGTGATGCAATCTTCAACAAGCTGTATGTTACATCCATATCAGTAATATCAACATATTGAGCAAACATTAGCATGGGTGTTTCACAATACTGCAAGGGCTATTGATCAATTAGCTAGAATGCATTTATAGTTTTATTAGTACACTTACTAATAAGGGCTGTTCAAAAAATGCATTCTATTTTATGGTGATCCCACAAACTCCCATACTTCAGTTCAAAGGTCCACATATTAATGGAATGTGTGAAATTACCATTTTCTGTCCATTCGTCCCATATATGTTGAAGGTCAGTGTTGGATTGAGCACTCCCGGAGTCTGTTTCAAAGAAGGAAAGTTAAATGATTGCAGTGTTACTGTTTAATATTTAAAAATTATTTTGAAAGATCCGGCGGATCTCTGGAATGTCCTAATAAGGAATAGAAAACAAGTATTGCAGTTGAATAAAGAATTCATGCTGAAGCTGCAACATATTCTATTTTCAGCTTTTTATTTACAGTGATTATAGACCACGTTTGACGCTACATGATACAGTATTTCAAAAGTATAGTTCTAATGTGCAGGTGTTGCCATAGGAACTAATACTCACCTCTTGAGCGGTTCCAGATTAGATGTTTGATTTCTCGAAGAGCCTCCGTCAAATTCTCTACTTTATCGTGAAGATAAATATTTTGCTCGCGTAAAATATTGATGGTGTCCTGCAGTTCAAATTCTGTGCTGAATTTAGGAAAAGTAGCAATGGCACAAAAAAGAAATGCAACCGTTATAATGAACATCCTGCTCCTGGTCTCTCACCTGTGTCAGTTTTCAGTTTCTTTCTTTCAATGAGCGTTATGCACTCGTATCATTAGATGAAAAGATTCCCTTCTTGACATTTCTCACTCCTCCTTCCCCTCAGCTACAACTGCACTGCTTTCATTCAACGCGAGCATCTGTTTATGCATTTACATCTGTTTTAAAACAAACAGGAAGATGTGACAACGTACTGCTTTCATGGAATAGTTTTTTTTTTTTTTTTACGCCAGGGGTGTTGGAATGTCATTGAGCTATTTTTACAGATCAATTAATTACATCTGCTTCCGTGAGTAACAGCTCCCAGTTGTGAGACATTGCTGGATACAGCGCAAAAACCGACCTCGCTTTGAAGAGCGCACTATTAAGTGGTACAGTATATTTTATTTCACACCTATAAATCTATTTTATATTGCAATAAAGTTTGCATTAAATATTATTTGGGCGTATACTCATTCAATTAAAAAAACAAAACAAAAAACTATAAATCACATTTATATCAATGTGGAACACACGTTTTCTGAAGTGTCCTCCTCTATTTATTATGAAGAGGAGTCTAAATGTACATTTGTATTGTATTTATGTTGCCATAATAATTTATATTTTATTGAAATTCATTATGAGTTTGTGGTCATTTTCACTACAACTGACAGCTAAATATGCGATTCATGTTCATATGTACCATATCAACTGTTTACCTGATCAATTAATTATTGAAATGCATATACATTTTGGACAAAAATAAATACATAAAAATAATAAAAAAAAAAAAAAAATAAAAAATAATAATAATAATAATAATAATAATAATAATAATAATAATAATAATAATAATAATAATAATAATAATAATAATAATAATATAGAACACTATTAAACCCTAGTTTTTAATCGTCAAAAGCTAAACTATTATTTCGCTAAGTTGATTTTAATTAAGCAATCAATAAACCGGGGTTTAGTTTGAATGACGCTGTCGTTAATTGGTTCCTGGGGCAAGGAAACGATGCGAGCTAGTAAGGAGTGCAAAGGCACCATCGAAGGTTAGCTTTCTGGGTGAAGGACAAAACAAAAAAAAAAAGTTGAGAATAAATCCTAGATAAAATCAGATTGCAGGTCATGTTAAATTGCTAAAAATGTTAATACTGTCAAATGGTGTTTACGTGATGTCCCTTTGTGGTATTCTGCACGAGGTGCATAGTCAATCAGAACACGTTTCCACATTTTTAAAATAAGATTGTAGCTCTCTTTACATACCATTTCATGGCAGTATTGTTTAGATACAGTAAATGGCACACAATGCATGGCTAATCAGATGTTCTTTGATCATGCACGAGTCTATAGGATAGGTGAATGAACGTATAGACACCTGAAGACTCCAGTCTTTATGGCAAATCCTGAAAGGCCAGGCAAGTGCAATTTCCATCAAACTATGTTTTAACCTCTAACGTGGTGATCGAGATATTTCAAGCTACAACAGTCCTGTGCATCCAGCAGTGCTATATCTAGAATAGTATTTAATTCAGGGAGTAGTTAAGTAGGCTAAAATGAAGATGCTGCACAAATACACACATATATACACACACACATATATATATATTTGTTTTAATGAAATTGATTTTGGAAAAAGATAACTCCATAGGAAAGGTCATCATCAATCAACATTAATAATGGATGTCCTTCTTAAGCCCCTTTCACACGGACATGCTCTACCCGGGTCAGGACCTGGTGTCATGTGTTTGATAAAGCAGGGTTGACCTGGGTGACAGACCCGCGTATCACTGCCCCGGAAGCAGCTTGTTACTGACGCTTCCATTCAAGCTTCTTTGGATAGAACCGTTGGCCCAAATGTTGATTAGAGCAAATGTTTCTTCATCCATGCTGCAATCTGGCTCATGGTGTATCTCAGGCAACAAAAATATGGCTGAACAGAAAAGTTCCTTGTGGAAGTGAAACCTTCACGCAGCCACGGCTGTTTGTTATTTTGTCGGCTTACGAACGGCCGTAATGCATTTTGTCTCGCTCAACCCAGGTCAAAGCGTGTCAACCCACATCCTGAGGTGGGTCGCTGTGACCCGGGTTAACCTAGGTACGTGGTTTCATACTATGCGGGATTGTGATCTGGGTAGCCTGGATCCGGGTAGGAGTGCCAGTGTGAAAGGGGTTTTAGTATTGATGGGGATATAATCGTTCTGCAGTTAATAAAAATAGCAGGGTTAATTATTGTACTTTTCAAAGTATGCCACATGGGATTAACCTTGTTTTCAGAAACACTGGACTTGGTTTATATTATTGTACCTGCATCCATAGATTTCAATCTTACCCCCAACCCCATCTAGTCACCAACATGTGAGGAAATACTTGTCCATGATACTGTGAATGCAGGGACTGTTGTGGATACCTGTTTTGCACAGCACCTTGCACATGTAAATGTTAAGAATAAACTAATAAAAACAATGTACAAATGTGACTGCTATTTCAGTGGTACCCTGGTATGACCTGAAAATACCTTATTCTATATAATAATAAAGAAGCACTTTTCAGCAAAACACAAATTAAACAAACATATTGGTTTTGTGTTCCACCTAGATAGAAAAAAAGAGGCCTCTGTCTTTCAAAAAATTCTCCACAGCTCAAATGTGTTAACAAATCTTTATTGACAATATTTCAAGTCAGTTTATGCTGTCTTGGCAGCCCTGGTGCGCTTCTTCCTTACAACCACTGGCTTTTGGCTCCTCAGAATGGCGCTAGCACGACGCAGAGCAGCCTGCAAGATGGAATTCCTGATGTTAGTACATTAAATACATGATGCAAACTTATAGCAAATGCCATTGTCACTTGATAAATTCACCAAGAAATTGAAAACTGGTAATTTTAATGTAATTCAATGACTAACAGAAACCAGCATCACTTACCATACGGAGGTCCTTCCTGTAGCTATTCTTGCGGATGATGTGACGCAGGCTGTTCAGGGTAGCACGGGAGTTCTTGTTGATGGTGATCTTCTCATAAGATGTGGCTGGTTTACGCTGACCTAAAGAGGACATTTTCAGTCTTATAACATTGAGCTTTCCCACACCTCTCCCACCTTATCTAGGACTATATATATATATATAAAAAAACATTTAACAATCTGAATCACCTCTGAACATAGAAAAAAGAAAGGGAAACTATGCAAAGAAATTGTTTGCACACGCTGCAACCATTATTTAATTTAAAGTGATCCCCCATCATGGCAGCGAGTACCAAATTAGACATCAGTATTATGAATGAAATCCTCATGACATAGATAGACAAGCACCTCCATCTGTCCCAAGTTTGCTGTTCTACAGAATTCCCAAACCAAGTTTTATCACAGTCGGATAAGCAGTTTATGTAACACTCTAAACTTTTCTAAAGTGTGGTATACTTTAAGCAAGCATTGCACTTTGCGCGAGGGAATGGTACAACCAAGTTTCATCACGACTGGACAAGTAGTTCTCTAGATATAAATAAAACTATAAATCCAGAACTGAATACAATGACCCAGTCATTTTACCCATTTTCATAGTCTACCTGACGGATGCCCTTTTTTTCTCCAATTGCTGTTTCTACTAATGCAAGTAATGTTACACTACATTTCTGGAAGTGATCATTTGAAAATCTTACACATATGCAATAAACATTTACCTGCACGCTTCTTGAGGACTACGACAACTCCCTTTCCATCGGCTGCAGGCTCCACACCAACAGTTTTTCTGTGGACAAGCCCATTGAAACGGAAGGAGTTCTTGGACTTCAGGTTGTTGGGTTCCTAAAACATTGAGGATTAAAAGAAAAGGGCATTATAACCAGTTTACGCGATTTATACAGTAATTTGCAAGCAATATACTTCAGCCAGACTGTCAAACCTGAATGTAAAACACTACCAGCGGTCCACAAAATGGATAGGCAGCAACTTAAGATAAACACGGTCTGTGATTGTGTAGATTAACACGTATGATACTTACAGTGCTGTAGGTCTGCCCATTCCTCTTGATGAGGAAGCTGGAGCAGTTACGGATAACCATCCACTGCAGATGAGCAGACATTTTCAAACACCTAAAATAAATGATAAAATACAGAAACTGTAAGGAAAACGTGACACGTACCACCACATTGCTCCTGTAAACTTAAGCCATTTTTAAAAGGCGAGGGCAAACATAACAATGCATTTCCCTTCAGTCTGATAAACATGTACTTTACACGACTATATTGGGTCCAAAACGACAATTGATCATATCGCCTCCGGTAGTGTGCTATTACTAAAATCGTTACATGACACAGGTAAGCTTATGGGCAACTTCAAAATGAAGTAAAGCAACGAGTATGTTACTCATTTAACATGCTCATTTTGAGTTAAAATAAACGGCAACTTACTGCAGGCTCTGAATCAGAAATACTACAGCAGCACAGTAATTAATGCAATAACTCTGACAAACTCCAGCAAAATATGTTGGTCTTCATCCAAAAAGCTATTTTTGCGACGGAGCACGGACCTATGTTAATAATATGTGTAAGATTCTTGTTTAACTGTTTTAATAATAGGTCAAGTAAGAGTTCTGCTGTGAGAATTCACAGAAACATATTGAATTGCACAGCATAACTGAACCACCGCAGCGAGCAAGCATGCATAATAAGACACCTACTCGTGCAGGCTTTTTTTCTTTTCTTTTTTGATTTTTACAGTAAACACTGGCAAAATTATTTTTGGGGGAAATGCTGTGGCTGTTTAGTTCGGATTTGGGAAAACAATACAGTTTGCTATGTGTTATTTATTAGAAAGCATGCATACCAGTCACAACTGCGCTGTTGTAAACCTAATAATTCAACCCGGCCTGCCAAAACGTAGGCCTCAACAGACAAGATACCGAGAACTTGATCGGGCTTAAGTATTTATTGTAAAGAAGCATCTATTGAACTCAGAAGTACGTTACTTGAGCTAAATACTTTTTAAAATTGATCATTTAAATGTGTTATTGTTTTAAAATGTTATCCATAATTCAAGCAGGACACGAAAATAAATGTATAAAAGGCAGCATTAATGTGACCACGTTACCTTCTAGCGGCCGAAGAGAAGGAAAGGAAGGAAGCAGCTTCAGAGCAGCCTTTTCACAGATTACTCCGCAGGGCCAGGGGGCGGGGGAAGATTTCAAAGGACAAAACAGCTTGGTATGTGGCTGGCTGGTTTAGCATAAAGCCCTAGGACTAATATTAATTAAAATATAGGGGTATTCAGTACAGTTAACTGTCATATACCTCCAGAATTGAAACTATGGTACTATTTTATCTCGGAAAGATTGTGTTGGACATAAGGCGTGCGGCAATAATGACGTCACTTCCACGCGCGGATTAATGACACCATTAAACCGCGCTGTTTATGTGAGATGGAGTTTATTTTACTGTACTGTTTGGTTGGGTGGGACAATATTAAAAAACAATAACGTCAATTTTGGAACACGACACAGCAAGACGATGTTGCAGTACATCTTGCCTGTTAGTAGCACTGGGTTTCTAAATATTTGCGATAGACTTTACCGACCGGCTTGAAATGAACGTGTTGAAAAAAGTGTGCATATTGTTTTATTGATTTTGTGAATTAACGTCATGTTGCAAAGATGTCAAGGTCAGCTGTACATGCCATGGGATCGACTGCTCACTTCAGCGAGTGCGAGGCTAAACTTTACTGCTAGTGGGTATTTAATATATATATATATATATATATATATATATATATATATATATATATATATATATATAAGAATGCTTGTTGTCAAAACCCCACGCTGTGACATGAAAGTGGTCCATGAGCGTACTGCACTGCACTGCCAGGTTTGTTTAAATAACTTTGCCAATGTCTGCTGCTGCTGCTGCTGAAAACCCAAGACACAGTGTTGTGTGATATGGTAAACTTAACAGAAACCCTGCCCTTGGATTACTAATGTAATAGTTTCAATGTTCTAGTGAAAATTAAAACAAATGGGCATAGATGTGCATATTGGTAAATTAGATTAGTTTACTGGTGTGTTGTGAATAGAGTTATTTTTCCTGTAAATATAGAGCGGTCTGTAGTTTTCAGAGGTCCTCTTCCCTAGACTGCAGTGTTGAAACAGTTAATGTATAAACTCTGGAGCCGTGGTTATAGTTGATTGCCATCGTTTGGGTTTTCCAGCTGCCAGGTATATTGCTATGTAGTGAATGCTTTTCCAGCACATCAGTGCAGAGTTGAAACAGCACGATACAGCCAGGCTGCAATGTAGGCACTAGACGTGTAAAATATGCCCCTTAGTTTCTTTTTAGAATTTCATGATCAGAGTGTTTAAATTACTGTCTATCACCAGCAATTACATTTTTTTTCAGGGCAAAAGCTGATGAAGAGATGACAGATTTATAATTTGGTAAGATCCGAAGAAGGAGGACATCACAGAATTTGTAAGAACCACCGTTCCTAAGAATAGGACAGTCTGTACTGATCGCGAATGAGATGGAGGAAGGAGAGCAGATGGACATGCTCGGAGAACAGCTTTACAGCATCATTTATCCTAAGTACTCAAACATTGCTGGAAAACTGACAGGTAACTGGACTATAAAACCATCCAAGCAGCAGGGGATAAATAGCACAGCTCAACGTCACTTAACACAATTCAATGCAGTGAAAATAGATCTGTGTTGAGCAGTCACTGCAAGATAATCTTACAATACTGAATTAACTAGATATATACGTCCGTTCACAAGATTAGTTTACTGTTCTGCTGTTTTGAGTGGGATTATCTTAACCTATTTTTTACAATATAGCCATTTCATGAACATGTATATACATCACCAATATAATACTACTGGCAGAATACTGGGCTTGCAAATAGTCTGATATCAGTGGCTTAAGATATAACATTAACTGAGTATTCTAAATTGTTTCCTAGGAATGCTGTTGGAACTCCCTGGGTCAGTAATAGAAGAGATGATAAAGGATAAAAGAATGCTGTCTGATGGTATTGAGAAAGCACTTTGTGCTCTTCAGTTATCATCAGCCAGGTAAGTTTCAGTGAGTTTTGGTCTGAAGTGTGTAAGGGTTAGAAGAAAAAGCCTCCTGCATCAAACAGTTCAAACTGACAGTATTGAGCTGAAGAATCCGCGACTTCAGACACAGTGTTATATGGCCAAGGCTTTAAAATGATTACTTACTTCTCATTAGCATCACTATATTGTTTTGGTGAAAGTACTCTTCCCCATTCGCTAGCAGTGTTACAGATAATGTTGCATGTAGTTTCTGGTGTACAGCACATGAATGTAAAGCCCAGCATACACATGTTTCTTCAACATTTTTTAGGAAACATTTTTTGAGCAATGTGATCACTCCTGTACAGTTCAGAAATGTAGGAAAGTATTCTAATTGCATTGACTGGTGCCACTGCGATAATAAATTATACATACATGATCTGCCTGTGTGCAAATTGTTAAACTGTCCACTTTAGCCTCTGTAAACAAAAGGATAAACAGAAAAAAACAATAAAGGACCTGAAGAATTGTGAATGTTAAATCCATTGCTATTTATTACCACTTTAAAACACTAACCAGGTTTATTGTGTGTTGGATAAAGATTTCTCCAGTCAGGTATGACCATTTCATGCACTTACAAATATCACAACGTACTGCATCAGGCATGCAAGCCAAATTTGTCATGTATTGGAGTTGCAATCTAATGAGAAACAAAGGGTACTGTTGTATAGTCATATAACAGTGATTGGTTGTCTGTTTCTCTGCAGTAATAGTAATTCCGAGTCCACAGACTCGCTAGGGGAACGTCTGTACAATCTTGTTGATCTCTACAACACTGGTCACAGTGAGAAGATAACAGGTTAGTTCTTAAAGTTTTACACCCAGAAATTTTTGTCTTGCCCGCCATGACTGAAACTGATTTGCAACAGGGATATGCAGCTTTTATGTATAACACAGTGCACTAATAAGTGCTACATATTGTATGCGTTTGAGAATTTTCGTCTGTTTTAATGCTGTTCCCCAGTTGTATTGGAATAAGTCAGCTGATTGAATTTACCTTGCTTTAGGAATGCTGTTGGAGCAGAAAAAGGAAGAAGTGAAGAAGCTATTTCTGGATTCAAAACTGTTGGAAGAAAATATTAATGTTGCATTAAAAACACTTGAACAGTAAGCTGTGATCTATTCATTTCCTAAAATCACCATGCTTACATGATTACAAAGCTAAATGTTTCTATATCATTTTGATTTTACTTAATACCTTTCTTTAGCATGATAATTGTCTATTTGGTTTCAGGTTTACAAATAGACATGGCAGATAGACATACAGTATTGATGGACATGTGTCTTCCATTTTAAGTATCTAGACATGCCAAAGCCATCAAAGCTGTTATCAACACTATGTTTTTTCTTTCCGCATTTCGAAAAGAAACAGGTTCTGTGTTGTTGTTTTCATGTGGTGCGTTTGTATGAATCATTCTGTATATAGAATGAGGGGCAGCAAATAATAAGAACACATTCTCATCGAGGGGTTCTGCAATGTCATAAACCACAAGAGAAAAGCATGAGCCACAAAAACCTGCGATGGAATTATTGTTCATATTGTGCTTATTGTTTTATGATTAGACAAAACCGGATTAAGATGGAAACCCCTGTTTCATCTGAGTTTGATGAGAAGGAAAAGCTGGGAGAGAGTCTGTTTGCAGTGATAGAGGAAATTGATGCAGAGAACTGTGCAGACATTACGGGTGAGAGAAATATTGCACTGTGTTACATAAAATGCTTTAAATATTACAGCTAATCTTTTCCAGAGCCTCAATGATTTTTTCTTTTCATATCACATAGATCCTGTTTTTGAATGTTTGTTTATTTTTGATCAATTTAGATTTTGTAGGATTTCGTTTGTTTCCCAAAAGTACTGTTACGTTGAACGTGGAATCATAATAACAACACTACAGTAAGTGAATAGTGTATATCCACTTCTACTACAGTACCCAAAGACAGTGGAAGCAGAGCTACAGACCCTCCAGTAAACAGGTTGATTTACTTAACATATACCCTACTGGGATAAGTTACAGCTGGACTTTGAGCATTTTACAGCACTGTGGAATCACCCTGGATTGCATCAAACCCCTGCCCTTGCTTATCCTTTGACTGCCACCAACAAGTGGTTGAGGCAATCCAGGTGAACTGTAGAATGCTATGAAACATACAGCTGTGACTTATCCCGGGTTAAAAGCAGGAAGCGCAAACCCTTAACATTTTCTTTGGTTCTCAGGTATGCTGTTAGAAATGGACGTGTGTACCCTGCAGAAGCTGCAGTGTGACAGGGGGGCTCTTGAGTCTGCAGTACACAGAGCTCAGGTAGCCCTGCTTCCTTCTCCAGTGCTGGACACCACTGTGGAGAGTGACTTGGACAGTGAGACAGAGAAATTGGGTGAAGAACTATACTCTTATATCATTTCTACTGATTTTAGAAAGTATGCAGACAGGATTACAGGTATATTATTCACATGAATAATTGCCCACATAAGGAAGTCCAAATCCATTCAGTTCAGTTGATTTAAATACCGCTAGATAATTAAAATTGTGTACTGTTGTGCGGGGCAGCAGTGTGGAGTAGTGGTTAGGGCTCTGGACTCTTGACTGGAGGGTCATGGGTTCAATCCCAGGTTGGGGACACTGCTGCTGTACCCTTGAGCAAGGTACTTTACCTAGATTGCTCTACTAAAAACCCAACTCTTTAAATGGGTAATTGTATGTAAAAATAACGTGATATCTTGTAACAATTGTAAGTTGCCCTGGATAAGGGCGTCTGCTAAGAAATAAATAATAATAAATAATAATAATGAAAATGAAAATCAAACAACAAGTAATACTTCCTATTTTAATGATTTAAAAAATACAGTGGTATAGGCTAACTGTGGATTAATTGGCTGTACTTAAATACGCTACAGGTCTGTTATGCAAGAACAGTAAAAATACACATACAAAGGGGAACAGGGAAAATAAGATTTATAAATAAAACAAAGTGCACATTATGATACTTGCAATGCATTTCCTGATTAGATTTATTGAACACATAGCCTGCATATGAAATAAAACAAAAAGTACTGTACCAAATAACTTAAATATTAAATGCAAAATCAGTATAGAAATATATATATATTTATATAAATAGAGCATGGTGTAGCAAATCAAATATGAGAACCTGTCGGTGTGCATCTGCCTATATACTCAAGAGCAAGAGAAGTGGTGATGGTGACTAGTAATGTAATTACAGTAGAATGCAATACACTACAGAAACTGTAACAAAATGTGGACATATGAATTCTGTGCGCTATACCCGAGGGCGCAGTTAATCCTAGAACGCTGTACAGAGAGATTACTGTATATTGTGTGATGTTATGAGCTGTCGATGTGTAATGCAAACTTGCATTATGGTTGCTTTTAGTTTGCTGCTTTGATTTCAGACATCAGTTTCAGTTGAGTTGCTTACTACCATGTAACAATTTTCTGCATGCGTTGTCTTTCAGGTATGTTGCTGGAATTGCCCAAAAAACTTGTGATAGACCTTTTAAACTCACCGGATAGACTAAACATGAAACTGGAGGAGGCTGCTTCAGTTCTTGAAGATATTTAACTTCTATGATTTAAATCAGACAATAAGGTAATTGCACAATAGGAATGTTTTTTTTCCTCTGGAAAACTGAAATGGAAAATACTAAATATGCTAACTGAAATGATAATTAGTTTTGGTTCAGTCTTAGAGAGCACTGCACTTTAAAAGTTATTTTCATGGGGATCATCTAAAGTTTAAAAAAAAAAAAAAAGATCAGAATTAAACCAATTCTCTTACTCTTTCCACTGGCAAGAGGAAAAGAGGTCATCCCTACTTGAACAAGCGTGCAAAAAGGACTGCTGCAGTTTTGTTTCATAAAATATTTTTTGTGTTGCAGTTTTATCTACAGGAATGATGTCTCCATTATCTCAAGCATGTTTCCCAATGCAATAACGATAATCAAATCTACATTTACAGGGCGATTAACAAACACACCATATGACAAACTGTTCGGGAGGGATGCTTGTCGCCTACAAAATGGCTCATACAATCATTACTGTACATCTGGGCGGACTTAGACACGGAAGCACATGGCAGCCAAGCACCTACTATCATCCCTATATCAATCTGTCAGAAGTGCTGTGGTACAGTACATACCTCTAATCCATGTATGCACTCTGAATTGGTGTGAGTCCAATCTGAAACAGTTGGTCAGTATTGGGGAGGGGGTCATTTTAGTGTTCATAATAGACAAATACCCAAATTCTCTTTGTTAGTGCAGAAAGACAGCACGCACAGAGAACAGCCCCTAAGGCCGTAGCTACTGTACCGTGAATACTCTAATTACACCAGACTACATCACAATTAGAAAGTGGTTGAACCTATGCAAAACCTAAATACAGTAAAATTATGTTCTGTAGAATAACGTAATTTTATTTCTTTGTTTTATTAACTGCTGCTTATAGGAAGTTTTGCATTTTGTATATAGAAATAACATGCATATTTGATTGCCACATCTGCACAAGTGGCAGGTTTATGAATACTTTATTAGATTATTGTAATATTGTGGTTATGGCACTAACTGTAAACTTTTGTTAGTCATTAATATTGTATGTATATTTGCGACAGCACAGAAATTGAAATAAAAAATTACGCAGTGTTACTGTTGTCAGGTTCATAAAATTAGGAAACAATGTAACCCTATCAATGTAAGCATCCCCCATTGGTTAAATGTATAATGTAATTTGTGTATAGTATCATCAGATTCATAGACAACATTAAGTGCCTTAGTGTTTCATATACCGCTTTTTCACTATCACATAAGACACAGAGAAAGTAGGTTTCAAACTTAATTTCCAATTTAATGTGAAGTTGTTCGTACACATTAACATTTTCATACCTTTGACACATGAACTGTGTCTCTTTAAAACATCAAACAGTTCCAGGGGTACAAATTAGAAACTAATTTAAAAGGAGGTATGTTTTCTATGTAAATGTTTGAAGAAAAAATAAAATCGTAAAATCCTGAAACACAACAGCTTCATGATACAAACAATGCTTTCAACTGAAAGCAAGGCAGCAGGTAAGTTAAAAAAATATGTAAAAATGTACTCTAAACATTCACTCTAAACATTCTTGCAAAATGTACATAATTATTTTTTTTACAGTACGTTAATAAAAGCACACTTTACAATTTATAAAAAGTATTTCAGCAATTTAACTTGAACTTAACAATTTTTTCTCTTTTCTTAAGCGTTGTTAAAATATTAAAAGCATAAAAAATGTGTGTGTGTATATATATATCTATCTATCTATATATCATCTTGGTGACATCTTAAAGTCTTAATAGCTCCATTGGGAAGATTCTAAAAAGTCACTTTTTTGATCCTCAGATGAACAGGTCTGTCTGCAGCTTTGTCAACCCCGCAGATTAATTCCCATTTACTGAGGCTTCCTGCAGGGGCTGAATCTGTCAAGAAAAGTTCAGTCAAACCAAGTTAATGCTTGTTTAATATTAAACTACCTGAATCTGCAACAGTCTACACAAAATATACAACCTGAACCATACATTCATTTGTGAAATACAATACAAATCAGTAGATGAAGAGGGTGATCTTTTTTGCTGTATTGGTGAAACCCATTGTAACGTGAGACTTGTTGAATCAAATAGTTTCTTTCAGATTTATGTTTGTTGCCAGTTTTAATATTAAGTTTAGGTATTCTTTCCAGCTATAAACTTGATTACTTGAACCCATTCAATTTCTATCTTGATCCTAAACTGTTTAATATTTAATAATAATCTATAAAATCTGAGGACTGATGTTTTGCACCCCTACCCTTGATAACCAATAAAATGTGCATCTTGTTAATCAACAGCAGATACATAACAAACCCTTGGATGCAGTAAGGGATATGGTGTATACTTTGAATGCTCATGACAGTGTATGTATGAGAAAAATGAATCTCTTCTCTTGGTCATTCTAACCAAATCAAAACATTAATTGTTTAGACTAGGTAACACAATCAAACTATAAAGATGGATTAAAGCAATATACTGTGTTAAAGGAATGAAACACACATTGCCACACAACTCAAAGATGTATGGTTGTGGTTTTAAAAGAACTTAATGTTAGCACGTGGTTCCACTTCAAAGGCAAACCATACAATATTTGAACACTGACATAACAGCTGTTTCAGATGCATTCCATGATGTGAAAAACTAATGTTTACCACAAAAAAGGTCATGCCAACATGCATGAAAAACAACAGAAAAAAAAAGGAAAACCTTAATTAAACCAAAAAACTAACCTTCAGCGGGTATGGGAAAGCCTTTAAGGCCAAACATTGTGAAATAATTAGTCTGCAACGGCTCAGATAACAGAAGAAAAGGTTGTGTGAAAAAAAAAAAAAAAAGGAAATCATTACAGTGAAGAGGTCTGAGCCACAGAACCAAAGCAGCAAAGTGGCTTCAGTGTCAAGTTGGCAAGACAAAAACCTAACAAGCAAGAATTGACACATTGGTCGAAACTGGATGACGTTTAGAGTACAACTGCACATCCTGATTATTAAAAAAGTGAATTTGAAGTTGCAATGATTTTTATTCAGCAAGACCACTATTTTGTGAACAAGGGGTTAAATGGGATATAACATTGTTATTTCTAGTAAATGGATACACTGGGGTACCATTACACTTGTGAGATGGCTTGCATTATATTATATATATATATATATATATATATATATATATATATATATATATATATATATATATATATATATATATATATATATATAATAAATAAACAAACAAACAGAAAGGTATCTATTCTGCTATACTAAAATATTTATTCAGCATTAAGTCCCCAGAATGGGATTGTTTTGGACAATATGAAGCAACTATTGCTTCTAACAAAAGTCAACAATTTTGACTTCGTTAGCCCAGTCAATCAATCAATACGTAACTATGACCTAGAGTCTTCTACCCATGAACTTGTGCTAAGGAATGCCCTAACCAAGTTAATTCACATTCGGAAGACTGGGCTCTAAGCATGTCATATACAGTAGTGCCCTCAGAACTGGAAATAGTCTGGGCCATGAACCAAGGATGTACATACTCATCCCCTGCAGTCAATAGAAAATTCTGTCAAGCTATTCAGAAATCAAGTTTCTGGGATGTATTAAAAAAAAGATTAAGAAAATATAGAACCAGCAAGAAATAAATATGCAGTAACACTTAATGCAGAAGGGTACAGCTTTGGTTTTTTAAACATTGTATCAAACTAGGAGTATTAAACTTAGGGTAACTATCTACAATTATTTGTGCCAGCTGGTCTCCAAAAATATTCTAAATAGTAGAAGTGCCCAAACGTTGTGAATGTTAATAAATGTGATTATCAACAAGATCTATTGACAAATGTACACTTTGAACTCACCTCTAAATTACCTCTAGCTTTCTTCAACACATTGTGGGTCACCGCCACTGTTCAAATGAGAAATAAAGAAAATGAATATAAAGGAGTGCCTCTTTCCTTAATTAAATACATTCCAGATCAGGTGTCTAGTTTGTAAATCAGGGCATTGGTACATCAGTGGCTGGTTTCACAGACCATGATTAGCACTAAGCCTGTGAAGACCCAATGTTACCTTTGGTAATCAGGGTCTATGAAATAGGATTAACTTTTCCTGGTCTTTACTTCTGTAGGTTTGTGCTCAAATCTGTCTCAAAACTGAAAGTTTGGTAGTCTCAACCTAGCTCAGTTGATTTAACTTTTTTCAGAATTACATTTATTGATGACCCTAAATCAGATAGCGGGTAATAATCTATCTGAGATGGTTCAGGAAAATAGTTTTATTTGAGTACACTGGTGAAGGTGCAAGCTGAAATGTGATCAATATTATAGTGGGTACAATACTCAAAATTCACATTAAAAAGCATCTTAACACAACTTGTAGTTGCTCACATTGATCAATGATCACTTTCTCCATTCCCTCTTTGAGTCGGTTGGTGGATCGAAGGCGTTTGACTGTTCCGTTCAGCATCCTCTCCTGCTGGGACAGTTTGCTGCGCAGTCTTGCAATTTCAGTCTTCATCATTTCGTCCTAATTAATGAAATAAAATGTTTAAAAAGGATGGTAGTGACTTTAGGATATGAATACTAAATCATGCTAGTTACATAGTTCATGTCAAATAAGAAATGTCTGATGCAACAATGTTGTGGTATGAAAATATTTGAGATTCTTGGTAAGCTAAGGAGGACTATAAAGATAACACGGTTTTGCAGTGGTACTGAGAAACACACATCTATATTTAAAAAGTACTTCCTCTCATGACTGAAACTTGTATAATGTGGCACCAACATTTCTTTTAATATCCATAATGAATATTATTATCAGTTTTATTGAACATTTATTCCAACCTAATATTAGCTGTCCTGTTCTAAACTACTTCCAACAACACAACCAGAACTGAACTAAGAACATTTTTATGATTTTCAAACAAATAAATCAAATCATCACTTGTTTTCCATGACACATTTGTGCCTAGTAGTAAAATGTTTTAATTGATGTGTTTAATTTACCATCTGAATGTTGCAATTGCAGGGAGGGTGTTTTCCTGGAATTGAGTAGCCTACATTTTGTTATTCCGTTTTCAGATTTCATGCTTCACTTTTCCTTTCTAAAAGGGCACTTTTATTGTAACAGGCTTCCCTAAGCGTGTATACCTGGCGGTTCTGGCTGCTGCTGTTGGATGTATTAGTTGGCAGTGAAACCTTCCACAGCAGCTTCAGCAAACGACTGGCTTCCTCCAGAATCTGCTGCATTGTATTAACATCTGAGGAGAAGCCTTTTAAGAACCGTTGATCAAGTACCTGAAATGACACGTTAGATTTGAGCATTGGAGTGGAATCCAGTAGTTTACCATGAACTCATCTTGTTCTCTTGTCTACCAAAATGCATTTACTGTACCACTGATTCTGTCCCTTGCTGTGAAATGGCATGGAAGCACTCCTGGAGGTTATTTTCCATTCCACAGGTTAACACTTTCCCCTCTGAAATCTGCTTGCGGAGAGCATTGTAATCCTCGATCAAGCCGAGTATGTGCCGGCCACTTCTGCTGGCCCATAAGCGATGTCCTGGGACGAGACGAGAGGGAGTATGTGTGGTGCTGTCAGCAGAGCTGCCACTGCACTGTGATGCAGAGTCCAGCTCGTCTGTTGGATGGTGTTTCATTTCTGAAAAGAAAGGTTTTACAGTGCATCAATATTATTAGATTTTAGTGCTGGGACCAACATGGTTTGAATATAATTTCATTTTCAAATATCTTTATAATTTAGTACCATATATTACAAAAACAAAACCTCTAGGAAGAGTAAAATAAGCCCCCACTATTTCACACAATTTGTAACAGCAACATTTCAATTCAGTTATGAGTAACATGTAATAGACTATACCATGCAGTTAGACATTTATTTAGTTTGAATTAAAACCTAGGCATTTCACTTAAAGGAAAGTAAACCAACATTCAAAAGTTTTGTAGATAAAATGTATGATGCAATGCTAAGTAATTTACTTTGGTGACTGATGGCTCTTGATTTAGTAGTGGTGAAATATGCACACATTCAAATGTAGCTCCCTTAGTTATAATCCTAACCCCCAGCCAAGGACACCGATTATCGCTTATAAAAACATCTGAAGAGTTACTAACCTTGGACACCGTGCAATGCTTTTGCACCATCCCTGTTGGGAGGAGACCTCCCAGATTTTGGAGAGTCACGGTAAGAAGGAAGAGGAAAGTTTTCATCCTGTGCTGGTGATTTCGAACCATTATCTGGGATACAGCGTGAAGACAAAAGAGAGACAAGTGTTTTATTTTTTATTTTTTTTAAATATAGGTAATTTAGGAGCATGTAATCAACCATAATAACCATTACAACAGGTCTGTATCAAGACACAAAGCTCATCACATTGAATTAAACAATGAGACTTAGCTTTAACGTCTTTGTTGCCCTATGCATTTTTTATTCAACTTTAATTCCTACCATACAAACCAAATATGGTCTTTCTGGTCTGTAAATTACATTTCAAGCAGAATTTATTCAATTTTTTGTTCCAGCACTAAATATTAAATAGAACTGTATAAAGGTTTTTTTTTTATTTTATCTTTTTTTACCAAAAATCACACTTCTCGTTGTAAATCATTAGTATTTTATGTGTAAAATGATTGTATACACTTTTTTGTTGTTTTTGACGAATACAAGCCGAGGTGACAATATGATTTGACTTCATACCTCCATAATTGCTGAGGGTTGAATGTCTCTGCTCTCCGCTCAGGAGGTAGTTGATGTTGATGGTTGAAGGGGATCCCTCCACTTTCCCTTGCCCCCTCAGCAGCTGTTCCTCCAGCCTCTGTCGCAGCGCATTGTTTGTCTGAATGCTCCTCTCGAGCTGGATTCTTAAGTGACGGATTTCAGACAACAGCTCACTCAAGTCAAGTGGCCCATGGCTGGGTGCTGACGCGTCCTGGGTTTGTCCCGATGTGGCATCTGAAACTAGAGACAAAAACATATCATTTAGACATGTGGGTCAAAAGCATCTTACACAGACTATTAAAAAAATAAAAATACAATTTGTGTAGCAGTATTCAGAATGCAAAATGATTACAGACACCATAAAAAGTAAGTGTTTGATTTTTTAAACTTATAAATAAACTTAAAAATAAAAATAAACCTGATCATTAGCTTCAAATGCTAAATCATAAATTGAAGTATCTACTATACTTCTTAATGTTTAAATGCCTCTGTGTAACCTGAAAACCTATAAAATGAGACTTCAAACATATATTTATAATAGGGCTGTCAATTAATCGTTACATTAACTCGTACATTTTTTGGGGAGATTATTATTTTTTTTAACACATGTCAATCGCACTCCTGTCTTGTCCCTCTTATCATATCGTAATTAATTTCCTGCAGCACCATTTTAATGCATGCCAGGACTGATGAGTGCAGTCACTGTTTGAATATAAAATTATTCACGGAACAGCATTATGTAGCAAAACACTCAAACTTGTTAATGGGAAGCTTATTTAAGACTTTTTGACGGTTCATTGGATAGAAAGGGTTACTTGTATCTACTGTCAAAGTGAGTTCCAGTATCACAGAAGTGCATCTAGTCTGCTGTACCACCTGCGTGATAAACATGCTTTCACTTCTCAAAATACACTTCCTACTAGTGTTTCTGCTACAGATAACAACAATACAACATAATGAAACCCGTCAGTTTCGACAGAGTACTCTTAGAAATTCAGGATTGCTGCAAACCCATAAAATCATGGAAGGTACGATATTATAACCAGTGCTATTGGAAATCTATTGACTGCAGCCCTGTTAACATTTTAGCTTTGTTTTATTGCAATAACCACATTTATTTTTAAAACAATATTATTTACAATTATGGAATATAACTGTTACTCTGAATGTTTTGTTTTATTTAGGCAATTTCAAGTTATTAATAAAAGAGAAGAATTATTATTATTATTATTATTATTATTATTATTACTACTATTATTATTATTTATTATTTAAACGGCAATGAAAAACATCAGTTTCCTAGTAAAGGAAACTGATACTTGCATGTTTTTATGCTGGGTTGTTTTTTTGGCTGATGATATCAACAACAACAACAACAACAGTAATAAAACAAACTAAAATGAGATTGATGCAGTAATTGTATCATTTAAATATGCAATTAAAACCAAGATTAACTGAGATAATTTTTTTAAATCTCAAGATAATTTTTTTTTTTTTTTTTTAATCGTATGACAGCCCTAATTTATAATGAAAACATAGCCTTGCACATTAAAGGCCATTGCACACTGGATCCGATCATGCATCCGATTTTAACATGCGTCTAAGAAGAAAAAAACGATCCTGTGCATTCCCTATTGCACCTTGCACACTGAGTCCGTAACTGTAAAAAACGATCCTGTGCATTCCCTATTGCACCTTGCACACTGAGTCCGTAACTGTAAAAAACGATCCTGTGCATTCCCTATTGCACCTTGCACACTGAGTCCGTAACTGTAAAAAAACGATCCTGTGCATTCCCTATTGCACCTTGCACACTGAGTCCGTAACTGAAAAAAAACGATCCTGTGCATTCCCTATTGCACCTTGCACACTGAGTCCGTAACTGTAAAAAACGATCCTGTGCATTCCCTATTGCACCTTGCACACTGAGTCCGTAACTGTAAAAAAACGATCCTGTGCATTCCCTATTGCACCTTGCACACTGAGTCCGTAACTGAAAAAAAATGATCCTGTGCATTCCCTATTGCACCTTGCACACTGAGTCCGTAACTGTCGTACGCCGGTGGTGTCAATTTTGGAATCGAAACAAGTTTGATTTGATCTGATTTGATGTGTGTTAAAAATTACATTTACCAATGAAAAATGACTGGAAAAACGCCTGGATTCTTGCAGTTCCCTGAACAAAATAGAAAAACCAATTGTGGGTGCGTTGCCAAACAAAAATTACTTTATGATAAATCCAACAAAGATTACGAAGACTGAATAAAAAGAAAACATATGGAAAGACATTGACGTGGACTTGGGCATGAATGATATTTATTATAAAAACATGAAATTATGAATTGATAGCATACATAAACATGTGGATTTTGTGCAGTATAGGTTATTACAAGCATATACTTTTTATTTCAATTGTAGTTGAGGAAGTAAAGAAACAATGGCCTAACCTGGAGACACAGAGAAAGAAGCGTGACAGGGCAAGAGCGGTCAGGGCTGAACAGTCAGAAAAGAGGGGCAGTACATTAAAGTGATGGAATTTCTGGCCCCATACAAAGAGAGTAGTAGAAGGTCCTTATGGTTAAGTATTTTCGGTAGCTCATTGCTAACTTCCCAACTTTTACATATATTTATTACAGGAACGAGTGTTTGAAAAATTAAATATTGGTCATATGGTTTCTGATGCTATGACAACTGTGTTGTGTAATATCATTTTTTTTTTTTTTTTTTTTTAATTATTATGTATTGCGTAACAACATTATTTTAGATCTAGTAGAAATGTAATAATTAGCAAACGTTTTAACTTCCAATCAGTATTTGCTGATCATTAAGTTTACACTACATTTAACATTTTTTTGTGTTCAAAGTTATGTACAACAGAATTGTATTTATTTGTTATTAAAATACTGAAGCTAGGTATATTTACTACAAAGCCTCCACTGCACACCAGTGCTCTGAAGTACGATATTAACCCATCTAGTGTAAAATGGACTGACGCACGACTTTTTCGGATGACTGAACGGATCCAGTGTGCAAAGGCCTTTACACACACTATTTTGACATGGATATGCAGCTAATACAATTTCTAAAAATGTAAAACTTGGCAACTGTTTAAGAGCCCTACCGACCCCTTATTTTCACAATAGATCTCTATTTAAAATATGCAAATAAAGTCCAGCAGTTGTGCGTCCTTACCTGTCCTTTTGTCACTGGCTGCCTTCAGCTGTTCATATACCTGCAGCTCCACTCGGAGGGACTGCAGGAGATGCTGGCTGTCAGAAAGCTGCTGCCGCTGTATGCCTATTTCAGACTGCAACCTGAAACACCCGCAGGAATCATTAACATGTATGCACTGAAAACTGGATAGCTTGGGGGTTTGAAGTGCATGCACCATCCAATGCAGTGATTACAAGAAACTACTTCAATCTGACACTAAAACATAATGCAAAGCAATGTCTGTTTACTATATTATTCAATACTTCAGCCTGAGGCAACGATTTGGAGTAAAGAGCTTTGAGAATGTATCTCAATGTGAACCAAATAGGCAGGCTCCTGCTACCACTTGCAGAAGTAAAAAGGTTATTCAAGATTTAAGCTCTGTGTAATAAAAGCTGCTGAAAACAAAAAGCCGGTCACCTGTTGATTTCATCTCGACTGTGATGCAGCGCCTCTTTCAGGTGCTCGTTTTCTTCCAGACTCCCTCTGAATTTGTTTTCCAGGCGGACGGCCTCCTTCTTTACATGCTCATATTCATTTCGCAGATACTCCAGTTTGGAATTTCTCTTTGCGAGGGACTCTCTGAGCTTTTCATTCTCCTTTTGCTTATCTGTTTAAAAGTAAATACAGTACCAAGAAAACAACTTAGAACATAAGAAAGTTGCTTTAAACAACCATGAACCATGTACGGATTCTAAAACGGACCAAAATCAGTCTCAAGCAATATTGTAAATCAAAGTTCAGTCTTATTTTACTTGCTTACAGTTATATTACAAATCATGTGATTAGCCAATTTAAGAGGACATGTGTGTAGGTCCTTTGTCAACTGTTGCTGTAGTCCTATCAGGTTTATTAGTGTCTTCTGATGACAACTGCAAACGTAACAGCTGAGTAGCGAACGTGTAACACTGTATAACACAATAGAACTACAGCAACCCAAACTATAAACAATAAAAGCAATCCTTCACGGTGTTACAGACTCAGGGGGAGGTCTTTGTTGTCATCCCCAGACACCATAGTAGAAAATAGACATGATCTGTTGTTTGTCTTAGGTAAAAGATGAGTGAATGCATTAAGTATTTTCTTGTAGCATTAAACCATACAGACCACACTCTTGGCCCCAGAAACAGGCTACAGTCCCCTTTGTTTTAGGAAGCTGGTTTCTCTTACCTCTCGATCCCAATGATAGCTGGTCCTTGAGTGTCTGGTTTTGTCTCCAGAGGAAGTGGACCTCATTGGCCAGCTGTCCTTGCTCCTCTGATCCATGGATAAATATATTAGTAGAAGCTGAAGTTTAAAAGCGAACAATACTCAGTTACATTTACAGCAGGAAACAATTGTAATTTGTGTAGCATCAGCACCGAAAAAAACTGTTCCTGTATTACTTATTTTCATGTCTTTTATTAGATCCTCGATCAAGCCATGTGTGTGCCAGCCGCTTTTGTTTGATAAGAGCCATAACATATATTCTATAATCCTTTTATAACTTCCTGGAAATATCAGATAAGGTTTTTAGGAGTTTGTTAATTCAGACGTCATAAAAGCACCTGTAGACACTACACAGACCATTGCAATGTGACATTTAGAATCCCATTTCAGAAACTGAATGTAGTTCCTATGGAGAACTCAAATTACTGCCGGCTGTCTAAAGTTACAGCACACAATGTATTCGATAAGGACTACTAAAGCAACATTTTCCTTGTAGACAGTCCTGTGTTCATTATTTTCTCTATTAATGGAAATATTAGGTCCTGCTTTACTTTAATGGTCTTCCTGCAAAGAATATATATATATAGAAAATAATAAACAGTGAAATGCATTTAACATGTTCATAATCTTATTAATTAAGAATTCACTGAAAAAAGTGGCCTGTAAATTAAAGGGTTATCAAATATTACCACAATATTATTAAAAGTCAGTTAACCACATGGACTGGAAATAATGAATAATGTTTATGTCTCTCCAAGAGAACTCATTATCAGGAATGCTTTTTCTGGGGTAATGAATATCACGTGACATGTTAAGTTCAAAGGGTTGAAGCATAACCTTACAGACGAAGGGTGAAGTTATCCTGAAAGCAGTGGATTTCTGCTTGTGGGATGCAATTGGCAGAAGAAAAGCTAACCTGGGTCCGGTTCAGCTTCGGCCAGCCTGCGCTCAAGCTGCTCCCTTAGCCGGTCATTCGTTCGGATGGACTCCTCCAAGCGTTGCCTCAGACTACGGATTTCCTGAAGATGTTCTGCAAGCAGGTCTGTATGGAAAGCAGCAACATAAAAGCAAAGCCATGTATGAAACACTATGCCAAATGGCCACACTTACATTGGTTTAATACTACTTCTGAGCCATATCTTATGGCATAGTAAGTTTCAGTCAATACCTGAAGCAAAGAGTGAGATCTGTTTCAACTGCTGTGACTACAAGGAGATTAGCATTTCACAGAAAACAAAAACCTCAATTGTTTCTAGTTCTTTGCTCCTCTGGAATAAACAAAATGAACAAAAGACTTTAATAGGGGCTCCTGAGTGGCGCATCTGGTAAAAGCACTCCGCTCTATAGCCTGGAGGTCGCCGGTTCGAGTCCAGGCTATTCCACTGCCGGCTGTGGATGGGAGTTCCGAGAGGGCGCTGCACAATTGGCAGAGCGCCGCCTGGAGTGGGGAGGCCAGGGTGTCCTCGGCTCACCGCGCACCAGCGACCCCTGTAGACTGGCTGGCGCCTGCAGGCCTGCCTGTAAGCGTCCCAGAGCTGCGTGGTCCTCCGACACTGTAGTTCGGGGGTAGCTGCATGGCGGGGCTGCAGAGTGTAAAGAAGTGGACGGCTGACGGCACACATTTCGGAGGACGCGTGTGTTCGTCTTTGTCTCTCCCGAGGCAGCGTGAGGGTTGCAGCGGTGAGCCAGGCTTACGAATTGGGCATTTCAAATTGGGGAGGGAATACAAGGGTAAAATACAATTGGCGATTCCAAAAAACTAAAATAAAAAAATTAAATTTGTTCAGTATTGTACATAGTGCATTTCATAAAAGAAAAAGTCAATATCTGAAAAAAGTGCATAAGTCTAGACTTTGTTGTAGTTGACCTCATTAATAAACTAAACACCTGCTAAAAACTAAAAGAAAGTAGAATTAGTTTAATTTACCTTAATTGCCAAGTATATGCTTGAGAAAGTACCTGTATTGAACAGT
Source organism: Acipenser ruthenus (assembly GCF_902713425.1). Classification (NCBI taxonomy): domain Eukaryota; kingdom Metazoa; phylum Chordata; class Actinopteri; order Acipenseriformes; family Acipenseridae; genus Acipenser; species Acipenser ruthenus. The sequence goes on from NC_081219.1 coordinate 9,091,770, forward strand.
CCAGACGGCTCATTCCTGCTTTCTGTCAGCCCTGTGCTGGCCCTGTCTTCTCTTGAGGATCTGTCCTGAGGTTTAGGTGACAAGCCTCTCTCTTCCCCGGCGTCCTCTCTGTTATTGATGATCGAGCGGTGCAGATCCACTTCGGTACGCAGAGTCTCGTTCAGCTGCTCACTGTTTTTGAGCTTCTCCTGTAACAAGCTGTTCTCTCTCTGCAGCCCTTGTAAACGCTGCTGCTGGGCCAGGCCGCCTTTATTTTCCAAGATCTGTGTGTCGGTGGACAGCAGCGTCTGTGACTGTCTGCGACTGCCACCTCCATTCTCTGCAAGAAAGGTCGAATGACAGAACTAGGTTGTTAGCTTCTGTTTAATTTCCTAAAAAAAAACTTTCGGATTAAACAGTAATATATTAGGAATGTTTGTGACCAATCAGAAAAGCCATCTTAAAAGCCTCCATCACTTTTAGAAATTACTGCAACACATACTTCTTTTATAAGACTATGTATACAGAATTCATTTGTATATGGAAAATATTTTGAAGAAATAGTGAATATGAAATAAATTGACATACACTGTACACTTACTACTATGTAAACACAAAGGCTAACATCTATAGTTGGCCTACATGCGTCTGGCAGCGGTGAAACGTGAAGGCAAAATTCTAAACGTGGCTAACGTGGCTAATATATAACAATCTTTCAGACAATGCAGTTATGTTTGAGCTCTAAAAATACACACCTTTGCCCAGAACAGTTGCTTTTCCAGTGGAGGCACTGATAATACCAGGTGGCTGTGCAGTCTCTTCCACCTGCAGACCATAAGGCACTTTTGTCCCTGTAACCACAAAGTTCCAAGGTTAGGATGACTCGCACACACACACACACACACACACACAGAGGACTTATTCAGTGTGCAACTCAAATAAAACAGGACAAGAATTAGAAGGGAGCTCAGATAAAGCAGTGACATTGTTAGTTGTTAAAATACATTAATTAGAATTCTTATTCTAGCCTTTATTCTTACTGTTCAACAACAGCAGAATGTAATTACTTTTTTTAGTACATGCCAAACTGATACCGTCATTCTCTCTGAAGTTTAGCTTGAAAAGAGACAGATATACTTATTATAGGAATGGCAGGTTACAATAAATAATATGATGAAACTACATCCAGTTTGAAAAATGGCAGATAACACAAAAAACACTTTTTTACATTTTTAAAACTAAGTTTTTTTTTTTTTTTATTATTATCAGTTAATTTAAAAACCAATATAGATATATCAACAGGTATAATACATTAAATCTATTTATATATAGATAGAAAAACAAGATAAAATCATCTTTCATTTTATATTACACTGTAGGCATGAATGATTATCTTTAAGTTAACTGAAATCTATTGAACAAAGAAAAGATACAAAAAAGCACTGGCTTATTAAAGTATGCACACAAATAAAGAGAATATACTTAAATCAGAAAGATTATTTGAGTGCTTTTCTCAAGCACTCTACAATGTATACCGAGATTAATAGCCACCCATGTACAACACCTTTGCCTTTGTCTTTTGCAGCCTTAAATATTTCTTTCCATTTTCCACGTGAAGCAAAATTACGCATAGCCTTATCTTCCTCTAGGTCCATTTTCTGATAACCAGTTTCTAATCTCAATACTAGCACACTAGAGGAGGTAAATGAATGTTTCCAGCATAAATCTCCCTGTGCCCTCTCTAATGTCACTGTCAGACCACCGCTAGAACAGCAGCCATTATTTCTACTCGAAGGAAACAATTTACTGATTAGGATACCGGCAATAAATAATGTATTTAAGTGCTTAAGGAAACACAACACCAACCTGGTCTTCAGTGCTCTTTGTTAAGGGTACCGACTGAATTTCAACAGTGAATATCAACAGAATGGAAACGCTTTTAAAAAGCTGGATTCCAAAATGTTTTTTAAAAATCAAAAGGTTTAAATAAAGAAACATTGTTAACATTGAAATTGGATTACCATATTAGGCATTTAGAGAAATTGTTTTTTTTGGAGGGGGGTGGGGAGGGGGATTCTTACAAGAATGTTTTTTTCAACCTCAGCCTTAATATATTTAAAGTATATTTTTGTGGGTGAACACAAAAACGTAGTTCTGTCTTAAACTGTTAAAATTAAAACTGGGAAAGCAGATCTGTGGCTGAGATCTGTAGAGCAGAAAGGAACACAGCAAGTGAACACTACAGTGGGAGGGATGTGTGCTGGAGATTCTCACTGAGAAACTTGGACTCAGCCCATTAGCCCCTAATACTCAAACAGAGAAAAGTGGCACATGATTCTTGTCAGTCAACTCTAAACCACAAGAGTCCACTTAAGCTGTTTAAATTCTCATTTCCACTGTAAAGAAATCATGATCAAGTACAAAGACACAGGGTTAGACACTCACACTAGATCTCAACCCAGTCTTGGGTTTCAGAACCTCCCTCAGTTAAGCATATTATTTAAAGGACCAGGAGCAGTCAGCCCTGTTATTTTGTTCCTCCCCTATTGCTGCAAGAACAACTCCTATTAGTAAACCTGTAGTCTCATTGTAGTGTCATTTTCAATCATTTCAATAAAATAGTGTTACCCTGCTAGACCCATCTAGCCCTATCAAGGATATAAACTGTTTCAGTAGCTTCTTCTAAAGATCATGCATAGTTTAATAAATGGTTCCTAAAATAGACGTCATTAGCTCAGCCAATCAAGTATCACCTAATAAATTCCCATTAGAAGTTTTTAAACTGAAAGCGTAGCATACAGAAATAATAGAGATGCAGACCTTTTCCAAATCCCTACAGCTTACCTGCAGATGTTCGGCCTTGGCCGTATTTCCCGTCACGACACTGGAGCGCATGCAGAGTGTCTGATCCACTATCCAGAATCCTCCGTGAATATCTGTCAGAAGCTTCTGAATCAGAGGAGTTGTGGCTAGTAGACAGCTCTACTGACTTATTCCTGACCTGTAGCTGCTGGATCACCTTATTCTTCTCCTGCACCTCCCTTGAAAGCCTACAAGGATTATTAGCAATTATTAAAGCTAAAACAAGAATGCAACTCCATCCACTTCTCTGTATGCATAATTTTGTTGATGGAACTTTTGCCATAATACAAACACAAATAGAATAAGGTTAAATGGAGAATGTGTTATGGGTTACAATTTTATATTTTTGACTTAATGTACCACTCCCAATCAGCAAAAACGATCTGAATATTTAATCCACCCTCCAGTACTGGCACACCGGAGGGGCAGTGCCAGGCTTGATGGATTGAGCTGCCTGCAGACCCCCAGCAGTCTGGAGAGCTGAGGTAGGGGAAGAGGTGGATTAAATAGGATATCGGCAATGAATCATATTATATTGCATCAACAGAGAAATGGCAGGGACATTTAAAGGTTTAAAATGTGATAAGAATGCAACAGGAGTTTTCAGTATTTCTTTAACTTAAATGTATATATTTTAAGCAAAGTATGTGACAGATGAACCCAGGGAAAGGCAGAACACCAACACAGCCAGCATGCATTATCCCCCTTGAAGACTCCAAGCCTTGGCACAAACTTACACATCTAGCTGTTCCTCCGTGGCTTGGGCTAAGTTCTGGTTGTGTCTCGCAAGATCTTTCAGCTGCTTTTGCAGCTGCCTCCTCTCACTGTCAAGTTGTTTTCGGAGGTAGGTTATTTCATGCTTTAGGCTTTCAGGACTAACCAGTGAGAAAGAGAAAGACTCTCTGTTGATTGAAGTAATATTTTTAACGGCAAGACAGAAGACACTGCATACGCATGCAGACTCCAGAAACCATTAAAGTTGTACTTTGGACAGTTTAAATTCATGTCAAAAGAGAAAAACAAATTAGCAGCATAGAAAAGCGAACTTGATTCCAGCATGCATGTACATAATCTGTGCCCAATTGTTTTACTAGTTTCTCTCTCCAGTTTAGAATGTTTATTATGTTCCCTCAACAGCTCAGGAGAAACATCCTCCGATTCCACTGCCAATCCAATCGCCTCTTTACACCCAGGAGCTCGGCAAAGGACTAACTCCCTGGAGGCCAAAGGCCAGTCCTACAGGTGTCCTCTTGAGCTCACCCAGCACCAGGCCAGTAGGGGCCACTGTAGCTTTGATGTAGTGACTCAGTCTCTACCAATTTTTCCTCCCAAACTCGCAGGAGCCCCTGAGCCAATGTGAGGCTCCTTGTGGAACCCCCAGCAAAGACTGAAGCAAACCTAAGCTTCCCTGACTGCATGACCTACCCAGGGCCGTACCAAGGGGGGGTGCGAGCAGTGCGGCCGCACAGGACGCCGACCTGAGGGGGAGCCGACTGGCTGACGAATAAGAAGTTAAAATAGTAAGTACTCAAGGTAGAATAGATATTTTTTTCCCCCGATCATTATTGCAATAAAATGGGACCAAAGAAGAAACCATCAGGAGCCAGGTTGAAAAAGCAACGCAAACTATCAAGTCAAGGGATGAATTGGCTCCAAACCTGCAGAGTCAGAGAATGCTACAGCGTCTCAACAAGCAGCGCAGGGTGAGAACAATAACAAATATTTGTGGAGAGCACATTAAGTAAGTGTGCTAGTAATGTCTTTCTCATACTAATCGTAATCAGATTAACGCACTACAGTATAAGCTAAACTGATGTGAAAAATAAATTTACTAACCTCTATATTAAACATGCTTTAAATTAAACTTCTAAATCAAGAATGAATACATTACAAACATACAGTACTTACTTTAATGTAGCCTAAAGTTAAAACAGAAGTTACCGTACATTGCAAAATAGAAAGTATATTTGTAGGCTCTTGGTTTGGTTTATATTGGTGCATTCCATTGAACATTTACAAAGATTTTGAGGGCGCCATCAGTATCGGTACGGCTCTGGACGCCCTGCACACCATATGGCCGTGCCTTTACCAGGTGAGCCACTCAAGGACGCTCTGCACATTTTTACCATAATAGTTAAAATTTAACAAAAAAAAAAATCATAAAAACAGTACTACCGTTTATGTTTTGTTTGAGTGAGTGTTTAAAGTTTTTTTAAAAAAGCATACCTTTCTGCGAATTCAAGAAGCGTGTTGTCTTCGTTGTCTGAATACCCATCCCCTGCAACAGAAAAATAAATATAATACTGCGACATTACCTGTATAATGGATAAACCAGTGTGGTCTTTTGTTTGCTCACCGCATTCAAGCCGTTCTTCCAGCTTTCCAAGCACTAAAAGGCTCTTGTCCAGCTGTCCCCGGAAAGCTTTCCCCACATAGTAATCCACATCGCTGGCCTGCAGCAGCTCTTCAAAGGACTTGTTGAGATCCTCCAGCTGGTGATGATGCAGCGTGCCCAGGCTGCGGGAATCCTTGATCTTCTGCCTGAGGTGTGACAGCTCTCGAGCCTGGGACTGCACCAGCGAATCAAACCTATTGAGAATTAAAGAGAACATACAGTTAAAAACTACATAGGGCGATTAACTTGCTTAACTATTTCTCTATTCCTGACTAGATTAAATGTTTTAAAAGACATTCCACATGGTTTAATCTCTCCTTCCATTTATTCAACATATCCCTATAACCACACTGCTCTTTTATTCCCAAACTTGTTATGCAGTACTTACTTCACAACTAGTTAATTCACAATCTCTCCACCTTCTCAATATTAGGGAATCCAAATGAATTGCATCAACCACTTATTTTGAGGGGTAATTCCAGGATACCTACAAATACGCTGTTAATGCAATCCAGGGTGACTCACCAGTAAAATCCAGCAGTTATTACGGTGGGGTATAGGCTGATCAAAATGACCACTTATAACTTATATATTAGAATACTGTTATTACCTGGCTGGGGATGCTGATCTGATTTTTGACTGAAGTTGATGCAACTGTTCCAAAAGATTCTTGTTTGAGGCCTTCTCCTTGTCAAGTTCAATCTTAAGGCTTGTTATTTCGTCCTTTAGCATCTGCTTATCTTCATCGTCATGGCCTAAAGGAAAGCTTCCATTTTGGCTGTGGTCTTGGCTAAACAGACCCAAAGACTTGTGAGAACACATCTCTTGTCCATCCTTTTCTAAATCTCCATGTTCTTCCTGGAGCTTCACTGTGGTCTGCTGGCCTGGTTCTGACCCAATGGTCAAGAGATCACTTGACAGGGAGTTTCTGCGGAGAAGACTCTGCAGGTGGTGAATAACCCTCTGATAATTCTCCAGTTTTGTTTTCAGTTCCATAACTTGCTGCTTGAGCTCATCTGAGTCATCTGTAAAGCCATAGTCATCATAGATTTGCAGGCTCTTCATGCTGATTTTGGGGGAGCTCAGACAGGAAGAACTTGGATAAGAGGTTGACGAGTTTGTATCAAGATTCTCCATAGAGAAGAATTGTCCATCTCTTTTGAGCAGGGATGGGAGGCTGGCTTCATTCATGTGTTGTTTAATCTGATTATCATCTGCAAAACATAAAACATTTTATGGACTACTGTATAGTTTTGTGACAAATAAATCCCACAACCGAAAGTGTATTTAGCTACTGCAAATGACAAATTGTCATTATGTTTAAGTAATTAAAGATTTGTATTAATTTAAAAGTCACACCATCAGAATCAAATATTGCAAAGACAATTCAAGGCAGTACAAAAAACATGTAGCAAAGATAACAAAACATGCAAGATAGACAGCAGAGATACTATGCAGAAGAATTAATGAATTGGTTAATTAATTACAAAAGAATAAGTTTAATTCTTCTGATTTGTAAGATCCTTGTCTATATAGAACTGTTAACCACCCAACATGCCATGTCATTTGTTGATTAGTCTCGATGGGCATGCTTTCTACCTGTACTACGGTTTTCTTCCCTATCCACTTCATTTTCACTCTTTCCACAGGTTTCGTAACCAAGGTCTTGCAAATCCACCTGAACCTCTTTGTCATCCTGTTCCAAAAAAGTCCCGGCTACAGACAATACACAACAAAATAGCAGAGTTCAACACAACCAAAGCATGGTGCAATCCTTTTTGGAAAAGACGTCAAGTGTGGTAGCATGTAATCAACTACTTACATTTCAACACAGCACAATCTAAAGCCCCTTTCAAATTGGCACGCTCTACCCGGGTCAGGACCCGGTGTCATGGGCGTCAGGTACACGATTTCACACTGCTTTTGATAAAGCAGGGTTGACCAGGGTGACAGACACAAGTGCACAATGCGCGTATCAATGCCCCGGAAGCAGCTGGTTAAGGACGCTTCCATCCACACTTCTCTGGATTGAACCATCGGCACAAATCTTGATTAGAGCAAATGTTTCTACAGCCATGCTGCAATCTGGCTCGTGCTGTGTCTCAAATCAACAAAAATATGGCTAAAACAAAATAGAAAGAAATTTTCCTTGTGGAAGTGAAACCTTCACGCAGGCGTGGCTGTTTGTTATTGTGTCGGCTCACGGCTGTGTCAGTCAACCCGGGTACGACCCAGTTATGTGATTTCACACTATGCAGGATTGTGACCCGTGTAGCCAGAACCCGGGTAGGAGTGCCAGTGTGAAAGGGGCTTAATATTATTTTAAAAGTATGCAATTATCCTTGGCCAAACTGTAAAAATAGCAAGCTACTGGAATTCAAATGTACTGTATTGCAGTCTTGTGTGCAAGTAAGTACCATGATACCAAGATCACAAAAAGGTATGGATGATCTAGGCTTTACCAGAGAGCATCTGAAATCAGTTGAGGAAACGGAGGTCTATGTTCATTACTTACAAATCAAATCAAAGTAATTAGGATTACTATGATGGACGGGGAAGATTTTGGAGAGCAACAAGGTAGCAATCCCTGTCTTTTTACAAGGTAGATAGCTGCTGTTTTGGAGGAGCATCTGTAATGGTTTGGGCAAGTATAAGCTTTGATGGTGGCATTTAATTGAAAATGCCAATTGATGGCTTTATGATAATATAGAAATGAGACTTTTTGCCAGTTCTATTGGCCCTGACTTGGTGTTTATGGATGCTAACTAGTGTTGGGTAGTCAACCAAACACATAAGACTAGCCATTATGCTCACCAGACTGGAATCCTAATGAATATGCATGGGATGTTAGAAAGACATAGAAAGACATGGTTTCCAGTAAAAACTTGAATCTATTGATACATGTAACTTATCATTGCTTTCAAAATTGACAGTTATCAGCAAACTGTTTGTGGAGTCTTACATTTTGAATCATTAATGAACTTATCAGTCTTTAAATGCATGAATTAATACTTTTACAATATTCATTTTAAAAGCTGACCCTTACTTTGTTTGAGTATACATATTGGTTGATTGAAGAATGAGATATACCTAGAAAGAACAGACTTGTTCTACTACTAAGTTAATATGCTTTTATGTCTAAAACTACAATATATGAACAAAGACTTGTTTTTGCTTACCTTCATGCATTTTTTGATTAGAATTCTGATGTGCTATGATGGACTCTGCAGTGCCTAGTCTTTGCTGCAGCTCCTGGTTAATTTGCTTCTTCTGCTGAAGAGCTTTCTGGAGCTGGTCTACCTGCTTTTGAAGGTCCAGATTTGCGCTCTGTTTAGTTACAGCTCTGTTAGCATTCAGGTGGGTTAGGGCAAGCTCTGCTGTGTGTAGCCTTTGCTGTAGTTGCTTGACAATTTGGGTCTTCTCTTGTAAGGCTTTCTGCAGCTGATCTACTTGCTGAAGGTGGTCCATGTCTGGGTTCTCATTATTTACAGCTCTGTTGGGATTCAGATGGGATGTAGTTGATTCTGCTGTGAATAATCTTTCCTTCAGCTTTTCACAAAATTGGTTCTTTTCCTGAAGGGTTTTACGAAGCTGATCTACCATTTGATGAAGGTGTGTGTCTTGGTTAGGATTATCATTCAGACATTCTATGATAGACTCTGCCGCATGTAATCTCTCCTGCAGCTCTTTGTTAATTTCAGTTTTCTCCTGGAGGTCTTTTTGAAGTTGGTAAAGTTCCAGTGCAAAGGTGGACTCTGCTTCAGATAGCCTTTCCTCAAGTTGTTTGTTAAGTTTATTCTTCTCCTTTAGGGCTTTCTGAAGCTCGCCAACCTGCCGATGAAGGTCCCCATCTGTGTTCCAATTGTCTACACCTTTGTTATTAGTTAAATCTTCTATCGTAGACTCTGCCCTGTGTAGACTTTCCAACAATTCTTTGTTAATATGATTCTTCTCCTCAAGTGCTTTCTGCAGCTGTTGAAGGTCCAGGTTAGTGTTTGTACTAGCTGAAGTTCTGTTCTCATTCAAAAGTTCTTCTGTAGCAAATAGTTTTTCCTCAAGTTGTTTGTTAAGTTCATTCAACTCCTGAATGGCTTTCTGCTGCTTCTCTATCTGCTGGTGAACTTCCAGCTCTGTATTCCTATTTGTTACCCCTCTATTAGCATTCAGATGTTCTATGGTAGATTCTGCCTTGTGTAGTCTTTCCAGCAAGTCTTTGTTAATCTGATTCTTCTCCTGAAGGGCTTTCTGCAGATGCTGAAGGTCAGTGTTCGTACTAGCTGAAGTTCTCATCGCATTCTGACATGCCTCTGATCCAGATAGTTTTCCCTCAAGCTGTTTGTTAAGTTCATTCTTTTCCTGAAGACCCTTCTGGAGTTGATCTAACTGCTGATGAAGTTCTAAGTCTGCATTTGGACCAGTGGAAGTGCAGTTAGCATTTAGACATGCAATGGTCAACTGAGCTGTGCGCAGTAACTCGTGCAACTCTTTGTGAAGGCAATTCTTCTCTTCAAGGGCTTTCTGAAGCTGATCTACCTGTTGATGAAGATCAAGTTCTTTATTTGGACTAGCTAAAGTTCCAGTAGCATTGTGGCATTCTAGAGTAGATGCTGCTGTCTGTAGTAATTCCTGAAGCTCTTTGTAAAGTTGTTTCTTCTCCAAAATGGCTTTCTGAAGCTGATCTATCTGCAGATAAAGACTGACGTCTGTATTCGGATTAGCAACGGCTCTACTAGATTTCAGATGTTCTATGGTTGACTCTGCCTTGTGTAGCCTTTGATTCTTCTCATGAAGGACTTTTTGTAGCTGGCGAAAGTCCAGGTCTATGTTTGTACTAGTTGAAGCCCCGTTAGCATTCAGAACTGTTAAGGTGGACTCTGCTTCAGATAGCCTTTCCTCAAGTTCCTTGCTAAGTTCATTCTTCTCCTGGAGGGCTTTCTGAAGCGGGTCAACCTGCTGATGAAGGTCCAGGTCTATGTTCTGATTAGCTACAGCACTAGAAGCATTATGATATTTTATTATAGACTCTGCCCTGCGTAGTTTTTCCAGCAAGTCTTTGTTGATTTGATTCTTCTCATGAAGGACATTTTGCAGCTGGCTAAGGTCCAGGTCTGTGTTCGTACTAGCTGAAGTTCTGTTCACATTCAGAAGTGCTTCTGTTGCGCACAGTCTTTCCTCAAGTTGTTTGTTAAGTTCATTCTTCTCCCGAAGGGCTTTCTGAAGCTGGTCAATCTGCTGGTGAAGTTCCATGTCTTCATTCTGATTAGCTACATCCTTTTTACTATTTACATGTTCTATGACAGACTCTGCTCTGTGTACTCTTTCCAGCAAGTCTTTGTTAATCTGATTCTTCTCCTGAAGGGCTTTCTGCAACTGGTGAAAGTCCAAGTCAGTGTTTGTACTAGCTGAAGTTCTCTTTACATTCAGACGTGCCTCTGCTCCAGATAGTTTTCCCTCCAGCTGTCTGTTAAGTTCATTCTTCTCCTGAAGACCTTTCTGGAGTTGATCAAACTGCTGATGAAGTTCTGTGTTTGGACCAACTGAAGTTTGGTTAGCATTTAGACATGTAATGGTGAACTGAGCTGCACGCAGTAACTTGGGTAACTCTTTGTAAAGGCAATTCTTCTCTTCAAGGGCTTTCTGAAGCTGATCTACCTGTTGATGAAGATTGAGTTCTTTATTTGGACTAGCTAAAGTTCCAGTAGCATTCTGATGTTCTAGGGTAGATTCTGCTGTCTGCAGTAATTCCTGAAGCTCTTTGTAAAGTTGTTTCTTCTCCAAAATGGCTTTCTGAAGCTGATCGACCTGAAGATTCATGTCTGTGTTCTGATTAGAAACAGTTCTACTAGATTTCAAATGTTCTATGGTAGACTCTGCCTTGTGTAGCCTTTCCAGCAAGTCTTTGTTGATTTGATTCTTCTCATGAAGGGCTTTTGGCAGCTGGTGAAGGTCTGTGTTTTGACCAGCTACAGTTCTGTTGGGATTCATAACGGTTAAGGTGGACTCTGCTCCAGATAGCCTTTGCTTGTTAAGTTCATTCTTCTCCTGAAGGGCTTTCTGAAGCTGGTCAACTTGCTGTTGAAGGTCCGGGTCTATGTTCTGATTAGCAACAGCACTATAAGCATTGCAATGTTTTACTGAAGACTCTGTCTTACGTAGTTTTTCCAGCAAGTCTTTGTTGATTTGATTCTTCTCATGAAGGACATTTTGCAGCTGGCTAAGGTCCAGGTCTGTGTTCGTACTAGCTGAAGCTCTGTTCACATTCAGAAGTGCCTCTGTTGCGCACAGTCTTTGCTCAAGTTGTTTGTTAAGTTCATTCTTCTCCCGAAGGGCTTTCTGAAGCTGGTCAATCTGCTGGTGAAGTTCTATGTCTTCATTCTGATTAGCTACATCCTTTTTACTATTTACATGTTCTATGGTAGACTCTGCTCTGTGTACTCTTTCCAGCAAGTCTTTGTTAATCTGATTCTTCTCTTGAAGGGCTTTCTGCAACTGGTGAAAGTCCAAGTCAGTGTTTGTACTAGCTGAAGTTCTCTTCACATTCAGACGTGCCTCTGATCCAGATAGTTTTTCCTCAAGCTGTCTGTTGAGTTCATTCTTCTCCTGAAGACCTTTCTGGAGTTGTTCTACCAGATGATGAAGTTCTAACTCTGTGTTTGGACCAATTGAAGTTTGGTTAGCATTTAGACATGCAATGGTCAACTGTGCTGCGTGCAGTACCTCGTGCAACTCTTTGTAAAGGTAATTCTTCTCCTGAAGGACTTTCTGAAGCTGATCTACCTGTTGATGAAGATCCAGTTCTTTATTTGGACTAGCTAAAGTTCCAGTAGCATTCTGGCGTTCTAGGGTAGATTCTGCTGTCTGCAGTAATTCCTGAAGCTCTTTGTAAAGTTGTTTCTTTTCCAAAATGTTTTTCTGAAGTTGATCCATCTGCAGATAAAGATTTGGGTCTGTATTCTGGTTAGCAACAGCTCTCCTAGATTTGAGATGTTCTACAGTAGACTCTGCTCTGTGTAGTTTTTCCAGCAAGTCTTTGTTGATTTGATTCTTCTCATGAAGGACTTTTTCTAGCTGGTGAAGGTCCAAGTCTGTGTTTGTACTAGCTGAATTTCTGTTCACATTCAGAATTGCATCTGGAGCGCATAGTCTTTCCTCAAGTTGTTTGTTAAGTTCATTCTTCTCCTGAAGGGCTTTCTGCAACTGGTAAAGATCAAGGTCTGTGTTTGTACTAGCTGAAGTTCTCTTCACATTCAAACGTGCCTCTGCTCTAGATAGCCTTTCCTGAAGCCGATTGTTAAGTTCATTCTTCTCCTGAAGACCTTTATGGAGTTGATCTACCTGCTGATGAAGTTCTAAGTCTGTGTTTGGACCAGAAGTCTGGTTAGCATTTTGACATGCAATTGTCAACTGAGCTACGCTCAGTAACTCGTGTAACTCTTTGTAAAGGTCATTATTCTCTTGAAGGTCTTTCTGAAGCTGATCTACCTGTTGATGATGAGCCAGTTCTTTATTTGGACTAGCTGAAGTTCCAGTAGCATTTTGGCATTCTATGGTAGATTCTGCTGTCTGCAGTAAATCCTGAAGCTCTTTGTAAAGTTGTTTCTTCTCCAAAATAGCTTTCTGAAGCTGATCTACCTGCAGATAAAGATTGACGTCTGTATTCGGATTAGCAACGGCTCTACTAGATTTCATATGTTCTATGGTTGACTCTGCCTTGTGTAGCCTTTCCAGCAAGTCTTTGTTGATTTGATTCTTCTCATGAAGGACTTTTTGCAGCTGGCGAAGGTCCAGGTCTATGTTTGTACTAGATGAAGCCCCATTAGCATTCAGAACTGTTAAGGTGGACTCTGCTTCAGATAGCCTTTCCTCAAGTTTCTTGTTAAGTTCATGCTTCTCCCGTAGGGATTTCTGAAGCTGGTTAACCTGCTGATGAAGTTCCATGTCTTCATTCTGATTAGCTACACCTTTATTACCATTTAGATGTTCTATGATAGACTCTGCCCCATGTAGTCTTTCCAACAAGTCTTTGTTAATCTGATTCTTCTCCTGAAGGGCTTTCTGCAACTGGTGAAGGTCCAGGTCTATGTTCGTACTAGCTGAAGTTCTGTTCACATTCAGACATGCCTCTGCTCCAGATAACCTATCTTCAAGTTGTCTGTTAAGCGCATTCCTCTCCTGAAGACCTTTCTGGAGTTGATCTACCAGAAGAGCTTGCTGAAGCTTCTCTTCCTGTTGCTCCTGTTGATGATCCAGGTCTTTATATAGATGACCTGTTCTATCAGTATTCTGACTTGCTAGGGCAGACTCTGCTTTGCATAGCAATTCCTGCAGCTCTTTATTAAGTTGATTCTTTTCCTGAAGTGCTTTCTGAAGCTGATCTATCTGCTTACAAAGGTTAAAGTCAGTACTTGGGTCTGTGGTCTGAGTAGCCTCCGTTTTGTTCACTTTCTGATGTGTAAGGGTGAACTCTGCTGTGCATAAACTTTCCTGCAGTTCTCTGTACTCTTTGTTCTTCTCCTGAAGGGCACTTTGAAGCTTTTCAACTTGTGGGTCTGGCTCTGTGTTCTGATTAGCTCCGTTGTTATTATTATTGCCTGCTGCCTTGGAGGACTTCACAGGAACAGGAAGACGGGACTTTGCACCAATCTGCACAAACAAAGAAATAGGAATCAATAACACTCAATATCACACTAGCTTGCAGTATAATCAATCAAAAGGACACACACATAACAGTAGCCCTTGTGCTACATTAACAGTGGAAAGAACTGAATATTCTTTATGTAAGCAGTGTAGATCTGCAGATCACTTCTTAAACTACATCATTACACTGACATCAGACATTTGTGTTACAGGTGTGAGTAAAATAAAAGACGACACTCACCGTGGACCCAGGTGTTGAATGTATCCTTGCTTCTTGCCGTTGTAATGTTTCCTGTGAATTTCTTCGCTGGTCCCTTTCATCAATACCCCTTGGCTGCTGTGCCTCCATTTCCTTTAGCATTTTCTCCAGGATTACCCTTCTCTTTGTGGAGGCTTCATGTTCCTTTTTCAGATGATCAATTTCTTTAGCCATGCTTACAATCAGGTCTGGATTAAAACTGTTTTCACTGTCCATGGAGGAATTAAGTTCCAGTTGTTCCTTCAGGAGTTTGATAATTTTTCTGGCATCCATTAATTCTGTTTTTAACCTTTTCACCACTTTCTTTAGATCCTTTTTGATTTCTCCATCTCCTGAATCATCACAGCTTTCTTTGAACTCTGTGGACTGCATTTCTTTCAGAATGCTTTGGAGATTAGTATTCTCATTATTCAGCCTGGCAAGTTCATTTCTGCAAAACAGAGAATGAAAACTTATTCAAGTACATTTTAAGATTACCTACAGATCTCCACTCCACTGGAATATCTTACCTGGCTGTCAAAATGTAGACACTGTTGGTATATGTTTATTAACCTAAATAATCGGTGTTCTTGCTATGCATGTAACTTTCCCTAATGTCAGTCAAGACACTAGATTTAAGACAATTCCTTGCATTACCAGAGTGATGTCATTAGCATTAATTTCTATCACAAACACCCTTCTCAAGTGTATATTACAGCCTAATCTTACCTGAGTTCAATTACCGACGCTGATCCAGTTTCATTCAAAAGGGATCTTAAAGAGGCTATCTCCATCTCCATATTCTGGTTATTTCCTTCATCTTTACATGGCGGCTTCTCTGCAGTTTTAAGCTCTTTTCCAATTGTCTCCATCCGACAAGATGTTTCATTGAGTTCTGTTTCAACTACATTCTGATCCTCTAGATCCAGCTCAGTCTTTTCGCTATCAGGTGAAGCAGAGGTGGATTCCTTTCTGCCAGGTGGCTTTATCCCCGAACTCTTATTACCTTGATGTTCAGCTCTGTTCCCCTGGGGGGAAGCCTTTGAATTCCTCTCCTTCTCTGGAGATGTTTGAATCTTTTGATCTTTAACTTGGGGTTTTATCTAAGAGGTAATGTTAAAAAAAGGTAAGACAAAGACAATGGAACCAGGCCAGACCTTTTTTGACCATATTTTACTTAACCTTTCATCATAAATGCTATTTAACTTCATATTGTTTTACTTAAATGAATGGGCCGACTAAAAGGGGAACTTGAAATTCTAGCTGTATACATACATAACAAATATTTTGTCTAAATATGAAACTTAAATATTCAAGATAATGAATGCATTATTATTATTTTTTTAATATATGACCTATGTGTGTGCAATATGGATTTTTATTATATTTTATTTAGTTTACCATGTTTATATAAAGTTACGTCCTACTACTAAATACCTCATTATCTTACTTTAATAAATTTAACTTAACTTTTAAAACTTGAACAACACGCAAAAAATCTTATAGTCTTACCACATTCTGAGCTGATTTTTGACCCTGTCTGTTTAGCTGGTCATGGAGGGCCTTGTTTGTTTTCACAGCATCTGCCAGCTTCTTTTCAAGGAGCTATAATTAATGGAATGAGGATGACAAATGGCTTTGTAAAGAAAAGTAACGATGGAATGAAAATTATAAATTGAAAATTTCCAAGTAAAACAGAATGCCATGTCCTTAATGCAAAATGAGTTAAACACTGCTGTTAAACATAGAGAGGCAATACAAGAATGAAGAACAATGAACGGTTTCAGAAACTTAAACCATAAAACAAATTGTATTTGAATCATTCAATTAAAGTCAATAACTTTGAGCATTACATTCATTATTAACTTGTTCCTGGTTACCTTATTCTGTGAAGACAATGTCAGTATATCCTGTTTGTCTTGCTCCACAGAGTTCTCAGTTAATGAAGCTTTGTTCTGAAGATCCTTGTTGAATGCTTGCAACTCTTTCACATACTCTAACAGTTCCTGGACCTGTAATGCACTTTTTTTTAAATAAACTGCAGCGGTACATATACGTATGTATTATAATAATACCAATAATAATAATAATAATAATAATAATAATAATAATAATAATAATAATAATAATAATAAGAATAATAATAAGAATAATAAACACAAATCTTGTTATTTAGAATTTTACTAAACAGCTTGAAGCCACATTTTTTCCTTATATTTTTTAGATTTTCTTAATTACCTTTCGCCTCAGTTCTGGTAGGGAAAGATTTTCTATATCCCCCTCTAGTTCATCATGCTCTCCCAAATATATACTCATATATGATGTCTGGTCACCAGTAAAACTGAAGGTGTCAGCTGCAAAAAAAAAAAAAAAATTATATATACAGTACACCCTCTCTATAACGCCCTTCATTATAACGAACCTGGCCCCTGGACCCCAAATAAAACTAAAAAAAAAAAACTAAAAAAGATAATATATAAACACACACTGTCAGTATCCCGGTCTGTGCGCACGGGATGCCACCTCCGCAGTGAACTATTTTGTCTTAATAAAAAGTGCGCGTTGTGTATGCCTCAGAAATGAAAAGAATTTCATGTTACAACAAAGCTGAAAACTATACTGATCGTTTGAAAAAAGCGGTAACGCAGGCATAGCTCTGTCGTGAATATAGGTCGTCAAAAAGCACTCTGTTTTTTGGCTTGTTCAGCAACCATGCGACAAAGCAAAATTGATTAAAGAAAAAAAAAACAACAACCAAAACTCGAGGATCTTATAAAGATGTGGTGCATCTTTAACAAACAGGATAAAAGTAAAGGCAGAATACTGCATACATGAGACGGACAGGTACTTGTAAATTCTACTTTTATTCACAATCTCATCTCTAACTTACTCCAACTTTTCATTTGGATTGTCCTTTCGCTATAAAGAACCCCTCGATATAACGAACAAAAGCCTTGGACCCCAACATGTGCGTTACAGCAAGGGTGTACTATGTATGTATGTATGTATGGTATATATATTTTTTTTAATTCGTCATTTAGCAGACACTTTTATCCAATATATCTAAAACGTATCTTTATATATATAAAAATAAGCACCTTTTTCAATTTCAATGTGCCACATTTTATTTTCTGTTGATATGTAAGAAATCGAAAACAAACTGAAATTCAAGGGAAAACAAACATGGAAAAATTAAGAAAATTTACAAAGACTCCACAACAATTTATTGACCAATGGAAGGGTAAATAAGAGAAACAAAATAATCTTCAAAAATATTTCCCAGATATCGGGCAAATACATTTCTTCTAGAAATCCATGTGTTGATAAAAACATAAATACAGTGCACTCCATTTATAAGAATCACATCAGTCCCGGATTTGATTCTTATAAGCGGTTGATTCTTAAAAGCGGACAGTGTGCCTCCGCGCATCAGCAGTTTAAATATAGTATACAAATGTCGATGGTTCTCAATCACTGAGGACAACAGTGATTATTTTAGCATGGTCAACAGTGATTATTTTAGCATGGTTGGTATACGAATGATTTTGTCCCAGTGGTTTAGATCATTGTTTGCGGTGGATTCTTAAATCAGTGATTCTTATAAATGGAGTGCACTGTACATAAAAAAGAAAATACATTTCCGCAACAGGAAGATGTAGGGTCCCTGCCACATGAAGATGTCAGGTACTGTATGGTAAGAGACTCACATGTGTCATTTGTGCCTCCTACTCCCCCTCCTCTCCCCTGGATCTTCCCAAGCCTGGCCTGCAGAGAGGTGTTCCAGCGCTGAGCATCCTCCAGCTGATGCTTCAAAGTCTCCATCTCCCTGGGATCAATCAGGCCTGTCTGCGCATCAGTCACTAAAACAAATCACAATAAGACTAAAATTATTCAGGATTTTTTAGATGTGCTTTGTTGTTACTTTTCAGGCTTACTTTACACCAGAGGTTCCCAAACATTTTCTGACTGGGAAGCCCCCTAATTAATACAAAAGTACACTTAGAACTGTATGTAGATGAGTTTTTTTTTTTGTTTTTTTTTAAACCAAGTAGACAAGTAAACCAAGTAGACAAGTAAAACGGTACAAGCCAATGTCTTGTATCGTTTTCAGAGAGAATGTCCAATTTCCAAGAGAAGTGCTGTTCACAGCTATCGTCGCAACACAGAAAACAACAATGTGGTTAAGAGGTACTGTACTTTTATTTAGACAGCACATTGCAGTATGATGTTTAGAAGGCAAATTGGACATTTACTCCAAAGACAGCCAAGTGGTAGGGCAGTGGGAGTACCCCCAGTTTATTAATGACATGTATGTGGGAGAGGGATTTAATTGAAGTTTGTAAAATCCTAAAAGGGCCGAACAACCGTATATGTAAGGACACATGGATAATAAAATGCAGGAGGCAACATGAAACAGTGAAGTGCCACTAAAGATTTGGGTGTTAGTAAAAAGGGCTGAACACAATTTGCTCAGCACAAGAAATGGATGGCAGTTGTTTTATAACAAATGGAGGGACAGACTAACCAGTGGACAGAGGTTAACAGTAATCATGTAAATCAAAATATATTCTGAGAAATAGATTGGAAAAATATAATGGATCTGTGACTCAATATAAGATTATGACTGTTAATTCATTAATATTATCAACAAAGCATGGCAAAGTTATTATTATTAGGCATCTTATATAAATCATATAATGCTCTTAATGAACAAAGCATGGTAAAACATATTACTATAAGGCAGTTTATATGTCATATAATGCTATTTAATGTGTAATGGTGCTTTGATAAATTAATGGTGATAGGGTACACTTTTTAACCAGCCTTATACCTTTGGACTCTACAGTGCAAATAACAAATGCTGTGGGGGGGAAAAAATAAAGTCTACAGGATAAAATTAGGGATTAATTTTTTTCATATTTAAATCTGCCTTAACTGGGATATTTAATTTAAAATTAAGGGCATTTTTGAACATAACCTAATAACGGAAAGTGTAAAATCAGGTGCTTTGAAGTGATCTTTACCTGATTCAGAATTAACTCTATTATTGATGTGCTAATTATAAAAAGTGCATGTTTATTTTCATATTGATGTACAATATTCAAGAAGCTAGTAGCTTTCTCATCTCAGTGTTTTTAGAGGCAGTGGTGGTTTAGCAAGTTATTTTTGTTGCCATTTTAGAGATAGGGTCCAAGTTTATTTTGTATATACTTTTAACTACTTTTCTTTAATCTTTATTTTTAGCAACATAAAGAAGGTCACACACTACTTTCCATGGATTAACTGATTAGCAGATAAAAGGATTTACAACAGTCTCATTTGACAGACTGCAGAGCTACGCAACCTCAAATGATAGAAATGCATCTCGACCATCAGGAAATCAAATTCTTACATAAAATGGATGCTTTTTTAAATCAATTTTTATATTATTTATAAACTTATTTGCATAAATGTAGTTTATTTGAATATCTTACTAAGGTAATACTATTTAAATGGATAAAACTTAAACCATTGTGTAGTACTTAGTAACTTTCAGGTCAGGAGCAATTTGTTCAAGATCAGCAATGGATTGTTATTGATTCGTAACAGCCCCAATGAGACTATGAGAGTTCTCTGGTCAATTGCTGGTCTTGAATGCACTCCAGTGTTTCTTTGTCCATGGAATCAGAAAGATATGGCATCATGTTTCATTCCAACTGGATGAACTAGTAAGAGATAGTAAGATGATGGCTTTTTTGTGCTCTTGTTCTGTATTGTGTATGGAATCGGTGGGTTTAAAACATAGAATTTACTGACAAATACTGCAGAAGTCAGACGCTTCTTCTCATACACTCTCACCTGACGAAGGAACCTTGACAGCTTGTACGTTTTATTTATTTATATTCAAGTACTACTAGATGTTTTGTGACAAATACTAAAAAGACCTACAGTATACAGAGGACATTTAATGTTAGTCATGCTGTTTGCAAAGGACAAACTCATTTAGGAAAAGCAGAAAGGAATGGAAATATTAGCTGTGAAAGAGTCACAGAGACAAATGTTTTTATTTTATCCTTGAAAGACAGTTTTACAGGTGATAGAAAAAGAGAACGAACAACAACAACAACACTGTAAATATTGGGGATAGCAATAATGATGAAATGCATGAAAGCAGATGTTTGATGCCCAAGCACAGCCTGCTCCAATAGCTGTTTCCTCTTCAAATCAGATGCTCATTCAAATTATTTTTTTCATTTAAAAATCAGTTAACAAATATGAGAATATTTACTGGAAAACATTCTACTAATACAAGATTAAAATTGAGCATATATTGTTGTATCCAAAACAAGGCTACTTCTAATTGAAATGAAAAGCAGAGCAAAACAAACAGGTGACAAAACATGAAGATGTATACAAGGAGGTTATGGATACTGTAATAAATACATGCAGTAGGAACCAAGCTGTTAGTACAAGGGGTTTCTTCAAGTATTGTTTGCTTTTATACCATGCTTTATGCATTATAAAAATAGGTGTTTATTTTTCAAAATAGTAAGCTTTATCAAACTTGCAAAAGGACAATAACATGCAGCACACCTTAATAATCCCCACTGGGTTTCTGAACAGGAATCACGCATAATAATGCTAAAATTGACGAGCATTTTTCCAATTCATAAAATGTAATTTAAAATAATATTGCCCAAAACAAACCAAGTGTGAGCACTGAAATATAGATATTTGAATTGCTAAAATCTACATGAAAACATGTAAATTTGGTTTATAGGAAATTGATTTTCTTCCAACATACAAATATTGTCAAAATACCATTAAGAATTTAAAACATTTTAAAAGGTGTTATATATATTTTTGGTGTAACTGTATTTAGGTTGTGCTTGCATTGCTGATTATGTACAGTGTTAGTACTTTAAAAATAGTTTGTTGGTGTTTAGATTCAAAGCTAAACCAATCCGTCCCCATGTACTGCACCTTCTTTTCGTTTTGTCCTCTGCAGCTCTTTCTCCAAGTCCTTTCGCAGATCTTCATTACTTCTGATGCCCTCTTCCAACTTCTGCCTCAGTAACTGAACTGCAGTTAATTCCATCTGTAAATTATGGATGCGTTGTGTACTGTGCCAGACCAGGGTAGAGAAATTTGTTAAAGAAAAATACCAGGCTTATTCAAAGAATACATATGTAACCTATACGTATGTATGTTACAACAGATGGTCTTTTAACACTTATATCAACTATACATCTTTCTTTCAGGTGACTTAATATAGTGATTTACAGTAAGAATACACAGTGTCAGCAAAGCCAAGTAACCTTAAAGGGGTAACAAAGTCTTAGAAAAACAACGCAAGTCTCTTCATTTTTTTATGATCCCTTTAATTCATGTGTTGCTTAACAAAATGGTAAACTGCAGAAAAAGCAGGTCCTAAAAACGCATAGCAAACGGTCTTGGATGCTGTCATCACTTTGTGCTGGTTTTTACCTGTCTGGCTCCTTCACTGTCCTCACAAGGCTGGAGTAAAGCTGCTGCTCTGCCTTCAGAGCCTTGTTGAGTGCATCATATTCAGACAGCACAGTCTGCAGAGCGGGCAAAGCCTGGGAACATATTCAAGTTTTTAGCAATGATCAGGAAAATATATATTACATTAGTTAAGCAACTTCAAAAAGTCACCCTGTATTGTTTTAATATGTACACCAACAAAAAAATTGTGGGAAGCAAAACAATAAATAACTTCACAGAAAGATAACCTTTCCTGTACAGCAATGGTGCTCTGCAGATAATCTTTCCTGCAGGTTGAAGACACCTGCAATATACAGCACACACGTTTGTGCACAACAACTAATCTGACACACTTTAATGGTGGACTGATCCTAGGTATTCAGTTGGCAGGTGCTTTTCTGTCCAAGGAACAGAATCAAAACGTCTCTGGGGGCCCTCAGAGAATGCTGGATAGCTGACCTGCTTGCACTTCTGCGACCCCTACTGGTCAAGTTGCAAACTACTAGCCAGTCTGGGCCTTGCCTCCAGGATTCATTAGCTTTGTGGATGAAAACAGGCGAATGGCTTGACTGCAGGCTACCATTGTAAATTAAGTACATTATATGTAGGGATGTGATTTTGTCACGGTGGTCACGAAACCTGTGAATTTTGACATTTGTTTCCACTCAGTGTGAAAATAGGAAAGGAGCAGTTTGCATCTTTCGAATCGTTTTCAGTGCAAAGTTAAAGCGGTTAGCAAACGTCATATAAAGGTGAATACTTACACAGAACTACAACAAACATTTGGATATCTGTGAAGTGGCAAAATTAAGTTCTAAGCAACTAGCAGAGCAATATCCCAAACAATTTCATGAAAGTGGAGGGAGCAGCTTTAATGAGAAACAAACTTCAAATTAACCAAAGCCTTTTGTGCAGAGAATAGACCTCTGCATACACTTGTGCATACACATAATGCAAAGCCTAAAGGGAGGACAGTTCACAGTGCTGGAGAAGCATGAACCCTGATTTGCAGTCTGTTTACTTTTGAATAGAAGCGTGTGTTAAAAGAAAACACATTACATATATGTTAAATACATTAAATATATGTTTACTTTGCAACTACTAAAATATTACAGTATATTACATTCAAATCTTTGTAGCCGTGACCATTCTGTAAAATTGTCTATTTTTTGCCTTCTGTGCCTTGATTTTTACCATGACAAAAATCACATCCCTAATTATATGTACCCGTACTGCACATAAACAAAGTCTTTTGTAGCATACCTCCTGCTGGCTGTTTCCTCCAATGATTGTGCTCTCTCTCTGAGGGATCCCTGGGCTCTGTATTCCCTCCCTCATCACCACCCCTCTTTGGGTCTGCAGTTCCACTCCGTTGTGTTTAGGCGGTTTGCCCAGTCTCGTATGCAAATCCTGCAATTGAAAGCACAGCTCATGTAAATGTATCACATAAATCACTTGGTTGTCTGAATATTTAGAGATAGGGCAAGGAAGGGGGGGGGTGTGGTGGTTGGTTGAAGTACAGGTTAGGGAACAGGTGTGAGCTCTGGGGCAGAACTACTGCACAAAATATTTTAAATTGTGAACCGTCAAAAACAAACAGCGTTACTACTAAAAACACTACAAAAAAGTGCGGTTTATTTCACAGATATTCAGGTTTGTGGATGACACACACACACTAGTGTTTCTATCTAAACCTCTCTCTTTATAAAGGAAGGACTCAATACTTTTGTACAACATTGGCTACTAGCAACAGTGCAGACTGTCAAAATTCTCACTCTATATACGCAGAGAAATTAATAGAATATGTATGAACAATAACTTGATGCTTATAGGTAAGAAAGAGCAAGTTGGCTGGCTTAAATCACTGGCCTCTCTGGAGGGCCTGGGATTAAATCCGGCACAAATCACACGTAAGATTCCAAGAAATATGGGATATATCTACCCTTATGATTTCATCCTTGACATCCAAAGTTTTGGTCAGAGACTCTATATTTGCTGCCTGAGCCTCATGACGATTTTCCAGATCTGCCAACAAAGAACGAAGTTCAGCAACCTCTATCTATGGGAGAAAATAATGATTACAACATTACATTCAAGTATACACTTTATACATTGCACAATTGTTCTACCAACAGTGACTACAGAAAAAATACAATTCAATTGCACCCGTGGAAGATGCAAATGCTGCAACATTTCGTATTTGGTGTCAATTGAATAGGTGGCGTAACAGGATCATTACACTCCTGTTAACAATTGCCTCTGCTTAAAAAGTATTTCAATACAGATTAAAATAAACAGTTTGTAGAAGTTTAAAGTTCAAATAGATTCTCCCTTTTCTTTTATCTCCTCAACTCTACTTTACTCACATATAAGTGTGCTAATCTCACATATATACCCCGCATTTGCTCAATTATATGGTGTTAGGACAGCATAGGGAAGAGTCAACAAAAAGCTACAGGAGGTCATTTCAATACCTACCTGCAACTCATTCTCTTTCTTCAAAGCCTTGTTCAGGTCATCAGTTTTCTGTGCCAATTCTTTCTTCAAAGTTACTGCACTCTTTTTAATGATGGGTATTTTAGCCACATTTACATCACCTTTCTTCTGTGTCAACTCAGCTATAAAAGATAGATAGATATAGATAAATAAATAAATACATAAATAAATAGTATGGTGTTCCATTAACCAAAGTTTTAACAAAAGCACACTAAAATACATGATATTCTGCCATTCAGAATGATTGAGCACTTTTTAAATCCCCTTATTTTTATAATGTTTTTAATCATTGAGTGGCTGTGGAGTACTGTTGATCAGAAATTGCATCACACATTTATGTATTTTTTTTTTAACATGTGCTAACCTGCTTTGAGCAGATTCTATTGCTGGAAACACATAGTGCCTGTGCACTAGATCAGTGGTTCTCAACCCTGGTCCTGGGGACCCACTGTCCTGCTGGTTTTTGTTCCAACCGAGCTCTCAATTACTTGATTGAAACCTTAACTGAACTAATAATTTGCTTAATTTGACTTTTTACATTGATTAGCTTACAAAATGTTGGAGAATTCAAGTTCTTTATATAATTTTATATTTAACTTCATATCTCCAACTCTTTAAAATAAGTAAAAAGCTCTGATTAGTTCCATTAAGGGTTCAATTAAGTAATTGAGAGCTCAGTTGGAAAAAAACCCTCCAGGACAGTGGGTCTCCAGGACCAGGGTTGAGAAGCACTGCACTAGATGACTTACCAATCCCAGACCTTTCGGTTGACCTGGCTTCATGGTATTCCTTTACTAGGAACAACATGAATGTCATGTTGAGTTACCGTTTGTTAATCTTACCCTCTTTCTCTTCCAATTGCTCCTGCAGGATCTGTATAGTCTGTTTCAACTCTAGCACCCGAGGTATGGGAGCTTCCTGCATTTTCAACTCAGCCAGGTATTTATCTCTCTCCTGTCCGCTCTCCACTAGTTTCTGGGGTAAACATCAGAAAAAAAAGCACAGAAACCATTATTCTGATAGGGATCCTATGTTCTTGGAAATATATACAAACATGTACACTCAACTATACATAAGAGCTGTAATTATTTTGAGAGTTTTTGGTGACCGTTTTTTCATTGCTGCAGCACTTTCTGAAATTAAATTGTTTTCTCTTTCTCAAAATAGTTTGAAATCTGCATGTCATTTTGATCTGCTGATGTTTGAACAGCTGTTCTGAGGCAAAGTTGTGTATTAACTACAGGTGGCACGCGACAACTGTATACAAGGCTGTAAACGTCTTTACACAAATGTAAATGTTAACAACTAATTATAATGAGACTGTAAACAAGATGATATTTAAAAATGTAGAATTGTATTTTTTTTCACCCTTCTGTTTAGTTTGCCACCAATACCACAAATCCATGTCAAAACCTACGTTTATAATGGTGTCCTTTTCTGTGAGCAACACTTTGAGCTCTGCAGTTTCAATGTATTTCTCGTGCGTTATCACTGAACTCTGTTTTTCCAAGATGGATACTTCATGCTTTTTTTCAGAAAGATGCCTCCTTAGATCCTGGATTTCAAGATTACGTTCTGCTAAGGTGCGGTTATAATGTTCAGCAGACTCCTAGAAAACACACAAAGAGAGGGAAAATATGACTTTAATACTCAGAAGTTTAAAAGCACCCATGTGGCGTCAATAGAGCTCTCAGTATCATGTTTAATCTCCAAGTACATCTAGTATATTCAAGCATTAACTTGTCCCCCTGCAACATTTTGCCCCTTGCAGATTACACTCTGTCGTACCAAATATACTTGAAGGTTAGACATGTTTCTGAGAGCTCTACCACATCCTTAAAAATATAAATATAAATATAAAATGAATTTAAAATATTTCCCTTCACCTTTAGAAGTTGATCTTTGCTGCCGACAGTGGCCAGAAGTCCTTCAACCGCATTTTGATTTTCAGACACCAGTCGCTCTTTGTCTTTCATAGCCTCTGCCAACATGGTCTCAGTTACTTTTAACCGTTGTCTCAGCTGTTCAGTTAGGTCCCGGACGTTGCTCTGAGTCTGGTTTAGCAATGTGTTTGCCATTTCCTGAAAGAAAGAACAAGAACCAAAAATCACTATAAAAGAAAACAATGTTGAAAACTGAGTTACTGTCAGGTTCTAAATGCATTCATTTAAAAAAAATATTTTATTGTGGTTTTGTTGTAACTGATTATTCAGAGCACATGAACTGTCAATGAATCCAAAGATCATATATAGTTTATAAATCCCATATGTAATAGTCTACCCCAAAACAAGCAGAAAACTAACAATGTTTACATTATATGAAGCTCTGAAATTCAAGAGCAAGATCACTGTTTTAGTAAACACTTTCATAATTTTTCATCAATTCACAGATCAATGAATAAAATAATGAATTCTTCACAGAGGCCAAACTGCCTCCTTCCCCCAGAAGAAAAACATTAGCCAAGATAAGATTTATTGTGAATGCCTCTTGAATTGAACACAACTGAACTTCTCAATCAGAGACTGCTAATTGTGCCAAAGTGTGTTGTAGTTTCTGTGAGGTATATACTGAGGGCTAGGCTGAGACCACTCCTTTCACTTACTCTGGATGGGAACCCAATGTCCCAGAGGTGAAAGACATCAGATGCCAGTGATTTAGGCCACTGCGTCTCCTAATTTATGTTTTACCTCCATGTCTTTGTTCTTGTTAGCAAGCGATTGTTGTAGCTGAGATATAATAGCATCCTTCTCTCGCAGTGCACGTGCCAAGTTGTCTTCCAGTTCCTGCTTAGCCCTCTGAAGGTTTTTACAGGAATTCACCAGGTGTTGCAGCTCCACATCTTTTTCTTTGATCACACTGTCAAAGCTCTAATACAAGAGATATTGCAGATGTTTAATGAACTCAACAGGGAAACAATTTAACACTAAAGTACAATTCATACTTTACAGCATAAGCAATACAGTTAAAAAAAACTACAACTTATTAAACTTGGAACAGTGTACTTTGATACATAATAACCAAATATTTACCTCTCCTTAGCATACAATATTCTACTATGTAAGGATATTTGATAGTCCATATTCATATTGTTAGAATATTGTATGTATGGTACTTTCAATGGAGAGACATTGAGCAGAGTTTAGGTGGGGTATTTTGGAATGCAGTTTGACTAGAGGGAGAGCAAATATGACCATTTATGGGCATTTGTGTAGGGGGTTTTACAGCTCTGCTCTGCTTAGTTGCATGGGGGGATGGGAGCATCTCAGAGAATCTACAGATGCAAAGGAATGTGTGTGAGGCTTAGAGACTTGCCACGTACAGGTATAGTGAGGAAGGGTCATAAATGACATCATTAAAAGGATGTGTTTTGGAATCTACAAAACTGAAGTAAATGCATTGTGTGGTGCTCAGTTCTACCAATCTCACTGCAGCCCAGGATAAATGGGCTTCACCTTTATTTTTAAAAGTGAAAAACATGAAAAGCAAAGCAACAAGAAAGAATGTCTTATGAGACAAATGTTTTGGAAGCATTGAGTTTTACACCTTTGATAGCAGAAACACTCTAAACCGTTGTAAAAAGAGTTCAACCTACATTAATAGTCTCCTCATTATGAGAAAGAAGGTTGTTCAGTCTTTCTAGATCACGCTCCTTCTCTCGTAAAGACAGCTGCAGCTGTCTGATTTCATTGTCCTTTTCCTCAATGGCAGCAAATTTCTCATCAATAGCTTGCTACATAAAGAGACAAGTGAAATACTCCTTAATTACAAAAAGTGGAACGATCCTATCCTGTAAACCACTTCCAGGGTATCCAATAAGCTCCAATTGTATAAAAAGACTTATAAAAAATAAATAAAAACAAATAGAAAACTGTGATTCAGTGAAAGGCCCTTGTACAGGAAAGTATAGTACATACATTTAGTATATTTAAGGGTTTTTATAATTTTAACATTACATTTCTGCTCTCGGATACTAAGTTAACACTGAGCAACTAAAGGTTTGCTAAAAAAAAAAAAAACCCTTACAGACTGCACCCATGGAGATGTGTACTGAGTACAGAACAGAGACAGACTGGACATGTACATCTGTAACTTAAGGAGTTACAATCAGCGATCGCAACACTGAAGATAGAAGTATACTGTCAAGAAAAATTGAATACCTCAAGTGCTTTTTCTTTCTCTTTGAGACGTTCCCGTAACTTAGCCAGCATGGCATCCCTCCCATCAGGGCTGCGATTCCTCTCTTGATTAGCATCTTTAGCCATGTTCAAATATTCCTAAAAATGATAGAAGGCAATATAAGGTCTGTCCAAGGAAATTATTTTATAAGCAAGTAAGTCACTATGATATACAGTCACTACATGTAAAATTAACTAACAAAGGGCCCTGCATAATGTAATCAAAACTGGACAAGCAGTCAAAGATATTATCATTCAATGCAGATAGAGTAAAGTACATCAAGGCTTGTGTCAAACAAACTGATTTTAACTCAATAAAATGCGTCACTCCGGCATACTATAAATCACAAAAATGTAATTATTATGAATCATAAAGGATTTTGTTTTTAAAAACAGTTACTAGGATAGCTCGATTTTGTTCACCTGGAGCAGCTCATCCTTTTCGTTTAGACTGCTGGTCAGGCGCTTGATCGTGATTTCTTGGCTCTGTACTTTCTGCTTGCTCTCGCTCAACAGCGCTTGGTACTGCTGCTCCAAGGCATGCTCCTTCTCTGCCATCTCGCCATTCAGCTTCTTCAGCTGGTTCCTCAGATCCTGTTAAACAACAAGAGAACTGGCATTACTACTGGCATTCGAGTAAAGATGAACGCTTATCAAGTACGCTTCCTCCAGTCCAGTGGAATCCAGAATTTACCTTTAGACTCCAAACGAGGGAAGCAGGGTGCTCCACTTTAGGTTTTATAACATAACTGGCATGTGAAAATAAAAAAAGAAGTGTGATATATGAACAAAAAACAGCTGGAAAGACAACTTATATCCCCAGATTCTTATACTACGAATAACCATAGATAATGCCATCACAACAGGGAAAGCAGTTTTCTAGATTATGTAAACCAGTACATTTTACATACATACGTAGATGCACCTCCAGTACAATTCCATTCCCAGAGAAATGCCTTTCCTTCAGCGGAAAATAAGTTTATAATTCATGCCCCATAGACAATATAATCCAGTTCATACTAACATTAACATCCTTGTCCCCTTTGTTCTTCAGCTCCTGCATGTCTTCCAGTTCTTTCTCCAGCTGCTCTTTGGTTTGATTAAGGTCACTTAGTTCCTGCACCCTTCGGCCAAGGGCTCTCTGTAGCTTCTGGTTCTCCATTGTGTTGGCGTGATGGTCTGAAAGCAGCTTTGCCAGCTCAGCTTCCTTCTCTGTCAGGAGACTCTGATGCTCCTCGGCACCCTGAGAAGTGGACAGCAGGAGACATTTAGCTGGTGTAACTGGGAGAAATTCAAACTGTAATTACTAATTAAGTACATCAGTGCCATACATCTCCTCTTATTATTATTATTATTATTATTTATTTCTTAGCAGACGCCCTTATCCAGGGCGACTTACAATTGTTACAAGATATCACATTATACTTTATTTCACATTATACAGATATCACATTATTTTTACATACAATTACCCATTTATACAGTTGGGTTTTTACTGGAGCAATCTAGGTAAAGTACCTTGCTCAAGGGTACAACAGCAGTGTCCCCCACTGGGGATTGAACCCACAACCCTCCGGTCAAGAGTCCAGAGCCCTAACCACTACTCCACACTGCTGCCCTTACCGCAGGGTGACAGACAGATGGGCAGGTGTCTGCAGATTCTGACACTACATTACTTATCAAGTGTAATTACAACTGAATAAACTATATATATGGAAAACTGTAAAGTATAACAATCATATGCATACCTGGTATTTCTGGATTTGTGCCTTATGGGCAGCTTCTCTGGCCTTTACTAAAGCATTGTCCCGGTCTTCAATTTCATGGCAAAGCTCCTCTATCTATTAAGAACAAGGAAGAGGGCAAGTGTATTAAGAGCAAGAACATTAATATAAATTACAACAGGATACATCTGATAGAATCCCAAGTAGAAATGTTCATTAAAATGGCTTAACCTTAATCCCTAACCTGATCATATTTCAGTTTGGGATCCTAACATACCCATTAACCAATATACCTTAGGAGTTATCAAAGTTCCAGAATGAAGGCACATTAAACATGATTGATCTGTAAATCACACAGCACTTTATAAATGCTTACCTCCTTATCTTTATCCTTGAGCACA
Source organism: Acipenser ruthenus (assembly GCF_902713425.1). Classification (NCBI taxonomy): domain Eukaryota; kingdom Metazoa; phylum Chordata; class Actinopteri; order Acipenseriformes; family Acipenseridae; genus Acipenser; species Acipenser ruthenus. Next base: position 9,122,162 of record NC_081219.1, read on the forward strand.
AGGCTAAGGCCTTGGATAGTTTTGTCTCTCTTCAGACTGTTTTTCTTTTCTAAAGCCAGTTCATTGACTCTTTCTTCAAGCCTCCCGTTCAGATTCTAAAGAAAAAAAAAAGAAATATATTTATACATGTGGAATACAGTAAATACAAAAATAGCGGCAACAGTATTATGAAAAAGTAGATCATCAATAACTTGATCCAATTGATCACAAGATGTATCATTCTGCTTTTACAGAAACTGTTAAATACTTTACTTCCCCCTGAAAGTAAAACTGTAGTGCATGTGGATTTAAAAAAACCCTGCATTTAGTTACTTTACTACTACTTAAAATCTCACCTTA